>NC_064431.1:18513333-19152500 GCF_023375975.1 Astyanax mexicanus | reverse complement strand
TAATTATTTTATTATTATTTTAAATATTGTATGTTAATATTGACATACATAAATACATCAGAACTATGATATGTGGAATTGTGTAGCAAACTAAATTGTCTTTGATTTTTCTAGTTTAGATTTTTTAAAGTATAACCAGCTCAGTTGTTTGTTTTTGTTGACAGTAAAGACAAACACTTTACTTTTTATTAATAGAAATTATACCACCGTTAGTTCCGACTCTGCAATGTGATTGGCTGAGAGGCGGTCTGTGAGTGCCATTATCAGCCGATAATGCACTGTAACTGAATCTCTCCATGGAATACTCTGCCACATACAGGTAACCTAGCAACGATGCAGCGCTTACAAACCAAACAGTGCAACAGCTACAAATCTTAACTTGCAGAGTTTTTATAACCAAAAAGATCATATTTTCTTGTCCTCTTTAACTCAAAATATTTTAATAAACAGCGGTAATGGAACTGTGGTTTAATCGCAATAATACACTCTAGGTTTGTGTTATAACGTGTAATATTGGCACTGTGCCAATATTATACTTAAAAAAAATGAAATCAGAGAGAATTATTTCTTAAAAATGTCTTCCTTCACATTTACATTGTAGAAAATATATATTTTTTGAAACCTTTGTGAAAAGCACTGAATAAGAAGGTGCACAAACACATGACATGTACAGTATCTTCATTTTAAAACTAATATGATGCTCTGTGCATCAGTAATAAGGAACATGTTCTGAACACAGTAAATATTGATTTGTATGCAGTAAAATCATTACAGTGAATCAGAAGCGTGCACCGTGTTAAAGATTAACGCAGACGGGCGTACAGAAACATCGCTAATGCGAGCAGCTCGGCTGAATTTCAGCTGAGCTATGAAACCGTGCCGCGTTCCGCTGGCGCTCCGGTGCCAAGCCGCTGTATTAATTGCCTCGGACCATCAAGACCTCAGCTTCAGAGGCGTCATGCGTTATTAATGCGTGCTGGACCTGCAGCCGGTATTGATCCCCGTCAGCACACACAGGATAAGAGCTGCACCGAGCCGGACAACTCTTTAAACTGCAGGATTTACTGATCCTATACACAAACCACAGAAATTGGATTTCACTTCATATGATATAAATGAAAGAATGCAGTAATAAGATACAGTGATTGATTGAACAGGGTCTAATTTGTTTGTTTGTTAATTAATCCCTATTAATTAGCGGTGGTACAATACAGTATGATCTTATGATCTTTGGTATGTTTTTAGTTTTTTAGTTAACTTTTTAGTTTTTAACCTTGGTTTGTTTTAGCTGTTTTGTTTTCACATTTCTTTTTTTGTTTGTTTTTTAGTTATTGCTTATTTATATTTTACTCTTTTATGTGATTACCTTAGATTTTTTTTTGCTATGAATTTATGATTCCTACTTTTAAATTCTTATTTTTACCTTATTTGTTGTATATCTTAATAATATTTTGAAAATTACAAATTTAATAATTTAATAAAAATAATTATCTTATATATCTTATTAAAATGATGTTTTTTATGTTTGTTTGTTTTTTTTTACTTATTTATGCTATTTACATTTTGTTGTCAATCCCCTCCCTATGTAATTGCTCGTCTACATTGTAAATGAGGGCCACCCTCAACGTACTTTTAAATAGTTTAAATAAAGGTTGCTTGATTAATTGATTGATTGATTGATTGATTAATTGATTGATTGATTGATTTGCCATAATTACAATACAATAATAAAAAAAAACGTTTATAGGTAATACTTTAATCAGAAATATGACCTATAAAATATTTATAGTTTTTTAAAAGAATAAGAAGCAAATAATAATAATAAACATGGGCACACATACAGCTCTGGAAAAAATAAGAGACCACTTTTGGTATTCCACACTGGAATATAATCAAGAGGAAGATGGATGATCACAAGCCATCAAATCAAACTGAACTGCTTGATTTTTTGCACCAGGAGTAAAGGCATAAAGTTATCCAAAAGCAGTGTGTAAAACTGGTGGAGGAGAACATGCCAAGATGCATGAAAACTGTGATTAAAAACCAGGGTTATTCCACCAAATATTGAATACTGAACTCTTAAAACTTTATGAATATAAACTAGTTATGTATATACACCGTTTTTAGAATTTACATTGTATATACAGTCCCAGTCCAAAGTTTGGACACACTTTCTCATTCGATGTAAAATACTCATGCATGTAAAATGATGTAAAATGAAGCATTTAGGTGGTCTTATCCAAGTTTTTTTTGAGGCTGGTAATGTACCCTGTGCAACAGAGGTAACTCTTGCTCTTTCTTTCCTGGGGCGGTCCTGATGAGAGCCAGTTTCATCATAATGTTTTTGATGGTCTTTTTGTCTTTTTTTCTTAAAGTTTTTGAAATGTTTCAAATTGACTGACCTTCATTGCTTCATAAATTATTTTTTTCATTACTTAGTTGAGTAGTTGCTATAACACGGATATAGATCATTACTCAAACAGGGATATTCACTGTATGCCTACTCTATCTCTCCACAACTTCATAACGGATGTTCTCAAACACATTAAAATGGCAAGAAATTCAAGTAATTTGAAAGAAGCTCAGCACAGCTGTTAACTGATAGCTCACATTGCAGTAGAATAAAAGTGGAATAAAATACTTTGATAATTCTAAAATATAATTTTAGATCATTAATTTTTTTTTTTTGAAATAACGAAAAAACACCGAATTTAAGGTGTGTCCAGAAATTTACAGACTCATAATGTACTATCAATAACTTTAGCTCTAGCTAAAGACTTTTGCTCTTTATATTATTGTAATTTCAATAATTACGCCTCCTTAATAGCACTGGCAACCATTATAAGCTCAGCAAAAAGAAGCCAACTTTGTTCAGTGTAGTAGTTAATAGTTTTAATCAGTAATAACCAATTAAAAATTGTATAATTTGTGTAGCTAATATATATATATATATATATATATATATATAAAATAAAATAATTTCAGTAGCGAATCTGGTCTGCATTTGGTCTGGAGTTGTTTAGTTCAGCACTGACAGATACGTGAATCATTATACCCCTAATATTCATATATTAGCAGAGATGCTATTAAATTACTCTACGATGAATACATGCTATTGAGCAGCTATTGACAGCAGTACAGGACTGATCTGGTTGCCAAGTCTCCCCGTATCTAATCCTGTGCCAATGCTTTGATAGGGTTACAATGAATGCCCACACCAACAGTGGGTCTCAACCTCCCCAACCTCCCCAACCTCCCCAACCTCCCCCTGCTGCACCCCCACCTTGTTTCCCTAAACACACTGTAAACCTACTCGCGTCTTCACCTCATCCGGGAGAGGACAATAGAAGAGGGTAGTGTTGCAGGGGGCAGCCGGGATCAGAGACACCTGCTGAAGCCAGAATCTTCTCTAATGCTTCCCAACAGCTTTAAAAAACATTATCTATGGTACTGTATGTACTCTAGGTGTGTGTGTGAGACACCTCTACCACACACCACACACCACCCTCCTCAACTTACTTTGTTTTTCTGATAAAAAGCTGCTTTACAGTCCCCTCCCAAAGTATTGGAACAGTGAAGTCAATCCATGTATTTCTACTATAGACTAAAAACAATTGGGTTTAATATTTAAAGACGAATATTATTTTCAGATATTTACATACATCTAGATCTGATACACAACTCAAAAGATAGTACCTTCTGTCTGAACCCACCCTTTTTTCTATTGAGCAAAAGTTTTGAAACATGTGACTGTCAGGGGTGTTTTATTGCCCAGGTGTGTCCTGTTACATTGATTATTTTATTTAAACAATAAATAGTGTTAAATGTCTACACTTAGTTTCACGGTTTAGGTTTTATCTGTGCGGACTGAGCATTTATAAATTCATAGTTAGAGGAGTAACCAACATGAAAAACAAGCAAGTGTGAAGCTGAGAAAAAAACAGAATCTTTCTAAATAAGAAAGTCGTCACTGGTGTACTAAATAACAGATGTTGAACAGGTAGACCAAGGAAACCACAGCAGTTAATGACAGAACGTTGAGAGTTCTGTAAATAAAGACCCCAAAACAACTGTTAGTGACATCAGCTACAACCTCCAGAGGGCAGGAGTGAAGGTATCATAGTCTACTGTTCATAAAAGACTTCATAATCAAAAATACAAAGACTTCAGCAGAAGATAAGAACCACTAATTAGCCAAAAGAATAGGAAGACCAGGCTGGAATTTAGCAAGAAGCACAGAGACAATCCTGTGAACTGATTAAAGACTGATGAGACAAAGATAAACCTTCGCCAATGTGGTGGAAAAGCTTACGTTTGGAGAAAGAAAAGATGAGAGAAGATCAAAATCAGCCAGAGCCATTGCTCAAATATTGACCATAGCCAGAATGACTGTTTGGAATGTGCTGAAGAAGAAAGTTGTCACTGGTGTACTAAATAACAGATGCTGAATAGGCTAAAGTTTGGAGAAAGAAAAGATCTGCTCATGATCTTTGAAACACGGTGGAGGTAGTGTCATGGTTTGAGCTAGCATTACTTATTCTGGGATGGGTTTATTAATCTTAATTGATGTTTAATGAACTCATAAGCCTACAGAAACATTTTGTCTGTACATTTAAAGGAAGATAAAACCAAACTAAAGATTAAGTCTTATTCGGTTTAATCTATTTTACGTTTATCTTGTCCTATTTCTAATTTCTATAAAGTTGCATTACAACAATAATATTATAATTGGTCATTTAGGCTACAATTTTACAGACATTCATAAAACTGTACATTTAATGTTCAAATCAGGACACAAATTAGTTATGCAATGAGCGTCCACTGCTGTTGGACCCACCGATCACCCATATTGATCCCAATTTGATATGTATTGATTAGTCCCAGCAGGACGTCACAGGAGTGACTGTTAAAAAGGGAAAGAGTGCAGACTCACGGCAGGGCTTTGAGGATTGGTCCGTTTTCTTCCAGGCGGGTATGGATCAGTGGGTGCCCAGCTGGCCCATTCGGGTCATTCTGGCTGTAAAACAGAAGAAGATGGAAAAGCGACGGGTAAATGTGTTGTAATTTCCATCAGCAGCCACAACAATCTTTCAGACAACGTATTTAATAATTCAGCAGCCAGACTGAGTCACGTTACGCTAAATCAATACACATCCATTTCACTGTGTATATGTGTGTGTGTGTGTGTGTGTGTGTGTGTGTGTGTGTATATATATACTGTATGTGTGTGTGTGTGTGTTTAATGGCAGCCGTCAGTGTGAGTAGTGTTAAACAGACGAACTTGTGAATAAATATTTGAAATAAAGTTAAACACAAAGCTGCTGAAGGAACAAACACTGCACTGTTCTACACTACTGTCCTAACAGTTAGGTTATGTTATTAAAGTCACAGCGGTCCATTCTGAGCTTAACCCGCCAGGCAGCTCCCAGTTCGACCTGAACACAGAGTCTCGACCCACTTTAAGCACTGCCACACTTTCAGGTAGGATGTAGTCTAGGGACTTCTGCACTTGCTCATTTTTCTTCTGTCTAAACTACAAGTGTTTCTGCAGGGATTCTACACTGGCATTGAATCATTGCACAAATAGTCTTCACAGCCAGTACAACCGTATGGAATATCCTAAAGAAGAAAGTCATCACTTGTGTACTAAGTAACAGATATCGAACAGGTAGACCAAAGGAAACTGGATCATTGATTTTACTTTTTCTGTTTAACCTGCGTCCCATTGAGATTCATAAACACATGATTAGTAATAGAACAGAGATTCTGTAGGTTCTAGTGCATTTACATTAATGAGCCACCTATATAAACTTTACCAATAACTAGGGATGGACACTGCACTGATGCAGGTACCAAACAGTAAAGAAAATCATTATTTGATCCCTTGCTGATTTTGTAAGTTTGCCCACTGACAAAGACATGAACAGATTATATTTTTAACGGTAGGTTAATTTTAACAGAGAGAGACAGAATATCTATATAATTAAATCCAGAAAACCACATTGTATATATTATATACGTTTATTTGCAAATGGTTATACTAGAGTGTATATGAGTTGAAAGCAAAAGAATATTGATGATTAAAGTTCATTACATGGCTTATTAATTATTACTTTGATAAAATACATGGAGAAACAGCATCAGGCGCAGTTATTTTTCTTGATAATCACACCTCTAGGATACATGTAGATACTAAAAACCACCTGACACTCAGAGCAGCCTATGCCTTTCAGTATTTTAATCAGGACACACAAAGAAAACTATATACAGAAATGTAAACTTTTTAGTCTAAATGAATCAAAATGTTTAAGTAAAAATGTGCAAGTAAACTAAAAACTATACAAAGTAGTGTGCACACCATACCTAGCTTTAGTTTGAGTAAAGCAGGTAGTTTCACACTTTTTCTGTGGACACTTTTGAGTCTTTATTTACTGATATTATTTGGTTTGAAACATCATATAAATATGTTTGAAGCTCTAAAGGTAAATAATATTGGTTGGGGAAGGAGATCAAACTTTTTTAGGTGTTTTTCTCAATGGGTTTCTTGTAGATTTATTTTTAGAAAGAGTAAATTCCGCCCTTTCTAAGCATATATGGGTTATGTTTATGTGTGAAGGGATTCCTGAGTAATAAAGCTGAGAACACAAGGTGCGATTTTGGAGGTAAAATCCGTCCGTAGGGTTCTAAGGGTTAACGTCACAACCTGTTTTCCCAAAATTCACTCTAAATATACCCATAAAAAACCTTGCTTTAGGGTATATGGAGAAAATTTTGAGGAGATGTTTCGAGCTGAAACTTTTAAATGGTATGCCAGCAAATCACAAAAACATTTCATATCATCTATCTACATATTGTTTAATATAAAAGAGGAAAACCAGTATTGTAGATTGCATAGACTGATACTGATACTGATTCTGGATATGTAATTAGCCAGCAGACGAAATCCAAGTCACTGAATACACATCGCACGTGGACAATGCTTCAGACACTCCTACACACATTTATACTGAGGTAGCAGCATGCCTCCTTGTTTATACACAACAAATGATTCAAACATGAGCTCTCCACAACGCATCTGATTTAAAAAAAATCCCACAGTGTCTGCCAGGCTTAACTTTGCAGCACCAATATTGCACAAGGTCCATAGCCAGGTCGCTCTTTTCTTCACACTAGCAAGTTTCCAGTGTGAAAACTCACAGGTACTCATTTCACATCTGATTAGCATGCTTTGGTTTGCAAGTTGCAAGCACACAGGAATTAGACATCAATTAGATCAGACACATCCTGTTTCCTGCTTCTTATTAAAAGCTACACAGCAAATGGAGAAAGAAACTAGATTAATTGATTAATCCGTACCTGTGCAGAACAATTCAGTGGAAAACGGCAAAAAAATTTGCTACCACAGATGTGGCTTGCTAAGGGTCCTAAAGTGAGCCGAGGATGTGGCAGACAAATCTCCCCCTTCAACTTTCTGAAGTTTTTACGAGAAGTTAAGAAGTATGTGGAGGCCTGCTGCAGAACTTCTGGCCAAATTCCTGGCACTGGATGCTCGCTGACTGGGATAATACAAGCACCGACTGTCTGGGCAGTCTCCTAGCCGAGACACACACAGTGATACACACATTCTGAGAGATAGGTAGAGGAGGGACAAGGGACAGCAGCCAGGAACACACTCATTCCGAAGGTATGCACCTCTGACACGCACCCTTTTCCCCCGTACCCTTCTGCAGCAACCTAGAAAAGCAGATGAGCACTGGGAAACACATGGTAAAATCTGGTCAAAAAACATCAAGCTGTCTGTTCGTGGAGAGGTGCATGATGTGTGGACGGCTTGGTAGGTGACGTGTGCTGCTTATGTAGTCCAACTCTAGGGTCTCAGAGCTCCAGCTAGGGTCCCGTTGGAGGGTCCTTTGCGACCGGGCAGGATTGTGACTTGAGCTTGAGCATAACCTACAAACCTATTTAGAGGGACAGATCGACTCAGGGCAGAGCAAGTCAGAGCAGAGGCAGGTTGTTAAGACGCGCTCTGGCAGTTCCAGGCTAATTTGACAGCGCTCATATTTACAGCCAGGCTCAGGCACATGGCCACAACTCTGCCTGCACACCTCCTCCCATCCATAAGCTCACGTACACACATATATCCAAACACAGAGATGCAAATATAGGGCTCTAAGGGTCTGCTGCG
The DNA here is from genome assembly GCF_023375975.1 of Astyanax mexicanus. Classification (NCBI taxonomy): domain Eukaryota; kingdom Metazoa; phylum Chordata; class Actinopteri; order Characiformes; family Acestrorhamphidae; genus Astyanax; species Astyanax mexicanus. Next base: position 19,144,315 of record NC_064431.1, on the reverse strand, counting down.
ACCGAGCAGGTTCGCGACTTGATTGAGCATAACCTACAAACCTAATTAGATTGACCGAGCAACTCAAGGCGAGTCAATGCGAGCAGAGGCAAGTCGTTAGGACCCGTTGAAGCGGTTTTGAGCTCATTTGACAGCACTCATATTTACAGCCAGACTGGAGCACATGGTCGCAACTCCACAAGCACAACCCCCACAGAAAACGCACGTACTTCCAAACACAGACACCATGCCGAGATCTCAACAACAACGTCCACGAGGACTGCCTAGAAAAGCCGGGACGTATCCCTCCAGCACTGCATTGCAGTCCTCCTGCCTGACCTCCAGCTCAGCTGCTGTTAACTTCCCTCGTCTCCCTCTCTCGCGCTCTCTCTCTCTTTCCCTCTCTCTCTCTCTCTGTCCCTCATTCCCTCTTATCTTCTTTCTCTCTCTCACTCTCGCTCTCTCTTTCTCTCTCGTGCTCTTTCGCTCTCTTTCCACCGTCCTCCTGCATAGCGTTCACCTGCATAGCGTCCCTCGCCTCACCTACCTGATCCTCCGGTCCGCTCGGAACTTCAGCATTTTCCCCCGGATCAATCACATAGCGCATGCAGAGAGCACACACACCAGCTGAGGGAAGAAATCAAGAGAGAGAGTGAGAGAGAGAGCAAGGGAATGAAAGAGAGAGAGAAAGACAGAGAGAGAGAGAGCAGCTGGCTCGCGATTGCAGGAACGACTTTATTGCCGCTGCTGTTCTAGGGTGTTGCATACAATAATTGCTGCCCTCCTTTTCTCTCCTTGAGAAACGTTTGCTCTCTCTCTCTCTCTTTCTCTCTCATGCACTCTCACGCTTGCTCTCTCGCTCATTCGCTCTCTCTCCTTTGCTCCCCCTCTCTCTGTATATCTCCCTCGTGCTCTCCTGCCTTCGCCAGAAGTGCAGGGCTCAGCTCGTTTGGTCCCTACCACTGTCCGTCTCTTTCTCTTGCGTTCTCTCACGCACTCCCTCGCTCTCGTGCACTCTTTCGCTCTCGCGCACGCTCTCCCTCCTTCCAGCCCTGCCTTGCTCGTCCTCGTTTCATTTGTTTCCCACAGGACTGGCTGACACAGAAGGACCCAGGCATGCACAGGCCTGGAATCAGAGCCCGGAGACGCGAGGGCGTCCTCGGCTCCAGCGAGGGGCCGCTGGGGAGGGTCATTACCAGTGACCTGAAGGAGTCCCGGAGGACAGCAGTGGAGCAATGACAGCAGTGACAGCACAGGCTAAAGGCTTGGAGCGTGGAGTGTGCAGCGAGGAAGAGGCGGGATAACTGGGGGGGAAAAGTGAGGGAAGGACGTAGGAAACTAGGGGGGATGGGACAATATTAGCCATTCAGGTGCGACGCTCCACTTCAGGATCCTCCCTGCTCCTCGTCTTACCCGGAGACACTCGCAGAGACCCTCGCTCACAGACTCTGAGACTCTCAGAGTCTGAGATACTCGCGCCGATTCAGCTCCACAGTAATCAGATCAACGGTTCGTACAGAGGCGACCTCAGCATTAAACCCAGCAAGCCAAGACCCAGGCTTCCCAGGCTTTAATAAAATGTCACAGTGTCACATACTGTACATCCACGCCAGATGGATTTTAATTATGTCTCCAGGCATCCCATCAGCCATTTCCCCAGCATTTTAGAGATGCTATCATTCATATTTATTTCATTTAAAGCAGGATTTCCGCCTCATTCCGAGTATTTTTAGAACGTTTGGGACGAAAGACGGAAGATACTGTCCTTGGAAACAGCCAGTGCCCTTGATTTGCACGACTAGAATACAAAACACAAAGTACCATAAATCAGCATCACCATTCACACTGACTAACAGGCATAAAGTGCCTGGCATATACTGTACATATAGTTCTGGAAAAAAATAAGAGACCATTTAAAAATGATGAGTTTCTTTAATTTTACCAAGTTGAAAACCTCTGAAATATAATCAAGAGGAAGATCCGTCGAACCAAGCTGAACTGCTTGAATTTTTTGCACCAGGAGTGGCATAAACTTATCCAAAAGCAGTGTGTAGGAATAGTGGAGGAGAACATGCCAAGATGAAAACTGTGATTAAAAAACAGGATTATCCCACCAAATACTGATTTCTTTGCATTATTTGAGGTCTGACAGCTCTGCATCTTTTTTTTGTTATTTTAGGCATTTCTCATTTTCTGCAAATAAATGCTCTAAATCTGGGAATGTGTCAGAAATGTTGTCTGAAGTTTATAGAATAAAACAACAATGTTAGTTTTACTCAAACATATACCTATGAATAGCAAAATCAGATAAACTGATTCAGAAACTGAAGTGGTATTTTAATTGTTTTCCAGAGCTATATAAATAGTTGAGCAGATTCAAAAAGTGATATGCAAATGTTAAGGAACAGCATAAGTAGCATGATTACAAAGTGTTACCTCAGCAGATATCTTAGAAATGGCTTTCTTTACCTGTATACATAAGTTGTGAGGTGTTATCTTGTAAGTGTGGTGGCCAGCACGCTCATGGCAAGGCCACAGGAGTTGGGATGTTCGAATGGCCTAAAATTGGGTATCTTTAACATTTTACAAAGTGCAGGCCCATTGCAACAAGGCAAGCAAACCAATCAACACCTAGGATTGATTGGTTATGATTTAAATGCAACGTCAAACTATGTAAAAGCACACATTTAAATTCTGTGACTGTCAATTCAGAAAAGTACAATGAAAGTGTTATTAGAATCCCTCTCAAAGGGAGGCCCCTCCCACTTGCTGCTGACGGTAGCCAGCCAAGTTCAAGTAAACAAACAAAACTGTAATTCTTAAAAAATATATTTTCTTTCAAAGTGAAACGAGCGTTGGATGTAAATCTACACAGATTTCTCCTTATTTACAGTAAGCTAAGATTTCCAATATTTTAGCAGTAGCGCTAGCCGCTCTTAGCAGCAACTAGCGCTAGTAAATACCGCCGACATCGCTACACAGACAAAACCCTGAGTGTTCTGGTAAGCCAGGGTACTATCAGCGTGTGGCTTGTTTTAACACATTAATACACAGGCTACAGTCCGATATACTCATCTTTGAGTGGCAAAAGAGCTAGCCCTGCGGTTAGCGGCTAATGCTAATACTGCTCCAGCCTCAGTACTGGAGAAAAACTTCACTGAAACTCCTGTTTAACTCTGTACTTCAGCGGAGTGGCTTTACTGCTCCTTACAACCTGACTGATAAGATTCATACAAGGTGCACTGGTGATTTTTGGGATAATTTTTTATTACTGCTGTTGATGAGCAACACAGCCATCTTGGTTTCGGAAATTGGGGTTATTAACGTTCTTTAGACATTCTTAGCAGGAAATATGAATTGTGGGGGCGATTCAGTTGAAAATACCAACTTTGAAAACTCTGAAACTCTGGCATTACTTCGGCTTCTACATGTTGTACAATGATCTTTTTATATTTTCTCCAACAAAGACAAAGAAAACCCATATTTTGCAGGTTTTCTCTTTCTTTCATTCACTAACTGACTTTCGCTGAAATTCCAACACCTACGGCACATTCATTCACACATTCCTGCAGATAAAAGAGTTATCTGATCCAGCTTCTTTCAAGTCTTTGATTTCATCTATCTCTCTCTTTATCATCTATCTCTGCTGAAAATCACCGCACTGTCAACCCCACTGACAGCTCTGACGTCTCTCTCTCTGCTTTTCTCACCAGATGGACCCCCTCACTCTGCTCCTGCCGTGGACGGATATGAGAGAGACGTGTGCACAGGAGGCGGCGGAGGCTTACCTGTCCCGCTAAAGGAGATTAGCTATGATCCCCCACCTCCACCTAGCCTTACTGACGTTATCTCAAGTCTTCACTGCTGTACCGGCGAGCTCCGCGCGTTGGAGTCTGCTGGTTTTCTCTGTGTGTTTACATTTTGCTTAGCCTGTAATGAGAGTTGTGCTAATCTGTGGAGCATGCTAAAAGTTTAGCACAAACACTGAGCATTTAGAATTTGGTATTTAGCGCAGCTCAGTGGTCAGCGCAATGTTTCTTAATATCACTAGCTAGTTAAAGTTGCATGAAAAAGCACTCTTAATTTATATATATCTTATAGCAGACAAACAGCAGAGTGATATTTGAGAAGTGAAATGAAGTCTTTAAACACAATAAGGCAAGTGCATAAATTTAGACACCATTGTCGTTTCATTGATTTGAATGGCTTTAGCACTAATTATTGGAACAAAAAATTAGTTAAGTAAGCTCATTTGAAACTTGACCTACATACACATGTAAATCCAATTATGAGAAAGGGTTAAGGTGGCCAATTGCTAGTCTTCTCTGAAGAGTGGAGACGTGGGAGCCTCACAACACAACTCTCAAATGACCTTAAGACGAAGATTGTTCAATATTATGATTTAGAGGAAGGATACAAAAAGCTCTCTCGGAGATTTCAGCTGTCACGCCACAAACAGAGTCGCTTGAGGTATGCTAAAGCTAAAGCACATTTGGAGAAGCCAGCTTCATTTTGGAATAAGGTGCTGTGGATTGATGAATCTAAAATTTAATTATTTGGAGGGCGGTATGCATGGCGAAAAAAAGAAAACAGCATTCCAAGATAAATACTTTACTGCTCCCCACAGTAAAATTAGGTGGGGGTTTCATTATGCTGTGGGGCTGTGTGATCAGTGCAGGGACTCTGGAGTACTGGGAATCTTGTTAAAGTTGAGGTTCGCATGGATTCCGGTCAATATCAGCCGATTCTTGAGAACAATGTTTAAGAATCAGTGAGAAAGTTAAAATTGTGCCTGGGATGGATAAACGAAGCTCAAAATCTACTAAAGCGTTTATGCAGAGGAACAAGTGCAACGTTCTGGAAGGATCATCTCATTCCCCAGACCTGAACATTATTGAAAATCTGTGATGTGATTTAGCCAAGCCAGGCAGCACCTTTACTGTTGGGACATTTAAACTTGGTAGGACAATTTTAAGAAAAATGGTATATTATGCTACAGAATTAAATGGAATGGAACCACAGTGTCTATGTATACACACAGTCTATGGTGCAGCTAAAGATTAGCATTGAAACAATGCATTCCCTCTATTTACTCTACATTCATGCAAAAGCTACAGTTATAGATTTCTTTGTTTCAAGGTTTAAAGCTAATATTAAAAGCTAGCACCCATTTGTGTACTGTTTAATCACAACGGAAAGCCCTCAGAAAGCCATGCTGTGCTTAGCATTGCGAGCAGCACACACAACCTAATGGAACAGGGAAGGTCAGCCAGTAGGTCGTTTTGTTGTCAGCGCTCGTGGGAATTGGAAATGAATTCTATTAGCGGGCTCTCAGACGCAGCAGCCCACTCGCCGATCAGTCAGAGAGGCTCAGACAATAAGCTGCTTGTGATTTCTGTGGAGGTGGAAATATGTTTTGGAAGCTTTTCAACAATATTGGAGATGCCCACGTATGTCTAGATTTGATTTTACAAAGCTAAGCTTCAAAAAATGCCCTTAAATTAAAAACGTAAACAACTTCTGAACTTTGCATTCCGAAACTGACCTTTACTGGTAGTATAAAGGGCAATGCTTCACGTGAAGTTTCGGTTTCATCTTTCTCCAGCACCACACAAGCAATCAAGGAGTTCCAATGGCAGCAACTGGACGTATCACAGATAACACATTCTAACTCATTATTTGATCAGGCCCACTTCTTTGGTTTTCTTTGAGAATTTTCTTAGAAACAGAGTGATTGCAATATGATCTGATGTGTTTTAGACTAGTTCAATCTTAGGAGAAATGGGATTGGGCCTAAAAACCCACTGATGCAAATTCCCAAAATGCGCAAAATTCGTGCATTGCTTATACAGCGCTTAATTACTCAGGAATGCGCCAACGCACCAACATGAAACCAACATTAAATAAATAAATTAATAAATAAACAGAGAACAAAGAAACAAACAAAAGAGAGAAACAAAAGATCATAAACAAATAAACAAACCAGGAACAGACGAGAGGTAATAAAGATAAACAAAACAGGGAGCCTAAGGAAACGAGGAACTAAGACACGACAGAATTAACTAACTACAAATTAGGATTATATAAAGAAATCAAAACAGAACAAGGAAATAAACAAGAAGAGATATAAGGAGCAAGAAACTAGGGCTAAGGCAACAAAGAAACGCGGAGAGACAAACGACAGGACAAAGTGAAACAGGGGAACTATATACACAAACACAGGAAGTGAAAACACCTGGGGCTAGGGGGCGGAGCTACAAATAGACACAGGTGGAAAAGTACTGGGACAGAACACAGGGGGCACAGGTCACGTGGGACACACACAGGCCTAGGACAGAGGAAACAGGGCCAGGACATGACACATTGTGACAAACAGGAAACCCTATTGTTTCTAAAAATAGCACTGACCTTGCGCTGAATTTAATTGTTTTTCAGAGATCTATCTATGTAAAATACACCTACAAGAACAGGCTTACTGTAATATTTTCATATTTCCATGCATATTTTTTTTTTATTATAACGCTAATATTTATTGTCTCAAAACACCATGATCCGCATGTTTAAATCTCATGATGTCACTGCTGGCACTGATATGTCCAAAAGAAAAAATAATTGATTTATCTTAATAAATCAAAAACGCGGGGATGCTGGTGAGCATCTCACGGAGTAAGTCGCACTTTAGTCAGTCTCTCCGCCTTTACTGAGATAAATAGTAACAATTCTTACTTTTTTGATACGAACGCAGTGGTGACAAGTTGCTGTAACGTCAGGAATAAGTAAATCTTAGAGAAACCTAGAAAGGGACTCCATTGGCCAGCGTTGAGGAAGATTCCCCGACGGACTCCAAGCTAACTAGCTTTAGCGACTATGCTATCACCGCTTACTGTGTCGTCTGTGTCCAGGATGAATCAGTGGAGCCGCAGAGGGAAGAAGAAGATTTCTCTGCTAAAAAACATTCTTTTGACGACTAAAAAGCGTAATAAATAAATAAATAAACGCTAAAAAAGCTGTTAATATTTACCTATAGTGCTTCTAAAATATTTATATGAGGTATGAAATCAAATAACATTTGAATAAACCCAGTAGTGTCCAGATGGCCCAAATTACTCAAATTCTTAGCCTGCTATGACTGTCAAGGTCTTAGCAATCTGCATCCTAGAGGTGAGAATATTAAGAAAAATGAAAAATCTGCTTGGTGCTGCTTGAGTATTCTGTAACAGTAATAAGGCATGTAATTAACTACCATGAAAATCCTTATAATTTCATCTAATATGCATTCTAATCTAAATATTCCTTAAAAGAAAACTCTGGTGTGAATTGATTTGAAGTCTGTACCTTCAAAAATAATAAAAAAAAAATCAAAACATGATCAATTTCAAGTTCTAGAAGCATCTACATGTCAAATGATGACATTTTTGAGCAGCTCAATGTTACATAACTGTGTTATAACTGTGTTATAACAAGTGGAAAGGGAACTATCAAAAAGCGAGAAAAAAAAAACATACAAAAATAGGCTAGGGTTTAAAGGGTTAAAGGTCAACATTTCTCTAGGTGGTTAAGTTACCCTATTTGTAAAAAAATAATAATAATAAAACAATAATAAAAAGTATTAGGACACCTGCTCAGTCATTGTTTCCTCTGAAATTAAGGGTATTAAAAAGAGTTTATTATGCCAGAGGGATGACTTTGTGCCTGATTTGCTAGATATCCGCTACATAAGCCCTATTCTATTGCCACTGTTTCCCTAGAAGGCGTGTCCACAAACATTTGGACACTTAATATTAGTGCAGTATCCTACTAGTATTCACAGAATCCTCCAATGATACACAAAATACAAATTGATTCAGATTTGTCCGTCAATATTTTATATATACATATATTCCAGATACAGTATTCATGCGGTAATGTAGCACAGATTCAAATCAAAGACAACCGCTTCATAGTTATTCTGCTCAAACATGAACTCAGCGCTCATCAGAGCTTCAGCCGAACCAGATACACCCTTCATCTCTCCCGACAAACGAGGTCCTGAGGATCTAATAGTGCCAACTAGGTTCCATTACATTGATCCACAGACAGATTTTATCGTAGCCCCTGATAAAGGGCATGCTCCAAAGAAAAGGTCGATATATAGAATTCAGCTTTGAAACTTCAGAATAATTACTCAGAGGTAGTCAAATGTGTGTGGGGTGGTTGGGAACTTTGTTCTTCATGGGTCTACAAAGTCAACTCTAGTAAAAGAGTCATTTTTGCTCTTTCTTTGATCTCTAAGTGAAGACAAGAGAAGACAACTATATTCACTGTACTTGTGTAGGACAGAAAGATAGACTGTGGAGTGCAGCCTTATTTTATTTGTGCAGTGATCATACATGAAAAAGAAAACTGTTGTGAACTGTTGTGAAAGATCACTCAACCTATTCATCAGACCATTCGGTTACTCCAACAGACCACTCGACCATTCAGACAAATGGCTTGGTCATTCAAACAAACTGATTGGCCATTCCGGCAGACCACTTGACCGGCAGACATTCAAAAAGACTGTTTCACCATTCCCAAAGGCAGCTCATCCATTCTATAAGGTAGCTCAGCCATTCCTACAGACCACATGGTTATTCCGATAGACAGCCCGGCCAATCTGACAAATTATTCAGCCACACCGACAGACTGCCCCACCACTATGACAAAATGCTAAATCATTTTAACAGACCACCTGGCCATTCTGACAGACTATACACCCATTCTGACACAAAAGATTGCTCTACTATTTCCACAGACAGCTGACCTGTTCTGCAACACCGCTCATCTATTCCCATAGACAGCTCAGCCATTGCGACAAAACGGTCTGCAATTCAAACAGATTATTTGGTCGTTCCAACAGACAGATTATTCAGTCAGAACGCCCTCCATTCTGATAGACCCATAAGTCATTTCAAAAGACTAACTGACTATTCCGACAGACCGTTTGGCCATTCCAAATGACTGCAGGGTCATTCCAAATGGCCACTCAGCCTTACCGACAGACCATTTTGCCACTCTGCCATGGTCGTTTGGTCATTCCAACAAAACACACAGTTATTCTCACATACTGCCTGGCCATTCTAACTGACCGCACAGACATTCTGTCAGAGTGCTCAGCCACCCCGTCAGACCGTCTGGCTATTCTGACAGACTGCTCCTGTATTCCGACAGATTGCTTCAAATTTCTGAGAGATTGCTCCACCATTCCCACTGACAGCTCATCTGTTCTGCTACTGTATATCGCTCATAAATTCAGAGAGACACTGCGACAGACAATTCTGTCATTTAAAGACTGTTAGGTCTTTTCAACAGATTGCCCGACTATACAGATTGGCCGTTTTGCCGTTTGGTCATTCCTAACGACCACTCAGTCATTCCCAATGACCGCTCAGTCATTCTGACAGACCCCTTGGCCACTCTGATATACTAATCAGCCATTCTGACAAAACAACCATTAAAAACGTCCTACAAAGATGGCTGAAATAATAACAAAAAACTGCAGAGCTTTCAGACCTCAAAGAATTGCAAAGAAAACAAGTTCATATTTATAAAGTTTTAAGGTTTAAGAAATCAATATTTGGTGAAATAACCCTGGTTTTTCATTACAGTTTTCATGCATCTTGACATGTTCTCCTCCACCAGTCTTACACACTGCTTTTGGATAACTTTATGCCACTCCTGGTGCAAAAAAATTCCAGCAGTTCAGCTTGGTTTGATGGCTTGAGATCATCCATCTTCCTCTTGATTATATTCCAGAGGTTTTCCATTTGGTAAAATCAAAGAAATGTATCATTTTTAATGGTCTCTTATTTTCTTTTCAGAGCAGTATAGGGTCAAAATAGAGGTTTCTAACCCAACACATGAGGCTCGACCCTAAACCTTAAGTGGGGGTGTGTTTGTGTGGGTGCGGAGATGGAGAGGCCGACCGCAGGAACGCTGTGTTTGTGTTCCCTCTTCTCTGTGATTATTACATCGGACAAGAGCCCTCATAATACAACCACACAGTCTTCAGCAGCGCCAGCTGACCATCAGCTGACCAAGATTCATTCATCCGTGTGCCACTGTTTACTGTTTTTATACGCTAGGGTTACAATAATACAAGTAACAGGAAGTGAATGATGATGATGATGATGATGATGATGATGATGCGGTCGGTGAAGGAAAGCTGTTGTTTTTAGCAGTGTGGGGAGGGTGCTGGGTTGGACGATACCACTGCAGACCACCAAGAACACTTATCAGTGGCCCACTGTGCCACACTGGAGCGTCATTATTCATCCCCCACCCCCCGTCACCGTCTCCGCCCGTCCTCCGGCAGCCCACTGCTGAGGATGTGGCCTCTGTGATGTGGCAGCTGTGATGTGTGCATTTGCTGCCGCCATGTTTGTGATGCAGGAGGGGGAGGCGGGGACTGTGGCTGCATCATCCCGCAGTGACTGAAGAGAGAGGGAACGTAGTGGAAAAAAAAATACACACACAAACACATGTACATCACATGTACATACAGGACACGTGAGACCATACACACATCTCCAAACTAGTAGCTTAAAAGTAGAAGGAAAAAAATCGTCTTAAATTTCAATGGAAGTCGATGTAAAAATATTTTATTCCAAGTTTTTTGGACCATTTCTGTTGGTCCATTCATCATCAAATTTAGATGAAATATGAAGGACAACAAGTAAAAAAAACAGTACATATTTAAATACAATTGTGTCCGCTGCGATAACCCTATGTATGTGCTGCACAGACACATACACTTATGGACATTCCACACACCTCAATGGACGACAGTATGATGGCTAAAAGCTCTGGCTAAAATCCAGATTATATAATAAACATAATCTGAAAAATTGCCTGTTTAGCTCATATTTATTGTTCATACACCCGAGGTGTCCACATCAAGTCACAATTTTTGAGGCTAGAGTCCTGTCATGTCATGTCATGGAATGGTGCTAATAGATTCACAGATTCACACTCTAGATATCTGTATATCTACATCTGTGCAATATTTGTCTAAGTGTAAGTTATTATGTGTATTGTTATTTAGTATACTGTGTACATTGGTTATATTACATTTTATTTTATTATTCTTCTTGCAAATATTTTTCTCTGCACATGGGTGGGAATCTGCACCCAAGTTTTTCACTCACATGTACACCTGTACTCTGTGATGTGAAAATAAAAAAAAAATCTTGAATCTTGAATCTTGAACAGTCATCTGATCTAAAGCAGCTATCCTATTCTGACAGTATTTTATTTCTCAGTGTTTTTATGAGCTACAGTCACCTGGAATAGTTTTCTCAGCGTCTTGAAGTTGTTCTCTACAGAGGAGAATACCCACTCGAAGTGAGTCAATAATGAATGGGCTGGGCGCCGAGTGGTCCAGCGATCTAAAGCGCTGCCACTATGAGCAAAGGTCGCAGGTTGGAACCCCAGCTCATGCAGCTTTGCCATCAAGCTGCCGGCACTCAGAGGGAGCACAATTTACCCTGCTCCCTCCGGCTGGGTAGATGGCGCTCTCTCCCCACATCACCTCTATGGTGATGTCTGCAGCACAGGGCGTCTGTGAGCTGATGTATCGAAACCGAGTCGCTGCGCTTTCCTCCGAGTGCGCTGTGATGCTGCTCGGCAATGCTGCATCAGCAGAAGCTCAAAAAGAAGCGGTGGCTGACTTCACATGTATCGGAGGAAGCATTTAGTGTTAGTCTTCACTCTCCTGGTGTGTTGGGGCATTACTAGTGATAGGGGGAGTCCTGATGAGTGGGTTGGGTAATTGGCCGTGTAAATTGGGGAGAAAATGGGAAAAATTTGAAATAAAATTATAAAAAAACAAAAAAAATGAATGGTCTCATATAAAGCATTTATATATATATATATATATATATATATATATATATATATATATATATATATATATATATATATATATATGTCTGGTAATTTGTTTAATGAAATATGTCCTCATTACTTTAACCACACTATCATGTGGTTAACATTATCATGTTTTTAATACTGTAGACATCATCTTATAGGCTCTTCCTTAACAGCTCTGGCCATGCAGAAGATAAAGCATGTTGGTTGGACATGTGACTCTTTCTCTACGCAATTCTATTGGCTGTAGGTAGTCGGCTGCTCTGACTGACTCGGCAATCTACACAAAACAGCCTGCAAATAACATGAATTAGCCATTAATTAGCCATTAGCATTAGCATTAGCCAGAAATCTGATTACTGTGTGGGACTAAATATGTAAATTGACTTGTTACACTGCAGTTTTGACTTATTGATTGTTTTGGTTATTGATTGTGACTTGAAGACAGTTGTATCTGTATTTTTAATATTGTTTTTATAATGTTGTATTTTGTCATTTTTCCCTGGTTTGGCCTTATCCAGATACAATATATTTTTTGCAATAAGAGAATGTGTATTCTTTGTGTGTGTATGTGTGTTTGTGCAGGACGGGTGCAGGGGGTTGGCATGATATAGGCCGGGCACCCCCCAGATTTATAGCCCCAGGTCCTGTGTTAGCCCTAATTCAGCCCCGAGGCTAGTGTGCATTATTTCAGCGTAGAATTTATCATCTTAAGAAAAAAAGAAAAAAAGGCTTTGCTGTTTAGTTCTGGCATATTGATCGCCGAGGTTCACCCTAACGGATCAATAATTTCTGCTGACTGGGTCCTCCACTGGGACCGGCCCAGGTAATAGCAGCCTATTCAGTGTAGCAGAACGCCCTGAAAAGCCTCCTAATGTCCAGTTTTAATGCTCACTTGGGCTTGACACAATGCAACGGGTTCAATTTAACTGCGTTTGAGGTCGGTACGTCCTGAAGTCATCCATCAGAGATTTTACATCTATTTTTATTTTTTTTTTATTTAGTTTTGTAGAATTTATAAAAAATTAACCAAGGGTCAATGGCAGAATTTATGTTTTCAAGTTTGGTTTGGTTCCCAGGCATGAAATACTTTCCAGGAACCCCAGTGAAGGAAATGTAGGAAGCCATCAATATTGCGGAACGGCGGGATTACTTCCCTTTATGTGGAGTAAATCTGTCAGACGCACCCTGATGACATCATACAAGAGGGACTGCTTAGTGCCCAGTGTTTACTGGTTTACTGCTCGCTCGCTCTCTCTCTCTCTCAGCCTAGTTTACTGCTCTCTCTCTCTCTCTCTCTCACTCTCTCTCTCTCAGCCTGGTTTACTGCTCTCTCTCTCTCTCTCTCTCTCTCTCTCAGCCTAGTTTACTGCTCTCTCTCTCTCACTCTCTCTCTCTCAGCCTGGTTTACTGCTCTCTCTCTCTCTCTCTCTCTCTCTCTCTCACACACACTCTCTCTCAGCCTAGTTTACTGCTCTCTCTCTCTCTCTCTCTCACTCTCTCTCTCTCAGCCTGGTTTACTGCTCTCTCTCTCTCTCTCACTCTCTCTCTCTCAGCCTGGTTTACTGCTCTCTCTCTCTCTCTCTTTCACACACACTCTCTCTCAGCCTGGTTTACTGCTCTCTCTCTCTCTCTCTCTCTCACTCTCTCAGCCTGGTTTACTTCTCTCTCTCTCTCTCTCTCTTTCTCTCTCTATTATATCTGGAATATAATCAAGAGGAAGATGGATGATCATAAGCCATCAACTGCTTGAATTTTAGCAGCAGGAGTGTAAAGCATAAAGAAGTGTGTAAGACTGGTGGAGGAGAACATGCCAAGATGCATGAAATCTGTGATTAAAAACCAGATTTATTCCACCAAATATTGATTTCTGAACTCTTAAAACTTTATGAATATGAACTTGTTTTCTTTGCATTATTTGAGGTCTGAAAGCTCTGCATCTTTTTTGTTATTTCACCTTTTTCTCATTTTCTGCAAATAAATGCTCTAAATGAGAATATTTTTATTTGGGAGAAATGTTGTCTGTAGTTTATAGAATAAAACAATAATGTTCATTTTACTCAAACATATAAATAGCAAAATCGGACAAACTGATTCAGAAACAGTCTGGTTTATTGCTCTCTCTCTTTCTCTCTGTCTCTCTCTATAGTATGTCTTTATTTATTGCACAACACTAAGCTCTACTGCTGTAGGACTACTAGCAGGGTTTGCAAATCAAAAAGGAGGATTTAAACTGTCTACACGCGAAGTTTTAATCCCCTCAGTTCACCACCATCCTAACAGGCAGCTTCACCATCATCATCATCATCAGCTACAAGTCCAAAAGCAAGGACCTGTCATGGGGTATATCAGAAAAAATTATGTAATACAGAAGTCTTAGTGTAACACATTCTGCCATCAACACCACAGCTTTTTAACCAATATATTTCCATGATATTTTAATGACTTTTCCATGCCTTCAAGGCAAATTTTATAAGATTTTTAAAACCTTAATGCAGACATAGGCCATAAAAACAAAACTGATTATAGTAGGCCTGAAATTAATCTTAAAATGTTGACACACAATCTTTAATTTTAAATAAAATGTGTGTCAGATCCTGACAGCTCCATTGTTTAGGGTTAAACCACTGAATTAACTCTGAGATGACGTATTTTGTTTGTTAAAAATAGATTTTCTCCATCGATGAACAGAAACGCAAAGATTTTTAGACCAAATTTTAATTAAAAAAAAAAATCAAAATTTCTGGGTATTTTTATGTTTCCAAAAATTATTTTTTCAAATTACATGCATTTTCCAGGTTTTTCAAGAGCGTATGAACCCTGCTTGTCCCCAACAGAGAATGTGTGTAGAATTTTGAAACGAAAACCCCAAACTGAAAGACTTCACTGCAGCATTGCTAAATGGTAAATACTTGTCACCTCAATGTTGTTTTTTGGAATGTTTGAAGGCCTAAAATGAAGAAACTGATGTTTATTAACAAATGAAATGATTTTAAAAGAAGTTGACCAGACAAAACAAGTAACATCTTGGGTTCATACTGTCTGCAACCAAAATAAGTTCAAAGTAAATGTAAGAAACTTCCATACTGTTCCAAGTTTTTTCTGATTTGGGGTTGTAGAACCACGGCTGTCCTCATTGCTTGGTTCAAGCATTCAGTGGAAGAAAACTCAAGTAGATCACCAAAGAAAAGCAAAAAAAGCAAACAAACACAGACTCATACTCTCTCTCTCTCGTTCTTGCTCTCTCTCTCTTTCAATGCCAAATGTCAAACAAGCTTGCAATTACAGTTGCACTTGCCAAACCGAACAAAGCCAGGCTTAGCGGCCGTGGTTCACGAAACCGGCGGGAGAAAGAGGCGTGTTGACTGAGCTGCAGGTGCTACACTCTCAGCAGATCAACAGAGATAAAACTAATCTCGCTGTGCATAAATCAAACTCGGAGACAGACAGGTGAAAGGCCGGGCCGAGAGCCTACTGCGTCCAACCGTTCCATTCGTCTCTCCGTTCGTCTTGAGGCACTGAAAAATCCTTTAGACAAGATTAAAGCACTTATGGCTATTCATCTGCACGGCTGCCGTAACACTGGCCTTCTATGAGGTTTCAGTGGCTGCTGGAGTCCGGCCTGTTTCAAAAGACATTAAGAACAGCACAGTCCTGCGGCGGCTGGATTCAGAGAATTGCCTGTTGATGCCTGGAGCAACTACAGCATCTACAGGATCCATTTCCCCTCACTGACGTGAGTCAAACACAGCTTTTTTATGTGTAGAATGGGTGTACGTAATCCAATAGGCCGGTATTTCCACTCTAGAAGAAGAAGAAGCTGTTGGGCAGTGTGGAGGAACAATTCATCATTTTGGCTCGGACAGAGTGCCTTAATCAGATTGGTCAGAAGACAAGAAGAAGAAGAAAAAGAAGAGAATAAGAAGAGAGAGAATATAAAAATATAGTTTAAATACAGTATATTACTCTGCTGTCAGCACTGGAATCATCCATCACATAGCTTCACATTTTTCTTCAGCTTTTTTTTTTTTATATGCACGCCCCCTAGTGGTATATGTTCAAATATTAATGTTACTCCATTCAGCAAACAACCACAAATACACAGCTTGTCTACAGGTTTTCTAGTCCCTCTAAAAGAGAAGAACATAGAATAGAAAAGCAATAAATTAGGTCTATTTAGATCTGTGAAGCTTAGGAAATTAAGAAGCTTTAGAAAAATGTTCATCTCCTACCGAAAGTCTTCCACCTTTTTGAAATACCTCAACTTCTCTAGCAAGACCTGGGCAGAGGATGGGACCTACACTTAAGGCTTTCGCAAAAACAATTTAACTTTTGCAAACACTTAAATTAATTAAAAAACACAAAAATGATTAAAATAATTTTTTGTCTTTTCAATCGATGTTTCTGTTCGGTTCTACTGCTCGACAATATGATCAATTATCATCTTAAACCACTGATTATTTAAAAAAAGAGCCATAATAATCACACTTTTTCTTCCTAAGTTGCAAGTTTTTATAGTGAATATTTAAATATAAATAAAAGAATGAATGTGCAGTGCACAAACCCACAGTGTGTGCCTGTTGGAAACTATGCAAACTTTTACATTAACTGTAAACAGAAGGAACGAATGTACTTTTCCCATTGTTACAATAGCAAAGACACACTGACACCTTAAATCAAGCTGCGCTGTCGGTGGCTCACCTATAGATCACTAACACAAGGACCTAGGCAATTGGTTGGTTTGCTTGCCTTGTTGCAACAGGCCTGCATAGAGATGACATAAAAGACACTCTGTACTTAGAATACTTCTTTGCATGTTTTTCAGTAGGTCTGCTGAGCATGCGATGCTGTGGCGTTCCCGCTCCCCTAGCTACTGATTATTTCCACCTGGCCTGTCTAGTATATACCCCTCTGTTTGCTTGGTTCCCTGCCGAGTGTTGAATATAGTTAGCTAGCTCTTCTAAAACGTGTTTCCTTTGCCTTGCCCTCTTTTTTGTTAATTTACGTTGCCGACCTTTTTGTATTTTTGACTACCCTTTTGCCTTTTCTCTGTCTTTGCTGGATTTACCATGTATGACCCTGTTTTGCCTTTCTTCACTCTGCTATGTTGTTTAAAGAGATAAGAGAGATAAGATAGCACTTTAATGACCCCAAAGGAAATTGCAGTGTCACAGTGCTGTACATACGACACACATAATCAAACAAAAGTTAAAGAGCTATTAGCACACAACAGAAAAATAAAAAATAAATAAATAAGCATGGCTAATGAGGGTATTTTAGGTGTATTCAGAGGCAGCATATATATCATTGCAGTTGGAAAATGAAAAAATGTTATTACTAGGGGCAACAATAACATGGGCGTGAAACTATATCCAAAAAACAAAAAACAAATCAAATAAGAAGAATAACAGTAAAATACTAGTAAAATAAAATGCATGATTCAAATAATATCACACAATAATAATAATAACAATAATAATAATAATAGAATAAACGGACATAGGATGACATAACAGTAGGTTTAGATCAGCACCGTTCAGAAAGTAGAAGATCAGTAGTGTCCCTACAATAAGGAGACTCATTATAGAGTTTAATAGAGTTTGCTTTCCTTACAGTTACTGACCCTGCCTGTCCCTTACTACTCTTGTCTAAAGCCTAGACCCTTTGTAAATAAAATGTGTGTTAATATCTGCGAGTGTCTGTCGAATAAAATGGTCAAATTATGTGATGAAATTAGAATTCAGCCAGCCAGCTAACATTGTTGATTCTTGCAGCTCCGGTTCCAAAACACGCTCATGTACCACCATGTTCAGATCTCTGGATCAAAGGTTATGTTTGTTGTCTGTCCAGGTACCGCATTAGGTCTTTTTTTTTTTTTTTTTTTATAAATCATCCATGCTGAAACAGAGCCTAGTAAAGTCCAAAGTATTCTGCTCCAATGTAACTCCATACAAAATCAACTGGAAGTTCTGAGTGTGCTCATGCTCTGCTTCGGCTGCCAACAACAATATACAGCACGGTATTATTTCATTCAAGCAGGGCTAATGTCAAAGAAAAATAAGATATTCTCCTGCTTCTACACACACATATACACACACACACACACTCACACACACACTCACACACACACTCACACACACATATAAAAGACTGTTCCTAATAAAAACAAACGTAGGCGGTCTGAAAAACAATATATCAGGTATATGAAGCTCTGGAGTATTAAGTGGACGCTGCAGCTATTTGTTCTGGCCAGCCGCTAACACCCTTCACCGCCTCGTCCAGATCTCCCGAGGCTGCCCTGCAGGACCCGGACTCTTGAGCACTGTCTCAAACGCCTCAAACGGGGGGCGGAGTGGTGGAAGCATACCAGACAGACTCAAAGAGAGATTAAAAAACAGCAATGGAGGCTCTTTTCATGCCCACGAGGGCGTCAACAAATCCCTCAACTCAACTGAAGAGATGGTTCTAGTGTTGCCAACTCCTCAGTAAGGAAAGTAGCTATTGGTTGTCTTAAATGACACCTATTCCTATCTGGGAAACTGCTTTTTTATGCTGAATAACGTTTTTGAAACCAGTCAAATGTTGGTATCCAGGCAACGTCATGTTGTACATTATTGCAGCCTTTAACGTAACTTTCAAAAATGTTCATATACAAGTTGATCATAGGTACAGTACAATAATCACAAAGTTATCTACTAAAGTATATAGGCCGCAAGGCATCGAGGCAGCTGCCTTCCGTTTTTGGACAGCCTCTGACAAAAAATTAAAATTTGTCTGGAATGAGTCCATCTCCCCAAAACCCCACAGGTTCCAGTTCAATCAGACGAAAGTTCAGTTAAGACGAAAACCGAGGCATGTCACAGCAGCTCACCCAACTCCAGAAAGCTTCTAATACCCTCATCATTCCTGTATTAATGCACTACCGGTTCTTTAATCTGAAAATACCTGACAGTATTACACGTTATTAAAACAAAGCGTCAGTCAAAGTGCATTAGCGCTCCTCTTAACGTTCCTGAGGAACGCAGGATTTCAGAGACAGAAACGACAGAATCAAATCAGAGGAGGAAACAAGTGTTACACAACATGTCTACTCAACAAAGCAGCTTTTAAACATCAACATAACTGTGCTTTTTTTTTTATTTTGTGATCTCAAGGTTAATGCTGAGTGGCTCGTTGAGGGCCTGCCAGGGCAAAAGATACTGGATTAAGCAACATAACATTTATATTTCACATATTTTAGGACAACTTCTTGAGAGAAGAGAGCACTATATACTTAAAAATACCCACCCATACCCACACAGATAGCATAACCAAATGTGCTCTCTCTCAGACTCCGGCTGCTGAGGTTGAAGCAGCACGACCTGGGATTCAAACTAGGGATCTTTGGATCATGGCCAGCTAACCTTGCTAATATTCAAATACAAATTAAGCAATAATACATATTATACAACAGTTAGTTCCGACCTCACAGTCTGACTACTGAGAAGTGTTCTAGCCGTGCTGATATTTGTGATAACATCACGGACTTCTCACACTAAACTTGTATCACTCCGCCGAAGCGTTGCCGAGGAACGGCGTATACACACAGTACGGTTTTGAATAATCACCTCCAGCAGCAGCGTTAGCTTAGCACAGGCTAGCGCTCCGCCACAGCACACTCAACTGCAGCGCTGGCTCGTATTTTGTGGAAAAAAGGGAAAGAAAATAGCTTGGCTAATGTCGTCTGACAGCCAGAATGGTAACCAGCCAGGCTAGGTTAAGTTAATGCTGAGCTAAAACAAGCTATGCTAACCTAACCACAGTCCAGCCAGCACGCTAACCAACACCACCCAGAAAAACAGGCAGAAATGATCTAAAAATGTGCAACTTTCACCTGGAGATGACTCCATATTTAAGCAATAGAACACTCGAGGTCGTGACTTATCACGCCTTCGGCTCGTGCCTAAAACCACATCACAGCCGTAATGTTATTCGTGATAACACGTCTCTTGTTCTATTGCTTAAATATTACACGTTCTCGCACGAACCTCGAGTGTATTATTGCTTAATTATACCACAGTTCCATTATTGCTGTTTATTTAAAGAGTTAAAGACGACGAGAAAATACGATCTGTTACTTAAAATAGTTTCATTGCTGCTCTGTTTCTAGCTGTGATGTTTGGTTTGTTAGTGCTGTATTGTTGCTAGGTTACCTGTATGTGGTGGAGTAATACATGGAGAGCTTCAGTTACAGTGCATTTCCGGCTGATAACGGCACTAATAGAACACCTCTCAGCCAATCATCACATTGCAGGGTCGGAACTAACTTTGGTATAATAATGCTTGATTGTGTTGTGCATTTATTATATTCTTCAATTCAAGCAAGTAAGGTTGCAACGGCACTGTGGTAAACTGTCAACTGGGTTGAAAGGTTAATTAGGTTATTATCTACCTGGGCCATACTCTCACTGGTCAATTTATCAGAAATACCTTAAAAGCAAAAAACTAGGGCTATGGTAAAAATGACATGAACTTTGTGATGACTTTGTGAAAACGCAATGGCTGAATCAACTCAATCTCATTTTAAAACTACAGGTTTGATTACTACAGGTATAATTACTTCATCACTTCTCAATTTATTTATTTTTAAATCATTTATTTCAATTTCATTTTATCCAATTGTCTTTTCAAATTGAGAGGTCAATTGCCCAATGACCATAAGCACTGGAATGGTAAGGACAAGCACTTGACTCCTCCAATACATGTAAAGGCATATTCCACCTCTTTTCCAACTGCCATCAATCAAAGTAGCATCACAACACAGTGCTCTCTCTCGGACTCCAGCTGCTGAGGGTGAAGCAGATTGACCTGGGATTCAAACTGGTGATCTTTGGATCATAGCCAGCTAACTTTGCTATTCAGATAAAAATAATGCTCAAATTTGTTGTTTTATTTAAAATATTTTTTTCATTCTTCATCATATATATATATTTTTTCAAAATAAAACAAAAAACATGAAAAAAAGAATGATTTTCTTTCTAATAAGGTATTTTTCTAATACATACAGTACAGTATAGTAGGTGTTTCTGATAAAATGGCAAGTGTTTCTAGGTACTATGTACAGTATATACCACTTTATGACAAGAACATGGACTAGGAGGTCTAGTAAATGTTCTCGTAAGTGTTCTAGCGTGGGTGGAAGCAGCTGCCCGCATCCATATGCGCTCGGGAAAGGGAAATTTATTTGATTATTTGAATAATTATGCAGCGCTAGAATATTCAGGCTGGTAATATATGAACCAATAAAACACCAGCATCGCCAGTGCTTCCCCATGAGTGATGATGATGATGACGTTTTATTCTTTCCATTACAGAATTAGGAGAAGAATCGAACCCACGTCCATGGATGATTTAGAGCACGACGTGTGCGGGAGGCCTCAGCCGGGTCTGCGCAGACGGGGCTGCGTAATTGCGCTGCAGTCGGATTTATGCGAGAACATCCATCACGACTGGGTTAAGAGAGGCTAAGGCTCAGCCCGGCGTTTAGTTAACGGGCTCCGGCTTTACGGCCACGGACGGGATAATTACTTCACACCATTTCTCACCACTTCAGGAGATAACAGGAACCACACCCCCCTCCAGAACTGCAGAACGGAGGGAGAAGAAAGCGCTAAGTCTACGATGCTAACAAGCAGGTTAGCCACAATGCTAACAGTCAAACTTGGCAGGAGTGGAGCCACATTTTTAACAAACACAGCAGCTGGACTCAAAAGGTTTTGAGCAGGTTAGCTGTGATGCTAACAGTCTGGAGCCACAAATCTAACAAAAACAAAAGCTAGATTAGCTAGAATTTTGAGGCTAACAAAAACAGCAGCTAGAAAATTAGCTAGAAACTTTTGAGCAGGCTAGCTGTGATGCTAACTAAGTAGGCTTGGAGCCACAAATCTAACGAATGCAAACACTGGATCTATCTAAAAGAAATCACAGCTTGACTCAAAAGGTTTGGAGTGAGTTAGCCACAATTCACAGTAAAACTAAGCAGAACTGGAGCCACAAATCTAACAAACACAGCAGCTGGACTCAAAATGATTTAAGCAGGTTAGTTGCAATGCTAACAGTCCAACTTAGCAGGGCTGGAGCCACAAATCTAACAAACACATCAGATAGATTAAAAATGTTTGGAGCGGGTTAGCCACAATGCTTACAGTCAAACTAGGCAGGGTTGGAGCCACAATTCTATCAAACACAGCAGCTAGACTTAAAAAAAATTGAGCAGGTTAACTGTGATGCTAACAGTCAAACTTGGCAGACCTAGAGCCACAAATTTAACAAAAACAGCAGCTAGACTAAACGTTTGAGCAGGTTAGCTGTGATGCTAACAGTCAAACTTGGCAGGCCTAGAGCCACAAATCTAACAAAACCAGCAGCTAGACTATAATTTTGAGCAGGTTAGCTGTGATGCTAACAGTAAAACTATGCAAGGTTGGAGCTTTAAATCTAACAAACACAGGAGATAGATTAAATAGGTATGAAGCAGGTTAGCCACAATGCTAACAATCAAAGTTGGCAGGGTTGGAGCCTCCATTCTAACAAACACAGCAGACATATTAAAAAGGTATGGAGCAGGTTAGACACAATGTTAACTGTCGGACTTGGCAGGGTTGGAACCACAATTTTAGCAAACATAGAAACTGGACTTAAGAGGTTTTGAGATGGTCAGCTGTAATGATAACAGTCAAACTATGCAGGCTTGAAGCCTCAATTCTAAGAAACACAGCAGATCAACTCAAAAAGGTTTGGAGTGGTTTAGCTGTGATGCTAACAGTCAAACCTGGAAGGGTTGGAGCCACAGTTTAAAAAAAATATATCGTAGTTTGAATTAACATTGTTGAAGGAGGTTAGCCACAGTGCTAACAGTCAAAATTGGCAGTGTAGGAGCCACAATTCTAACAAACACAGCTGCTGGACTCAAAATGCTTTAAGCAGGTTAACTGCAATACTATCAGTTTAACAGGTTTGGTGCAGGCTAGCTGTGATGCTAACAGTCAAACTTGTCAAAGCTGGAGCCACAAATCTAACAAACACAGCTGCTGGACTCAAAATGCTTTAATCAGGTTAGCTGAAATGCTAACAATCTAACTTAGCTGTGTTGGAGCCACAATTTTAACAAAAACACCAGCTGGGATTAAAAGGTTTGGTGTGGGTTAGCTGCAATGCTAACAAACAGCATTGATGCTTGGCAGAATCGGGGTGAGTTAGCTGCAAAGCTAACATATTTCCTTGACAGTAGATTTTTTGTAACACAGTAAGGGGTTTCATTTTTTATTCTTATATTCTTTTTCCCTCACTTTAGATGATTTTTCACTTTTTATGACACATTTGATTAAATATTCTTTATTTGATTGTTTTAATGTAACGAGTGCTGGAAAAAAGAAAAGTGCCTTTGTCTGAAACTATTTTGTAAGATGATTTTAAAACTAAATAAAATTGAAGTTATTAAAAAAAGTCATTAATGATATATTGGGTTTGCGGAGAAAAAACTGTTATGTAAACTTGCAGAAACGTTTCGTACCAGATAATCACAAAACAAAGCACGACTGATTTGTTTTCCATCTGAGCTGCCAGGCTTGTTGTTCAGGCCGTTAGCGTAAAATTCAATTGCGATAATTCAGGAAATGCGTCCTAATTCAGGTTTGCTTACCTCCTGACTTGTGGAGCCTGGGTAATCTACAACAAGCCCGCTGTGTTCAGGAAGCGCCACCATTCAGCGCCATACAATTACGAGATTATGGCGTTCGGGCGAGTACCAGCCTCAGCACTGTGCTAATTAATTAGCCTGGCCACGGGGTAAACACCAAACCAGTGTTGGCACAACAGGAGCTGGAGCGTTACATCGGTTGATACTAAACAAGTGTTAATGCAGCCCTAAACACTCCTTTGATGAAGGCGCTCTGAAACAGACATAACAGTGCCATGTGCTTACATGAGGGTGTGTGGTTTGTGGGTTTTGAGGGGGGTGGAACGGCAAAAGAAGCCTGTTATTGTGGATCTGAGACTGTTTACGATGATTCTTTATAATAGAGGATGCTTGGAATTAAACGAGAAGATCCTTCTAGATTGGGGGGTCAACATTAAATCAAATCCTGACAACCACAAATACGGCTCTAAAAAAAATAAAAAATAAGAGACCACTTTAGTTTCTGAATCAGTTTCTCTGATTTCGCTATTTATAGATATATGTTTGAGTAAAATGAACATTGTTGTTTTATTCCAACTAGAAATATTCAAATTTAGAGCATTTATTTGCAGAAAATGAGAAATAGCTGAAATGACTAAATAAAATAGATGCAGAGCTTTTAGATCTCAAATAACGCAAAACAAAATCAATATTTGATGTAAAACCCCTGGTTTTTAATCAGTTTTCATGCATCTTGGTATGTTCTCCTCCACCAGTCTTACACACTGCTTTTGCCACAGCCTGGTTTGAGGGCTGTGATCATCCATCTTTCTCTTGATTAAGTAAAGCAGGTACTGTTGCAGAATTGCTATCTGCTATCGTATATATGCTGTATATATTGCAGTACTTTTCGAGTCATGCCATGGTTCCTGCATTGTACACAAGCTCCGCCCCTTGTCTAAACTACACACCTGACATGAAACATTGTTATCTATCACCCTTTGGTTTTAGTGATAATTGGATTTTTTTTTTTATTAATCCAAGTAGGGGTGTGCCATATTATATCGTACAGAATAATATCGACAAAATAAAAAATATTCCATACTGTGATATCGTGATATATTTATAAAAGCATTTTACTGTAATTACCTTTAATTATAACCTTAAATATGCTGCACTGGTATGTTTTTTGTTGTTAACTTACTTTATTTTTGTTGTATTTTTTATTTTGTTACATTTTGTTGTTATTTTACACAAAATCAGAGTCTTGTTTCTGCTGAATATATGAAACTAAATAACATATGTTTATACAACCTAAAACTTTATTATTTATTTTATTGCCAAAGTATTTTCTTAAAATTATTTTAAAAAGGTCAATGTTTTGCAATATCATTGACAATATTAAATTTTTTGCAAAAATACCCTGAAATATTGTGATTTTATTTCAGGACCATAGGTCAATCTCGATCTGACCCGACTATTAAATATACTTCTTTTATTTAAGCTAGATAGCTGTTCTGGTGCAGTTTAACCTGATATATTAGCCAGATAATTACCACAGCCATGAACAAGCACTTTCTCTGCTGCGGCTTTCATGCTAAGCTGTTGTCACACTGTTTACACTGCACAGATACTGTATATGTGCTGGTCTGGAAAACAGAACCTTCTTCCTGTATTTACTTTCTTGTTCCTTTGCCAAACAACTCTGACCAATCAAAGGAGACAACATGGTGGCATGGGTTGTTGGGGCACATTTTGATGCGTTTAGGTTTGTGCCTGTGTGAAAACAAACCAAACTTAGGGCAAAAAATGCTCCAAGTTAGCGAACTCATTTAGAGATTTAAAAGGCATTTAAATGTCCACATGTTGTACTGATATTTAGTCTGTTGTGTTTGGGCACTTTTGGAGACACAGACCAATTTGCTTCTGTGCTTCCCAGCACATTGTGTAATGCAGTGCTGTTACAAATTAACGATTAGTCAACAATAAAATTTGTAGTCGACAAATTTAAATAATCAACATCGTCGTCGCAGCCCTATCTGGAACACAGAACCTTCTTGATGCAGATACTTTTTGCTCCTTCGCCAGACAGCTCTGACCAATCAAAGGAGAGAACATGCTTGCATGGGTTATTGGGATGCATTTTGGTGCATTTAGGTTTGTGCCTGTGTGAAAACAAACCAAACAGTAAAAGAAAATGCTCCAAGTGCACAAACTTATCAAAGCGATTTGGACTACAGGTGTGAAAACCCCTGGCAGTAGGTTATTAAGTCTTAAAACTTACAGAACAATGCAGAAATTAAGATTCTGGATAACTCAATTACCCAAGTGATCTCATCTCTGAACTATTCCATTTGAAAACCTCTCTTCCCTCACTTCCTTTATTAGTGAGTTAAGGCTGCCTGGATCTGCTTGAAAACCTGCAGGATCTTCAGAACCCTTGAAGAGCACTCACAGCGTTTGTTCCAGGCAGCTACTCTACTTCTGTTCAGATCCGAATCTGTGGTTTCGTGATGAATGATCCCAGTCCGGCCAGGCACACGCATGCACAGAGCGAGAGGAGTGTTAACAAAGCATTCCTGAGAACAATACTCCTGTCCAACGTTCACCGAACTCCCTGTTCTACGCTCCCCTCGCGCGCCTCGCCTCTCACAAGAGGCAAACGAGAGGCAAACCAGGTGGCACGCTGCCAGCAATGTACAGCAATAGCGTGGTCTCGTGCCAACACTGGAGCACAGCGGGACTCTGAATCTGCACTTGACAAATGCCTTCACCCGAGGAAGTTCTGCTGCTTCTTCTTCTTCTTCTTCTTCCTCCTCCACAGTGAGGCTTTAATTAAGCGTTGAGCTGGTCTTTCATCAGGTCCTGTCAGACATGTCCTGTCTGTCCCTCGCTCTAATCTGAGTGTGAAGGATTGTCAACCAGTGGCAGCTGGTGTCACGAAAAGGCAAACAAGGTAGACAGGTAGACAGGTGTAAGGTTTAGAGTTAGAAACTGGATTGTTTTGAAGCCTTAAACTTATTTGGTATAAAACGTTCAAACTGTGAAATTTCTCCCCAATTTACACAGCCATTTTTACACCGTTATTTTTAAATGCTATGTAAAACTATTGTTTCATATGTTGGTCTTTTAAAAGTAATAAAATAATAAAGCAGTAAAAAAGTTGAAACGTAATATTTTTTTTGAAAAACGAGTGAATAATCCTAATTAAACCATTACCTATTAGAGGTAAGGAACACTATTGCAGGAAATATTGATAGAATAATTAGTAATTGAGTTAGCAAAAAAATATTTACACTGATTGTAAGGTTTTTGGGGGGTTTCAGACATCTTTTGGATAATTAAACATGAACCGGGTCAAATTAACCCTGGAAAACACCAATACTGTTCCGGACAAATGCAAATTAATATAATAGGAGGGTTAAGCTCTAAGCTCTAAGGGTGCCCAGAAATATATGGAAATGCAGTATAATTGTAAGTATATACAGGCTCTAAGTCGTTTTTATAATTCTTTTATTGGCTTTTTTTGCAAGCTTGTGTGTTTCGTGATACTGTTCTTTGGCTCTTGTTGCTGTTCTTGTCAGTCAGCGTTTTTTTTTTTCTTTTCTTTTTTTCTTTTAAGGTTTGAACTTTATTGCGAGTGAGCCGTGTTTAAACAAGAGAAATTCCTCCAGTCAAAATACTCGAGCTTGAGCTTCTGCTGTGCCAAGAAGTAGTCAGGCCTGAGACGGCCTCCTTCAAGTCTGCAAGCTCAGGACCACCCTCCCTCCAACCCCCAGATCCATCCATTTTCTTTAAATTATACATTGTGTTGATATAAAATATATATATACAGTAGTGGCATTAAATACTGTGAAAAATGTACTTTAGTGTATTTTTTTTCCTCAGTAGCATTAATGTGTACACAAAATGTGCATCAATACGCAAAGTAGTACATTTACAATATACTTACAATATACTATTAAAAAATACATACTTAAATCTACACAGTTCACAGAAGAAGAAAAGCACTTTTATTGTGTTTAAATATAACTGAATTGCAATTGAATTATACTCAAGTTGGAATAAGCTGTTCCAAAATACTACATTTAGAATGTATTTAAATACATATTACATTTTTTTAAGTATGTACTTTTCCATGTTAAATACACTTAAAAAAATATATAACATCATTTCCAAACACCATATTATTCAAAGTGAGTGGTAATATTGGCCTTCTACGTATATAATGTTAAAATATAAGCAACTTCAGTAACAGAATGTCCCATCCATCTGCTTCCACAATTCATGTGGCCTTGCCATGAGCACACTGGCCAGTGTTCGATCAACCACACTCACAAGATAATACAGGGGTTGGACAATGAAACTGAAACACCTGGTTTTAGACCACAATAATTTATTGTCCCGACAGACAGTTCTGATGGAAACAGGAGAGTTGAGGTGCACATTGAATTCTGCCGTGATTTGAGCAGCCGTGGTTTTATATTTTTTGGATACAATCCAGGTTAGCACCCGAACATCCCTTTTAGACAGCTTCCTCTTACAGTGTCCACAGTTAATCCTGTTGGATGTGGTTGGTCCTTCTTGGTGGTATGCTGACATTACCCTGGATACCGTGGCTCTTGATACATCACAAAGACTTGCTGTCTTGGTCACAGATGCGCCAGCAAGACGTGCACCAACAATTTGTCCTCTTTTGAACTCTGGTATGTCACCCATAATGTTGTGTGCATTGCAATATTTTGAGCAAAACTGTGCTCTTACCCTGATAATTGAACCTTCACACTCTGCTCTTACTGGTGCAATGTGCAATTAACGAAGATTGGCCACCAGGCTGGATCAATTTAGCCATGAAACCTCCCACACTAAAATGACAGGTGTTTCAGTTTCACTGTCCAACCCCTGTACATCACAACTTATACAGGTATGGATAGCCATGGATATGGCTAATCTATCTCTTTAAGTAACACTTCATTGTCAGTCTACATACTGTTGTCTCATGACTTTTTTTCCAAGAAAGTCAGTGTCGAATGTCCAAAAAAAGAATGTAAAAGTTAAATCTGATGAGTTTCATGAGTTTAATGACTCATCTTTATCTCCAAAGCAAGGAAAGAACTGGTGGAATTTCTGCTAAAAGATCAACAGAAAGAGAAATAACTCAAAACCGTAAAACGTAACGACAGTTCATCTAAAGGTTTGAGAAGGTCACTAAGTTTCTGCCTCCTGCTGCAATTAGCAGCTACGTTTTACAAGCAGGTGAGGGCCTGGGGTCAAGGCTGGAGGTGGAGGAGGTGGTCCCAATTATTTGCCTATAGGAACCTGAGGAACTAGGAAAGAACAAGAACATCCAGTACTCATCTCTGCAATCATAAAATCTGCCACCACCACTTAGAGGAACAAGTTGGGGCAGTATGGAAAATGCAAAAATATATAAAAAAAAACGCAGTGTTTCTAATTTTTCCTTGGGCTTTATTTGATTAAAGACAGTAGGAACCCGATATATTTCACGTTCTGTCTTCTCAACTTCTCAAAATGTTCTGTTTTAAACACATTCCCAAAAAAGTTGGAACAGGGCAGTTTATGGCTAGTAATAGGGTTACAAACTTAAAAAACTAAATAATGATGTAATAATAATGTCAATAAGCGATTATAATCATGATTTTATACAAAAGCATTAACAATGAAAGGCTATGCTTTGAGATGGGCAAAAGACATCCAGTTTGCACTAGTTGGAAAGTTACTTTATTTCAGTAATTCAGATCAAAATGTGAAACTCATATATTATATAGATGTATTACACACAGAGTGATCTATTTTAAGTGTTTATTTATTTTAGAGTTGATGATTATGGCTAACAGTCTCAGAAAATTAGAATATTATATAAGACCAATTGATACTTTTGGCAGTGTGGGCAGTGAGCCATGTCCTGCTGGAAAATGAAATCCTCCTCAGCAGAGGGAAGCATGAAGTGCTGTAAGATTTAGTGGGAAAACACTGCACTGACTTTAGACTTGATAATAAAACACAGTGGATCAACACCAGCAGATGACATGTCTCTCCAAACCATCACTGATCATCAGTAAATTTTACATTTTATTTAGAAAAATCAAGGGATCAGAGTCTGGAGGAAAAGTGGAGAAACACAGTCCAAGCTGCTTGAGGTCTAGTGTGAAGTTTCCACCAATCAGTGATGGTTTGGAGAGTCATGTCATCTGCTGGTGTTGATCCACTGTGTTTTATTATCAAGTCTAAAGTCAGTGCAGTTTTGTTTTCCCACAAAATCTTACAGCACTTCATGCTTCCCTCTGCTACTGACAACTTATGGAGATGCAGATTTCATTTTCCTGCAGGATTTGTCAGAGTCAGAAGGAATGGTAATGTTACTACATTTTCTTGGAATGCGTTGCAGGCATCCAGTGAAATGTAAGCTGAAGTTTCTTGGATTCATATGGTCTGCAATCAAATAAAAATCAAAGTACATGCACTTCCCATAGTGCTTCAACTTTCTTCTGATTGGAGCTTGGACTAGAAAAAAAACAATCCATTCATTCTCCCATCACTCCCACCTGTTGCTGATAGGAGCGCCAATCGAGAAACATTAGGACTATGCAAACAGTGGTGAGATATGAAGTCCATGCAGTGCATGGAGTAAACCACAGGGTGTGGACCAGATCTGAAGGAGCAGTTATCCATTAACATCTCAAGTTAAGTGGTTTTGTCCATGTTTGTTTCTTAACCAGACCATGTTTAGTAGTAGAAAAGAGTACAACGCATGAAAGTTTGTGCAAAAGTTTAACTTTAAATGTGTTGGTCTTCTCTGAACATCTGAGCAAATTAGGTATATTTAGAAGCAAAAGAAACAAAAGTACATTGGTGAAGACACTTTCTGCATTAGGCCTGTCAACTGTTGTCAAGAACAACTGTTTATATTTTAACAATATATTGCAACTATTGCCCAGAGAGCATGCCCATGTTGGGCCTGTATGGGTAGCTCAACTGGGTCCCACTTTTTTCCACAAGTTCCACATTAGCCTCTGTATGGATGTCCATCAGAGTCATTGATTGGACCCCATCAACATGTGTTGGACACTGTATATGGAGCCAAGATAGGACTTAAGTAAGATAAAGATGGGCTGTAAGGATGGAGCCATTTGGGAGCCCCAACTGGGTCCCAGTGTTTTGTCCATGGGTTCCACGTTACTTCTATATATGGATGTCCATCTGAGTCAATGATTGGGCCTCATCAACATGAGTTGGACACTGTACATGGAGCTTAGATGAGACTTAGGTAATATAAAGATGTGTTGTAATGATGGAGCCACTTGGAAGTCCCAACTGGGTTTCAGTATACAAGCATGTGCAAACCCACTTGCCCACCTAGAAACCACATAGCCCATATTCCATGTTCCATGTGTGCTCCATACATGAGCCTGTTGTATGGGTTATGGCTTTACGTTACCATGTCGAAAAGAAGCGTCGATTTCTCTAGGCTAGGATGCAACTAGAAAGGAACATCACCTCGTAGAAACATGCATAGTAGCCAAAGGAATCAGTGTTCCAGATATTTGTTGCAAGAAATAGACACTATGCTCCCCGTACCAGTGATGGATAGGACCATCCAGACTGTTTTCAGCAACAAACCAAGTCCAAAAGCCAGAATCTTTCATGGTATGGTTGTGTCATTACGTTTCTCTGATGCAGGATAGAATCTATAAGATTCTAGAGCAACAAGACCACATCTTTACTAGAGACATTCAACAAGACAATGCAAAACCACATGCTGCACACATGCATACACATATTAATCAGCAGTGACTTCTCTGGGCTTGGACCCATCTGTAATGGTGCATGTCCAATATTGAGATCTGCAAAAATCCAAGATGTCATGCTTTTATATATTTTGTTCAATGAATCAATAAATCTGCAACCAAAACTTCTACCAACCTTCCAGACCCAGTTTAAACACTGCATAATGTTAAGAAGCCAGTAAAGTAAACTGTGCTACCAGTAAATCCAGCACCAGCGACAACCAGTCCAAACAATCCCAAGCAAAGACCTACCTCGCAGCTCCCTCGTCCACTGCCTCCCCGCCTTCCATCATCCTTTAGCTCCTCACACCCTCTGCACACGGTGGCTTTGTTGTAGTAGCAGTATGTCCAACTACTATTGCTCACTTTCTTCCTCCCTCACTCCCTTCTCTTCTTCTTCTTCTCTTTCTCTGCACCTCTCTTCTGCCCTTTTCTTCTGGCTGCTTAAATCACACCAGGATCCAGGGGCCAGCTAGAGCAGGAATTCTTTCAAAACTTTCAAGGAAAAGCAGAAACAATCGCCTCTTTTGCGGATAGTATCTCTGCTTTCTCCTGCAGCTGAACTCACGAGCACATATGGATTACATTCCCAGCAGAGCAGCCAGCTGGATTTAAGCACGGCGGCTCCTGCTCGCCCCTTTCCTACAACACACCCCCCTTTCCCGTCCCAACACACCACCCCCGTTCCAACCAACACCAACACACCCTCAGCACGGCCCCAGCCTGCTCCCTTCCCTCCACCCCGGCCCGCCGCTCCACTCTAATCATTAACTCGTACTGAAGCAGGCGCCTGACGCTTAACCCTTCAGCAGCCTCCTGCCATTCCTACAGTCCTACACTGGAGAAAGGAGAAGGGCATGGACAAATCAGAAGGAGCACTAGGTTAGATCTAATGGGATATGGAATATTACATTAATATAATATTACTAAGTTTCTCAACTTGGAAGAAGTATTTTAAGTGCATTGTAGAGGACACGTCTAGCCGTCAACAGTCTCTCACCAAGAGGTACACTATCCATAAGTAGCCTCAAAGATAAATGATGGTTTGAACGAAGAGCATTTTTTGGTACAAGCAATGGCGGCTGGATAAAAAATCG
The DNA here is from genome assembly GCF_023375975.1 of Astyanax mexicanus. Classification (NCBI taxonomy): domain Eukaryota; kingdom Metazoa; phylum Chordata; class Actinopteri; order Characiformes; family Acestrorhamphidae; genus Astyanax; species Astyanax mexicanus. The sequence continues at coordinate 19,111,889 of NC_064431.1, read as the reverse complement.
ACAGGGTAATTTGTCAAACTGACCATAATTTGTCTCACAGACAAATTATTGGCTCCTCAGACTTGCCAAAGTCTTTCAATTGCATCATACATAGAGGCATGGCTAGCAGTCAATGGTCTCTCACCAAGAGGTACACTACCCAAAAGTAGCCTCTGAGATAAATGATGCTTTAAATGAAGAGCATTTTTCGGTACAAGCTGCTCAACTTGCTCAGTTGGCACCACTGCAAATAAAGGCAATGGTGGCTGGGTAAAAAAAACAGCAGGACAATTTGTCAAAATGACCATGCTGCATCTCACAAACCAATGAGACTCCTCAGACTTGCCAAAGTCTCTTAACTTGGCAAACATTTTTAATGTGCATGGTTTAAATCAACAGCTTTTTTTGCTACAAGCCACTCAAGTTTCTCACTTGGCACCACTGCAAATAAAGGCAATGGTGGCAGGATAAATGGTCATGGAATTCATCAAAACAACCATACCGTGTCTCACAGACCAATGAGTGTCTTCAGATATGCCAAAGTCTCTCAACTTGGAAGAGGTGTTTCAAGTGCTTCATGCATAGAGGCAGGTCTAGCCATCAATAGTCTCTCACCAAGAGGTACACTACCCCAAAGTAGCCTCTGAGATAAATGATGGTTTAAATGAAGAGCATTTTTTGATACATGCGACTCAAGTTGTTTAATTGGCAACACTGCAAATGAAGGCAATGGTGGCTGGATAAAAAATTGGTGGGACAATTTGTCAAAACGACCATACTGCATCTCACAGACCAATGAGGCTCCTCAGACTTGCCAAAGTATCTCAACTTGGCAAACATTTTTTAAGTGCATCATGCATAAAGTCATGTCTAGAACTCTCTCACCAAGAGGTAGACAACCCAAAAGTAGCCTCTGAGAGACTTTTTTTGGTACAAGCTGCTGAAGATGCTTAGTTGGCACCACTGCAAATGAAGGCAACAGTGGCTGGATTAACAATGGGTGGGTCTATTTGTCAAAATTTGTCAAAGTCTCACAGATCAATGAGGCTCCTCAGACTTGCCAAGACTTTGTCTTGCCAGACTTGTCTCTCAACTTGGCAATTTTTTTCAAGTGCATCTTGCATAGAGGCATGTCTAGCCTCTATGTCTCTCACCAGTAGGTACACTACCCTCAGAGAGCCTCAGAGAGACTTTTTTATAACGCAGTTGTGGAAGCAATTATGCACCCTTTTGTGGTAAGACCCAGGGTTCAATCCTTTATATATTTGCATATCTGAGACCTATCTGCATGCTGAGTTTTTTTCCAACCAGAACTGAAGATTACATAACATCATAAAGTTGAGCTATTCAGATTGAATCCCAGGTTTGGGCCATAATGTTGTTCTGGATAGAAAGACTCCAGGTCTGAGCAATGACTAATCCTGACCATGATCCATGTTCACACTGGGAAGGTAGAGCAGATGCAACCGATAGACTAGATAGAGAGATTAACGGATTGAACAGGAGGTGAGATTATTCAGGATTGAAACCATCAGGATCAATCACACTCATGGCTTAGGCTGGGGTTGTAAACAGTTATGGAGGAAATGAAGATATCTACATGATTACATACATTTGCTTTGATTAGACATTTGGTCTCTCAACAAGGTTGGGTAGTCTACCTCTTGGTGAGAGATCGTTGACTATTAATTATACGTCAACGATGTACTCAAAGACATTTTTCTCAGTTGACAAACTTTAGAGAGGGCACATCATTGGTTGAAAGAAGAAGCTTGGATGTGGACTGCTAAGAACCTGAACCTGAAATCTTCTTTAGCGATGAATCCAGGCTCTGTTTGATGTATTGATTGATTGCATTGAGTGCCTAATTCATGCTTTTGCTGTGGAGCATCATACTGCCCCAACTGCTGGTGTGATGACCTAGGAGCCATCGCCTACAACAGTTTGCAACCCTTATTAGTGATATGAGGGACACCAACAGTTCAGCGATTTGTGAAGGTAATCCTGTGGTCAATGGTGTTGCTTTTCATTTCAGGGCTTCCAATTGTCAAATATCAGCAGGATAATGCTCAACCACATACAACAAGTGTTTCACAGGAATGTCTTCGCCAGATCTGGTCACCTTAATTGATTGTTCACCAATCAACGAAGAGCATTTCTTTTGGTCCATTCATCATGAAATATGAAACCCAATAAGCATGTTTGTTTGCTTGATTGAGAACAGAGGAAGAGAGGTCCCCTCCCTCCCCACACATTAATTGCTTCCAAGCATTCTTAAACGAGTCATTTCCTTGATCAGTCTTTGATGAGTGGTGGGACGCTCGAGTGAAAATGACAGCGTTAAAGTGATTATGAAGTAACAGCCCCGGGGTTTATTTAGGCTACACGACCACACACTAACAACCTCACTACAGAGACTGAACTTCAGACTGGGCCTGCAATGCCCCTAAATCTGACATTCTGGCTCTGAAAGGGGCACTGGGGACTAGAGCCAGTCCGATGACCCCACGTCTTTTTTAGAATCGGGAGAAGCCAAACAGAAACCAATAAGCAAGAATAGTGTTTGGCACTTATCCACTTATCCAGGATGCTTGTTCTGGAGCTTCTGTTAACTCAGCGATGGACTTTTTTCTAATTTTATACACTACTGGTCCAAAGTTTTAGAACATCCCCGATTTTTTCTGGTTTAATTTTGCCATTTAACCCTCCTGTTTTGTTCATTTGTCAGGAACAGCAATGGTGTTCTGGGGTTAATTTGACCCGGTGCATGTTTAATTATCCAAAAGATATCTGAAACCCCAAAAAAATCCCTACAAGAAGTGTAAATATTTTTTTTTTTTACTAACTCCATTGCTTATTATTCTAGCAATATTACTGCAATAGTGTTCCTCACCTCTAACAGGTAATGGATTAATTAGGATAATTCACTTGTTTTTCATTTAAAAAATATATAATAATAAACTTTTTTTTGTTTCACTACTTTATTACTTTTAAAAGACCAACATATAAAACAATAGTTTTACATAATATTAAAATATAACATTGCAATTTTGTTTTTTTTGTATTTTGTTGCAAATATGTGAGAAACCATTTTTATATTATAGGTTGATTACACTAATTAAGGCAAGCAGAAGAAGTTTCATACAAAAAAAATACTTTTAACTATTTTTCCTAGATCTTAAAACTTTAAAACGGGTCAAATTTACCCGGAACAAAACAGGTGGGTTAAGCTGTTTAGGTCCAGTCAATAACCAGAAATGGTACAAAATCCAGTGTACAGTAAATAACCAGAAAAACTGTATTGTAAAAAAACAGAGAGAGTTATTTTTAGCAAACCATTCATTGTTTACCAGCTTACGGTTGGCAAATAGCAAGCTTTGGAAATGGATTTTAGAAAAGGTCATTTTACAAAATCTTTGCCGGAAAAGGCTAACAAGAAAAAGACACAAAGACACATGGAACTATTAAAAGTAAGTCCAAAAGTAAGTCTTTTCTTTAGAGAAATTACAGATATAGCCAGAGAGAGGTGAGTAATGTTTCCTACACCTTCAAAAGACTCTTGGAAACTGAAGAAAACTGATCCAGGAAGACGTCTGGCTGACCCACATGGCAATGCCAGCTTTTAGCTCAGATTAATATTAGACAAGTCACAGTTTCAGCAGTGAAGAGAAGAATTAAAGGTCTTACAGGTGAAGAAGTGCAGGTATCAAGTCATTGCTTAGATGAAAAAATAAAAAAGCAGCTTGTCTGGGCCATTTAGCACTGCTACTTAAAAACTAGAGATATAGAATAGAAGTATTTTAAAGACTAAAAAAAATTATGTTTGGTTGTTCGCAGATAGAGATGGTAGAGATGGTACAATCAGTTTGGCTCATGTCCAACACCTTCTCCAATAACATATAAAGTCCATAAAGTTTCCCTCACAGTTCTGCTGTGTTGCTGTACTAATATTCACTGAATGGGCTGAAAGACTCTAGAGAGGGATATCCAGTTAATAGTTTTAATAGTGTTATTTACTTTTCTTACTCCACAAGACATGTTAGTTTTACACATTCTACAAATAAAAACAACCTGATCGGAACCAATTTCAAAGAAAACAATGATCTTTTTTTTACATATTTTGCATCTCAAAGAGCATGTTTATGCTCATCATAGTATCTACAACAGGGGTGTCCAAACCTTTTTTGTTGGGGGCCAGAAGGAGAAATATATTTGAAGTCATGGGCCACAGACTCTGGAATAAAACAAATAATATTTGTTAAGAAATAAGAAATATACCTCTTTAAATAATACTTTTTTCCTGATTATTTCATTTACACACCATTTTACTATCTTTATCTTTGACAGTGTTGTGTGAACTTAGATTTTTCAAATTGATGTTTCATTTCATGATGTCTCTTAATATTAAAACTCCTTAATTACGACAACTTTTAGACTCTTTGCCCCGTTTTTCTGTGCTAGAAATGCGCACCCTCTCCGCTTTTAGACTCTTTTGCCCCGTTTTTCTGCGCTAGAAATGCACACTCTCTCCACTTTTAGACTCTTTGGCCCGTTTCTGACACCTAGCGTTCAAACTTTGAGTCTCACATTATAAAAACCTGCTTAACAGCGGGCCAACTTTCATTCTATTTTTAAAATACCTCGCGGGCCGCTCCAAAAAAAGAAACGGGCCGCAAATGGCCCGCGGGCCGTAGTTTGGACACCCCTGCTCTACAATATGATAAAATAATAGAATTCCTAACATTTCAACATTTTGTACTGATATTTCTCCCAATCCTATTATCTCCCAGTTGCTTCATATGAGTAATTACACTATTATTACTAAAGCCTTACACATCCAGAATTAACTTGGTTGTGTTTTGCATCCTGAGGGCTCTTTTTAAGTGCTGCTTTGTCCATGTACTATATGTGTATGTAAATATAACAAAATCAAAGCTCCTGTTTATACTGTATGTTTATATAATTAGTCAGTCACATATGTCAATTCTTTAAAAGAACTGTACACTAATCATCTCTTCTGAGGACTCATGTTCTGATATGTCCACACAAACATTTGTTCTGAAAAAAAAGACAATCTGCTGACCTCTAAATGGAATCTTATTTACACTGTCCAGTTCTGTCCAGTTCTCTGGGCCTTATCGCCAGTTTGTTTCTGATTTCACTGTATATAAACAGTGCTATCAGCTCGGGACGCGAGACGGATGTGCTGAACTTTTGCACAACTACTGCCCTTAAAATATGCAGCAGAAGAAAAATGTCCAATTAGCCCACGAACTCCATATTCAGGTTCATCCTGCAGAATTTCAGACTTTGGGGAGGTTCCGGCCTGTTTTGGCTTCCTCCCCCGTCATAAAGTTGGAATATTTTTGTGGGGAGAGGTCAGTCAGAGTGTCACAGTTTGTGAGACAGCAGTGTGGATCAGCAGCAGTTTACCTAACAGAGATAGATTCTGGAATTTGTCATTCTGGAATTTGCAGTGGAACGTTGGAGGGCTCCTTAAAAAACAGACATGTCTTTGTGCCGGACCAAATAGACAACACTTAGAATAAACAAACCAGGCTGATGTTGGACCTAATGCTGGGCGGATGGCTGTCGGGCTTTAAAATGAGTTATTGGAAGAGGGATGGTTCTCTGGAGGGGTATCCAGTTAGTGTGGTTAAAAGTCTTACTTTGCTCCCTCCACAAGACATATTAGTTTTACACATTCTACAAATATGTTAGAATGGATGGCTGTCAGGCTGAGCTTTGGATGAGTTATTGGAGGGGCTCGTAAGGAGTTTACTTTGGCAGCGAGGAGAAGTGGGTTTGCATTTTTTTTGATAAATGTGGTAGAAATAGAGGGAAATTGATGAGGAGATGCCTGATAAACGAGCAACTGAACTGATAGATTTAGTACTAAACCGCCAATATACAGCTGGGAACTGTGTGTTTTTGGGATGGATCACTGATCCCTGATTGTATTTTAGCTCGATCAGACAATTGTTGATACCAATCAAGGACTAGGATGGATGCCAATGTGTGTAAACAACTGAAAAGTGCACTAAAAGCATTAAATATGAGGTGGTGGTTACATGCGGTCTACAGTTTTTGCTGTTATGTGTGTTTAGAGCTGTTGGATTTGATGCACTCTGGAGGGGTATCCAGTTAGTGTGGTTTAAAAGTCTTACTTTGCTTCCTCCACAAGACATATTAGTTTTACACATTCTACAAATATGTTATAAAGGAAAGCTGTCAGGCTGAGCTTTACATTGGCAGTGAAGAGAAGCGGGTTTGTGTTTTTTTTCTGATAAATTAGGTTGAAATAGAGGGAACATTGAAAATTAAGGAGGAGATGCCTGATAAAGCCGTATACCATCAACATACAGGTAGGAATTGTGTGTTTTTGGGACGGATTACTAGTTTCTGATCGTCTTTTAGCTCGATCAGACAATTGCTGATAACAATCAAGGACTAGGATGGATGCCAGTATGTGTACACAACTGAAAAGTGCTACTTACTGTATTCAGTGATAAACACACACACACACAAAAAATGAATTTTTCAACTGCTGTTGTTGTACTGCTGTTTGGTGGTGGTTACAGGTGGTCTGCAGTTTTTGGTGTTATGTGTCTTTAGAGCTGTTGGCTTTGCTGTGTTGCTGTGATATCTACTCACTGTATGGGCTGAAAGATGCACTTTGGAGGGGTATCCAGTTAGTGTGGTGAAAAGTCTTCCTTTGCTTCCTCCACAAGCCATATTAATTTACACATTCTACAAATATGTTAGAATGGATGGCTGTTAGTGATAACTGATGAGTTATTGAAGCCCTTATAAAAAATTGACTTGCAGTGAGGAGAAGAAGGTTTGCATTTTTTAATAAATAAGGCTAAAATTGAGGGAACATAGAAAATTAATGAGGAGATGCCAGATAAAGCAGGACCTATAATTGTAGATAGTACTATACTATTAATATACAGCTGGTCAGTTGACTATGTACTGACCTTGAATTATGTATTACTGCTGTCTTGCCGTGATAATAGCTACTCACTCTATACGCTGAAAGATGCTCTCTGGAGGGGTATCCAGTTAGTGTGATTAAAAGTCTTACTTTGCTTCCTCCACTACATTATTAGTTTACACATTCTGCAAATATGTAAGAACTCTTTATAATTTTTCATCCCGCAGAACCACAGATGTTATGAAGGTTCCAGCCTGTTTTGCCTTACTCCCCCGTCATGAAGTTGGAATATTTTTGTGGGGAGAGGTCAGACAGAGTGTTGTTTGTGTGGCAGCAGTGTGGCTCAACAGCAGTTTACCTAAGAGAGATAGATTCTGGAATTTGTCATTTTGGAATTTGCAGTGGAACGTTGGAGGGCTCCTCAAAAACAGACATCCCTTTGTGCCGGAGCAAATAGACAACACTTAGAATAAACAAACCAGGCTGATGTTGGACCTAATGCTGGATGGATGGCTTTTAGGCGCCGGGATGAGTTATTGAAAGTACGTGTAAGGAGTTTGCTTAGAGCTATTAGCTCTGTTGTGTTGTTGTGATAATAGCTACTCACTGTACGGGCTAAAGGATGCACTCTAGAGGGGTATCCAGTTGGTGGGGTTAAAAAATGTTCTTTTTTTCCTCAACAAGACATGTTAGGCAGTGGCTGAACACCGCGGGGCAGTGGCTGAGCACCGCGGGCTCCACAGGGCAGTGCTGAGCACCGCGGGCTCCAAAAGGCAGTGGCTGAACACCGCAGGGCAGTGGCTGAGCACCACGGGCTCTGCAGGGCAGTGGCTGAGCACCACGGGGCAGTGGCTGAGCACCACGGGATCCGCAGGGCAGTGGCTGAGCACCACGGGGCAGTGGCTGAGCACCGCGGGCTCCGCAAGGCAGTGGCTGAACACCCCGGGGCAGTGGCTGAGCACCGCGGGCTCCGAAAGGCAGTGGCTAAACACCGCGGGCTCCGTGAAGCAGTGGCTGAACACCGCGAGGCAGTGGCTGAGCACCGCGGGCTCCGAAAGGCAGTGGCTAAACACCGCGGGCTCCGTGAAGCAGTGGCTGAACACCGCAGGGCAGTGGCTGAGCACCACGGGCTCTGCGGGGCAGTGGCTGAGCACCGCGGGCTCCGCAGGGCAGTGCTGAGCACCGCGGGCTCCAAAAGGCAGTGGCTGAGCACCACGGGGCAGTGGCTGAGCACCACGGGCTCCGCAGGGCAGTCGCTGAACACCGCGGGGCAGTGGCTAAGCATAGCACAGAGCACTTATAGTTAAACATTTCAATAACATCATAATAAATAAATAACTGTGATAAGTGGGACACTTGTTATCATTGTAGGTTGGATTTTATGAAAAGCTGTCTGCATTCTCCACCAGTGTCCACTCTGACCTGGTTTGAAGTGTCCACTCTGTCCCAGTCCCCACAGAGACCTAACACAGGTGGCTTCTCTCTGCTCTTCTACTCACGCCAGTGCAGATGCCAGCTTTGTGGCCAAATACACACACAGACACACACACACACACAGACACTTTATTTAAGACAGATTGCCTTTTTTTTTTTTTTTGGCAAAAGTGTGTGTGTGCCCTGACAGAGGGACACAGCAGCTGAGTGTATTTGCTCTGGTTGCATAAGCCTTGCCATTGGCAAACACACACACACACACACACACTCTCGCGCTCATTAACATGCAGGTTGCCATGAGGGAGCAAAGTCACTGGACACGTAAAGGTTACGACAGTACATCACTGCCTCACAGCTGCTCAGACACGCCTGAGGAAACAGGGCGGAAGATGAGTCATTTACATACTGTTAGCCTATACACTCCTATTATCAAAGTACGAGTTGCAAAAATAGTTGTACCCCGAAGGAAGTGTGGGATTGCAATTCAGAAGAAATAATTTTATTCAAAAAAAAAAGCTAAAAGGTTACTAGGAACAATGAATGCCAGAAGTCTTTTATTTAGATTTTTTTTTTTTTTTAGTTTTTTCTCCGAATTTGGCTATCCAGTTGTTCCACCCCTTTGTCCATCTCTATCACCAGTGGCACCTGTGACCCTAGGGGGGGTGCGGACAAGCACACGCCTCCACCGACACGTGTGAAGTCAGTCATCCCTTTTTTCGAGCTGCTGCTGATGCATCATTGCCTGAGCAGCTAGTTCGCTCGGAGGAAAGCTCAGCGACTCGGTTCCGATACATCTGCTCACAGATGCCTTGTGTCACCTGGCGCCATCGTTGAGAGTGATGAGAAGAGAGCACCATCTACCCACCCGGAGGGAGCGAGGCCAATTTTGCTCCCTCTGGGCACCGGCAGCTGATGGCAAAGCTACATGAACGTGATTCGAACCTGCAACCTACCGTTCATTAGACCACTGGACCACTCGGTGCCCCGCAGCTTGAATATTCTCACACAGTTCCTGCCGATTTTGTGGTATATGGGGATGGAGTTTTCATATCATGTATGATAGCATTACACATTTTGGCTGACCATAGCATAGTGTCTGAATCTTTAAGGGAAGCTCTTGAGATGGTAGCAGTATGGGGACGAGCTTTGTCCTGTTGTAATAGCACACTGGAATGTGTCTACAGAAAAGTCAGAGCCATTGGTTAAAGGCCTTCTTTAAGCTAACGTTGAGCTCTCAAAGTTTTTGTAATGAATAGCAAGGGTGTGAAGTGTTGCAACCAACCATTGATCTTGGCAATAGTCATGGTGCTTCCACACTCCTGATTTATTGGTCGCATCCAAAGACAGAAGCAATCCATTTTACAGTAAACGCTTTGACCATAGAAGCACATTTTGTTACAAAAATAAAGCAAATATTGAACTGAACTAAGTCCAGTATGTTCAGCCAGAGTCTCTGAAATGATCAGTGGTTCTCGGTCAAGTCTAGCTGTGCTGTGGGCGGAGTCTCGGTGCTGAAAGGGTGCAATTTTCTGCTTGAGCTTTCGCCCCCTGCTCCATCACCCACCACTCTTCAAGGTCAGCCCACTCTCTGAAAATAACCTCAGCCTTCCAGCTCAGTGTCTTTATCAGGAGAGTGTCAACACCACACACACACACACACACACACAGATTCCACATAATCCCTGTAGAGAATTTTTGCCGCTAGAATAGGACTCTCTCTGAATGCAATCAAATCTTCACAGCAATGCTCTACTTAGCAACACCAAGCAAGCCATAAGTAACTTCCTACCAATCAACCAAATGGCAAGACAACAACAGTTATTTAGCAACACCATTGCAACCAGCTGGAATACCATTGCAACCAACAAGCAACATCATCTTAAAACAATGGTGCAACCACTCTACAACCATCTAGTAAACATCTTGAAGAAAGCCTTACCTGGACAGTAGAGACAGTTTCTCAACAATTACTCCAATGAAAGCAGGTGTTGAACAGGTGTCTCAATACTTTTGACCTCACTAACACTTTCCTGGCACTGAATGCATTCAAATCTTCACAGCAATGCTCCACTTAGCAACATCACTGCAAGCACTTAGTAACATAACAGCAAGCACTACATATTGTCTTACCAATCAATTAGCAAGACAATTGCAGTCATTTTGAAACACCATTCCAACCACCCTGAATACCATTGCAACCACCAAACAACACCATAAGTAACACATTGCCACAATATTGCAACCACTCTGTAACCCTTTAGCAACTAATTTTTAAAACACTATTGCAACCACCTGGAATACCATTGCAACCACCAAGCAACACCATAAGTATCACCATTCAACAATATTGTAACCACTATGTAACTCTTTAGCAACTCATTTTAAAACACCATTGCTACCACCTGGAATACCATTGCAACCGCCAAGCAACACCATAGGTCTCACCTTGCAACAATACTGCAACCACTCTGGAGCCCTCTAACAACACCACAGCAACTAGTAATTAACTTCTTACCCATCAAATAGCAGGACAATAGCAGTCATTCTGAAATTCTGTTTCAACCGCCTGGGATACCATTGCAACCACCAAGCAACACCATAAATATCACCTTGCAACAAGACTGCAACCATTCTGTAACCCTTTAGCAAATCATTTTGAAACACCATTGCAACCACCCTGAATACCATTGCAACCACCAAACAACGCCATAAGTAACACATTGCAACAATATTGCAACCATCAAACAACACCACAGCAACTAGTATGTAACTTCTTGCCTATCAAATAGCAGTAATATCATTTTAAATCACCATTGCAATCCCCTGGAATACCATTGCAACCACCAAGCAACACCATAAGTTTCACCTTGCAACAATATTGCAACCATCTAAAAACAGCATAGCAACCACCTAGTAAATATTAGTATGCAATGGCATTCCAGGCGGTTGCACTAGTGTTTTAAATAGACTGCTATTGTCCTGCTATTTGATTGTTATGGTGTTGTTAGATGGTTGAAGAGTGGTTGCAATTTTGTTGCAAGGTGATACTTATGGTGTTGCTTGGTGGTATTCCAGGCGGTTGCAATGGTGTTTTAAAACGACTTGTAATGGTATTCCAGGCAAAAAAAACACTAGTAAAACACCATAAGTATCACCTTGCAACAAAATCACTTAGCAACCATACAGCAACCACCTAATAATATTTAGTAGAAAGTCTTTCCTGGACAATAGAGAAGGCTAGAGAGTTATTCAACAATTACTCCAACAAAAGAAGGATAAACTCTTTTTAAGTAGGTTTGTTGAGCAGGTGCCCACATACTTTTGTATATTATGTGTGTGTAATAAAGAATTAGCTTATAGCTTGATCTTAAGTCTAACCCTTCCTCCAACCTCAGGTCTAAAAAAATGAAATCCCTGGATCATTCTGTCTGTCTGATACTTGTTAGAAAATTTCTGTTCAGACAATGTACTAAAACAAACACTGGCAGGCGGCTCGTGCGAGACCCGTAGGGAGTAGTTATTTATTACTTATCTAGACGCTCAGCAGCCCAAAGCAGAGCCTGGGGTCGGGGTCTGGACTCCTATCCGACCCTCCGACCCCTCCCCCTGCTCTCACTGTCCAATTAAAACATTCCAGCGCAGTAGCCTTTGTTTCCCTGTGGCCCATTAAGGTATAATTTACCACTAATCTGGAGACCTCACGCCCCCGCTGGGCTCCTACAGAGGAGAAAACAGCACCTGATGTTTCCTGCCCACCATCCTGCCCACCGCTCAGCCTGTCCTGCAGACTGAAGACGGGACTAGACTTTTTCAGAATTTGTCCAATGAGTTTCGCACACAGTAGACAGGAGACTGGATTCTCTCTCCTCGGGTCAGACAGTTGGATCGTATTATTGCCAGACCAAAGCGTCTTATTTTGGGAAACTGTGGCATGCAGGAATTCTGCTGTACCAGTTCCTGCAAGTTACAATATTCCCTAAATACATTTGCAAGGAAATATATGTGAACCCTTTGGGATTTACTTGTATTTCTGCATAGATTGGTCATTCGAGGTGTTCTGGTCTTCATCTAAGTCACAACAATAGACAAACACAGCCTGCCTAAACTAATTCTACATGATATGTTTGCATCATTTTATTGAATACAACATTTGCAAACGGTCAGGAGGAATTTTGGACCACTGCTCTTTACAAAACTGTTTCAGTTCAGCTATAATATTCTTGGGATATCTGGCATGAGTCACTTTCTTGAGGTCATGCCACAGCATCTCAATTGGGTTGAGGTCAGGACTCTAAAGAAGCCATTAGCTCTTAGAAAAGTCTTTAGTCTAGGGCAGGGGTGTCCAAACTTTTTTTGTTGGGGGCCAGAAGGAGAAATATATTTGAAGTCACAGGCCACAGACTCTATAATAAAACAAATAATGAAATATACCACTTTAAATAACACATTTACCTGACTACTTTCATTTACACACCATTTTACTTGACTTATTATCTTTATCTATCTTTGACAGTGTTGTGTAAACTAAGATTTTTCAAATCTCATCTCATCATTTCATGATGTCTCTTATTTTAAACTCCTTAATTACCGCAAATTTAGACTCTTTGGCCCGTTTTTCTGTGCTAAAACTATGCACCCTCTTCGCTTTTAGACTCTTTGGGCCGTTTTTTCTGCGCTAAAACTTCACCCTCTCTGCTTTTAGACTCTTTGGCCCGTTTTTTCTGCGCTAAAACTGTGCACCCCCTCCGCTTTTAGACTCTTTGGCCTGTTTTTCTGCGCTAAAACTGTGCACCCCCTCCGCTTTTAGACTCTTTGGCCCGTTTTTCTGCGCTTTAACTTTACTCTCGCTGATTTTAGACTCTTTGGCCCGTTTCTGACACCTAGCATGCAAACTTTGAATCTCACATTATAAAAACCTGCTTAACAGCGGGCCAACTTTCATTCTATTGCTTAAATACCTCGCAGGCCGCTCCAAAAAAGTAAAAGGGCCGCAAATGGCCCGCGGGCCGTAGTTTGGACACCCTTGGCCTAGGGGTTCACATACTTTTTCCACCCTGCACTGCGAACGTTAACATGTGTTTGTCTATTGTTGTGACTTAGATGAAGATCAGAACACATTTAATGACCAATTTATGCAGAAATCCAAGTAAATCCCAAAGGGTTCATAAACCTTTTCTTGCAACTGTACACTGTAAATGAGTACTGAGGTCATCCAGACTGTGAAGGAACGCATAAGAAATCAAGTAGTAACTTAAAAGTGTTAAACTCTACTGTGAAGCACTTAGGTGCTCTTATCTGGGTTGCTGTTAACTTTTATCAGTTTCTGAGGCTAATAACTATGAGGATCTTATCCTGTGCAAAAGAGGTAACTCTTGCTCTTCCTTACCTGGGGCGGTCCTGATGAGAGCCAGTTTCATCATAACGTTTCTGACGGTCGTTTTTGATTAGAACGTTGCTCAAATAGGACTATATTGTCACTGTATACCTGTAACTCTACCTCTTTACACCTCCACCTTAAATGGTGCAACAGACGGCAAATGCTGCAGCATTTTAAAGTGGAACGGAAAGCTAACTTCAGCTCCCCATCAAAGAGGAGTTAAGGAATGGACAATAATAATTATTTGCTGCAGAACCTGCCTCCGTTTTGAAGACATACGATGTGGTAAAGTTAAAAACGAAAGTTAAAGGCTAAAGTTTAAAACTGTTAAAAACAGCAGGTAGGTTGCTGAACCAGCAGGGTCACCTACAGGTTCTTGAAATGGTGTCTCAAATTTTAGTGGGAGGGGGGTATTCCACCTCTTCTGAAAGGTTAAATTTTAAAACAAGGGGTAGGGGTATAAAAGAGAAATGGGACAGGGCCTTACTGCAGTTTTGCATAACAGGCACTAACTTTAATATGACTAAATGACTAAAACAGCTCTGGACAAAAATAAGAGACCACTTAAAATGAGTTTCTTTGATTTTATCAAATTGAAAACCTCTGGAATATAATCAAGAGGATGATCACAAGCCATCAATCCAAGCTTGGTCCCACTGCTTGATTTTTTGCACCAGGAGTTGCATAAAGTTATCCAAAAGCAGCGTGTAAGACTGGTGGAGGAGAGCATGCCAAGATGCATGACAACTGTGATTAAAAAACAGGGTTATACCACCAAACTTTATGAATATTAACTTGTGTTCCTGTTTACCTTGAAACTCCTGACCACAGTCTCAGAGACTGACCTCTCAGACTTAAGAACTCAGGAACAGGGGGATGACAGAGGGGTGGAGGGCGAGGCTGGAACTGGAACAGGTATCGGCAGGTTCCAGAACAGGCAGGAATGCGGGTTATTTGGGAAGGCCTCCCAGAACGACTCGAGGCTGGACCAGACCGGCGTGGCGAGTGCTGTTAAACCCTTTATCTTATCAACAGCAACAGGGCTGCTAATTCTGGCCTCCGCAGCTCGGCGAGACCACACCGCAGCAGCGATAACCGGCCGGCGGCTCGAGTGGGCAGCGAGGCGTTGACTAGACGGAATGAGTGGCCTTTGTTTTTCAGCTCTCCTCATAAAACAGCCTCTCCTGTAGGTCAGAGCTGGATTTAAACCCCAGGCTCAGACTATGAGCTCTCAGGTTGCTCAGCAACACAGATATGTGACTAAGACTGGAGGTAGATGTTGAGAAACTTACTTCAGATCCCTTTTTATACCTTCATTTGCATAAGAGTCTCACTGCATTTGAACTTTTTGAAACTTTTCTAACCAACATTTAATGGAAAAGAAACTTGAAAGACTGCGTATTTGTGTAATATGTGTAAAACAAAACATTATAAATTATCTTATGTATCTCAAATGTGATCAAAGTAGGCTTTAAAGTCTAAGGATCCTATTTTAGTGATCTGTAGGCGAGACGTTATTTGCGCTTCATACAGCTAGATTTAGAGCGTGTCGGTGTGTCTTTGGTATCGAGAGGACGCAAAAAAATACACCTTGCGCAGCTCGAAATGCGCAAAAGGCATGAACCAATTCTATTAATTCATCATAGCACTGTTTTTTGGGGCGTAAAGAGAAATAAATCAATAAGTGTACCAGTTGTCATGCCCTTTAAGAGCCAGATGAGCTCTGACTTTGGCATGTTGGTATCTTAACAATGTGGCGCTTTGCGGGTCTCAGCAGAGGATACTGACTTGTACATTCATGCTGTGAAGAAATGGAAAAGGGAACAGTAATGCTATTTTATTCTTTATTCTGTTTATTGTTGAGTTAAAAGTCGGGTTTGTACTATTTTAACGGCACAGGTGTAAGACATGAAAATAGACTGTTGGCAGGGTCTAAGATAGGAATGAGCATCCCAATGCTCCTAGCACAGGGTGTATGATAGGGCTCCATGGCTTTATTCAGTCTGTAAAAGTAGTGTAGGCAATTAGGGGGAGAGGCTTATTCTATGCACACACCCATTTTAAACGATTTTTCTTTTCTTCAATCAGTCAGAAGGGTCTAAAATGAAAGCTGTAGAAAGCTTTACCAAAGAAAATGATATATATATATATATATATATATTGTGGCGTGAGGAGGCGGGGGAGTTGTGGGTCTGCCCCACGCCAGAGCGCAAAGCCATGCCTGTCTCAGCTGGCTCGCATCCAGACTGATTAAGCAGCCGGCTGGGACAGGTATAAAACTCAGCCTCAGCTCACTGAAAGAAGGACTTTGACTGGGGAGCTGAGGGCTGAGGCTGCACGGACCTTTAACTTAAACTAAAGTTAAGTAATTCTGCAGACTCTAGAGCCCCATTGGGCTATGTTCTTTTGAGTTGTTTTTGGGTGTGGTGGAGGGCATTTAAAAGCCGAATAAAGGTATGTTTTGAGTTTCATTTACTCCCCGTGTCTGTGTTCACTGTGAGCTTCCTCCTTCCGGGTCACAGTGGTCACGCCCCTAACCCCAGGGGCCTACCACAATATATATATGTGTGTGTGTGTGTGTGTGTATATGTTATTATGTTTACATACACTATATGGAAAATAGTATTGGGAAACCTGCTCACCAATAGTTTCCTCTACAAAATAAAGGATTTTTAAAAAAGGGATTATTCAGATTCAGCTTTTGCTGGAGTAACTTTGGGGTTATTTAATTCAAAGCATTTTCTTCAGGTTTAGGTTTTCTCTTTATACATAGTCCCTCCATTTTTAAAGGTTCAAGAATAACTGGACAATTGATTGATGAGTAGATCATTTTTATGGCCAGATGTGGCCAATTCTTCTTTATTCTTTTTTGCAGCTGTTTCGCTTCCTTTGTTGTTGTTTCTTAATATTTGTCCTTTTTTTGCTATATTTTGTCTTTTTTCTTTTTGTTGTCCCTATTATTTTTGTTTTTTTATCTCCCCCTTTTTCCCGTTTATTTTGGTTATATTATTATCTCTTTATTATATCCACAATGACCACAGACAATAGAACTTATTGTATTAACACCAATTAAGCAACAATACAGTGTTGTGTTAATATTACATGGTATAGCATGATCCTCGAGCGTATTGTTGCGATTATACCACAGTTCCATTATCGCACTATTAATAAAAGATTTTGAGTTAAATGGGATGAAAAAATAGGATCTGTTTGGTTATAAACACTTCGTGAGTTAAAATAGTTCCATTGCTGTTCTGTTTCTAGCTGTGATGTTTGGTTTGTAAGTGCTGCATCGTTGCTAGGTTACGTGTATGTGGCGGAGTAATATAATACGCATCATACTGTGTTACAGGTGGCTTTGATTATGTTAGAATTATTACTGTCAGGTACTGTAAAAAAAAAAAGAAAAATAAGTCATTAGTCATGAACCTGAGAAAAAAAGTTTGTCACTTTAAAAAAGTAGCTCACCTTCTCAGGTTACTTAGCAACTGAATGGTGAGGAAGGTATAAGTGTATCTTCTTATTATACAGCATATTACACTAATTTAGCATCTATCACACGCACTGCACACTTCTCAATAATGGTGATTTTAGATTATGCTCTAAATCCCTTTTTTAGGATTGCCTTGATTACTATTTTATATATTGATATAAGTATATAAGTTCCTCCAAGAATTATTGGGATAAATATTGTTGCTATTTAAATTTAAATTATTTACAGATAATAAAATAGTATATTAAAGAAATTCTGCACTTTTAAAAAGCAATGGACATAATTTATTAATAAATTATTAATAACATTAGAGCTGAAATACAGTATATATATATATTTTTTAAATATTTAAAATAAACCAAACATACAAATTAAAGTCAGCATACAGGCTTATTCACATTAATGGGTTCACCTTGCTAAGTAAACACAATGGGCAACTTCTAAGTCATCAAAAATTATTGAGGCTATGTCCGTATATTGTTTAATAACTCGATAATAATGTAATTAATTATCGTGACAGGCCCACCTTATGTCTAAAACCCTTCTTTCTTTTACTTATTAACAATAAAAGTGTGGCCAGTGTTCGATCCACCTGTAACACAGCACAATACTGTCAGTGTGCTTTCACACTGTAAACAATGTGCTCAGCCTCAATAAAGGCAGTCTACTTCCTGGGAAGACTAATATTGACACCCTGTGGCCATTTAACAGGAAATGTAGCAATGCTAATATTGACACAGCCCACACACACCAGCCATGAGTGTAAAAACACGATATAAATTAATAATTAGTTCTGCTTAGTTAGTAAAGCAATGTACAATATAGAACTCTTATTACTGTGGAAAAGATGTTGTATTTGTTTTGTGGCGTTGCTGTGTGTGTTGCTGTGGTGTTTCTGTGGTGTTTCTATGAGTGTGTTGCTATGGTGTTGCTGTGTGTGTTGCTGTGGTTTTTCTGTGGTGTTTCTATGAGTGTGTTGCTATGGTGTTGCTGTGTGTGTTGCTGTGGTGTTTCTGTGGTGTTTCTATGAGTGTGTTGCTATGGTGTTGCTGTGTGTGTTGCTGTGGTGGAACAATGTATGTTGCTGTGGCATATCTGTGTGTGTTGCTGTGGTGTTTCTGTGGTGTTTCTATGAGTGTGTTGCTATGGTGTTGCTGTGTGTGTTGCTTTAGTGGAACAATGTATGTTGCTGTGGCATATCTGTGTATGTTGATGTGGTGTAGCTGTGTGTGTTGCTGTGGTGTAGCTGTGTGTTGATGTAATGTAGCTGTGTGTTGCTGTGGTGTTGCTGTGGTGTAGCTGTGTGTTGATGTGATGTAGCTGTGTGTTGCTGTGGTGTTGCTGTGGTGTAGCTGTGTGTTGCTGTGGTGTAGCTGTGTGTGTTGCTGTGGTGTTCCTGTGGCATATCTGTGTATGTTACTGTGTTTTGTCCTGCTTGTTTCCGTTTGTGCAGCTGTGATGTATCTGTGATGTAGGTGTGTGTGTTGCTGTGGTGTTTCTGTCTGTGAGTGCTGCTGAGGTGTAGCTGTGGTGTTCCTGCTTGTAGCTGTGGTGTAACAATGTATGTTGCTGTGGCATATCTGTGTATGTAACTGTGTTTTTCCTGCTTGTATCTGTGATGCAGCTGTGGTGTTTCTGTGTGTTGCTTTGGCATATCTGTGTATAGTACTGTGTTTTTTCCTGCATGTATCTGTGATGTAGCTGTAGTGTTGCTGTGGTGTTTCTGTGTAGTTTAGCTGTGGTGTTTCTGTATATGTAGCTGTGGTTTTACTGTGTGTTGCTGTGGTGTTTCTGTATATGTAGCTGTGGAGTTACTGTGTGTTGCTGTGGTGTAGCTGCTGTGCTTTTGTGTGTGTTGCTGTGGTGTTTCTATGTATGTAGCTGTGGTGTAGCTGCTGTGCTTTTGTGTGTGTTGCTGTGGTGTTTCTTTGTATGTAGCTGTGGTGTTACTGTGTGTGGCTGTGGTGTAGCTGCTGTGTAGCTGGTGTGTTTTGGTGTGTGTTGCTGTGCTGAAGCTGTGGTGTTTCTGTCAGTGTTGCTGTGGTGTAGCTGTGGTGTTTCTGCTGTGTTTTTGGGTGTGTTGCTGTGGTGTAGCTGCTGTGCTTTTGTGTGTGTTGCTGTGGTGTTTCTATGTATGTAGCTGTGGTGTTACTGTGTGTTGCTGTGGTGTAGCTGCTGTGCTTTTGTGTGTGTTGCTGTGGTGTTTCTATGTATGTAGCTGTGGAGTTACTGTGTGTTGCTGTGGTGTAGCTGCTGTGCTTTTGTGTGTGTTGCTGTGGTGTTTCTTTGTATGTAGCTGTGGTGTTACTGTGTGTGGCTGTGGTGTAGCTGCTGTGTAGCTGGTGTGTTTTGGTGTGTGTTGCTGTGCTGAAGCTGTGGTGTTTCTGTCAGTGTTGCTGTGGTGTAGCTGTGGTGTTTCTGCTGTGTTTTTGTGTGTGTTGCTATGGTGTAGCTGTAAAAAAAAAGAGAAAAGACAATTAAGTAAAATTATTCTTAGTTAAAAAAGGTACTTGAAAATAGCACACTCTACATTCTGCTTATTTCAGTCTGATGTTAAATCAGTAAAATTCAGTGTTTAGTGTTTAAAAAGCTTTTAAGATTTAAGATACAGACGTCCTACAGTCTGTGGTGTGTCTGTATATATAGATGTGTTGCTGTGGTGTCTGTGTGTACCCGTGGTGTGTTCGTGTGGTTGGTTCTCTGTGTGGCGTGTGTGTTTTAAGCTGCGTGTCAACACCCGCCCGCTGCCCTGGTGACATCCTCCATCTTGAGACAAAGGTGTGATTCTGTCTGCCGGCTGCTGCCTCATCAGACAGGTATTTAGCCTGGGCTCTGAACCTCCTCAGACCTGAGGCTACGCTGAGCGTGTGTATTTAACACGTCCAGACAAGCAGCACACTCGTCCAACCTCACCACCACTTCCTGTTAACACACTGACACACACTCCTCAGAGTCCTCAGAGAGAGCTAGAAACAATGGCTCAATTATATCAGATTGTTTTCTGCTGCTGCACCAAGCCTTATATTTACTTGACTTTCATTTCATTGCAGTCAGATTGTCAACAAATTCATGAGTAAATTGTTGAAACGTAATAAAATCATCTAATAAAAAAGACATCTAATAAATATTAAATAATACAGAATTTAATAGCTGACTTAATATTGTGAGGTATGAGTAGATTTGGAAATTAGTTTGATTTTAATTTGTAACAAAAACGACCAACATCTTTCCGACAGTACTGTCTTCTGTCTTCTGTCATGTAGGGCTGGGCAAAATAGTCCTAACAAACGATCACAATATTTCAGGGTATTTTTGTGATATCGATATTTTTGCCGATAGGAATGGGGGATATGGATCTAATATATTATCCTAATATTCCAGGATATTTTTTTGGTGATAAAAATATTTTTGGCGATAGGAGTGGGCGATATGGCTCTAAAATATTATCACAATATTTCAGGGTATTTTTTAGTGATAAGGATATTCTTGGCAACAGGAATGAGCAATATGGTGGTAACACAATATTTCAGGGTATTTTTGTGATAACGATGTTCTTGGCGATAGTAGTGGACGATATAGCTCTAACATAATATCACAATATTTCAGGGTATTTTTGTGACAACGATATTCTTGAACTAAAAATAAAATCCTAATTATTTTAGAGATACCGATTTTCCTGCTGATATGAAAAATGCTGATTATTTTTTAAAATAATCTAGTGATCATAAACTACTGGATTTAAGACATTTCAAACTTAAGCTTCAAAATGAAGGCCTTTTATTAAACGAATAAATATAATAAAATAAAGACCTTTTAAGTCTTTAAAAGGTGTGTACTTGTGGCCTTAAAATAATTATTATAAATAATTAAAAGTTTTATTTATGTTTGTGGTACCAATATTTATACCAACATGACAACACACTTATCATTAAAATATATATAAAGAATGTACTACTGCAACAAAATCAATGTTAAAGTTGAAATAATATAACAGCTCAGACATCAAACATTCAATACAAACAAAAAAGAAATGTGTAAACTTCTTCTTATTTAGTAAATAATATTAACTTACTGAGTCATTAATTTTGAGTATAAAATAATAATAATAATAAAAAATAATGTAACAAAAATATATAAAGATCTAATGTTTTAAAAGGTCTAGCGCAGTGATTAAGGGCATAATATTAAGTGCATGCATATAAACTGGAAATATAAAAAAAAATATGTATATGGGGCCAAATACAGCTATTATCACAATATTATTGTTTTAAATATATATTTTTAAAATAATTATGGTAATATTTTTGTGTATGATACGGTACTGTAAATGCAAGAATGCAATGTACTACTGCAGCTACATAAAATTTATGTAAAAGTTCTATATAATATTGGAACAAAATAGCCCACTGCTTTTACCTGCTCACATTGAAAGTTCTTGGAGTTCTTGGAGGAGGCTGTAAATTCCTGGAATACTATAGAGGTTCCTTAAAGGATTCCTTTCTGTATTTTCAGAGAACATTACTAATTCCGTCCTTCATATTTACTCTTCTTTAACTCTAACACTTCCTCTGAGCTAAGTTTTAAAGACACTAAGCTTCCCCCCTTTATAACATGGTGTAAGTGATCTGCACTGCTGTCTCCACTCCGACTCTAGAGTTTAATTAACAGCTTCTAATCCTCTTGGACAGGCGTAATGAAGGCCACGAGGAGTCTAATGAGGTGCTGTTTTGGTGCAGTGCAGAAAGTGACTAAGCTTAAAAGTAAGGCTGCTGTTTAGAGGTGAGTATTATCAGCCTATAGTCTGCTGCTAACCCTGGCTTGCACTGCTGAAGCAATATTAGCTTTAGCCACTAATCGTGCTAAAGCACTAGCCCTTCCATCGTTTCAGAGGTGAGAATTATCAGCCTGTAGCTAACTCTAGCTAGCACTGTTGGATCAGTATTAGCTTTAGTTGCTAAGTGCTAGCTCTTTCGTCATTCAGAGGTGAGTATTATTGGCCTGTCGCCTGCTGCAAACCCTAGCTAGCACTGCTAAAGCAGTAGTAGAATGAGCAGCTAACCACATTAAGCACTAGCTCTTTCACCATTCAGAGGTGAGTATTATCAGCCTGAAGCCTGCTGCTAACCCTGGCTTGCACGGCTGGAGCAGTATCAGCAATAGTCACTAACCACGCTAAGCACTACCGCTAGTATATCGGACTGTAGTCCGCATGTTTACAGTGCTAACCAGAACACTCAGGGTTCCTCAGTGTGGTTTCTTTCGGGCAGTCAGCGGCTAATGCTGCTGCACCCAGCCTTAGTGGTATTCTGGAAATCTAAGTTTACTGTAAATAAAAAGAAGTGCTTTACTCACCCAAATAAACAGTTTTCAGGAGAGAAATCTGTGTAGATTAACAACATTTTAAGAATTACAGTTTGGTTTATTTAGCTTACCGTCACTTAACTTAGTTATATAAATATATATAATTTGAGTCAAACATGTAATTCTGCAACTTTTTTTTTATAGAATAGTAAAATTCCCACTGTTCTCATTTTCATTGACTTGTCTATTAAAGACAGAGACAGTCCTCTGTCTGCAGCTCTGGCTCTGGTTCTGGCTGTGGTTCTGGCTCAGCCCTAAAGTAACGGTAAAAGCAGCCACAGAACAGTGGATAAATTACCCTTTTAGTCATTCAGAGGCTTTTTGAGGAGGAGGGTCTGTATGACAGCGCTCTACCACACACACACATACACACACACACACACACATTAAAAAGCCCCTCAGTCACTGAGGATAAGCAGGGTATTCTTCACCATTTAAAACGTCTGTCACTGCCAAGCACAGGGTCTACCTCACCCAACCTGCAGCCCGGTGCCAAGTCAGGCCATCCGGCTGGAGCCGTGGCTATTCAGCCCTCGCCAGTCACTCTGCCGGGGGTCTAGCCATCTCCACAGAGTGTCCAGTGACAGACCCGGCGACTTGGTGCCTTCTCGTCCCAAATCAGCTAAAAATATTTGGTGTTGAAAGTCTTGCAGATGTATTTTTAGTGTTAGCACTGAAACTACAGGGCTAATGTACAGTAGAATACATTAGCTAATAATGAAAGCTAATCGCCCACCAATAAGCACTGTCTGCACCAATCTGCATGCCTAACCCATCACACACTTGCCTCAAAATACACTGGTGGATACAAGTGTTAGAAATAAAATGTGTTATTGTACCTACATAAGCTTTCTACATGTTTTTTTTTTTTTCTAAAATCAAAAAAGTAATTAAAAAGCATTTATCCTGTTTTTGTTGAAGTAACTGCCCAAAAGAGGCTTTATTCCCAACTAGATTTGGGAGCAAGCTTTGCTGTGAGGATTTTATAATGTTGGTTCATCACTATGCTACTTCAATCTTTCCCAACTCCCGAACTCATCCTATCCAAAATTATTGGCTGGAGCACCATCTCTGCAGAGAAAACAGCTCCACTGCCCAACACTGGGGGCTTTATGCTGCGTTCCATTTACCATTTACAGTTGATGGATGTGTTACAGTTAAACATTCAGATATTAGCAACCATTGTTAGCATTGTCCCAGGTTAACATTGTTACAACAGCTTGGAAACATGTCCACAGATGTGATAGTGTACAACTTATTTAATGAGGTACTAACAGACGGAAGTGATAATAATGGGTAGCGCTATAATAGCCTAGTACTGCTTTTATTACTCTTTGGGTCCTATCTTACACTCTGTGCAAGGCTCGTCGCGATGCTCTTCGCTATCTTACAGTCTATTTTCATGCCTTTTTTCAGGCTATATTCAAAGTGCAAACTCAACTTTTAACTAAACAGAATAAAGAATAAAATAACATTGCTGTTCCCTTAAATGAGCTGCTGGTAGCGTAAATCACTGCGCTGTTAAGATACAAATGCGCCAAAGTCAGAGCTCACCTGCCTCTTAAAGGGAACGGCAACTGACACACTGATTGGCAATAGGTTTATGTTTGTTAATCTGCTCTTTCCTGGGGCAGTCCTGATGAGTACCAGTTTCATCATAACGTTTTGGGTTTTTTTTTTTTTGCGACATGAGCATTCTTTTAAAGTTCTTGAAATGTTTCAGATTGACTAGCCTTCATTTATTGAATGATTTTTTTCTTAACTTAGTTGGGTTGGTTTCGCCATAATATGGATTAGCACATTACTCAAATAGGGTTATTCACTGTATACCTGTAACTCTACCTCTTTACAACTTTACAACTGATGCTTTTAAACACTAAGAAATTAAGAGGCAAGAAATTAAGGTAAAGAGGAAAGAATTAAAAAATATCTCTTGACAAGTTCAGCACAGCTGTTAACTGAAAACATACCAGGTGAGAGGTGTTACTTTGAAGAATGTAAAATATAAAATGTTTTATATATATATAAAACTTTATTTCAAATGTTTCCCATTTTCTTCTCAATTTACACGGCCAATTACCTAACCTACTCCTTAGGACTCCCCCTATCACTAGTAATCAACACACCAGGAGTGTGAAGACTAACACATGCTTCCTCCGATACATGTGAAGTCAGCCACCGCTTCTTTTCGAGCTGCTGCTGATGCAGCATTGCCGAGCAGCCAGCACGCTTGGAGAAAAGCTCAATGACTCGGTTCCGATACATCAGCTCACAGAAGCCCTGTGCTGCGGACATCACCCTAGGAGTGATGTGGGGAGAGAGCGCCATCTACCCACCCGGAGGGAGCAATTTTGCTTCCTCTGAACGCCGGCAGCTTGATGGCAAAGCTGTATGAGCGGGGGTTCGAACCTGCGACCTCCCGCTCAAAGTGGCAGCGCTATAGACCGCTGGACCACTCGGCCCCATACTTTTTGTGTTTTAAAAAGTGTTTAACACTTCAGTTTACTAAATAATTCCATATGTTTTTCTTCATAGTTGAGATGACTTTAGTATTAATCTACAATACAGAACATTTTTTTTTAAATGTCTTGTACTGTATAGTTTTCATGTTTCTTCCCTGAGTCTGAACGTTTCTGAGCATGTTTGTGTTCTGGACAGGAACACAGGAACTCAGTCTTGGTGGTGTATGAGTATAAAAACATATTTAGACACTGGTGAACCGTGCTGTTCCATGAAGTTCCTGAACACTCAGCTCATCCCAGCGGTGCGGTTTACAGCATATAATTATTATAAGCCAGCGGAGTGCTTCAGAATGTAAATGGGCATCCTAAAGCTCATAAGCGTAATTTTACAGCAGGGGCTCAGCGGCAGATACTGGAGCGTGTGGTCGGGGTGTGAATTTCAGACTGGCGCGTTTCTGTTATATTTAGTTTGTTGGGAAAATGCGAGGATGCTAATTTGTGATGGGCAGGTGGCCATCAACCGCAGAGAAAGAGAGAAGGCAGGGTGAAAGAGGGCGAGAGAGGATTAGGGAGATGCCACAAATCAAAGACTTCCACATTTATTACCCTAAATGAACCCACGGCTGCCATATATGAGCAGGACGTTGGTCGGAAAGCTAAGTTAAGCCACGTGCAGCACAGCGCCTGTACAGACTAATGCCATAATGCCTAATCCCCATATACCCACATTCCACCCATCAACCAGAGAGAGCTTTTAATAGCATACCAGTGCTGTATGATCTTATTGGCACTGGTTTTGCCTCAGGAATCATGAGTTTTGTATGGTAGTAGAGACACAAATTGAAAAAAAAACAACAACACATATACAGTGGTTTGCTAAAGAACTGAAACACCTGGTTTTAGACCACAATAATTTATTGTCCTGACGGACAGTTCTGGTGGAAACAGGAGAGTTGAGGTGCACATTGAATTCTGCCGTGATTTGATCAGCCATGGTTTTATGTTTTTTTTAAATACAATCTTGGTTAACACTCGAACATCTCTTTCAGACAGCTTCCTCTTACAGCATCCACAGTTAATCCTGTTGGATGTGGTTCGTCCTTCTTGGTGGTATGCTGACATTACCCTGGATACCGTGGCTCTTGATACAAAATCACAAAGACTTGCTGTCTTGGTCACAGATGCGCCAGCAAGACGTGCTCCAACAATTTGTCCTCTTTTGAACTCTGGTATGTCACCCATAATGATGTGTGTATTGCAATATTTTGAGCAGAACTGTGCTCTTACCCTGCTAATTGAACACACTTCACACTCTGCTCTTACTGGTGCAATGTGCAATTAATGATTAAAGATTGGCCACCGGGCTGCTCCAATTTAGCCATGAAACCTCCCACACTAAAATGACAGGTGTTTGAGTTTCATTGTCCAACCCCTGTATCTCCCAAGAAGTTGGAATGTAATGATGGCATATGAAAGTGATTACAATATTAGAGCCAAAGTATACGTTTATTGGCAAACATTTATCTGTTCCTCCACCTCAAGCCTGGATACAAGATGAGCTACGGTTGGGAATGGAGGTCTAAAGGTTCCTAATGGCATCCTGTAGCACATTTACCCACTAGGAAATGATCCCTCACCAAGAGGTACACTACTCAAAAAGAGCTTCTGATGGCTTTTGTATCGAGACCAAACAATTTTACGCCATCTTGTGGCAAGAAGCTAAGTTTTGTAGCAATCCAGGAAGCGTCATTTGTATCAGTGAGTGTACTTTCGAAGATGTTTGGTTCTTAAAAAACAAATGAATCCTTATGGTTTGAATCCTGATTGGGCACTGATACCTCCAAAGTTAAAGCACTGATCCCTAAACCTTGGCTACTAATTACCAACACTTACGAAACTGGCAATAGTCGTCTGGACCCTTGAATAAAAACCCTAACAGCAGGATAAGCTCTATTTAACACCCTTGATTTCAGACAAAAACTATGAATGAGCAGGTGTCCCTATACGTTGTTCCATATAGTGCACTTGTAAAACTACAAAACCTGGAAATAAAGTGGAAGGAAATGAGACACTGTCCAGGAATGGGCCATTCATGTACATAATTGTAGAGTCTAATGGCACTTTGGCATCATCATCCAGTTCTGTGCTCAGGCACACCTGGCCAGCTGTATGATGTCAGAAACATCTGCTGGAAGCTGTGTTGATGTCTAAGTTTTCAGGACTCCTCTCCACAGATAACAGTGTAGAACAGCTGTTCCAAATCTTGGCCTAAAAATAATGGTGCCTAAAGGGGTTCTTTTAATAAGTGATGCCAAATGGAAGAACACCCTTTTTATGGCTTCATAAAGAACCCAAATGGGACCTGGATAAGTTGAATTTACTTAAAAAAATTTGAAAAAAAAGTTAAGTTATGACAATTGAAAACTAAAGTTAGCATAACTTAGAACATCAAGTTATTACAACTAAAGGGGAATTTGATTTATTTCTATGGTAGCCCAGGGGTAATCACTACACACTGATGGTGAGTGTCAGTAAGAAACTGTTGGACACACGCAGTATGCAAATTGATTGAGACAGAAGCCAATGGAAAAGAATCTGCGAATGACAACAGACTAAACTCAGTTATTATATGGTTGGTTCAACTCAAGATGATCTCAGTTTGAATGTTTATATGTGATCACAAATGTTCAACTAACTCAAAATAGTTGAGTATTGTTTAGAAATATAAAATTTTATGCAAAACAGACTTAAATCATTTGAGTTTAAACAACGTATGGGTCTTGGGTCTTGGGTCTCAATCCAGTTCCAAACAAACTCTAGAGTGGTTGTTTGGCGTAAGGTAAGAACATCCATGAGAACATCTTACATCAATCCAACCCAACTATCAGGTGTACTTCACAGGTTTAAAGTAGATCCTTAGCCTTACACCAACACCCATAATTCACAAGGACTTGCTATGTACACACTAGAAAGTGTTCAATCTTACTCTCACCTTACAACATATACAGATGTGGGCATTTCCAAGCTATCTTCTTAAGTAAAGTTTTTGGCAACGTTTTGGATCTTCTTTAGTGAAAGTTCTACCAGGAGACTCCAATGCTACAGGGGTTGCACAATGAAACTGAAGCACCTGTCATTTTAGTGTGGGAGGTTTCATGGCTAAATTGGAGCATTCATTAATTGCACATTGCACAAGTAAGAGCAGAGTGTGAAGGTTCAATTAGCAGGGTAAGAGCACAGTTTTGCTCAAAATATTGCAATGCACACAACATTATGGGTGACATACCAGAGTTCAAAAGAGGACAGATTGTTGGTGCACGTCTTGCTGGCGCATCTGTGACCAAGACAGCAAGTCTTTGTGATGTATCAAGAGCCACGGTATCCAGGGTAATGTCAGCATGCCACCAAGAAGGACAAACCACATCCAACAGGATTAACTGTGGACGCTGTAAGAGGAAGCTGTCTGAAAGGGATGTTCAGGTGCTAACCCGGATTGTATCTAAAAAACAAAAAAACATGGCTGAACAAATTATGACAGAATTCAATGTGCACCTCAACTCTCCTGTTTCCACCAGAACTGTCCGTCGGGACAATAAATTATTGTGGTCTAAAATCAGGTGTTTTAGTTTCATTGTCCAACCCCTGTACGTCACTCATTTTCTAACCAATCATCTGTTTCCAAATGCTACTTTTTCTACTCCACAACTTGTGACTTGGGATGTGACATTTCGTCTTCCCCTCGTTTCCCTACACCACCTCCAGAATGGTCCCACCAATCGCCCAGGGAATAGTCTTCACTTCTACCATCCATGTGCATCCATGTATTGGATTCAGACCCAATAAAACCTGGTTTGGTGACCACAGGGGCTTGGGCAAAGACTTTTAATCTTCTGATTCTATTCAGTATACACTACTTAAACCCTACTGAAGTAAAATATATATATCTCTTCCTGCATTCTTGTCCTTGGAGTCGTTCAAGTGGAACTGTGTTTCCTGTGGTAGACCTGTGTACCTTGCCTCCATCAGCTAAACTAAAGTAGACTAGTATCTCCTGCCCCAGCACTCCTAATCCAGCTCAGGCAGGACCTGATAATGACCTGACAGGCCGGATCAGGGTCTGTCTCCCCAAGCAACATTTCTTGCTACGCCAGCTAACTTTAAGCTTAGCTGGATCTGACTCTGAATTTTTCTGTTTCATTTACCATGCTACGCTAACACGCTAAACTGTGCTGCATGCCAACCTGCTCTAGTGCTCTGAGGCATACAAGGATTTCCCATCATAACCAAGCTCTCTGACCAATCAGGAGGAGGAGCCTACTGATGAAGGTGGAACCTTTTAGGCTAACAACCTGATTGTTAACCTTACAGAAAGCTAAACTTAGTTTAGTCTTGCCTAATATTTAGTACATCCTAAATTTCCTTCGGGATAAATAAAGTATCTATCTATCTATCTATCTATCTATCTATCTATCTATCTAATAGTTTTGTCTAATTTGTCCTTCGACTACCAATTGCTGTTTACAGCTCTGGAAAAAATAAAAGACCACTTTAAAGTTTCTGAATCAGTTTCTCTGATTTTGCTATTTATAGATTTATATTTGAGTAAAATGAACATTGTGGTTTTATTCTATAAATTACAGAAAACATTTCTCCCAAATTCCAAATCAAAATATTGTCATTTAGAGCATTTTTTTTTGCAGAAAATAAGAAATGGGTGAAATAACAAAAAAGATTCAGAGCTTTTAGACCTCAAATAATGCAAAGAAAACAAGTTCATATTCATAAAGGGTTTAAGAGTTTAGAAATCAATATTTGGTGGAATAACCCTGGTTTTTAATAGCAGTTCTTGGCATGATGTTCTCCTCCACAAGTCTTACACGCTGCTTTTGGATAACTTTATGCCTTTACTCCTGGTGCAAAAAGTCAAGCAGTTCAGTTTGGTTTGATGGCTTGTGATCATCCATCTTCCTCTTGATTATATTCCAGAGTTTTTCAATTTGGTAAAATCAAAGAAACTCATCATTTGTAGGTGGTTTCTTATTTTTTTCCAGAGCTGTATTTTGCGTCAGAATGCTCCAAAATGACTTGAAACAGCATTGAAATATAAACTTATTTTCATTCTCTTGTGAGTTGCTGTTGGAGCATACAAAGTTCAGTACCACTGTAAAATAAGGCTTCTTTATTAAGGTACTTCAGCCAGTCAAAGAAGAAGAACCTTAAAACCAAAGACTCCAAAAACTGCTTGAAGTCCATTGAGGTGATGTCACAGAAAAACACCTATCTGAGATCACTGAAGTGAAATGTTCTTTATTCAACCAACAGTGGTTCTTCTGTGAGGAACACAACAGCGCAATCAGATGTTTTCTTTCAAGAACGTTTATAAAGGAGAATTATTTCAAAGTGGTACCAAGGTATTTCTGTGAAAGCGACAATATGTATTTTTTCCTTTCCCTACAAATGAATCTGCTCATCAAACCTTCATCTTTCAAGAGTTTTGGCCGTTTGCCATCATACTTTCATGTGATTAAACTTTGCTTGAGTTTTTAAATCTGGGTTAACAGTGACAGCAACGACCTACAATGAACTACAGTTGAATTTGTTGAGTTTTGTAAAGCTGGTGTTTGGTCAAGAGTACTGTCTAAGCCTCAGGTTAGCCAAAACATGAGATAAAAAGATCTGAAGTGCTTGCGGTTCCAAGGAGTTGAGAAACTTTGCTGTGGAAGATCCAAGAATCCAAAGAAATATCAGAAAAAATATAAGACTTTTAAAAAACGCTTCATGAAAGAACACACCTGAAGCCCTTGAATGGAATTATCCACAGGTAAGCAAAAAGGGCTTCTGGACAGAACACAAACATCTAATTGGATGCACGTTTTGAAGAACACTTAAAACTGTTGGGAAAAGAACCTTTCAGTTAATGTTTTTGAAGTATTCTACCAAACCCCTCAAGAGAAAGATTTTTCAGCCAGCCAAAAAAAGGTTCTTTTTAAAAGAACTCCAAAAGGCTCCAAAAATGTCAATGGAGGTGATGCCACAGAAAAATACACCTAAGATCACTGAAGGTTCTGTAAGGTTCCTCAGGCAAACCAGCAGTAGTTCTTCTGTGAGGAACATGACAGCATAATTAGATGTTTTTTTGGTACCACTTTAAAATAACACTACCTTTATAAAGGGTTTATAAATGGTTTACAATTAGTTTATTAATGGTTAGTAATAAGGTTGTAAATGCCTTAAAAATCATTAATAATACTTTATAACACATACGTAGAAAGGGCAACAATGTCCTGTTGTTTGCCAAATAGTGAACCCACAACCCTCTATATTGTTGCACTTTCTAGGTATGTGTTATAACTGATTATTGATATTCATATTTTTAAGGCATTTACAACCTAATTAGTAACCATTAATAAACCAATTGTAAACCATTTACGAACCCTTTATAAAGGTAGTCTTATTTTAAAGTGGCACCGTTTTTTTTTTTTTTTTTTTGAGAACATTTAAAAGTACCATTATTTAAAGAAGCACCTTTCAGTTAATGTTTTTGAAGGGTTGTAATAAGTCACTGAAGAGAAAGGTTTCTTCAGCCAGCCAAAAAAGTCCTTCTTTGAAGAACCCAAGTGTCTACCTTGATGTGCTTATGCAGATTATGCAGATCAGTCAATCAATAATCCCACCCCCCTGCTGACATCCAACCATCGGTTGACATCCAACCATCCACACTGCTCAGCCCAATCAGCTCTCGTTTCTGCCCCGCCCCTAAACCCATACATCACATACATCACTTAGTCTCAATCTACACCTTCCATCTTTTTTTAGCATTTTTCAAATTGGAGCTGAGGGTGGAGTAAGCCAAAATCAGGGGGTTTAGTGCACCTTAAAAAAATAAACTCTTAAAACTGAAGGCTCCAAAAAAGTCAATTGAGGTGATGCCACAGAAGAACACTCCTGAGATCACTGACATGAAAGGTCCTTCATTCAACCAACATTTTTTTTTGTTTCTCTGTGAGGAACTCAACAGCACAAATAGATGTTTTCTTTGAAGAACACCTAAAACTAAGGTCCCTTTTGAGGTGATGCCAAAGTGGAACCACCTGAAATGACAGAAGGTAAAGGTTCTACAGGAAATAAAAGTGTCTAAATGCTTTTCAGCTTTTCAGTGAATGGTTCTTTAAAGAACACACCTGAAGTGATTGAAGTGAAAGGTTCTACAGGTAATAGAAGTGTCTAAATGCTCTTTGGTTAATGGTTCTTTGAAGAACACACCTGAAATATCTGAAGTAAAAGGTTCTACAGGTAATAAAAAAGTGTGTAAATGCTTTTTTTAGTGAATGGTTCTTTGAAGAACACACCTGAAATTGCTAAAAATAAAGGTTCTACAGGCAATACAAATGTCTAAATGCTTTTCAGTGAATGGTTCTTTGAAGAACACACCTGAAATATCTGAAGTAAAAGGTTCTACAGTCAATAAAAGTGTCTAAATGCTTTTCAGAGAATGGTTCTTTGAAGAACACAACTGAAATGACTGAAGATAAAGGTTCTACAGGTAATAAAAGTGTCTAAATGCTTTTCAGTGAATGGTTCTTTAAAGAACACACCTGAAATTACTAAAGATAAAGGTTCTACAGGTAATAAAAAAGTGTCTAAATGCTTTTTACCTTTTCAGAGAATGGTTCTTTAAAGAACACACCTGAAATGACTGAAGATAAAGGTTCTACAGGTAATAAAAAGTGTCTAAATGCTATTTTTAGTGAATGGTTCTTTGAAGAACACACCTGAAAGACAAAAGATAATGTTCTACAGGTAATAAAAGTGTCTAAATGCTCTTCGGTAAATGGTTCTTTAAAGAACACACCTGAAGTGATTGAAGTGAAAGGTTCTACAGGTAATAGAAGTGTCTAAATGCTTTTCAGTGGATGTTTCTTTAAAGAACTCACCTGAAGTGACTGAAGATAAAGGTTCTACAGATAATAAAAAGTGTCTAAATGCTTTTCAGCTTTCCAGTGAATGGTTCTTTGAAGAACACACCTGAAATATCTGAAGTAAAAGGTTCTACAGGTAATAAAAAAGTGTCTAAATGCTTTTTTAGTGAATGGTTCTTTAAAGAGCACAATTGAGATCCCTAAATTGTAGAGTTCTTTAGAGAAGACCAGCTCTTTCATTGAGAGCAGCATTGCTTAAAGTGAAAACCTGTTCCTCTATTGTCCTTCGTTGCGGCGCCAAGAACCATTTTTAGCTTTGTTAGAGGATAATTGAGTTCCTGCTGCTCCATTAGTCAGTGCAACCCATGGTACAGATCCACCCATGCTCTCAGGTCTATTGATTCTGCGGGATTGGTGCTTCAGCCGCTAGCATCGAAGTGATGGTTGAACGGTTGAAAGACGAATAAGATGAATAAGAAGGGAGGATAAAAGAGAGTGTTCTAGTAAAGGTACGGTCAAGGACGTGGGAGAACCTTGGCCTCTTATCTCCGGAAGCGTCTGCTGAAAGAACCAATGAAAGAATGAAAAGAATGAAAGAATCAGCGCCTACCTTTCCGAGTCGTTCCCTGCGTCCGATTTCCTCAAATGAGGTTTCTTCTCTGCCTCCTTCTTCCCTTCCTGAACCAGCGTGTGGTGTGGCCTGACTGAAGGGGGGTGGGGGAATCGGGGCGAGAGAGAGGGAGAATCAGAGAGAAAGAAAGAGAGAGTGGGTGAGCGAGCAGAAGAAGAATCGAGAGCTCCAGGGCAGAGCAGAAGAAACATGAAACCTCCGGCGGCCCGAAAACAATCGTTCCCCCTCTCCTGCACTCGTCCCTCACTTTTCCCTCTCTTTTCTCCCTCAGAGTCTCAGAGCAGAACCCTTCCTGGCTTCAGGAGTGGAGGGAAAAGTGGATTTTTCCTTTTTTAGCTCCGGTTTAGAGACGGGAAAACCCCGTGGAGATGAGTGGAATGGGAAACGCAAAGCCTTGAAGCCTGAGAATAAAAATTTATAACCCAAATATGGATTCCGCTTCTAAGTCCATAAACCTAAAGTTGAGGAAAAATGAGACTTATGTTAACTTATCTGATAGGATTTTCACACCTGAAAGTTCCAGATCCAGAACTTTAGGGGTCTGAACCAAGGTTCATGTCTTTGTTACACTGTATACGGTACATTTGTTCCATTTAGTTTTGGTTTCACATTGCAATTTCTTAACTCAGCTTACGAAAGACCTTTACTATGTTCTCACATCATCACCTATATAGGCAGAGTCTGACTATACTTCACACTGATTTTTAGAAGGTTGCTTGTAGAAGGATAAGCATGGGATTGCAGTGTGTTGTGTCAGTTGCCTTTCCAAGGTGTTGTGCCAGAAACCGCCTCCGGCAGAATGAGTGTTTTCCTGATTCCCCTCAGATTCCTTTTTTTTGTTTCTGTTTCTGTTTTACAAAGAGTTAATCTACAGTTACAGTAGATACAGGAACCACAAGTGTAATCCGTTGCACCCATACTGGTACTGGTGATGAGCGTGCATTCCAAGTGGAGTCATATTTTGGCACAACACCGCTTCTTTTTCTTCTTTTGTTGTTTAATAGCGGGCGATAATCTGACTCAACCTGCTGTTTTGGTTTAGACAAAACTAAAAAGTATGAAAGTTCAGGCCATACAAGGTAGTTCATCCAGTTCATCACATTTTCTAAACCAAAAACACAACTACGAGCATTAAAGGGCATATTATCAACGAATCTAGTCCAAAACAGACCTCTCTAAAGCTTGATAAAGGTGCTTTTTAGAGACAAAAAGAAATGGCATTTTATAAAAAGCACACCTTTCCAACTGTGAAGCATGGGGGTGGGTGTATCATACTCTGGGGTTGTGTTGTGTCAGGTGGAGAGAAGAAAAACAAAGCTTAAAAACAATGACTCCCCTTCTACTTCTTGAAATTGGTGGAGCTCAACAAAAGTAGGGTTTGGAGAAAAGAAAATAACTATATTTCATGTAAAGAACACCTTGCCAAATGTGAAGCATGGGGGTGGGTGTATCATACTCTAGGGTTGTGTTGTGTCAGGTGGAGAGAAGCACATGGTTTAAAAACACTCATTGCCCCTCTCCTGCTACCTACACAAGTATGGTTCAGAGAAAAGAAAAGAACTAGATTTCATGTAAAGCACACCTTTCCAACTGTGAAGCATGGGGGTAGGTGCATCATACTCTGGGGTTGTGTTGTGTCAGGTGGAGAGAAAGATAAATAGGGCTCAAAAACAATGACTCCCCTTCTACTTCCTAAAATTGGTGGAGCTCAACGAAAGTAGGGTTTAGAGAAAAGAAAAGAACTAGACTTCATAAAAAAACACACCTTTCCATCTGTGAAGCATGGGGGTGGGTGTATCATACTCTAGGGTTGTGTTGTGTCAGGTGGAGAGAAAGAAGAACAGGGCTCAAAAACAATGACCCTTCTACTTCTTGAAATTGGTGGAGCTCAACGAAAGTAGGGTTTGGAAAAAAGAAAAGAACTATATTTTATGTAAAGCACACCTTTGCAACTGTGAAGCATGGGGGTGGGTGTATCATACTCTGATATTGTGTTGTATCAGATGGAGAGAAAGAAGAACAGGGCTCAAAAACAATGACCCCCCTCTCCTTTTTGAAATTGGTGGAGCTCAACAAAAGTAGGGTTTGGAGGAAAGAAAAGAACTAGGTCTCATGTAAAGCACATCTTTCCAACTGTGAAGCATGGGGGTGGGTGTATCATACTCTGGAATTGTGTTGTGTCAGATGGAGAGAAAGAAGAACAGGGCTCAAAAACAATGACCCTTCTACTTCTTGGAATTGGTGGACCTCAACGAAAGTAGGGTTTGGAAAAAAGAAAAGAACTATATTTTTATGTAAAGCACACCTTTCCAACTGTGAAGCATGGGGGTAGGTGTATCATACTCTGGGGTTGTGTTGTGTGAAACGGAGAGAAGAACAGGGTTTAAAAAACAATGGTTTCCCCTCTTCTGCTTGAAATTGGTGGAGCTCAACAAAAGTAGGGTTATGTAGATTTCATGTAAAGCACACCTTTGCATCTGTGAAGCATGGGGGTGGGTGTATCATCCTCTGGCCTTGTGCTGTTGCTTGGGGCAATAATGCACAGGTGAAAAGAAAAGAATGGATTTAACAACATTGCAGACTTTTCTTTCTCTTTCTTTTGCAATTCAATTTTCTTTTTGTACCTCAGATTTAGAGAGTGGAAACCTACAGAGGATATGTGTGTGCAATGGGAAACACTCTGCTTCCAGACGTTAGAGTGAAAATATTACTTAGAGATAGCTTCCTTTTTTAAATCTGGCTAAAAAAAATTACAAGCGGCTTTTCATTATCCCAGTTTTAACTTCAGACTTCCAAAGTAAAAGGAGTACCACAGTGACTGTGCCAACATTTGTTCACACAGAGAGAAGGCCGTGGTAATAGGTGACGTGGTAATAGGCAGTGGTAATAGGTGACAGTTATGGTATGTGAGTTTTTTTTTTTTTTTCAAATTTCCATAGATATATATTTTCCTTACACCATTCTTTCCCTCCACGGTCATCCGCATGCCCGGACATGCACTACAAATTACACTGGCACATAGCTCTAAAGTCTTATGCAATAAACACACACACACACAGTCTGTTTCTATGTGAGGGATATTACAAATATTTGACTGGAATGAAATTGCAAAATCCGGCCTACCATCCAAAGTTAATGGATGATGATGCAACTCCTGATGTTTTGTTTATAGACAGAAAAGCACACACTTAAGTCACATGCTCATAGCGCTGGTCGATATATGAGTCTATATGTATATATTTTTGTTTGTTTGTTTGTTTTGTTTTTGTTTTATTTTATTGTTGAACAGAAATGCCATTATTTTCAATGTTGGTTTATATGTTGGTTAAATATATATATATATATAGTTTTGGGAATATGGGTGGTGGGAGGGAATATGGGTGGTGGGAGGGAATATGGGTGGTGGGAGGGAAGTAATGGAAACCTACTTGGATCCTTTTTTTTTTTTGTTGCTATAAATGGAAACATGATAAGACATGCAAATATATTGGTTGGGTTGGTGGTGAGGCCAATAGATAGTGGCCCGGGATTATTAAAAGAAAACTACTGTTTAAGGAGTTAACAGGTTTTCTGTTCTCTAAAAAAAAAATAGTTTTTTAGGAAAGTCTTACAAAGCATACAAACATAGAACAACATTTAAACCAGTGAAACCAGTCCAAAACTGAACTCTAGAGCTTGATAAAGGTGCGTTTACAGACAAAAGCACTCTATGCCAACTGTGAAGCATGGTGGTGGGTGTATCATACCCTCAGAATGTGCTGTTTCAAAGGTGTAGAATAGTAATAGAATATTCTAAATGTCAAAAATGTCAAACCATCTGTTAAAAAAAAATAAGCTGATAGGAGGATGTCTCCTGTAACAGGATTAGGGATGAAACAAAATAAAAAAAAACGTATTCAGCCAAAACCGAAACTAAACACATTTTTACGCATGTTTTCATTTAATTTGCCAATTGTTCCATTATTGAAAAAACTAATTCAAATGTGACTAAATGTGTTTTGTCTTGCTTTTCAAATATTTATCGAACATATTAATATTTTAACATCCCAGCAGACATACCAACAAAGCACAATACATTTGTCACAATTGCTATTCAAATCATTCATTTACTGTATTTCAGCAGTGCTGTTCTAGTCATACATTTAGCAACCTCACTAGTGCAAGTGTACTCTCAAATGTACCTCAGCAGTGCATATGAGTGATATTAACACAAACCAATACATGCTAAATGCTAAAGGTTAGCTAAAGTTATCTCAGCCACTCTCCTAGTTACTATCCTAGTCCTGTACAGCTCACACCTTTGAGTTTTGATATGTGTGATAAGTGATGCTGAACAATTTGTTTTGTTTAATTTATGAGGTTAGAGAGTTAAAATAAAAAGTAAAACACTGCAATATGACTTCAAATAAATTTTTCATTGTTTGGTTTAAATAATTTGTTTTTTTTTCTCATTCAGTCGAACGGTTCTGATTCAAAAAAGGTCCTTTTAGAAACAAAAAGTAATGGCGTTTCATAAAAGGCACATCTTGCCAACTGTAAAGCATGGTGGTGGGGGTTTCATACCCTGACTCAATCATTTCAAACCAAGGGGGGAGGGGAATTTTTGGCAGAATATATTCAGTTGCTAAATGAACTTACCAACTGTGAAGCATGGTGGTGGGGGTATCATAACATGGGGTTGTGCTGTTGTCAGTGAGACTATTGCATAATTGGAGAGAAGAATAGTTAAAAAAAATCCTGAATCATAAAAATGTCCAACCAACACAGGAACAGAAAAATATATATATATTTTTTTGTTTGGGCATTTTTGGCAGATTTTTTTGAGTTGCTAAATGATATGTGCATCCCTACACAAGATAATATTCAGTCTGAAAGAATTTAAAGAATTTTAGCTGCTTCAAAAAGAGCTCAAAGATATCCACACGTTCATATCAACCATCACTATGATCTTCAAACTCAACTTGTTTACAAAACAATGCCGAAATTATACTTTACCAATCATCCCTGATGTGTGTGTGTGTGTGTGTGTGTGTGTGTGTGTGTATGCAGGCACGTGTGTGTGTATATAATTACTGGGGGGCACTGAAAGCATGTGTGGCTCTTCATTCCCCTGTAATCACACACACCCACAGCCCAACCCACCCGAGACCACTCAGCTCGGCCGGCTTCCGCTCCTGTTTAGACGAATAGGCTCACAGGGGTCAGAGGTTAATCGCTGACAGACCCACCGGCACACAGTCTGCGCTACTGCAGTCTACGCAGCCGAGTGGACTGACTGCACTACTGCAAACAGCACAGTAAAAAATGCTAGATATTAATTACTAAGTTATTAGAGGCTTTAGGAAACCTGTACTATGATTGTGATTACTATCTGACAGGTATAATGGTTTGCCAATATATTGAAATATGACAGAGTTAATAGTATTAGAATAAATCTGGACACTAAAGCAACAATATAACATTAAAACTACCATTTTTTTTTTCTCATTACAATGGCTCCTGTCAAAAAAACACTTTTTAAATTATGATTTCATTTATTAAGAGAAAAAAACTATCCAAAACAACCTAGCCCATAAATTAAATGTGATTAATCACACTTTTTGGAAAGCTGAGTTCAATGTCACTTCTAACCACAACCTGTGGAATCAAAAAAATAACATATCAAATAGAACCTGTCTGGTAACATTAATCAGGATAAAATATCTCCAAATGCAACAAATTATGCCATGATCTAAAGAAATTCAAAAACAGATGAGAAAACAAAGTCATTGATCATCTATCAGTCTGGAAAAGGTTACAGAGTCATTTCTACGCTTTTGGGATTACAGCAGACCACAGTGAGAGCTATTCTTCACAAATAAAGAAAACATGGAACACTGCTCAACCTTCCCAGGAGTGACCGGGCGGCCGACCATGATTATTTTTCCAAAAGGGCATGGACAACCCATCTAAGAGGTCACAAAAAAACCCAGAACAACATTTAAAGTACTAGAGGTCTCACTTGCCTCAGTTAAGGTCAGTGTTAATGATTCAATAATAAGAAAGTGACTGTTTGAAAATGGTCTCCATGGGAGATTTTCAAAAGCAAAAAACACTGCTGACCAAAAAGAACACGATGGCTGCCAAAAAAAATATTCTTTGGACTGATGTGACAAAAGTGGAACTTTTGTTTGGAAGGTGTGTGTTTCGTTTCATCTGGCATAAAACTAACACATATATAGAGAAGAATTCTGCTGTTTGCCAGAAAATCCTGAAGGAGAAAGTTTTTTCTTCATAGTTTGGATGGTTTTAGTAAAACTTTTCCAAACTTTTACTGGTAGTGTACAGGGGTTGGACAATAAAACTGAAACACCTGGTTTTAGACCACAATAATTTATTGTCCTGACGGACAGATCTGGTGGAAACAGGAGAGTTGAGGTGCACATTGAATTCTGCCATGATTTGGGCAGCCGTGGTTTTATGTTTTTTGGATACAATCCGGGTTAGCACCCGAACATCCCTTTCAGACAGCTTCATCTTACAGCGTCCACAGTTAATCCTGTTGGATGTGGTTCGTCCTTCTTGGTGTTATGCTGACATTACCCTGGATACCGTGGATCTTGATACATTACAAAGACTTGCTGTCTTGGTCACAGATGCTCCAGCAAGACGTGCACCAACAGTTTGTCCTCTTTTGAACTCTGGTATGTCACCCATAATGTTGTGTGCATTGCAATATTTTGAGCAAATCTGTGCTCTTACCCTGCTAATTGAACCTTCACTCTCTGCTCTTACTGGTGCAATAATGTGCAACTAATGAAGATTGGCCACCAGGCTGCTCCAATTTAGCCATGAAACCTCCCACACTAAAATGACAGGTGTTTCAGTTTCATTGTCCAACCCCTGTACATCTTAAAGCTCTGAGAGCAAAGCTTTGTCCTTTACCAGGCAGGGTCACATGACATGCTACATGAAATACCTTTTTTTTAACAAAGGGCATCCCTATTGTTGAAATGCCACTAATGTTTCTATGCAGCCAATGGCAGTCCTGGAAAACTAGGCCTGTTTGCCTTGTTTCTCCTGTTTTTGTTTTGATAGCAGGAGTTGTGGAAAAAGGCAAATTTCAAATTAAGAAAGTGGGAACTATATTTACTTTATTTAAATCCTGTCTGACCACAAAGAGGCAGATAAGAAGATGGGATGGCTGGGAGGTTTATTAGTGTCAGGTATCTCACTGTAGTGCACTGGCTGCCAGTGGGTGATTACTGGCTGGACCAGTCAGACCTGTTGGACTGGGGCAGAGTTGTGGCCAGTCAAATACTGGTATTTACTAATGGAGACCTTGGTAGAAATAACAATATGGTAGTAATATTATTATATTACACTCATAGAGAAAGCAAAATTTACCACGTACAATAAATTAATGTAATAAATGTATAACAACATGTCCCAACTGGTTCCTAATAGTGTCCAGTGATGATCCATCCCATAATTTTGGAGTGGGGCCACTGGTAGCATGACGCCATTAAAGTAACTTTAGGTTGTCAAAGTGCCTGTAATTAAGAACGAAGGCCCTATCTTACACCCTGCACAAGGCGCTTCTTGATGCTCATTGCTATCTTATACCCAGCGAACAGTGCTCTCCTTGCTCAATCTGTCAGTTTGGGGTTTTATAACCTAACTCTTCTTTAAACTTCTTTACAAGACACTTCTCTGCAGACACTGGAACTCCTTGAAAGCTCCTTTGATGCTGTAGTGGATGAAACCGAAACTTTGAAGCATTGTTCTTTAATGCATGAGTATCAGAATAGAAGGATTCAGAAATTGATTATTGCTATTATTCCTATAATTATTGAAGTGAACAGTCTACTCTGCATGCCTTCTACCTGCCTTGTTTAAATAGCAAAGGTGGTAACGAATTTATCTGATGGGCATGGTAGTCTGGAGTTGTGTTCAGGTAAATTTCTGGCATGTTGCTATCTTGGTAACGGAAAACACGAATGCGCCACTGACTTATTTGAACCCTGACAACAGTCATCAGTCATTAGTCAGTCATTTATTGCTATGTTGGCAACGCATACACTCCCACTCGTTACAAACACACAAGAACACAGAAGTACACAAACCCAACAATAAACAGAAGACGCAATAAAATAACATTGCTGTTCCCGTAAGTTAAATGCTCACGCACCTTCACAACATGAACGTGCAGGTCTCCTAAGAAGCAGAAGCTCTGCGCCATTATAATACCAATCCGCCAAATTTAGAGCACCTGGTTCTTAAAGTGAATTGCAAATAAGAGAATTCGTACATGCATTTCAAGCCTTTCAAAGTGTACTTTTCCCGTTGTTACGATAGCAAAGACACACCAACACGCCCTAAATCAAGCTGCATGGTGCAGACTACAGTGCCTCCACACATGCATTCTCCAGACTCATTCCTGTAGATGACAGTCGGGCATGATTACCAGCATATTTTATTTATTCCTGGTTGATTCCTTCTGGGGACAACTACTTTTTTTTTGGACAATGATCTTATGGTCATGTCCTGTAGTCCTAACTGCATTTAATATATTTAGAATCAGGA
Source organism: Astyanax mexicanus (assembly GCF_023375975.1). Classification (NCBI taxonomy): domain Eukaryota; kingdom Metazoa; phylum Chordata; class Actinopteri; order Characiformes; family Acestrorhamphidae; genus Astyanax; species Astyanax mexicanus. Next base: position 19,069,731 of record NC_064431.1, on the reverse strand, counting down.
ATCTTGTACCATGTTTGGCCAGCTTTGCACATCTAGAGACTGAGATTTTTGCTCATTCCACTGTAGCTCTGGCTGTAGGTTTAGGGTCATTGTCTTGCTGGAAGTGAATCTCCGTCTCAAGTATTTTGAAGCTTCCAACAGGTTTTTCTTCCAGGATTACCCTGTATTTTTTATCTCCATCCATCGTCCCATCTACTTTGACCAGCTTCCCTGTCCCTGTTGAAGAAAAGCATCTCTACAGCATGATGCTGCCACCACCATGTTTCACAGTGGAGATGGTGTGTTCAGGGTGATAAGCAGTGTTACTTTTCCTCCCCATATAGCGGTCAAGTCCTGTAGTCCTATCTGCATTTACTATATTTGAAATTAGGAATCTTTAGATTAATGCAGTCTGGCAAGTTGGGAAATTACAATATTTTTTCACTACATATTTCAGTGTCTTTTCTTGTTATTTTATTCTTTCCTGAATTGGTGAGCGAGTCCATGCTTTCTGTAAGAACAGTAGAAACAAGCTCCTCTGATGTTTTCACACAGATCTAAATGGACCTGTCCTGCTGTCCTCATGTTAACTGAGTCAGTATGTTCGGACACCGCCGGAGGGGGACAACACAGACAGCTCCATTGTCCTGCAGGTAGAGACGAGGCGTCACATGGGTCTCTGAGGAGGGGACGGGCTCCTCGCTCGCTCTCTACCTCACTCTGATAGAATGACAGACTATTACCCAACACAAAGGCTGCTTTATTCAGTCGTCTGTCCACCCGCCCGATGGGTCTGCCCTGCCACACAGCGTCCACAGACAGATACAGCTACACCAGCACACACCAGCCAGCAGAGAGAGAGAGAGAGAGAGAGAGAGAGAGAGACATGGACTTTGTTCACTCTGATGTTTAAAGTGGCATAAATCTGATATTTCTGGTCATTTATGTTTTTGCTCATTCCATTGTAGCTCTGTAAAGCTTTAAGTTTAGGGTCATTGTCTTACTGGAAGGTGCATCTTCTTCCCACTTTCAAGTCTTTTGCAGCCTACAACAGGTTTTCTTGCAGAATTACCCTGTATTTATTTATCTCCATCCATCTTCCCATTAACTCTGCTTAGCTTCCCTGTCCCTGTTAAAGAAAAGCATCCCCACAGCATGATGCTGCCACCACCATGTTTCACAGTGAGTATGGTGTCTTTAGGGGGATGAGCAGTGTTACTTTTTTGCAGCACATATTGCTTTGCATTTAAGCTAAAAAGTTAATTTTTGATCTTATCTGACTACAGCACCTTCTTCCACAGTCCATGTTGGCTGTGTCCCCATAATGGCTTGTGACAAACTGCAAATAAAACTTCTATGTCTTTCTTTGAACAATGGTTTTCTTCTTGCTGGTCTTACATAAAAAAAAAAACAGATTTGTGGCGTGAATCACTTATAGTTCTCCCACCTGTGCCGTGGATTTCTGCAGTTCCTCCAGAGTGACCATGGGCCTCTTGCCTGCTTCCCTGACCAGTGCTCTCTCCTTGCCATATGTCAGTTTGTGTAGACGGCAATGTGTTGGTAGGTTTGCACTTGTAGAACACTTTTTCCATTTTTGGATAATTTTGGGATAATTAATACAAAAATTCAATTTTTGTCATTTCTCCACAACTTTATCTTAGCCGGAACTTTAAGTGAGCTGGAACGCATTGCATGTGATAAGAGTAAGCTCAGCTGCAGACCATGGAATTCCTTGAAAGCTCCTGTGATGCTGTAAAACAGGGGTGTCCAAACTTTTTTTGTTGGGGGCCAGAAGGAGAAATATATTTGAAGTCACGGGCCACAGACTCTGTAATAAAACAAATAATGAAATATACCACTTTAAATAATACATTTTCCTGATTACTTTCATTTACACAGCATTTTATTTGACTTACTAACTTTATCTATCTTTGACAGTGTTGTGTAAACATAATTTTTTTTTAATTGTTGTTTCATTTCATGATGTCTCTTAACATAAAACTCCTTAATTACGGCAACTTTTAGACTCTTTTGCCCTTTTTCTGCGCTACAACTGCGCACTCTCTCCGCTTTTAGACTCTTTGGCCCGTTTGGTCTGCGCTACAACTGCGCACCGTCTCCACTTTTAGACTCTCTGGCCCGTTTTGTCTGCGCTACAACTGCGCACCCTCTCCGCTTTTAGACTCTTTGGCCCGTTTTTCTGCGCTACAACTGCGCACCCTCTCCGCTTTTAGACTCTTTGGCCCGTTTTGTCTGCGCTACAACTGCGCACCCTCTCCGCTTTTAGACTCTTTGGCCCGTTTTGTCTGCGCTACAACTGCGCACCGTCTCCGCTTTTAGACTCTTTGGCCCGTTTTGTCTGCGCTACAACTGCGCACCCTCTCCGCTTTTAGACTCTTTGGCCCGTTTTTCTGCGCTACAACTGCGCACCCTCTCCGCTTTTAGACTCTTTGGCCCGTTTTTCTGCACTACATCTGCACACCCTCTCCGCTTTTAGAGTCTTTGGCCCGTTTTTCTGCGCTACTAGTTCACTCTCGCCGCTTTTAGACTCTTTGGCCCGTTTCTGACACCTAGCGTTCAAACTTTGAATCTCACATTATAAAAACCTTCTTAACAGCGGACCAACTTTCATTCTATTTCTAAAATACCTCACGGGCCGCTCCAAAAAAGGAAACGGGCCGCAAATGGCCCGTGGGCTGTAGTTTGGACACCCCTGCTGTAAAACTAATTAAACTAATACTTCACATGAAGCATCATTTTCAATACATATTCCATTTTCGGATAAGTCTGAACAGCAAGACCGGAAATAATTCAACTGCAAGAATGAAGGTTTTCAGTGGAAAAAGAGAGAAATAACAGATCTCATTATTATTTGGACTGGTGTCCAATTGATAGCTCTTGCTGAAAAACATGAAACCGAAACTTCACGTCAGGTACGATTCTAGGATTGCAGGTTTAGGGGTGCTGAGCACCCAAGGGACCCAGTTTCTCCCTAAAGGAACTGTATAGGAACTGTATGAACATGCTGTTTACTTTCTCGTCATATCTTCTTTTGTTCTGTTATTTGAATGATCTGCTTTCTAAAGATTGTTTGAAGATTGTTTGGCTTATCAGAGACGAACTTACGTTTAATGAAACTACAAAAATACTTTTTATTCATCATTTTGCAGTGCTGGGACTAGTTTAAGGAGTGCTTGGCCCCCTTAAAAAAGGGCTAGAAAAGGGGGTAGTGCTGCTCTGCTTTGCGTGAATCATTGCTCTTTATTGCGTTAGCATAAGATTAGGAGTGTTTAGAAACTGTTTTGCGGATATATAGATGTGAATATAACCAAGGAGCAAAAGAAAGAAATGCCCTTGTCTTTCACAAGTGTGTCAATAGGACTGGACAATTAATAAAAAAATAATGAAAAGTGTCATTCAGAACATCTAATCAATCCATGCATTTTCCTCCTACTACCGAGTTTGCACTCACTTGACTCTCTTGTACCGAAGGAACAAACTATTAAAATTCTAATAAAATTAATTTATAATTGATATAAAATGTTCAATTTATTGCGATACTGATTTAAGGATATATCACCCAGCACTGTTCATCAGAGTAAATAAGAGTTCATGTCAGGTCTCTCAAACTCCACCTGCTGTGGAGATACTGTATAAAGAGCAAACAGACCCTCTGAACTGTTCACTGAATATTAACTAGGGCACGTCCAGAACAGGCTGTTCTACCCTGAGATTGAGCAGCCTGGTTCTCAGACCTTCAAACAGACCCTCACATTTAGCATAGTTCTGATTAAAGGACTCAAATTCTACATATATTACATTTAATCTGTCCAGTTTTTACATTTTATACATTATAATCTAATTAATGCAAAAAACATTACTTAGCAATACCATAGCAACCACCACAGATACCAAAGCAACACTATTAGCAACCACCTAACAACACCTTGGAAGCCACCCAGCAAACACTTAGCAACACCATAGCTACCACCATGAATATCTTAGCAACTATCATGGATACCACAGCAACACCTTAGCAACCACCTGGGAACCATTTAGCAACACCATAGCAAAGACCTAGCAACACCTTAGTAACCAGCTAGCAACATCTTATCAACCACCTGACATCACCTTAGCAACCACCTAGCAGCTACTTCTAACAAACTCTGATTAAAGGACTCGAATTCTACATAAATTACATTTAATCTGTCCAGTTTTTAGATTTTATACATTATAATATAATTTATGCATATCTACTACATATCAATACCATAGCAACCACTATAGCTACTACCATGAATATCTTAGCACCTATCATGGATACCACAGCAACACCTTAGCAACACCTGGGAACCATTTAGAAACACCATAGCAACCACCTAGCAACACTTTAGTAACCAGCTAGCAACACCTTAGCAACCACCTGGCAGCAACTTCAAATAACCCCTCAACTTTAGCATATCTCTGATTAAAGGACTAAAATTCTAAATATATTACATTTAAACTGTCCAGTTTTTTTACATTTTTTGTATCCAATGTGAAAACTTCGTTAATGTCCGTTTTTTCACTCATTAAGAATGAATGGGGAGCAAATAGGCACACCAATGTACGTCACAATTTTAACATACAAAGACCAAATTCTTAATGTGTATAGAAAATATGCTGTACAAACCGATACAATTTACATTTTTCGCACAACTGTCGTACAACTTTTCCCCATAGGAATGAATGGGGGTCCCCACACACAAGCTATACCTGTGCATGGCACCCCTTCTCTGCATTGCTCTCCAGTACTGTGTGTGTATGGAGGAGCTGCTGGATAAACCAGCTAATGCTCAAAAGTTGTACACCCAACACGTCCATAGCGTCCTCTAATTTACTGTATGAACATACAAAACCATAGCAACCACCACAGATACCATAGCCACACCCTAGCAAACACCTAGCAACCACCCAGCAACACCATAGCTACCATCACAGATACCATAGCAACACCTTAGCAACCACCTGATAACACCTTTGGAACCACCTGGCATTACCTAACCAACACCATAGTTACCACCATGGATATCTTAATAATCATCACGGATACTATAGAAACAATTTGCAACCACCTGATAACACCTTTAACTTCATAGCTACCACCATGGATATCTTAGCAGCCATCACGGATACCATAGCAACACCAGCCACTTAGCAACACTTTAGCAACCACCTCGCTTTTGAGCAAAACTTTTGGTACTGCAATCACACTCACAGTTTCTGCAGACACTGCAATTTAGTTGAATTTGTCATTTTTAATTGATTAGTGTACAAATATTATATAATATATAATATTTTATAAAATCACAGACAGGTAATTAATTATCTTCATCTACAGCGGGTCCTGTCAAGAGGTGGGTTTATAAGCGTAAAGATCTAAAACATTTCACAACATCCAAACTGTGTTGGCTACACCACTGGGTCAGATTAAGGACCTTCGAAAATATTGATGCACTTGAATATCAAAATAAACACATTATTAAATTTTGTGCTATTATCGTGTTTTAGTATTTTACTTTTTAAACATGGCACCCACTCTTCACTTTGTGGACTGCAGACTCTGGGCTAACACTTATGTTACATGATGGAATTCTAGGCTTCATAATGCAGGATCAGCATAACATTCAGACATGATACACGTTTCATTACAGCAAACAGCAAGACCTACTCTATTATCTCTGGTGTCGATCAATATAAGGTCATCAACTGTCATCAACTATCAGTGAGTAATCCAGCTCAAAAAAAATCTCTGTTTTTTGGATACAATCCAGGTTAGCACTCGAACATCCCTTTCAGACAGCTTCCTCTTACAGCGTCCACAGTTAATCCTGTTGGATGTAGTTGGTCCTTCTCGGTGGTATGCTGACACTACCCTGGATACCGTGGCTATTGATACATCACAAAGACTTGCTGTCTTGTTTACAGATGCACCAGCAAGATGTGCACCAACAATTTGTCCTCTTTTAAACTCTGGTCTGTCACCCATAATGTTGTGTGCATTGAACCTTTACTCTCTGCTCTTACTGGTGCAATGTGCAATTAATGAAGATTGGCCACCAGGCTGGTCTCTATTATTATCTCTAGTATATAGCAATATAGTGTCATCAACTGTCATCAACTATCAGTGAGTAATCCAACTCAGAAAAAGTCTCCTTGTCTGAACATGTCTCTCTGATTATACTTTTTTTAACAAGATTTCTGAGATGTAAACTATTTAACCAAGAAATTGCAGCTTTTAGAAGTAAAATCTAGTAAAAACGGTCAAATGTACACGGATATTTAAATTTTGTCGATATTTATGATATTTATGTACATATCGTATTACCAGGTTCTTGCAAATTCCCAAGACACATCCAAAGCATCAGGTAAATATTGTGGGTCTTATGCACCAAGTATCTAGTGGTCACTACTTTTCAAAAGTGCCCCAGGGAAAGCTTGTGGAAGCTACCCCCACCTTACTTACTAACTTACAAGAATGAAAAGAAATGTCTTGGTGCATTTGGTTTATTTGAAGTCGACTTTTTGGGGGAAAGCCTCTTTCTTTAAAGCTCAGCTGCATTAAGGAGAACAGTCTCAGTAGGCTTCATTTTAAAGTAAAAAAAAATAAAGAGAGAGAGAGAGCTTTAGCTGTGTGGGTGTGAGAGAACAGGAACACTGTAATCTCTGTGGGGAACCACTCCCCAGCTTTGATTCTACAACATCAACTTATTAAAGCAGAAACAGCAAAAATATCAGCAGTACGGGAGCCAGAGCTCTGCTTATTACAGCTGCGCAAAGTAGTGCGATACCTAGCTTTAGTTTGAGTAAAGCAGGTAGTTTCACACTTTTGAGTCATTGACTGATATTATTTGGTTTGAAACATCATATAAATATGTTTGAAGCACTAAAGGTAAATAATATTGGTTGGGGAAGGAGATTTCACTTTTTTAGGTGTTTTTCTCAATGGGTTTCTTGTAGATTTAGCTTTACCGCACTGGGATGTGATCACTATTTTTAGAAAGAGTGAGTTCCGCCCTTTCTAACGATATATGGATTATGCTGATGTGTTAAGGGATTCCTGAGTAATTAAGCTTAGAACACAAGGTGTGATTTTAGACGCCAAATTATCAGCAAGTAATCCAGCTCAAAAAAACTCCTTGTTTGAACATGTCTCGCTGCATGAGCACTATTATCAAATTTTAACAAGATTTCTGAGAGGTCTACTGTTTTTATAGTCTTTAAAAAGCATAGAAAGCAGCTTCATTTTCATTTAGGAAAACATTATCCTGGATCGAGTCTACACAAAGTGCTCACAGAAAAATGTTAGCCGTTCCTCTTACACAAAAAGAAAACTTTTTTCTGAGCTGGATTACTCGTTGATAGTTGATGAGGGTTGAAGACACTATATTGGTAGATACTGGAGATAGTAGGTTTGGGGCATGTGTTCACTTTTAAAGAATGAAAAACCTGACTTTAAATTTAGGCCCATTGTTTTTCTAAATGGAAATGAAACTGGTTTCTTTGCTTTTTAAAGACTAGAAATAGTTAAAATCTCAGAAACCTTGTTAACTATTGCTAATAATGCTCATGCTGCAAGACATGAGACAATTTTTCTGAACTGGATTACTTGCTGAAAGTTGATGAGAGTTGATGACAATACATTTGTAGATAATAGAGATAATTATGTAGGTCAGGAAAATGATGGGCCCTCAGGTTTTTTTAAGCTTTAAAAGTGAACACTAGGCCCAAACCTGATCCTGAGTCATTCCACTCCAAAAGAGTCAACACAAAGTGCCCTTAGAAAAATGTCAGCGGTTAATATTCCGCTCACACAAAGAAACTTTTTTCTGAGCTGGATTACTCGTTGATAGTTGATGGTAGGCCACATAAAATGCCAAGCATGAAGTTAGGTGGAGGGGGGATTATGATGTGGATTTGGGCTTGCACTCTTAATGCTTCAGAATACCGAAAGATTTTGAACAATTTCATGTTCCCAACTTTGATGGAAAAGTTTGGGGATGGCCCCTTTCTGAACCACTTTTAAAGCTTAAAAAAGACGCTTGATTCAGACCCAATGTTTTTCTAAATGGAAGAGAAGCTGGTTTCTTTGCTTTTTTTTTTAAAGACTTGAAATAGTTAAAATCTCAGAACTCTTAATAAAAAAAAAAACTGATAATAATACTAGTGCAGCAAGATATGGGATACTTTTTTTCTGAGCTGGATTACTCGCTAAAAGTTAATGACAGTTGATATAGACACTATATTGGTAGATACTAGAAATATGTGGACGAGTGGGATGAAAAAGCAGAGAAACTTCAGTTTCAGCTTCAGTTCCATTTAGGAAAATGATGGGCCTGAATCAAAGTCAGGTTTTTTTATTAAGCTTTAAAAGTGAACACTAGGCTCAAACCTGACGAGTCATTCCGCTCCATAGGAGTCAACACAAAGTGCCCTTAGATTAAAAATGTCAGCCATTAATATTCCGCTCACACAAGGAAACTTTTTTTCTGAGCTGGATTACTAATTGATAGTTGATGAGAGTTGATGATGCTATACTGGAAAATACTGGAGATGAAAGTATAGGTGTTGATGTTTGCTATAATGATATGTGGATAGAAACCAGCTTCATTTCCATTTAGTAAAACGACTGGCCTGGATCAAACATCCATTTTTTTTTCAAGCTTTAAAAGTGAACACTAGGCCCAAACCTGACGAGTCATTCCACTCCAAAAGAGTCAACACAAAGTGCCCTTAGAAAAATGTCAGCCGTTAATATTCCGCTCACACAGAGGGCTCTGACTTTCCCCTCAATCGACAGCAAAACGACGCGCTAAGCTTCAGAGGAAGTCAAATTCCACGCCAGCTGATTACATAACAACCTGCGGCCTCAGCGCTACTGCCAACACTGGCGGGGCTGCGCAGGGAGAGGGCGTGCGGGGCGAAGCCACCAGCGGTGGTCTCTGACTGTATTGAGGCTGAGCAGAGGATTACACTAAATCTGCTGAAAAGACAAAAGAGCCATTATCTCCCGGACTGAACACCTCGTATCTCCCATAAATCTCACAGCACTGCAGAATCCACTGCACAACTAACTCAGAGTCACTCAGAGCGCGGGACACAGCTCGGATTCACCCGGATCCCCTGGGATTCACTGGGATTAGTGTATTTAAGATTCCAGAAGATTCCAGAAAATCCCACCCAAAACAACAGCTCTCCAGCTCTTTCTTAGACATGTGGGGGGTAAGTGAGGAGAACGTTGACCAATGTAGAAGCAGGAAGACCAGTTTTATGTCATGATATGTCCATTATTTAAAATGCCAATTGTTTAAATATTAATATTTACTAAGTATATTGAAAAAAATTAAAAAAAAAAGGTAAAACATGCTTTTTGGAAATTGGCTTTTTGGAAAAAAAAACTTTTTTTATGCTGCTTTTGCTACCTGTTTATTTATTAATGTATTTATATATCATTATATCACTTCCCCCCCACTCATATTCTGCTGCCTAATATGTTTGCAAACATTAAAGTGCTCTTTCTTTGTATATTTCTGTGGAATATATAGTGCATATATAGTGTATATATGTATATACACTATATATTAGTATATTAATATACCCTTGATTTGGAGTACTTAACTGACACTTACCACAAAAGCTAAAAGCTAAACTAAAAAAAATAAAAATAAAAATTAGAATATCATTGAAAAGTTACTTTATTTTAGTAATTCAGTTCAAAATGTGAAAGTCACATATTATATAGATGTATTGGTACCACTTTAAAATAAGACTACCTTTATAAAGGGTTTATAAATGGTTTACAATCAGTTTATTAATCAGGTTACTAATTAGCTTGTAAATGCCTTACAAATCATTAATAATCAGTTATAACACATACGTAGAAAGGGCAACAATATAGATGGCTGTGGGTTCACTATTTGGCAAACAACAGGTCATTGTTGCCCTTTCTATGTATGTGTTATAACTGATTATTAATGATTTTTAAGGCATTTACAACCTAATTAGCAACCATTAATAAACTAATTGTAAACCATTTATAAACCCTTCATAAAGGTAGTCTTATTTTAAAGTGGTACCAGTGTATTACACACACAGAGTCATGTATTTTGTTGTAAGTGTTATGTATCAAAAATCAGTATCTCAGAAAATTACAATATTAAATAACACCAACTGGTACTTTTGGCAGTGTGGGCAGCGTGCCAAGTCCTGCTGGAAAATGAAATCTGCATCTCCATAGAAGGTGTCAGTAGAGGGAAGCATAAAGTGCTGTAAGAGTGCTGTAAATTACTGAAATAAAGTACTTTTTTAATTATAGTCTTATTTTTTGAGATGCGCTAACAAAACCGGGTCTAAACTCAATATAATTCAATACAATATATCGTCTGGTGTCCCAATACTTTCGTCCATATAGTGTGTGTGTATATAGGCTTTGTTCTGGTAATCTGGTAATCTTCTTCCTTCTTCTTCCCACCCCCAAAAAGTAAGGTAAACCACCGTGCTAAACTGCCCTCGGTCCATGTGGTCCATGTGCTATTATTTCTGCTTTGTAACCAGTGAGTTTTCGTTGGGTTTTGACTAGTGCGCCCCCGTGTGGCTGTAACTTCTGTAACTTATTTTAGGGAAGCACCAAACATTTTTAAACCATTTTTTTGTAAATATTAAATAAATAGCCTAAATGTACTTTTTAAAATGTTAATAATACAAAAATAAGCACTTAACATTTTTAACATCCTAGAAGACTTACAAAAACAGATACAAATACGCTTTGAAACGATACGTTTTATAATCGTCTAGTCAGCGTCCTGTCATTACTTTTCCACCGCCGCGCTCCGCAAACCGGCAAACTGATTGGCTGTCTTCCGGAGAGGAAATTTATTTGGGGCTTTCATTTGGCGCCCCCTCTAGTGCAGTGCCCCTACGCGTCGCATAGACTGCATACCCCCTTTTTGCGCCACTGACTGTATCGATATATGGAATCAAATACAGAGATTTGTATCTCATCATAGGTGCGCTTAACTCCCTAAGACTTGTTTGATTCCCCTAGTTTGACTTACTAAAGTTAACGCTTCATTACTCCAATTAATTTAAATGTATACAGTAAACCGGTAAAAAAAATTCTGTAAAACTGACACCAATAAATCCACTATTCCTGGAATTTGCATATTTAGGAGTATTTTATTCTCTTCAGCAACACAGATGCCGTGAAGCATCGTAGAGAAGTGTCTTGCGATATATTGAGTATTGCATAATCACGTTATCGTGATATTATTGTTATGGTGGGTAATCATGCAATCGTACAACCATAACAGCTTTTACATTTCCCAAATAAAAAACCTCCCCAACTGTCTCCTCACTAAGCCCCGCCTCCAAATGTTTGTTATCAACCCCTCGAGGGTGGATATACTCAATAAGTATCACTGCTTTTCCACTGATACCCATAAATCCGTAAGAAGGCGGTATCAGCCCATACGTGGAGGTCTTATCTGAAGTTGCTGGTTCTGAAACTGGATGTAACCAGCGCTTGTTTCTCAGAAGTCGTGAGGAAAACAGGAAGGATGTCACGCTAACGACTCGTTTGACTGAATTATCTCCCTCTCACTCCCTCATTTAGCGTTCATCACCCCTCGGTCCTCAGCCCGTGTTTCCTCTCATTTACGCAATTACTGCTTTCTTCCATGTGGCTGGACTGATCCGCCGCTCGTCTGAGAGCGAGAAGGTATCAGCTGTCCTCCTTTTACAATCTGCAGCTCCGCTCCCAGAAGAGCACTGAGTGAAAAATGAGCCATTAGGTCTGAGCTAATGGCAGCTGGATCACAGTGTGTGTCCCCTGTCACCACTCTTTCATTCTTTATCCCCGTCTTTTATTCTCAGACTGAAGAAGCTGCTGCCGTTGTTGTCGGCATGTCGTCAGCAGGATACTTTTTTTGTATTTAATTGAGGTGTTATAGTCCAGAGGAGGTCACTAGGAAACCAACCAATAGCTTAGATGTACTTTTGTCTTATGTTTCAAAGAAAAAAAAAGCTATTTTAAAATGATAATAATAATAAACAAAAATACATAGAGCTCTGGAAAAAAATAAGAGACTTATAAATACTTAAATACCAAAATATTGAAAACCTCTGGAAAATAATCAAGAGAAAGATGGATGATCACAAGCCATCAAACCAAGCTGAACGGCTTGAATTTTTGCACCAGGAGTGAAGGCATAAAGTTATCAAAAAGCAGTGTGTAAGACTGGTGGAGGAGAACATGCCAAGATGCATGAAAACTGTGATTAAAGACCAGGGTTATTCCACCAAATATTGATTTCTGGACTCTTAAAACTTTATGAATATGAACTTGTTTTCTTTGCATTATTTTTCTCATTTTCTGCAAATAAATGCTCTAAATGACAATATTTTTATTTGTAATTTGGGAAAAATGTTGTTTGTAGTTTATAGAATAAAACAACAATATTCATTTTACTCAAACATAAACCTATAAATAGCAAAATCAGATAAACTGATTTCTTAATTGTTTCCAGAGCTGCATATTTATTAAACACTAAACATTTTTTACATATTTTATCCCAACAAGGGTTTATAAATTATATTGTGTTTTCCTTCTTGTTTTTGGGCAAATAATTTTAATTGGTGAATTGTAGGTGCATTTCTTTTCTCTTCAGCTGATGAAGTAGTTTATTCACAAATAGCGGTTTGACAATATATCGATATATATATATATCGTATCATTTCGATCCTATCCCATCATATCATATCGATATGTGGTGTCAAAATATATAATTTTTTTAGAAACATAGGTGCTCTAAACTCCCCAAGACTTGCCCCAAAATCTGATTTACTTGTATTAAATTGTAAAGTTAAAGCGCTAAATAAATGAATAGGGTAAACCTGTGCTGAAGATTATTGGTATAACTGTTCTAAAAAAAGGATTACATTCAAAAACAAGGAGTAAGGGTACAAAAGAGAAATGGAATTAGGCCTTCTTCTATATAACCGGCATAGTGAAGATTTTATGGAAAATATTAAATATTCTGTCAAAAGGATTTTTTTTTTCTAAAGTTCATTTCTAAAGTGTAGAGGCACTTACTTATTTTCTTGACATCTCAAGTTGTTTATGGCATCACAAAACAACAAGTCTTTGGAATTCGGAACTTAAAATCTTACGATTTTTAGAGAAAATGAGCATAACGTGTAACGTGTTTTCCTGAGATGTGAGGCTAATACTCTTTAATCCTGCGAATCTTACAATATTCTCAAATGAAACCACCTCATTTTGTTTAACGGAAGACTGAAGAGTGATCACAGCAAACACCAGGCTCAGCACCCGTCTGCCCTTTCATCACAACTGACCAGTACAGCTGCTCAGATTAAAGCCTGTTGACATACAGACTGCTGAGACGGACACTAAGCAGAAGAATCCAGTGACTAAACAACCTACAGAGATTAGTTTTTCCCCTGAATTAGAGCATTAATCACATTGTATTGCACAAATAAGCTTTCCTGTTTATTCGTTTTATATGACGTGTCCCGTTGTGTTTAACCATATTTCAAAATTTCCCCTTGGGGATCAATAAAGCATCCATCCATCCATCCATCCATCCAATCCTACACTTTCTTCAGGGTGCTACTTTTTTGATGCAACACAAGTAAATGGAAAATGCAGTTTTGAAAGAAAGTCTTACATATCTATGAGATCTATTAGTCTGAAAAAGGCTATAAATCCATATCTACAGTTTTAAACTCTATCAAACCACATTGAAAGTCATTATGCACAAATAGCAAAAACGCAGAACAGTGGTGAACCTTCTCAGGAATGGCTGACCAATCGACTAAAATTACCCCAAGAGTGCAGCAATGTCTAATCCAAGAGGTCACAAATGACCTTGATCCTTTATTGCTTATTGCTAAAGAAATTGAGTCATACCACCTTAAAAGGCCTTGAAGTTGGGGGGCACAGTTTATGTTAGCTGGTTCCACTGGTTCCCTGCCCAGGATTTGCTACCACTTTGTTAATGTACCAGTTGGTGGTTTCATTAGTGCTGCTACTGCAGGGTTAACAGTGGGCCTCAGGAAGCATAACAACCACACTCACTCAACCCACTGCAACAAGGCAAGCAAACCAATCAATTGCCTGGCGCCCCAAGCTGGCCTGTGGCCCCCAGACAACGACTGGTTATGAACTGAATTCAATGACAAACTGTGTGAGCACACCTTTAAATTCTATGATGATTCTGTGGTCAGTGCAGGAAAGTATAAGGACATTGTTATGAAAATGCAGAACAGCGGTGAACCTACCCAGGAGTGGCCGGCCAAGCAAAATTACCCCAAGAGCGCAGCAGCGACTCCAAGAGGTCACGAAAGACCCCACAACAACATCCAAAGAACTGCAGACCTCATTTGCCTCAGTTAAGGTCAGTTTCCTTGACTCCACCTTAAGAAAGCCACTGGGCAAAAATGTCCTGCATGGCAGAGTGCCAAGACAGAACCTGGAAGACTTGCTGTTATAGATGAAACCATAGATTCCACTGTCTACCAAAGGAAATCCTGAAGGTAAATGTCCGGCCAACTTGGGTTCTGCAGCAGGACAACGATCCAAAACACACCAGCAAGTCCACCTCTGAAAGGCTGAAGAAAAACAGTGAGGGAAGATTTTGGAGTGTCCTAATCAAAGTCCTGACCTGAAATTTATTGAGACGCTGTGGCATGACCTTAAAAAGGCCGATCATGCTTAAAAACCCTCCAATATGGCGGAATTACAACAATTCTGTAAAGAAGAATGGACCAAATTTCCCCCAGACTTATTGAAAGTTACCGTAAAGGTTAATTGCAGTTGTTGTTGCTGTTAAGGGTGGCCCAACCAGTTACAGTATGTAACCAGGTTTAGGGGTGCAAACACTTTTTTAACACAGGGTCATGCAGGTTTTGATATTTTTCTCCCTTAATAATAAAAACTATCATTTAAAAAAATGCATTTTGTGCTTATTTGTGTTGTCTCTGACTAATCTTTTCATTTGTTCAATGATCTGAAACATTTAAGAGTGACAAACATGCAAAAAATTAAGAAATCATGAAGGGGGCAAACACTTTTACACTTTTTTCACACCACTGTATGTAGTTAAAGAGCCAATGTTTTGGGAAATTGTAGTTTAGCAAAATTAGCCAGGCTTTATTTATGACGACACTGTTGATGTCAACACAGAAGGCTACTTGGCAGTGAGTGCACCCAGTAGGGCTTCTTTCCGTTGGTTCCCACTCTATTCTTAGCAATACATCTCTCTCTC
Organism: Astyanax mexicanus; assembly: GCF_023375975.1. Taxonomy (NCBI): domain Eukaryota; kingdom Metazoa; phylum Chordata; class Actinopteri; order Characiformes; family Acestrorhamphidae; genus Astyanax; species Astyanax mexicanus. The sequence goes on along the minus strand of NC_064431.1, from coordinate 19,054,429 downwards.
TCTCTCTCTCTCTCTGTTTTGCTCTTTCTCTCGCTCTCTCTTTTTCTGTCTCTCTGCTGTGGGCAGTGGGGCGAGTGAAGCTGACCCTCTTTCTGCCCTCCCATCCTCCCTGCTCTCCTCATCCTCCCTTAGGAGCGATTGCGTCCCAATTCCCAAGAAACCTCCATTTCCCAGACCTCTGTGAGATAGTTATCCCTTACTTGAGTTCCTTTGTTCTCTTTGTTGTTTTCCAGCTTGTTCTTTTTTCGCCCGTAGTACGATAAAAAAAACAGAACTGAGACTGCAGACACTAATAACAGCCAGTGTTTCACTCCTTGATTCATATTTCTGTAGAATGTGTAAGACTAACGTGTCTTGCGGAGTAAGCTAAGTAAAGACACTTAACCCACTAACCGGATAACCCTCTTCAGAGTGCATCTTTCAGCCTAAGCTCCAGAGTGTGGTCCAGTACAGAAATTCCTGGCTCTCTAAGCTGGAGCTTGAACAATGGCCTAAAAACACTGATAGGTCCACGTCTAGTATTAATAATTACTTTACTAATAACATTACTAATTAATTAAGCAATAATTCGGTCAGGGTTCAGGCTATAATGGCACTGATGTACTGTGGTCACTGGCTATATATATAGATCAGTACTGCAGTTCTGGTATCTCACATAATATCAAAATACTAGGTTCTGTTTTTGGTTTATCAGATTTTAAGATAAAAAGGAGGGAATAAGCATTGTATTTTTTAAAGTTAAAATGCCAGGTGGTGACTCTCTTTGTTGTTTTCCAGCTTGTTCTTTTCACTGTAAGCCCAGATAAGTTGAATTTACTTAAAAAATTTGAGGAAACCGGTTGCCTTAAAAAAGTTAAGTAATGGATAATGAAAGCTTAAGGTAGCATAACTTAAAACATCAAGTTATTACAGCAAGGGGAAATTGATTTAACTTTTTATTTTTATTATACTGTAAGACCGGATAAGTTGAGTTTACTTAACTTTTTTAAGGCAGCTGGTTTGCTCAAATGTTGTAAGTAATGGGTAATGAAAACTTGAGTTAGCATAAATTAAAACATCAAGTTATTACAACTAAAGGGGAACTTGATTTATTTGTAAAGGTAGCCCAGGGGGAATCACTACACACTGATGGTGAGTGTCAGAAACTGTTGGACACACCCAGTATGCAAATAGATTGTGCCAAAAGCCAATGGAAAAGAAGCTGTTAATGGCAACAGTATAAACTCAGTTATTATAAGTTGATTTATAAAAATATTTAAGTATTGTTTAGAAATATAAAATTTTATGTAAAACAGACTTAAATTCTTTGAGTTCAAACAACTTTATTGCTAAAGAAACTGAGTCAAACCACCTTAAATTGCCTTTTAGTTGCAAGGCACAGTTTAAGTTAGCTGGTTTGACTGATTCCCTGCCCAGAATTTGCTACCATGTTGTTAACGTTCCAGCTGCTGGTTTCGTTAGTACTGCTACTGCCCTAACAGTGGGCCTCAGGAAGCATAACCACCACACTGAGACCCGTTGCAACACGGCAAGCAAACCAATCAATTGCCTGGAGCCCCGAGCTTGCCCTTACCCTTAGAAAAGGACTCTGTAGCCCGACGCATACCTGCCCAGAAATGTACACATACACTTTACACTACACATCGCTTAATAAGGACAGCAGAGCCATGAACAGTGATTAAAGGCTTAATTGTACATAATGGTCATGTTCGAATTTATGAAGGAATATATGCGAAAATGTGTCCATTTTGCTTGGGGCCCCAAAATGCCTTGAAACAGCCCTGACCACACCATAAGCATCACTACCACACCATTAGCATTGCTAATTGCTTGTGCTAGGAGCACCACAGTACCACACCTTGTTCATCATCACTACAGTGGTATTAGCGTTGCTACTGTAGCATTAGAATCACCCTGCATTGCTAGCTCAGTGTTAGTCCCACGCCATTTTGATCAGGGCCCTTCAAATTTAAACACTAATAAATATATGATCTACATCTACAAGTGTCAGTCCTGACGCTGAGAGTCTGTCTGCTCTGGATTCTGAAGGTCACAAAGAATCGCAGCAAATTTCACAGCATTCTCTCATTTAGGACAAAGTTCTGGTTCACCTAGCTACTGATTACTGCACCTGGAGGTTTAAGTATAAATACCCCTCAGTTTGCTCTCTTTGTTGCTGAGAAAGGACTTGAGTCTTTTATCCCGAAATGCCCGTGACAATTCAATGTAGCCAATGGCAGTCCGGCAAAACTAGGCTTGTTTCATTTTTCTTGTTATCCAAGTTGTTGTTTTTCCTAAACCACTTTTTTAGCCACAGATTGTCAGGCAAAAGAACAATAATAATGCCCTCTTAAGGGAGGACGTTTCTACGAGAATGATTACAAGGCCGACCGTGGCATCAAAAGTAGGGCATCGCTAATACAGGGAAGACACTCGTCCTCCTTTCAAGCTGCGCTCAAAACCGTACAACATCAAAGTCAGTAAAAGCCTCCTCGGGCATCCTGTGACTTTTTCCAAAAACTCAGAGCGCCTGTTCAGACGGAGGCTTAGAGCCCAGTGCGCCTGCTGACGGGGGGCATGGGGGTGGTTGGGATTAGGAGGGGCTAAGAAAGAGAAAGATTCATGTCAGTTCCAGACTGCAGCGCTGTCTTTTTTTTCCCCAGCCCTCCACAGTTTTAATCAGGCGAGGCTAAGTTTTACGTCGCCGCACAGCTTGTTCAGAGAGTGGGCATGAAAGCGAGTTTAATAGCATGCGAGGGAGTCAAGCTTTGCGCTTGAGAGATCTAAATCACTCCACTCCCAGTTTCTGTTTTCCTTCTTTATTTGAACCAGAAGATCCCGAGCGGAACAACAAAGACATAAAAAAAAAAACAGTTCACATTTGATTCCATGTCTTTAAACAAAAACACAATGGTATTGGTAGCAACTAGAGATGGAATGATTGATCGGCTGCAAACACTAATAACAGCCAGTTTCACTCCTTGGCTCATATTTCTGTAGAATGTGTAAGACTATCGTGTATTGCGGAGTAAGAAAAGAAAAGACACTTAACCCCACAAACCAGATAACCCTCTCCAGAGTGCATTTTTCAGCCTAAGCTCCACAGTGTGGTACTTTATAGGAAGTCCTGGCTTTCTAAGCTGAAGCCTGAACTGTGGCCTAAAAACACTGATCAGTCCATGTCTAGTATTAATAATTGCTTAGGTATTAATAATTAATTAAGCAGTAATTCGGTCAGGCATCGGGCTATAGTGGTGCTGATGTGCTGTGGTCACGGGCTATATATAAATCAGTACAGCAGGGCTGGTATCTTACATAATATAAATGTAATGGTTCCATTTATTATCAGATTTTAAGATAAAGAAGATGAAATACACATTTTATTTTGAGATTTTTATTTTTACCTGTGGTGATGATATTTAGTTTTGGCAGTATCCCTGGTGGTTTCTATGGTGTGCTAAGGGATTGTTACAGTGATACTAGGTGGTGGCAATGGATACCAAGGTAGTTCTCACAGTATTCCTGGTTGTTGCTGTGGTGTTGTCAAATGTGATGGTTCCCTTGTAACAAGGTGGTAGCTGTGGTGTTGCTAGATAATTGCTAAGCAGTTGCTATAGTATCCCAGGTGGTTGTTATGATGTTGCAAAATGGTTCTTACACTATTTCAGGTGGTTGCTATGGTGTTGCTATTTGATTGCTATAGTGATGCTGAGTGGTGGCTATGGCATTGCCAGGTGCTTCTTATGCTATGCCATGTGGTTCCTGTGATGTTGTTAAAAATGGTGGCTCGCTTGTAACAAGGTGGTTGCTGTGGTGTTGCTAAATAGTTACTAAGCATTTGCTATAGTATCCAAGTTGGTTGCTATTGCGTTGCTATGAGGTTCTGGCAGTATCCTAGGTGGTTGCTGTGGTTTCGACAAATGGTGGCTCCCTTGTAACAAAGTGGCAGCTGTGGTGTTGCTAGATTGTTAGTAATTAAGCAGATCATATAGTATCCCAGGCGGTTGCTATGGTGTTGCTAAGGGATTGCTACAGTGATACTAGGAGGTGGCAATGGATACCCAGGTAGTTTCACAGTATTCCAGGTGGTTGCTGTGGTTTTGCCAAATGGTGGTTCATTTGTAACAAGGTGGTTGCTGAGGTGTTGCTAGATTATTGCTAAGTAGTTGTTATAGTATCTCAGGTGGTTGCAATAATGTTGCTGTTTGATTGCTACAGTGTTTAAGCTGGTGGCTATGGTGTTGCCAGGTAGTTCTTGCAGTATCCCACGTTGCCAAAAGTGGTGGCTTCCTTGTTACAAGGCAGTTGCTATGGTGTTGCTTAGCATTTGCAATAGTATCCAAGTTGGTTGCTGTGGTGCTGCTATGTGTTTCTGGCACTATCCCAGGTAGTTGCTGTGGTGTTGCCAAATGGTGGCTCCTTTGTAATAAAGTGGTAGCTGTGGCGTTGCTAAATAGATGTTAAGCAGTTCCTATAGTATCCCTGGTGGTTGCTATGGTGTCGCTAAGGAATTGCTACAGTGATACTAGGTGGTGGCAATAGATACCCAGATAGTTATCTCGGGTATTCCAGGTGGTTGCTGTGGTGTTGCCAAAAGTGATGGCTCACTTGTGACAAGGTGGTTGCTGAGGTGTTGCTGGGTGATTCTTATTGTATTCCAGTTGGTTGTGATGGTGTTGCAAAGTGAATGCTACAGTGTTACCAGGTAGTTATTTGAGTGGTGTTCAACTTGTAATTTGGTGGTAGCTGTGGTAGTGCTAGATAGTTGCTAAGCAGTTGCTAGAGTATTCAAGCTGGGGCTATGGTGTTGCTAGATAGTTGTTAGACAGTTCATATAGTATCTCAGATGGTTGCTATGTTACTGCTAGGTCATGTATACAGCATGGTGTTTCTAAGTGTTCTAAGTGGTTCTTATGGTATTGCAGGTGGTATGCCAGATGTGGTCAGTTGGGTGTTACTAGTGTGTTTGTATCATTGAGACATAAGAAGGGGTAAGAAAACTGTAACCAAAATGCAAATGTAAATGTGTCTGATAGAAATGTGTGGTGTTTTTTTTTTACCATTTTAAAGGACATCTTTTTCCTTTATTTTAAGTTATTTAAAAAAATATTAATAATCAAGTAGACTTAGCGGTCTGGACAGGCAAGGACAGCGAAAGATAAAGACCCTCGGGGAAAGATGACCCCGACACGTCTGTTTAATAGCCACATAAACCAGCGACGAGGGGGCATGAGTAAGGCAGGGCACCGCGCCATCTTCACCCCCGTCACTCAAAGGGACCCTGGTTACATAAGATCCCCCCTAAAGGAGCATCGCCTGAGAAAAACACTCACCGCCGGCCGAGGAGAAAGAACGAGCGAGGAAGGTCAGCGTTCGGGGGCCAGATTTCACGAGTGAGTGCACTGAAACACTCGACGCTGATTCTGGCCTCTCCTCGGGTCGTGATTTAGCGTTCGCCTCGCTCGCGTGCCAGATTTCTCGCTACCAAAGACCCAAAGCACTCCAAGAAAAGCTCCAGGCAGAAAAGTAACATTCAGACCCCATCAGCCTTCTTTTCTCCCACCCTGGAAAACAAGCTCAAACAGACAGCGAGCCCTTTCAGAACCGGGCCTCGGACCTCCTCCCGCTGTCCTCCACCCTTTATCAAGAGAAACGAGCGAGTAAATCAATTGGGCTGCGGATAAAGCGAGCCGGCGGAAAAAGACAGTTCCGAAGCAGGGCTTTAATCTAATCTAATTAGCTTTGTGTCTTGTGTGCAACCGCTAACGATTAGCAACCCCCTGTCGATCTTCATCAAAGTTTCCAAAACTACGTTCAAACAGCAGGTAAAAGTAGCAGCAGTGTGACATTTTTGGATCCAAATGGGACCCTTTAACATGTGGTATTGAAATGATGATATACATCCGTATAGTGGCAATGTAAACCAGTGTGAACATCCATATCAGAAATAATGTAATGTTTATGTCAAGAAGAACTGGAAAAAAAGAGGCTATAAGCGGAAAAGAAAATGAACAACAGCAGTAATTAAGGGTTTAGTATCTCAAATACTTGTATTGATGTTTCTGTTCCAATAATATTAGCAGGTTCTTGTCAAAAGCACTCCTTGGGTTCTATCTTACACACTGTGAACAATCTATTTTCACGTTTAAATAGCAACTACTTTTACGGAAGTGAGGTGGAAGTGAGGTGTGTTCAGCTACGTGATTTCGTGAGTATTGCTATCTTGACAGCAGAAAACACAGGTGCGCTACTGACTGATTAAACCGTGATTAACCCTAGCAGTCAGTCCAAAACCAGCTGACCAATGGAGATTGAAGTGTCGGCGCCTTCTTCCAAGCCCCGCCCACCAGGAAAAACTGTGCCAAAACTCAGAAGCAAAAGCAAACAAGAGATTCCAGAAGCAAAGATCCACAGAAAATGAACAAAAAATAAATAAATAAAGGCAAAGACTGGCAAAATCCAAACTGAAATAATTTTCAAATAGCTGCAAAGGATAATAAAGTAACCAAGTATATATAAAAATATATATTTGCTATATATTTTTTCTCTTTTGAATTTGCAACATACAATTTTTCCTTTAGATTTTTTAAATTTTAAATGCAGATTACATTTTTTTATGTAAAACTTCTGGCACAAAATTCACTCGGTAGACAGAGATCACATTACAAAGATGAGAAGATTGGATTTGGGTCACTTTCACCTGCTATGTAGACTATGTAGCTTTGAAAGCCACAACCAGAAATCATGCAATTTTAATTCAATGAGAAGAAAACAAAGGAAAAGAGACGTGAAAAGAAGGAAAAATGGAAAACACATGAAAGTTAAATTTACTGAGAAAATCAGATTTGGGCCACTTTACCCTGCTGTGTGAACACAGCGTAAGATGATGTCCTTGCTGTGTGGACAGTGGGTTCATGTTTCTGAAGATCTCTTTATGTCAAGATTCACCCCCAGCAACGTCATTTAATTAAATCGAGGCTTTACTGCCTGCGGCTCTAACGGCGATGGATGGACTCTGGGTTTACAGTAAATTAAACCATGTGACAACAGGTCAATATACAGTAACCTACCTCAGCAAGAAAATGCATTAGCAGTAGAAATGGGTTAAATGGAACTACACTCACAAAAGTAAATAAATAAATAAATAAAGTCAGCGGTGGACTAAGTGGAAATCAGCATTAGTTGATTAGTTGACCCCAACTCAGCCTGGAAGCTCTTAAAGTGCACTGATAAAAAAAAAAAACTAATGCATTTCCCATAAATTTAACTGATTCTTTTTTTTATTTAGCAGATTTTTTTTATTTAGCAGATTTAATTTTTTTATTCAGCAGATTTCTTTTGTTAAAAACTAGATTTTCTGTTTATTTACAAGCTAGCTCCCTTTTTCCCCTTCTAATATTAATGATTTGTATTTTTTTATTTTACTTGACTTTTTATTTTATTACTATGATTATAACTGTTTATAATTATTTAGTTCTAACCAGCAAGAAAATAACTAAAATAGACTATTAGTGGAAAATCCACATTATGTATTATTTAGCTAATGCAAGAAGCTCTTGCTGCATACATTCTACAAAAGAAAATGAATGAATTAATTTTGTAATGAAATCTGTAAAAGAAGGGTAAAATGCACAGGCAGTTTTTCTTTTAGTTAATTAACCTAAAAATTGTTTTTGTAATTTGTGAAAAGTAAAAATGTAAAAAATCTGCAAAATCTGTAAATATCAGGCTTGTACTTGATTTATTATAAATAAATAAATAAATAAATAAATAAATAAAACAATGTAAAATAGTGGAAAATTATTTTTTTATTATTTTATCTCATCTGCATTGTTTTCAGGCAAAATTCAGAAAAATTAAGTAAATCTTCTGTGTATTTACAGGACAGTTTACTTTTCAATTCAGTCTTTACTTGACTATATATTATTTCTTTTAATTATTTGTTTTTAACCTGCAAGAAAGAAAAAGTAAAAAAGGAAAAGAAAAAAGGTTAAAAGTTAAAAGAAACAAAGTAAATAAAATGTTAGTGGTACACAATGCATACACATTATAAAAACATCACAAATTTGAATAAAATCTGTAAAAAAAAGGAAAATGCTTAGGCATTTGTAAATGTTGGAAATTTAGAAAAGGTATGTTTACTGACAATGTCTTTATGTTTAAAATATAGGATTTAAAATGTAATATCTTAAATTACTTTTTTCCTGTAAAAATCAGATTTGTACTTATATTTAAATATATACATATATACATTTATATTATAAATTTATTATACATAAATAAAATATATAATGTAAAACAATAGACAATTCAATTATTTTTTTATCCCACCTTCATTATTTTCTGGCAAATATCAGATAAATTAATTTATTTGTATATTCTGTGTGTATATTGGGAATTTTGTCGTATTGTTGTATTGTATATATAATGGTTTATAGTTTTGTAATTAAATGAGATTAAGCTGTAAATGTCTTACACATGCAAATTTAATTAAATTTATTTGTATGGCACTTTTTACAACTGATGTTGTCACAAAGCAGCTTTACAGAAAACTAAAAGAAATACAGAATACAAGGGAAAGAATGCAAAGGGAGGAAAGTGAATTTTACTAATGTGCGCAAATATATAAATAAATAAAGAAAGAAAGAAAGAAAGAATAATAGTGGGCTGAGTGGGAATCAGCATTAGCTGCGGCTCGGCTCAGACAGGAAGCTCTTATCGCACTTATTGACGTTTGCAATACTCATCCGCTCAGTCTATCAGCGCTGATTGGTAAACCTCTGATAGTTTCAGGATCAGTGTGATATCAGATTACTCTGTGTTTAATATGCAAAGATCGTATTATTACTGTAAACAGAAGCTCTGGACAGCAGGCTGGACACTGAATAGGAGGCAGCAGTGCAGAAGAAAGCATGTGGCACGTGGCGAAAGAGAGAAAGAGAGAGAGAGAAAGAGAAAGAGAGAAGGAGAAAGAGAGAGAGAGAGAGAGAGAGAGAGAGAGAGAGAGAGAGGGGGGCTGGATAAAGCCGCCCAGCCTGTATGGGGGTCTTTGTGTGGAGAGGAGTCCACTGGGAGGGTAGGTGCCTCCCATTATCAAAGCCATTATCTGCCAGTGCTGAGCCTGTACACTAATGATTTCCCCCACCCACCCACAGATAAACCCACCCATCCATCCTTCCATCCATCCGTAAGTCTGTCCGTCCGCCTGTCCCACCCCTGCCTCAGCTCCGCCCCTGAAGGAGGTGAAAGAACAAAGGCTCTGTTTTCCTCCTGGAGCTGAAAGAACAATAATACAGCCCTATAGGCTGCACTGATATCACAATACCTTATTCCTGAATAGGAACTAAACAATAGAGCAAGCACAACACCTGCACCCTCCCCCATTCTTTCATTTATAGAGGAGGGAACATATGCTTTGGGTCCCACGTTTTATGTGTAAACACAAAAAACAAATAAGACCCAGGCAAGACTAGCTTCGCTGGACCACCACTGACTGCATACTGTATAATCGTCAACAGCGTTTTGTGGGTGTAGTTTTCTCCCCCAGCCACTCCTCCCCAGACACACAAAGCTCACACGGGTTGCCAGATTGACACACACAGTGACAAACAAAGACGACAAGTCTTAGTCTGTATCCAACCAATGAATACATACACATCAGTGGCCAGAATGCCCAACTATCAGTGGTGGTAAATTACCCAGCTATGATTAGCAACCTTACGGAAGCTTAGTGATTACCTGTTCAGCAGAAAACTAGCCAGCTCTTACTTTTCCATTGCTGCAGTGCTGCTGTCTACAGAGACCGCAAAAAAATGATGTGTTCCTTTAGATTTTACCAAACTGAAAACTCAAGAGGAAGATGGATGATCACAAGCCATCAAACCAAACTGAACTACTTGAATTTTTTTGCACCAGGAGTAAAGGCATAAATTTATCCAAAAGCAGTGTGTAAAACTGGTGGAGGAGAACCTGCCAAGATGCATGAAAACTGTTGTTAAAATTCATGGTTATTCCACCAAATATTGAATGTTTTTGAATATGAATATGAACTTGTTTTCTTTACACCTGAAATTTACCTAAACGCACTTCCAGACCACCACGCAAATTACCGTAGGTATATTTCTAAAACCAGATGCTTTTTTATTGGTGACGGTTGGCAGGGTGTGAGATAGCAATGAGCATCGCGACGCACCTTGCGTTAGATAGGGCCTTGGTGTTCAGATGATCATGTGATAAGAGATGTGAAAATACATTTAGGCTCTTAGGTTACACAATGGTAAAAACAAAGCATGAATTTATTAAAATCCTCAAAAAAAAACTTGTTTAGTTTCAGTTTTGGCCAAGAATTTTCATTTCCATGCATATCTCTACAATAAAGTAACATAATCACGTGAAGTCACGACATGGGATCACACCTGATCACCACATAGTATGACATAAGCAAGAATGATGTCATAGTGACAGCAGTAACAGCACAGTAAATAAAAAAGAAAGAAGGTCACTGTACTCCAAATAGCTACACTGCCGCCGAGGCGAGATTAGACTGACTCGCCTCGTCGAGTCACAGCCTGTCAGCTCTGGTTATTAGAGACGTGTGGATTTGGTGGATCTTGCTCGTCTGGCAGAGCTCCACCAATCACATTTCACACACTGTCACACCAGTCACGGAGATGCTTTACTGGGCTGTCTACTGGGACAGCAGTGTGGCCTTAAAAACGATACAGCTCCACAGTTTACAGGACATAAATAGAGCTCATATACCACAAAACCATCAGAGAGCCATTAATGCTCCTGCTGCTGGTCCATCAGCAAATTTCCCAGCCAGTTCCTAGCAGTTCAGTGTCTGCTGTTAGTGCTGGGATACTGTAGAAGCAGTAAATGAAAGCTAATGCTAAGCTAAGAAAGTGCAGTGATTTGGTTTCGATACATCAGCTCACAGATGCCTTGAGCTGATCGGCATCACCTTTTGGAGCGGTGAGGCAAAAGAGCGTCATCCACCCATCCAGAGAAGCAAGTCCAATTGTGCTCTCTCAGGGCTCCGGCAGCTGAAGGCAAGCTACATGACCAGGATTCGAACCAGCGATCTCCAGATCATAGTGGCAGCATTTTAGACCAATAGACGACTCAGCACCCTTTAGCTAATGCTAATTTGATTGAAAATCTCTGCTGATGACGTGAACATGATGACTTACGATGGTCTACTACAACACAGGGGTAAAAACAAAGAATCTGATAGAAATAGCCTAATTTGTTAAGGTAGACTGGATCTGAATCATTTATTAAAATTTTTTATCCTATTTTGTTCCATCCATTTATTAAGACTTACCCATCACTAGTAATGCCCCACTAGGAAGGTGAAGACTAGCACTTAGGAGTGATGTGGGAAAAGAGCGCCCCTACCTACCCAGATAGAGCAAGGCCAATTGTGCTCTCTCGGACTCCGGCTGCTGATGGCAAGCAGTACTAATTAAGACTAACCTATCACTAGTAATTCCCCACTAGGAGGGTGAAGGCTAGCACTTAGGAGTGATGTGGAAAGAAAGCGCCCCTACCTACCCAGAGAGAGTAAGGCCAATTGTGCTCTCTCAGACTCCGGCTGCTGATGGCAAGCAGCATTTTTTAAGACCTACCCATCACTAGTAATGCCCCACTAGGAGGGTGAAGACTAGCACTTGCACAGGAAATTTAGCAGTGTTAAATCAAAACTTATTAGTGTTAAATCAAAACTTATTAGTGTTAAATCAAAACTTATTAGTGTTAAATCAACACTTATTAGTGTTGATTTAACACTAACAGTGTTGATTTAACACTGCCAAATTTCCTGTGTGGGAATGATGTTGAGACAGAGCGCCCCATACCTACCCAGAGAGAAAAAGTCCAATTGAGCTCTCTCGGTTTCCAGCGATACAACAGCTCACAGACGCCTTGTGCTGAGCGACATCACCCTTTGCTGAGAGAGCGACATCTACCCACCCAGAGAGAGCCAGGCCAATTGTGCCCCCTCAGGGCCCGGTAGCTGAGGGCAAGCTGCATGAACAGGATTCAAACCAGCGATCTCCTGATCATAGTGGCAGCGTCGTAGTCCGCTAGACTACTCAGTGCCGTACCTACTCTACTCACTATTTTTAATTAAATAATGCACATACTTTCAAATATATCATTTCAAGAGACTCATTGTTATTTTAACCCACACTTGTCTATTTGTTGTTTTATTTGTTGTTGCATCCCTTTTTACTCCCATTTACACCTTTCCTTTTCTAGTAATAAAGATTATTATGTAAACGACTGTGTGCAGCTTCACCATGAAGCGAGTAAGCGTGAATTTTGCTGTGCTATCGTAAAAGCTGCACTGTAAGTAAGCGATTCGGCAGATTTTTAAACACAGCGCTGTGGACTGCAGTATGCAAATATCTGGAAAGTGTTCGGTAAACACATTATTTTAATGAGACCCAAAAACCTCAAAACCTCGAAACCTTTAAAACCCTCAGCAGAGACTTCAAACGACTTTACTTACTGTGTTCATAAATAAAAACCCTGGAAGGGAAGAAGTCCTGCTTCTGCCGCCGTGAGTCACTTCATCCAATCAGAGGAAGACTTCCCACACACACACATTCACACACCCTGTGGCTAAGACGTCTGGTTGATCTATCACCAGTGGAGGAAGCAGATGCGGCTTTGCTGGAAATGATTGTTAGCTGTTAGCGTTAGTGAAGCGCTGTTGTTGAGTCTTGGCGTCATGCGTGTTCCAGCAGGCTATTGGTAGAACACACCTGCGTGCAGAGACGATGCTAACGTCTCAGACGCTCTGTTTCTTCATTAGCTAACCAATCGAGGCGTTTGGACCAGTTGAGCGGTTCTAATGCGAGCTGAAAGCACTCCAGCCACGCCTCGTCTCAGACTGAGCTGCCCTGGAGAGCAAGAAAAGCAACTTCTGCGATTTATCTTTCCTCTGTCCGAGAAGCAGAAGAATGGCTCGGCTGTGGGTGTGGGTTACGTTTGACGTACAAACAAACGCTACACCCCATCACACCCCATCACACCTACACAGACTACAAAACAAAAACTATTTACTGTCTAAAACAGTGTTCTCAGTGTTCTCGGCATCCACACCTTAGATAGATACTCCATGTGTCTTTATGGTTTATTATTATTAATAATAAGTTTTCTTATTTTTAGCAATAAGTATTATTTTTAGCAAAACACCATAGCAACCATCTGGTACACCACAGCAACCATCTAGCAATACTACAGCATTAATTTACCAGCCTCTTAGCAACACCAAAGCAACTATATAGAAATACTACGGCATCCATTTACCAGTCTCTAAGCGACATCAAAGCAATCATGTAAGATACCTCAGCAACCCTGTAGCAATGCTTAAGCATTTATTTACCAGCCTTTTAGCAAGACCTGAGCAAAAATCTGGTATGCCTCAGAAACAGAAACCAAATAGTCTACAGCATTCACTTACCAGCCCCTAACTAATACCATAGCAACTATCTGGTATACCACAGCAACCATCTAGCAATACTACAGCATCCATTTACCAGCCTCTTTTTTAGCCGGCCTTTGTTCTGGCAATGTCACTGCCTCCCTGCCCCCAAGAGCAGGCTGCCCCTCGGCTGCCGCACCGCAAACAAGCAAAATCATTGAGCGAAGCGTGGCGGCAACGAGACTGACTCAGAGACCTGTCATTTTACACTCGCTCTCGGGGACACGTCTCCCCATACACAAGAGCAGACACGTCTAAAACACATGAACACATCCTGGACAAAAGCATCTCTGAAAGCTCAAGATAAAATCCAGTGCAATCAATTGCCTTCAAAAGTTAGCTTTAATAAACCTGTTCTGGGTTGTTAGAGAACACTAGTGAACAAACAGCATCATGAAGACCAAGGAACTCAACAGAGAGGTCAGAAATAAAGGTGTGGAGAAGAAGTTTAAAGCAGGGTTAGGTTATAAAAACATATTCAAAGCTTTGATCATCCCAATGAACACTGTTCAATGCATCAATCCATCATCCAAAAATGGAAAAAGTATTTTACAACTTTAGACCTAGCAAGGACAAGGCCATGCACCAAAACAATGGCAGACAGAGCAAATCTGGTCAGAGATGCAGCCAAAAGGCTCATGGTCACTCTGGATGAGCTGCAGAAATCCACAGCTCAGATGCCCACAGGACAACTATAAGTCTTGCACTCCACAACTATGGTCTTTATAGAAGAGTGGCAAGAAGAAAATCATTGTTGAAAGAAAGAAACAAGTGCTGGGGTCAGAGTCGATCAAATTTTAACTAAAAGAAGTAACACTTCTCATCACTGTGAACACACCATCCCCACTGTGAAACATGGTGGTGGCAGCAGCATGTCTTGGGGATGCTTTTCTTCAGCAGAGACAGGAAAGATGGTCAGAGTTTATGGGAAGATGGATGGAACTAAATTTAGGGCAATCCTGGGAGGAAACTTGTTGGAGTCTGCAAAAGACTTGAGACCATGAAGTAGATTCACCTTCCAGCAAGACAATGACCCTAAAGATAAAGCCAGGGCTACAGTGAAATGGTTTAGATCAAAGAATAGTCATGTGTTGGAATGGTCCAGTCAAAGTCTTGATCTAAATCTCATTGAGCTTCTGTGACAAGACATGAAAATTGCTGTTTAAAGATGCTATCCATCTAATGTGTCTGAGCTTGAGCTATTTTGAAAAGAAGAACGAGCAAAAATCTCAGTCTTGCTTGTGGTTGTAAGGTTACAAAATGTATACAAATAAAATACGTTTGCAAGCTAGTGTAGTGTACTCTGAATTGTAGAGTACTTATAGAGAGTGATTCTACACTTGTGGCCTTTTCTTGCTGCTGTAATCCCACTGTTCCTGGTTCAGCAGTTGGAATCGTGTCCGTGCTGTTGGGGGATTAGGATTAGTTGGTGTTTAAGGGTTGGGGTGGCATTGTGATGCCTTCTTAAGGATTGTTGGCACTAGTTGCTCTGGCCTAGTTTGTACAAGCGCCATCAAAGAGTGTTATTTAACTCTGACAGACAGAGACTGACAGAGAAAATAAATGATTGGTCATCAGTTAGTATGATGTAATAACCCATTTTCTGCCTGTGTCCCGTGTCCAAAAAATGGTACAAAGCCTGCCATTGCAATTTCAAAAACTAGTCCTGACCACAGCTGAAAGTACTTGTGGTTGTTTGGGACTCAAGAGTTGGACTATCCAATTATGACCCAGAGCAGAAAAAGCATGTGGATTAGATGGCATCAGCATAATTTGAAAGCACTATTAGAAAAAAAGCAAAAGTAAATGTCATGTCGTACTTCCACAAGCCAGATTATTGCATTCCTAAATCCCAAAGGTTATGTCAATAGGAGATTGGTACAAGTTGTACCAATGAAAGGCTTTTTCCTGAGTCTTTGAGCAGGGTTGTTTCAAGGCATATGGGCGCCCAATTAAAATGGACCAAAGCCCAAGGCTCACAGGAACCACAACATAGAGTCACTGTTTAAGATTACCAACACTTTATTTCATAAAAAATATTTTTTGACTGTACAAATACTGCTGTTTACAGTATTTACATTCTTCCTTCTTTTCTGGCTCCCTGATAGATAACTCTGGTTCATGATTGCTTAAGTTTCATATTTTGCTGGCTGCAGAAATCACAAACCTTGCTGGCTGGCTGCTTTCAGCAACTAGTGGGAGGGGCCCTTCTGAGAGGGATTCCAACAATAGTTTTGGACTTTCCTGCATTAACTGCCAAAAAAAATTAATGGGGGGCTCACATATTTTTTTGCATTTGATTCCATTCTTAACCAGTCATTGTCTCGGGGCTCCAGGCCACAAGCAAACTGCTCTGGAGTTTGTTTGGGACCAAGACCACCTCTTTTTGCGGGTCTCGCGGGTGACTGATTTCACACCTAATGAAACAAACCGCACCAAGGGTACAAACAAACAGTCTGTTTTAACCAGATCATATAGTGCTGGTGTGAAGACACCCTAAGTTATCCAATTGACTGAAGGTTGCCACTGCTCTTGGCTCCAAGTCGCCGACTGGGTCAGATATTAAACATGCTAGATATTTGCCAGGTGACTGCGACTGTCGGCAATCACTTAGCGACGACTTGGCGAGCTTCTTTTTAGTAGGTTATACCACATGACTGAGGGACTGCCGAGAGATCTAAGTATTTTAGACCTTTATTTTGTTTGGTCTTGACTTCTCTGGGCTCTAAACTTTCAAGTGTTGTGTGCATGCCTGAAATGCAGGAATTGATGTATATATACAAAAAAAAAAAAAATTGAGCGGACAAAACATGACATATCTTCATATTCTATAGTTCATACATTCTGCAAAAATGTTAGAAACACTCATTTTTTATTAGCATTTTCCATACTGTCACAACTGCAATCGATTCAGAACGTGTCAGCAAAACTTGTCTTTAATCTTGCAAAGTTCAGTCATGTGACTTATTTGCTGTGTTACATCCAATGGCTTCCAGTTGCAGTCTACATCAGATTCAGAACCCTGACTTTGGCCCTACAAAGCCAAAAACGGACCAATTCCTTAATAGTTGATACTTGATGCCACTGGTCAAAGCCAGATCAGCACCAAGAGTTCATAGAGCTTTCACGGCTTGGCTCAACTGAACCCACCATCACTCTAGTCCTACAGAAAACAAACTTCCCAACTCTTCTCTGTTCTAGGACCAATGTGGTGGAACGAACTTACGTTGTGTGTCGGAACGGCAGAATCACTTGTGGTCTTTGCATGCCGACTCAGGACTTGTTTTGTTCAAAGAGTTTCTAAACTAACAGTTTTTTTTAACGGTTTAAACTTTATCGAAGCAGGATGCAACTCTTAAACCTAGTGTCTACAAACTGTTTGAATATTTTTGAAGTAAATAGACCAAAGCACTTTTGTAAGGTGCTCTAGATAAGGAAGTCTGCTAAATATCCTAAATGTAAGAGCAACTTTTTCCTAATTTGAGTTGTTGTATATAAGACGCAATAACCCCTGATTTGAGGCATTTGAGAGCTTTTTTTTGTTTGGCCTTTTTGATGCATGCTGGACAGAGTCTTGATTTCTGGCACTTCTGCAGCCACCGCAGACAGAAAGAGCTCCAGGGAAAGATTAAATGAAGAGATTAAATTCTCCACATGCTCACGTTAATGGCGGCAGCAAATAATCTGAAGCTTGTAAAGCGGGTCGTCAGGATATAACCTGAGGGAAAGCGGAGAAAAGAGGAAGATTACCTCAGCGGCGCCCCGAGGCTACAGCTGCATTATTAATGCATTAACTGCTTAATCAACGGCGGGGCATTTAGAACGTCGCAAAGCAAACATGGCAGCGGCGATATTAGAAATCGGGACATCCTTTAGTCCTTTTAAATGCGAAGAGGAAGTCAAAGGAACGTTATGCCGTAACGTAGAGAGACACAGTGCCACAGAAAGGCTGGCGTTAATCTGGGGAATAATCTGGGCTTTAAGAAGCTGCATTGGGTCAGCGCACTAGGATGTGGTCCAGGTAAAGACCATCGGCTCTGCCGTCGGCCTGAACTCAACTTCCTCTGGAGCTAAGCCAACTGACAGCCTCCAAACAGAAGGTGGGGGAGGGACTGAGGAGGAGGAGGAGGAGGAGGAAGAAGAGGAAGAGGAGTTCCATTAACAGATGGCACAGAACGAGTCCCTGAGGACCAGACAAGATCATGAACATGCAATGCTATTAGCAGGAGAAAGGAAGAAGCATCCTGTGTGCAGGTTCAGGCTGAGATCTCCATAACACTGCAATATTACTGTACTATAATGTATTTTTCATTTTAACGTTATTTTTTATTTCCAAATGAGGGAGTCATTAAAAAATGACGATACGTCTGATGTGTCCACCCAGTATACGGCCAGAAAAAAAAAAAAAGCTTATTGCCTCATGTTCCCACTAAGTGTGTTTACATGCTCTCAAAAATCCAATCATAATCGGATTACAGCACTTATCTGATTACGTAAGTAGTCATTTAAACAGCATTTCTAACTCCAATTTTGTAGATTGAAAGAGTCAGGTCAGATTAAGAAATCTGATAAAGAAAGATGGATATTTTTTTCACCTCAGTAATGAGATTTCAGTGAATGTATAATCTTAACCGGAGTCATATGTGATTTTTTTAAATCTGCAAATGTGTGAAAACAGACCATGGTACCAGAAATAAGCAAGCATTTCGCAGCACCTGCAAGATAGCATCCAAGAAAAGAAAAGAACGGTGCATGCTAGCAAAGCTAATGCTTATAGCCCTAACCCTCACCCTAACTAAACAGTTATTAGCAAGGTTTCAGTCCATTACATTTAAGTGTGTTCTAAGGAGAAAAGAATGTTATCATGATAACTAAGCTAAGCTAATGATAATAATCCTAACTAAACGTTTATAAGCGAGGTTTTGGTCCATCACACTTAAGTGTGTTCTGAGGAGAAAATTATGTTATCATGCTAACTATGTTAATGCTAATGCTAATAAACCTAACCCTAACTATGCGTTAATAAGCGAGGTTTCAGTCCATCATACTAAAGTATGTTCTAAGGAGAAAAGAACATTACATGCTAGATAAGCTAATAACTCGTACCCTAGCTAGATTTTAGGTGAGGTTTCAGTCCATCACATTTAAGTGTATTTTGAGGAGAAAAGAACATTATTATGCTAACTAAGTTAATGCTAATGCTAATAATTCATCAAACTTAAGTGGATTCTGAGGACAAACAAAAATTACATGCTAACTAAGCTAATGCTAATAACCCTAACCCTAACTAAATGGTTATAAGCAAGGTTTCAGTCCATCATACTTAGGGGGGTTCTGAGGAGAAAATAACCTTTCATGCTAACTAAGCTAATGCTTATGCTAGTAATCCTCACCCTAACTAAACATTAATAAGCGAGGTTTCAGTCCATCACACTTAAGAGTGTTCGGAGGAGAAAAGAACCTTACTTGCTTACTAAGCTAATGCTAATGCTAATAACCTTAAGCCTAACTAACCATTTATAGCGTGGTTTCAGTCTTATAATCTGGTGCGTCTTAATGTATGAATTCTACCAGTCCGATTATAAGAAGCAGCAAAGCCACTTCACTTAATTATGGCATTATACAGAAGTTTAAGTGAAGTTTCTCCAGCACAGAGGCTGGACCAGTATTAGCATTAGCCGCTAACCGCAGCACTAGCTCTTTAGCCGTTCAGAGGTGAGTATATCGGACTGTAGTCTGCGTGATTACCGTGTTAAAACAAGCTACGTAGGACATAGCCTTGGCTAACTGGAACACTCAGGAATTCTCAGTGTAGCGCTGTCAGGCCGCATTTACTAGCGCTAACTGCTGCTAACCATGGCTAGCGCTGATGCTAACTGGGACTAGCGCTACTGCTAACCACGGTGTTGAAAATATTGGAAATCTAAGCTTACTGTAAATAAACGGAAGCTATTTACTCACCCAAATAAACAGTTTTCAGGAGAGAAATCTGTGTAGATTAACATCCAGTGCTCGTTTAGCTTTAAAAGAAAATGTTTTTTTAAAGAATTAAAGTTTTGTTTATTTATGATCAGCTTCCCCCAGCTTCCCCATTAGAAGGGAAACATGGCAACATCTTGTTCCTGCTTGCTCCTTGCTATTGTTGCCTTACAATCCGGTGCACCTTATGTATAAAACAGACCAGACAATAGTTCATTGATAGTTCATTGATAGTGCGCCTTATAAACTGTAAAATATGGTAGACTTATAAACTTTCCCTATTAATATGCACCAGATGTGGTATATCTTATCAAGAGGTTATAATTCCACCATATTGCTCATACCTTATGTCAGCAGAGGCTGTGGATTTAGTCCTTCTGTTTTCAGCTCCAATTAGCAAAGCTCTCCTTCCAAACCTGAAGTCTAGCCCGAAGCCATTTTAACACAACGTCCAAACGAGCACCATTACACATATTTAACGAATTAATCACGCCTGACTTAATCAGAACTCTCTGCTGCATCTAATGAAAGTCCATTCATCTTCCTACGAAACGAGATATTAGCTGCCTTTTAATATGAAACAAGTCTCAGTGCTAACACTTGTATTCTACTGTATTCTACAGTATTAAGTCCTCAGTGCCAGGCAGTGCCCTCTAAGAGGGGCAGAGCTGCTGGACACTTAAAGGTCTAATCTGCCGGTTGGTCTCTTTAACAGATTTCAGCAGAAACCTTCTCATCGTTATTTGTTCATCTGCACGCTTCAGAGATTTTGGATTTTGGGGATTTTGGATTTTCTTCAAAGACGACCCAGTTCGCTAATCGCCTGAGTCGAACAGTGCCAGGAAGGCTGGTCTACCCAATTAAGTGTGAATCAGTGTTGAGGGTGGCATAATGGGGAAAGTAAACATGGCACACTGAAGGTTGGGTAATGGTGCTGGAGAGAGTTACAAGAATTTGGATTTCTTATGTTACATTCAGACTTGCCGAGTCTCCTGGAAGTTTCATGAGTCTACCACAAATAGTATCGCAATAACCTCAAGTCAGATCAAATCTCCTGAACTCTAGCACGAGTGGTGACACAGACACAGAGAGGGAGAGAAAGGCCCTCCCCTTGTGTGCATATTTATGAAGTGCATGCAAAACAGATAAGGTTCTGATTGGCCTATTCTCCATAAAGACTCTGTGAGTCAGCCAATCCGTTTTTTTAGTGTGGGTGTTTTTTTTAAATAAAATAAAATAATTTTATTTTTTATTCTGTTTATTGTTTATGTAAAAACTGTTTTTGAAACACTGAATATTAAACAAGCAATCGGTTATTCACACTGGATAGGGACCCTCATTTACAGTGCCGCTGAGCATTAACAGTTTAAAAGGGATTTAAAAAATATATAAAAAATAGAAATAAAAACTGACATTTATTATAGACGAATAAAATATATACGTAAAAAAGGAAAAATAGGACCTTAAAAAAAGATAATAAAAATTGACATAAAAGGTAAAAAATGTATATCTTATGAAGATATATATTTAATGATTTGATTAATAAAATAATAAAAATAATTAAAATGAATAAATAAAAAATATAAAATATAAACTCATTAAAAATTCGTTTAAAATAACCCAGGCTTTCTGCAGAATAATCAAAGTTTCAGTTAGTTTCAGTTTCAAATCATGAAAACAGCTCACCAAAACCTCAAACTATTCTTTATATTTGACAATATTTACTTACAGGCCCTTTGCTTGTACTTACAGGCCCTTACTTATTTTTATTCAACTGAACTGAGTTTTATATTATCTGTAGCCTCGCGCTGAATTCAGCTCCGCGCTGCGAAAGAGAGCGAGAGAGAGGCGCAGCGCATTTTGTCCGATTTATCTTGATTAATTATCAGTACATTTATTAGCTTTAGTAAGTTTAATAGCACTAATTTTACTACACTTCTCCGACCTTATTTATTAAAACGTTTATTTTAGAAGACAGAGGTTATTATGCGGGCAATGCCGCGCGCAATGCCACGCGCTGCGCTAAGCTGGCTTTGCGTGGCTAATATTCTGGAGCACTGGACGAGATTTTAATTAATAAATTAACATATTTATAATTTTAATAAATTTGCCCTGGCGAAAAGAAACGAATAATAAAATATAGCTTTATATTTCTGTGCATGTTTTAAGTTTTATATAATTGACGGGCAGCATCAGAGGCTGACAATGTGCTTTATTTTTCAGATATAATAGCAAAGTGAAATAAAATACATTTATGTTTGTCAAAGATATTTTCTCTTTTAATTTTTCTTTTCAAAAACTCCAGCTATTGACTGAGAATAAGCATCTGTTGAAATTCTTAAACAGCAGAATGCCTGTGGCTGCTATATTAAGCTATAAGTCTGTGTACCGAACATAAATATAAATCCTTATAACTGACAGAAATAAATATGACTAATAATTATTTATAGTTACTGTGCAGATTTTTGGGGAAACAGGTCGTGACGTTAAGAAATCGGCCCGCAAAACAGCTCACACTGTGAGACAAGCGACCAAAATTTCTGGCATGTCAGAAATCCCTGGTCGCGTCCGACTGCTCATTCGCAGCTCGTATGGGCAATTAATCGGACATCGCTTCCCCTCTCACACTGCACGACAAACGACGCACGATCAAGCTAAAATTCGGCCCGATCATGAAATTCAGTCGCATCCGACCAGATCGGGCTTAAAATCGGGCTAAAATCGCACAGTGTCCGCCTGGCTTAAAGTATATCCACGTCTGATAAAAGTAAAAAACAATGAAAGTCTTGCTCGCAATAAAGTTTGTTATAGTGATTTTAGCATTCCTCACGAGGGACTAAATTATTATATAGTTGGATCATAATCCAGGTCCCAGGATAGGTCCCTGAAATTAATTTTTGCTACTTGGGATGTCTGTACAATCATACAACACTGATCCAACATTTGTTAAAGTTCAGTTTCATCTTCTCCATTACATCACAGGAGCTATCAAGGAGTTCTAGTGTCTTTTTTTTTCTTTACTGTAAACCCTTTCCAGCCAGAATAGCCAGATCGGAAATTAATGTGACTTTTATATAAAAAAAAAAGCTTTGATGGACAACAGCAGTGAGGGAGGGTTTCAGTGGTAGGATAAGGCTAAGGTAACAAACCTCGTAAATCTTTGGACTGATGTCTCTGTTCCAATAAAACTAAATAGCTTGTGTTGAAACAGCTCACTGTTTCGAATGAAATGGCCAAATGCGATTAGTGATGAGTTAGATTACACACTAATGTTATCGGGAAAAGAACTAAAGTTAGTGACAAGCTAGCTAACCTTAGCAACAAGCTAGCTAACCTTAGCAACGAGCTAGCTAACACACAAATGTTACCAGGAAGAGAATTTAAAGCTAGCGATGAGCTAGCTAATCTTAGTGATGAGCTAACTAAAATACTAATTTTACCGGGAGAGTACTAAAGCTAGTGATGAGCTATCTAACCTTAGCGACGAGCTAAATTACACACTAATATTTCCAGGAAGTGACCCAAACTTAGCAACGAGCTAGCTAACCTAAGTGAGAGGCTAGCTAAAATACTAATGCTACTGCGGAGAGAACTACTGCTAGTGACGAGCTAGCTAACCTTAGTGACAAGCTAGCTAAAATACTAATGCTACCGGGCAGAGAACTTCCGTCAGTGACGAGCTAGCTAACCTTCATGACGAGCTAGCTAACCATAGCGATAAGCTAAATAACACACTAATGTTACCAGGAAGAGAACTAAATCTAGCAATGAGCTAGCTAACATTAGTGACAAACTGCTTGAGGGCAATTTGTGATAGTTTTTTTAAGATTTTATAATAAAAATGAATGGAATTTGAATTAGAATTTTTATTTTAAAATCTTATTCTGGTCTCAGTCTCGTTTTTTCCAGGTCTCAGCCTTGACTCGGACTTGATTACAACACTAGCATTTGGTTATAAATAAGATTCGGGCCACGTTTAGCTAGTCTGTGAATGTAGCCTTCAGGCTGGAGTTCAGGCTGAGCTGTGACACATCTTGATGAGTAAATATTATTAAATAAAAGGACGTAATAAAGCTTCCATCACTCGTTTTTTACACGAGTCAGAAGAGATTCTCGTCAGTGTTCAGTCCAATTATGTACGCATGCAATCACACCACATTTCAGCCAAACACTCAGTTATCTTCCCCATCACACAAGACAGGACAGCTTTCTAATTTTCTACTGAGCTTTCCAGACCTGGAGGTCCAAAGTGATTTTCTCTGCTCTGACACTAATGATCTAACTAACTCCTAAAAAAAGAACTTGATTATTAACTAATAATAATAATAACTAAAAAGGATCAGCGCATTGGTGCATTTGGCCATACTGCTCAAATACTGCTGCGATTCCTAAATTATAGTGCATCCAACAACTACCATTGTTATTGGAACGCTATGCTAAGACGAATAATATATGTCTAATATGTGATCGTTAGCTTATAAGCTAACATACAACATGTGTCCGAACAGCATATCCTGATGGAAGCTGCAAAAGACTTGAGACTGGAAAGGAGATTCACCTTCCAGCAAGACAATGACCCTAAAAAGTTACAGCCAGAGCTACAGTGGAGTGGTTTAGATCAAAGAATATTCATATGTTAGAATGACCCAGTCAAAGTCCTGACAAGCCATGAAAATTGCTGTTCACAGACGCACTCCATCTAACCTGACTGAGCTTGAGCTATTTTGCAAAGAAGAATGGGGCAAAAATCCAAAAATATAGTCTCTAGATGTGCAAACCCCCAAAACATTTACAACTGTAACTGCAGCCAAAGGTGGCTCTACTAAGTATTACAGGATATAGGGGGTTGAATACTATTACATACGTCACTTATCTTTTTTAATATATATTTTATTTGATTTAAATTTTGAAAACCATGCATAGCTATTGTTTACTTCACAATTATGTGCTACTTTATTTTGATCTATCACTTAAAACCTCAATAAAATACAATTAAATTTGTGATCATAAGGTGACAAAATGTGGATAAAGTTATTGTATAAACAGCTCTGGAAAAAAATTAAGAGACTACTGAATTAGTTTCTCTGATTTTGCTAGTTATAGGTTTATGTTTGAATAAAATGAACATTGTTGTTTTATTCTATAAACTATAAACTTTTCTCCCAAATTACAAATAAAATATTGTCATTTAGAGCATTTATTTGCAAAATGAGAAATGGCTGAAATAACAAAAAAGATAAAAAACTTTAAGACCTCAAATAATGCAAAAATAAAAGAGTTTTAAGAGTTCAGAAATCAATATTTGGTGGAATAACCCTGTTTTTTTAATAGCAGTTTTTTATGCATCTTGGCATGTTCACCTCCACCAGTCTTACACAGTGCTTTTGGATAACTTTATGCCACTCCTGGTGCAAAAATTCAAGCAGTTCAGCTAGGTTTGATTCTCTTGATTATATTCCAGAGGTTTTCAATTTGGTAAAATCAAAGAAACTCATAATTTTTAAGTGGTCTCTTATTTTTTTTCTAGAGCTGTATATACACACTTGTTCTTTTTAAAACATTTATTAGTTTTTAATGGATATTTAAAGCACCAATAAGGGTATATAGAGAATATTTTCTGTAGTAATTCATCATCAGATGTTAAGGATTCCTAGGAAACAGCCTGAGAATTTAGCTACCGTTTATAGAAACCAACACTGGATGTTCTATGGAATTAAACCAGCTTCAAAGGGCATCTGGCTCATATTTACCCACTTCTTCGCAACGCTACAGGGAGGAACACTCGGTTTTCCACAAATGCCACCCTTGAGTCAAAGCAGAGGGAAAACACAAACGTCCAGGTGGAGTCCAGGTGGGCTTCAAAGGCTAGAACTGGTAAATACTAATCTTCCTCAACCCCCGAACCCGACGCTGAAAGATGAGCCGAACGCTATGATTGGGTGTGGAGAGGAGCAGCAGCTGTAGAGGACCGTCACTGAGGAAAGAGTTTACATTAAAAAGCCTCTCTAATTGGTCCTGAGGGAGAGATGCTCTGGCGGCCAGGAGTCTGGCACTGCCTCACTCTGGCCTGCTGGTCCACAGGGGGGGGGGGCACAGCAGTACCATTGATATGCTAATGAGAGCACAGCCTGTGTGGATTTGGGGTTCTGAATTTGACAATATATGTCCAGATTGCTAAGTCTGAAACTGCTTTCCAGTTTGGACTTAAACCAACTAAACCAATGTCTTGCTTACAGAAACTAAAACCACCAATCAGAAAAGGTTGGGACATTAGGTCCAAGGTTGTAGTACAACTCCATAAAATTACATATCTTAAAAAATAGATCTAGGGCCCTATTTTAGCGATCTATAGTGCACTGGTAAATAGCGTATCGCGCAGCTGGATTTAGGGCATGTTGGTGTGTCTTTGGTATCTTTGGTATTTCTTAATTAATCATGGGTGTGTTTTGGGCGTAACAGGAAATAAACCAATCCGTGTGCCAGTTGCTATTCCCTTTAAAAGCCAGGTGAGCTCTGACTTTGGCGCGTTCGCATCTTAACAGAGCAGCTCGTTTGCGCATCTCAGCAGAGGATACTGACCTGCATGTTTACGCTGTGACGGTACACCAGCAGCTTATTTAAGTAATAGCAAAATCAGAGAATCCGATGGTTTGCAATTGGTATACAGTTAAAGATTTTTTTAAAAAGAAGAAACAAAATGTCACGCAAAAGTCTTGGAAAACATTATATGAGATGCCATTTAACGCCCTTTTTTGCGCTTGTTGTTGTTGTTTTGGACGAGGGGTTTGGAATAATGGAGCAAATAGTGCCAGTCTGCACCCATCACAGTGCTATTTTCACTACACAGATCCAGTTTGGCTTTAAGAAAACAGAAGAGGAGTCAAAGAGTCATTTGTATGATTCTTTTCTTCAAGAAGGCCATCAATGCTTCGCTGTCTTCAGCCCACAATAAAGCCAGACAAACAGAGCCAGAGGTCTTAACCCTTTAACTTCTGCTTAAGTGTTTGGTAGAACATATAATATTTTTAAAGAGTCTTTTTAAAAAGGTGTTGAACTGAACTCAATCTGATTTTGTCAATCTCTACAAATTGGCAGAGATGTATTAAGGTTTAAGAAACACTAGATAGCACTGTGTATTTACTGGTCCATTTACTGGTCTAGTACTATTGATATGCTAATGGGAGCACAATCTGTGTGGATTTTGGGGTTCTGAATTTGATAATACATGTCCAGATTGCAAAGTCTGAACTCGCTGAATCTAGTTTGGACTAGTTTGGACTAGTTTAGCAAGACTAGTGTTATGGTCCAGTACCTTTGCCAGTACGTTCTTTACCATATTTGCACTACCGTTATACGGGTTCTATTTATACTGTCATTCCATCTCAAACACCATCAATATTGCACTATTGTCTTTCGTCTTATTTATGTTTATTGTGTCTTGTTGTTTTGTACATATAGTGTCTCCCACTCTTTTAGATTATATATCTTATTTCTTTTTACTTATATTTATATATATATTTCTCCCCCAACACTACTGCACCTTGTTTCTGTCTCATGTATGTCTATTTGTGTCCCTGCTGTATTGTACACATAGTGTCTCTCGTTCTTTCTTTTATTATATCTTTTATCTGTACCTGCTGTAAAATTGGGAAGGAGAGTAACGTAATTTCAATTCTCTGTATGTCCTGTACATATGCAGTATTAACAATAAAATTACTTGACTTGACTTGAAAAGTCATGGATGCAGTATGTGGTTTTGCATTGTCTTGTTGAAAAATACGTTTAATTTGTTCTTAGATGAACTTAATCTGAATGTGCCATCTCTACAAATTGTCAGAGCTATATTAGGTTTAAAAAAAAATCCCTACTCTTTCAGTAGTATGCCAATATTCTTAAATATAAAACACTCAATTCATGTGGATTGCTTTTGGTGGAATTTATGAAGGATATAGTGCATACAGTGAATATAGCGTATATAGTATATTGTCGCTGTCTTATGAAAAAACACTTATCTCCATTTTTGTCGATTTTTAGTTTAATACATAATTTGAACAGACAAACTGTCCCTTACACTGTGCCAAAATTTCTTGACGAACAGACCAACATGACCTGAAAATGACCTGAAATAAACTCTTTTTACATTGACTTCCATTGAAAGGTTACAAGGTTTTTTTCTCTCTCCTGTAAAGTTGCTGTGTTGGAGATAAGTGTTTTTCATTGGACAGCAACGATATATAGTGTACGTTGGGTACATAGTATTTACTGGTGCATCTCAAAACATTTTAATATCATTAAAAAGTTACTTTATTTCAGTAATACTGTTCAAAATGTGAAATTCATATGTTGAATAGATGTATTACACACGGAGTGGGTTTATTGTTGTTAATAATTATGGCTTACAGCCAATGAAAACCCAAAAATTAGTGTCTCAGAAAATGTTAATATTATATTTAAGGCCAATTGGTACTTTTGGCAGTGTGGGCAGTGTGCCAAGTCCTGCTGGAAAATGAAATCTGCATCTTCATAAAAGCTGTCAGCAGAGGGAAGCATGAAGTGCTGTACGATTTTGTGGGAAAACAAAACTGTACTGACTTTAGACTTGATAATAAAACACAGTGGATCAACACCAGCAGATGACATGTCTCTCCAAACCATTACTGATCATCAGTAAATTTTACATTTCATTTGTAAATCAAGGGAGCAGAGTCTGGAGGAAGAGTGGAGAGACACACAGTCCAAGCTGCTTGAGGTCTAGTGTAAAATTGAGAGACTGATTTTAGGGTTTTCATTGTCTGTAAGCCATAACCATCAACAATAAAAGAAATAAACACTTAAAATAGATCACTCTGTGTGGAATACATCTACAGTATATAATATATAAGTTTATCATGAACTGAACTAAATAACTTTTCATAGATATATTTTGTTTGAGATGGAATAGTATCGTGTATATTTTAAAAACAGGGGCTTTAAAAAAGAAATTGCTGATTATTTTTAAAAATCCCCCATTTTTTCATGATGACGTTAAAGGGTTAACCAAGCCAGACATCTTAGAACTCTTAACACAGTTAGAAATCTTATGACTCTCAGTCTCATAAAGGGTATAAAGGCTAGCATTGCTCATGCTTTCTCTTTTAGGATACAGTTAAGTGCTATTTGGCTGCAGATTGGCCTCCATATTAATGAGCCTGTCAGAATCATTCTTATTTAAATAAGGCTGCTGCTAAGCACAGCGGGTGATTCCTGGACACTTATGCCAAATGCTGCGGTTGTCACGACTGTAATGTCAAGCATCAGTCAGGGACAGTCCCTCGTGGCCGACCTAACGACTGTCCACTGGTGAGGAAACAGCAGACAGGTGGATTAGGTCAGGGATCGAGGGATCCAGGCCATGGATCCGGGACATGGCTGTGATCCCTTTGTTCCATGTAGGAGACAAGAACAAGAACAGGTCCCAACCAATATACTTACAATCCCAATAGATGGCGCTCTCTCCCCACATCACTCCTAGGGTGATGTCCACAGCACAAGGCATCTGTGAGCTGATGTATCGGAACAGAGCCGCTGCACTTTCCTCCGAGCGCGCCGGCTGCATCAGCAATGCTGCATCAGCAGCAGCTCGAAAAGAAGCGGTGGTTGACTTCACATGTATCGGAGGAAGCATGTGCTAGTCTTAACCCTCCTGGTGTGTTGGGGCATTACTAGTGATAGAAGGAGTCCTAGTGAGTGGGTTGGGTCATTGGCCGTGTAAATTGGGGAGAAAAGGAGAAAAATTTGAAATAAACTATAAAAAAAAGAAAATAATAAGGCTATAATAAAGAGTAAGAAGACATGTTGTGTTAACCAGATAATCCACCCCCTCTTATTATACCTATAGATTTGTTGATTTTTTCTACTAACCCAGTCTATTTGCTCTTTCCTCAAATTTTCATCAATAATGATTTCCAAAAACTTTAGGCAATGCCACAGATTCAATTGTAATTTTTGATATGCGTTTAGAGTACATTTTTCTACCACTAAAAATAATGTAATTAGACTTTTTTTATATTTAAGACAAGTTTGTTTAATAATGCACTTTTTAATGCAGTGCCACCTGAGAGCCTGAAGATCACCTGCATCCAATTCTGACCATCTATCTACCGTCTTGTCTCTTGTGTACAGGCATTTCTCCAAGTTCTCTAAAACTTTTGATGATATTATGTACTGTGGGACTGTCTTCACGATTTTACATTGAGCAACATTTTTATGATTTTTTTTTTTTTTTCAGTTTTTTGTAAAAAAAATCTTTGCTTCTGAGAGACCCTGCCTACTCTAAAATTCATTACATATTTTACAGCGTCCTGCTCAGTACTGTTGTATCAGATAGCAAAATGCTCCTCCATATTAATTGAAAAAGCTCTAATTTAAAAAGTTTTAGCTCTGATGATTCCCCTAGTAGAATCTTCTACTTGTGAAGAATTGGTGCAGGCTTTAATACACAGACAGACATGTTGAAAAAGTTGAAAGGGTTAACTCAAGTCTTTTAAGGCAATCTGCTGTGGACTTGGCATATCTTCTGGCAACCGCACCATTAAACCCCCCCCACCAATCCCACAACCCCCCCCAGAACCCCAACACAAAACAACCCGGGGGAGGCAAGCTGTTTTATTCCTCAGAAGACGGATTCTACGGCTTAGTGTTTGTTTATGAAATACGCACTAAGATTCGTATGCAATAAAGAATTCATAACGGATCTGGCACCCCAATACTAGAACCCGAGTCTTGGGCCGGGTGCAACAAAAGGACACGACTGGCCTGGAGGGGAAACCAATACGATCAAGGCCAGCCAAGATCTCTCTCTCTCTAGCTCATCTCCCGCTCATCCTTTATCTCCCAGATTCACCCAGCCTCATATCATCTCCAACAGCAACCCATCTTCAACAGCCCCTCCTTCTTTCTTTGTCCTTTCCTGTCCAGATGAAGTCCCGCCCATTCATGGTGCAAGTGATTTGATGGGTTGAGGCAGAGGCTCGTGGTTAAGGTGAGCGGCTCATAAGATTAACCTTTTAATCTCCGGTTCTTCCTTAATGCTGCCTTGCATACATCGACCTACAAAGGATGTTCCGCTCAGCCACGCAAACGCAGGCCACTGAAGCCCGGTTGCCATCCCAAGCGCTGGTTGCCATCCATGCATAATTACATTTAATTAAGCGTATGCTGGAAGAAAGTGGCGCACAGCACTGGCTGAGTTGGCGTAGAGTAGATACAGGCAGACGAATGGTGGTGAGGGGTGGATGGGGTTCCGCTTGTTAGCGCTCAATACTCAATACAAAACTAGGCTAAATGAAATGGGCCAAATCTGTAGGTTGCCATGTTGTGGACTGACAGATGTGGACATGCCAGAATCAATGATGTAGAGAAGAAATACAGCTCTAGAAAAAATTGAGAGACCACTTCAGTTTCTGAATCAGTTTCTCTGATTTTGCTGTTTATTTTTGCAAATTCCAAATTAAAATACTGTCATTTAGAGCATTTATTTGCAGAAAATGAAAAAATGGCTGAATTACCAAAAAAGATGCAGAGCTTTCAAATCTTAAATAATGCAAAAAAAGAGTCCAGAAATCAATATTTGGTGAAAAAATCCTGATTTTAATCATAGTTTTCATGCATTTGGCATTTTCTCCTCCACCAGTCTTACACACTGCTTTTGGATAACTTTATGCCTTTACTCCTGGTGCAAATACTCAAGCAGTTCAGTTTGGTTTGATGGCTTGTGATCATCCATCTTTCTCTTGATTATATTCCAGATGTTTTCAATTTGGTTTGGCTTCAGGGATTGGCTTCCAACTGGCATTTTTCATCATATTATGCTTGCCCACACACAACAAGGGTTTCCCCATCAAATTGCAACACTTCATTGGACTGCTGAGTCATCAGATTTTTTGTCAAACAAGCATTTTCGGGACCAGCTGTGATGAAAGATTCGGTAACCGTTGACTGTGCAAGATCTACAGGCCCAGCTGCAAAAACTGTAGTGCAAATGTGCTGCATTTCAACTGAACAGTATTCTTTGACTATAATATTGTAATCAGAGCTGTAACAAAAAAGTGAGAAACACAGACAGTGAGGTAAACATCTCGAAGTGATCTAAATTCTAGCTCTACTTTAAAGGATTCATCCACACTTCATTTCATTCACACTGTTGACACACCGTCGCTGTGCTAAAGTCTCTCTCTCTTTTTTCTCTTTCTCTCTCTTTACCCTGAGAAAAAATAAATATATAAAAAATATATATTCACCAATACATACAATATTTGATTGAACCCACTACTATAAGTATAATTTAATTTTGCCAATCTAATATTGATTCTTTTATCTACATTTAAATACCCATTAATAAACGCTTAAAAAATAAGTGCACTGGCTACTACAATATAAGACTCAAACACATTTTTGAGTAACTATTAAAATTTATTGTGAATTCATTTAATGGTATCCTCTTATGGTGACATTAGGAGAATGACATTACTCTAGCTGGTTGTTAAATAAATAATTAAATTAATTAAGAAAAAGCTATCGAATATCGGTATCAATTTCTTTTTCTTTATTTCTAATTTTCTCACATTTTTTTCAATTTTTTTACCATTTACTCAATGGGCAGGTCAACTGTCCCACTCATTCAGTTTATCCCCCATCACTAGTGACGTCACAACACAAGGAGGTTCCGATGCATCAGCTCACAGACACCTTGTGCTGATTGACATCACCCTAGAAGTGATGAGGGGAAAGAGAGCCATCTACCCAACTGTGCATTCTCGGGGCTCTGGCAACTGATGGCGAGCTGCATGACCTGGATTTGAACCAGCGATCTCTCGATTATAGTGGCAGCTCCTAAAATTTGGAGGCCATAACAAGCTCTAATTGAAATAACTGACATATATCATCATTACAGTCACACATATATTCCCATTCATTCCATTCCAACTTTTCCAAATCCTTGGTGCATTCTTGTTCTTAGCGAGTAATAATTGCATATGATAATTGGATGCCACTGCAGATATACACTGCAGTGACTGTCCATCTGATTGCACCCTTGGTTATGAGTCTGCTCTACTACTTTTCCCCTACTACAGAAACACTGGTGGTAAATAATAAATGTATTAAAACCCTGCACACGGCCTGAGCTTGCTGTATTAGCAGTAATGAGCTAAAATCATAGCAGAACATTAATATAGCTCTGAATGTGTCATCAGTTTTTTATTTATATATATATATATATATTTTTTTTTGGCGCATGACGAGGCTTATGTAAGAAGCCGGGCTGTGTATCATGACTATTCTGACGTCACGGCTGAGCTCTGCAGTGACACGGGCGGCGGCCTGATGTGATGTGACAGCCATGTGTCAGTGCAGCCCACGCTAATGATGAGGAGCTGGGCAGGATGTTAGCGTGCTGAATGAGAATAAGGGGAGTACGCAGGGCTGGATATTCCGCCTCTTCCAGCTCTGCTGAGGATCTTGTCTCTGATCTGAAATTGCTGAGCCACTCTTCAGTATTCTGTCTGATCCCTCAGCTGTGCCAGAGCCACATTCAGAGAGGGCCTGGGCACCTGCAGTAAGCTTAGAAACGATGGGCATTAGGGCTGTAAAATGTATTACCCATCGAAATAAAAAATAGTTGCATCCATATGAAAAAGATCAACAAGTGCAATTCTGTACGATGCCAGATCACCTTTGATCTATATTACAGGTAATGAGGTCCTTTAAAGTTCTCCTTCTTCTAAAATCCATTTTTTCTTGTAAAATACTAAAGTTCTCTCTGAGTTGTGTATGCATGCTATTTCTCAGCCTCCACTGTCTGCAGTAGCTAGTAAAAGAAAATCCTCAGAAATACGAGTTGGTCAGGGAGACCTTGGGTGTCTACGTCCACCAGTGAGTTCATGGCCTCGCCCACCTTGGTTCAGGACCGCGTCAGATTTAATGATATAGAGTGGACTCTGGCTGTTCAACGCTAAGCGACGCTAAGAATCTGGCACACAAATGACCTTGCTCTCTCTGGGTGGGTAGATGGCGCTCTTTCCCCTCAACACTTCTAGGGTGATGCCGATCAGCACAAGGCATCTGTGAGCTGATGTATCGGAACCGAGTTGCTGCACTTTCCTCCGAATGCTGTTCTAGTCTTCACTTTCTTTGTGTTGTGGAATCGCCAGTGATGGGAAGATATACAGCCGAGTAGCAGTTAATATTGGAAGAAAATGGGAAAAAAATTTAAATAGAAATTAAAATAAAAGAAAAAGAAAATGTGTGGGATGCTACTAGGTATGCTATTAACACTGTTGGAACTGCATGAATATTCAAGCTGCATGGGATGGATTATCCCAGAATATCATAATGAGTTGTGAGGTACTATCTTGTGAGTAAGGTGAGCCAGGCATTTATAGTTGGTGCAAGAAGGATGGAAAGACATAAAAGATGGCATTACCGCCCATAGTGGACAGTGCAGTGGCTGGTGATGATGGTTATTAGCAGTGATCTGATTTGGTAAATTACTCTGTAATTGAGAACTTCCCCAATTTACCTTATAAGTGCATTCATAAATTCTATCGTAACATCAAACTACTCAGAGTATATTTATTTAAATCTATATTTTGATTTAGATTGTCAAAATTATATCTCTTCAGAGCTTGTCAGGTGATGAACAATTTGTTCCAGTTGGGAAACACTGTCAGTTCTGCTGCAATATTTATCAAAAAAATAAAAAATACACTACCCAGCAGCACCCAGTACTATTACCCAGCCCCAGTATCTGTGAATAAGATGCTCCACTTTCTGCTACTAAGGCCTAAATTATAATGATGATGATGACGGTGATGATGCAAATCATCACAGAGCCATGCAAAACACACACTCACACAGTCACACACCGCCTGCACACCTGGAAACACACACAGCTTTTCTTCACAGCAGCCTGCAGCACTACGCCCTGCAGCCAATCAAAGACAAAGACAACAGCTCAATGCCTTGGCACGAGCCAATCACAAAACAGCTGGAGGAAAAAGAGAGGAGACAGTGGCAACAATAACAGAGCGAGCTGAAGCGTGGGGCGCCCGAGACACAGCGCCAGTGTGTGCCGCCATGACAGAACACGTGTGTTTACTGGATCTCAGCTACGTACACACTGTCTTCACACTGCAGTGACATCTTTTAGCATCTTAAAACACATTATGACTAGATGTTCTGCCACCTTAAGCCTTCCTTTACCATTGTCTACCATTGCCTACATTGTCTACCATTGGATATCACCTTAAACCACTCTCTACCACCTTGTACCACCTTAAACAATCTTATACCACTGTCTACCACCTTAAAACATCATCTTAAATCATCTACTATCATCTACCTCTGTCTACCACCTTATATCATCCTCTATCACCTTCTACTATCGTCTAACACTGTCTACCACCTTAAACCACTCTCTATCACTGTTCCAAGCTTCTACCATAATCTACCACTTTAAAACATCCTCTACCATTGTCTACTATCACCTACCACTATAGACCACCTTAAAATGTCATCTACTAGGGGTGGGAATCTTTTACTATCTCACGATTCGATTCGATTCCGATTTTGGGGGCCACGATTCGATTCAAAATCGATTTTTGATTCAAAACAATTTGATTTATAAAAATTTATTGAAAACTTATTGAAAAAAAAGCCTCCAAAATATACACTGGTCCTGGAGAAGGTAATGTGTTACAAAAACAATAAAATGTGCAGGAATGTGGGTCTTCAGTGACAGAGGAATCACTGGGATATCACAATGACGTTAATGAACAATAAATAAATAATAAATAACACTGCTTTATTATAAGGCTACTAGCGGTGGTGTGTAGGTGACGCTGCTGGGCTGATGTGATGATAGCAGTGAAGCGCTAAAGTTCAGGAGCAGCTGCTGATTAACTAGTTAACTTTAAGGTCGTTGTATTTCTTCAGAAAGGGGGCAGGAGGTGGAGAAATTAATTCATATTGTCCATTCCTTAATTCCTCTGTGATGGGGAGCTGAAATTAGCTCTGATTAGCTTATTGTTATTTTTCCGTTCCGCCTTAAATGCTGCAGCCCGCTGCCACCTGTAGCGTTATTTAAGGTGGAACTGGAAAGTTAGCTAGTTAGCTAGCTAACAGAAACTGAAACTAACTACTAGCGATCTTTTTTATGCTTGTTATGAAGCATTCTGCCATAAAACATTAAAACTACACGTTAATCTAAGGTAATATAGTGCTTGTTCTGCCATCTTACCGGTAATTCTCATACACCTACGCTCTGTGTGGGTCTGACGGTAAGTTCAAACTGCAGCGGCCACGGTCGCTTTGGGCAGTGGGAGGCGGAGCGAAAAACGCTTCGTGCCGCTGCAGTGTGAACTTACCGTGAGGGGTAGGGCCAAGGGAAGAAATGGGATTGGACCTTAGAATCGATTTTGGGACATTTTAAATCGATTCTGAATCGTAGTAAATGAGAATCAAGATTCTTATGTGAATCGATTTTTTGGCACACCTCTATCATCTACCATCATTTACTATCGTCTACTACCGTCTTCAAATGTCTACCACCTTAAACCACTCTATACCACTTTTTAGCATCTTAAACAATCTTCTATTACCATCTACCACCTTAAAACATCCTCTACTATTGTCTATTCTTGTCTACCACCGTCTACCACCCTAAACCATTCTCTACCATCATCAATTACCATCTACTATCGTTTACAACTGTCTACCACCTTAAAACACCCTCTTAAATCATCTACTATCATCTACCCCTGTTTACCACCTTATACCATCCTCTACCACCTTCTAATATCGTCTACCACTGTCTACCACCTTAAACCACTCTCTACCACCTTGTACCACCTTAAACAAGCTTCTACCACAGTGTACCACTTTAAAACATCCTCTACCATTGTCTACTATCATCTACCACTATAGACCACCTTAAAATGTCATCTACCGTCATTTACTATCGTCTACTATCGTCTTCAACTGTCTACCACCTTAAACCACTCTATACCACCTTTTAGCATCTTAAACAATCTTCTATTACCATCTACCACCTTAAAACATCCTCTACTATTGTCTATTCTCGTTTACCACCCTAAACCATTCTCTACCATCCTCTATTACCATCTACTATCGTTTACAACTGTCTACCACCTTAAATCATCATCTACCATCGTCTATTATTGTCTACCACTGTCTACCACTATGTACCACCTTAAAATATCCTCTGCTATCATCTATTATCGTCTACCACTGTCTACCTACCGACTGTCTGCCACCTTAAACCATCCTCTACCATTATCTACTACTGTCTAATATCATCTACAACTGTCTATCACCTTAAAATATCTTCTACCACTGTCTACTGTCTATCATTGTCTACTTCTTCTACCACCTTATACCATTGTCCACTACCTTCAACAATCTTCTACCATATTGTACCACCTTAAATAATCTTCTTCCACCCTATACCACCTTCTAAGACCTTAAACCAACTTCTACTTCATTCTACAAGCAAAAAACATCTTTTACCACCCTGTAACACCTTAGACCATCTCCTACCACATTGGACCACCTTAAACCATCTTATACGTAATTGTACCACCTTAAACCACCTTCTACCATTAGATCACCTTCTACTACCTTAAATTATCTTCTAACCATTTTTCTTCTATCATATACTCAGAGCGCCAATGAGATTTCAATATCCCCACCTAAGCTGGTCACCACAAAGGCAAGTTAGACACAAAGTTAGACACAGACAGACAGACAGACAGACAGACAGACAGACAGACAGACAGACAGACAGACAGATAGATAGATAGATAGATAGATAGATAGCACATGAACATAGCAACACCTTAGAAAGCACCTAGCAACACTTTAGCAACTAACAACTATATAATAGCAACACCTTAGCAATCACCTTAGGAATAGTGTCTATTTTTTTTAATCATATTAAACCATAAGAGCACAGAAACGAACTTAACACCCTAACAACCACTTAGCAACACCTTTACAAACAACTTCTATACCTTAGCAACCACCCTTGGCAACCACTTAGCAATCACAACACCTATAAAATACCCAACCTATGCAACCATATAGCAACACCTTATTTAACCAACAACTAAACCATAGTACCTTACTACTACACCATACACATATAGTATAAGGTACCTCAACAACCACATAACAACAACCTAGCTACCACAGCCTGTATATCACAGCAACACTGCTGAGCTGCAGCCACACTCTGCGACAGTTTCTCTCTGGTTGTATTAGTGCTTCCCTGTATTTATCCTATCATAGAGATTATGTCAGCCTAAGCCCCGCCCTCTCAAAACCCCCAACAACCCCTCACTGGAGGAATCGGCTAAAGTCAGCTCAGATTATCCTGGAAATGAAAGTGTGCCTCAGCCGTGCTGCTCCTGCAGTCGGGTTATTCTGCATGCTGGACGACGCGGTGCTGATCCGGGCAGCCGCAGGAACCAAACAAACAGGGCATACAGAGCGAGAGAGCAGGAGAGGGGCAGGTGGTGGCACTCCAGGGGGGGCGAGCAAGGGGCACATTTGGTCCCCTTAAAGCATCTGTAATCAGTGACGGACACTGAATTGAATAGAAGTGTGAATCTTTAACAGAATACATTCAGTGCTCAGTCCCAGAGGACGCTACGGTGTTACATGGCCATCCAGAGCTAGTGTAGTCAATATACAGCATGTCTGTTATATAACACTAACAACTAACTATATATTACACTGTATATTGCATACTATGTGTATATAATCAAAACCAAACAACTCTATTAGAACTAACAACCCCCTGTTCTTGGATAAAACTGCATGTTTTAGGGTACATCTGAAAAGTATTGATTCTAAGATTTCTTGTTCTAGCCAAGAACAATGTAGCAATCATTGTTTTTGATGGTAGGACAATAGGTCTGATATAGTTTAGTATTAAATC
The DNA here is from genome assembly GCF_023375975.1 of Astyanax mexicanus. NCBI lineage: Eukaryota > Metazoa > Chordata > Actinopteri > Characiformes > Acestrorhamphidae > Astyanax > Astyanax mexicanus. Next base: position 19,015,961 of record NC_064431.1, on the reverse strand, counting down.
TGGTTTAGTATCATAACTATCAAGGTTCTATACCCATTGAAGAGTTCTCCAATGTCCCAAGAACATTCCAAGAACTGCACACTTGAGCCAAGAAGCCAATTTGAACTTTTGTTTTTGAACTGTGAGAAATTACGTCATGTGGGGCTCAATATTAAAGAACCTTAGCATAATATATTGGTTCTACACCCATTGAAGAGTTTCAATTGTCCAAGAACTGTATATCCAAGCCCTGAATTATCCTTTTGGACTCATTGTTTTTAAGACTGTGAGACATTATGTCTGGTAGGGATACATAATAAAGAACCTCAGCATAAGATGAGTTCTATACCCAATGAAGAGTTTTCCAAGCTTAGAACCCTAAAGGAACACTATGGTTTTTTTTTTTAAGCCTGTGAGACTATTTTGTCTGATAAGGTTCAATGCTTCTGAACCACAGTATTAGGTAACAGTACTATATATGCAGTAAGAATTCTTAGGAAGAGTCCTGGAGCTCTTTGTTCCAAGCAAGAAAAAATTAAAAATCTTTATCTTTAAGACTTTGAGACATTAGTTTTTATAAAGTTTAAGTTTAAGAGCCTTAATTTAAGTTAGGGGTTCTATACCAGAAATGTTTTAATCCTAGGACACTTTGTTTGTATTTTTATTTGATTGACAGGATTTATAAGAAAAATACCCTTATCATACGGTAATAGTTCTATCCCAGAGAGTTGTCCGGGTGTCCAAAAAATGCACATCCAAGCCTCAAACCCTGTACCTCCCTTTAAGAACTATAACACATTAGGTCCTATAGGCATCAATATTAAAGAACCTTAGCATAACATATAAGTTCTATACCCATTAAAGAGTTTACCAACTGTATACAGTAGGTTCTATACCCACTGAGGAGTCTTTCAATTGTCCAAAAACTGCACATCCATGCCAAGAACCCTGTACGTCCTTTCGTTCTTAAGAACTATAAGACATTAGGTTCTATAGGGATCAATATTAAATAACCCTAGCGTAACATATAGGTTCTATACCCATTAAAGAGTTTACCAATTGTCCAAAAACTGCACATCCATTCCTAGTCCCTTTTATTTTTTAAATACTATGAGAAATTAGGTTTTATAGGGATAGATTTTAGATTAAAGCACTTCAACATAAAATACAGCATACTGTAAGTTCTACACCCACTGAGGAGTTAAGCAACTGTCCAAAAACTGCACATTTAAACCTAGAAACCCTGTAAGGTCCTTTTATTTTTAAGAACTATGAGACTTTAGGTCTTACGGATATCAATACTGAAGAACCTTAGGCTAACATATAAGTTCTATACCCAATGAGGAGTTTTCTAATTGTCCAAAAATTGCACATCCATGCCTAGAACCCTGTAGGTCCCTTTTATTGTTAAGAATTATGAGACCTTAGGTTTTTTAAGGATATATTTTAGATTAAAGCATTTCAGCATAAAATACAGTATACTGTAAGTTCTATACCCACTGAGGAGTTTTCCAATTTTCCAAGAACTGCACATCCATGCCTAGAACCCTGAAGGTCCCTTTTATTTTTAAGAATTATGAGACCTTAGTTTTTTTAGGCATATATTTTAGATTAAAGCACTTCAGCATAAAATACAGTATATTGTAAGTTCTATACCCACTGAGGAGTTTTCCAATTTTCCAAGAACTGCACATCCAAGGCTAGAACCACATTTAGGAACCTATTATTATTATTAGGAATATTATTTAAAGACTTTGAGACGTTACATCCAAGGATGTAGGATGAGTCCAACTTTTTTGGATGGTCATGCCATATTAGGGAGTACATAAGGGACACACTGTTCACATCACATATTTAAATATTTAGAAAAATGTATATATTTATCTGCATCCTCAGACATTCTGCATCTGTCCTGTTTGATTTAATTTGGCATGGAGATGGAGAATGGAGAATAAAACACACACACACACACACACATCATCAAAGCAGGACTAGTACCAGTACTCTATCTAGAGTATGGTCACCACCACCAGTATGACACATGGACAAGATAACATCCGGCCATTTCAGAGCAGCGTATCCAAAACACAAACACACACACTCACAGACAGAGAGATCAGCAACACTGAGATCAGCAACACATTCATCACCATTCATAAGCATGGAGGAACACTCACCAGCCACCTGCTACAGCTTCCTCTCGCCGCCTGAGGACATCTGATGCTGAAGACTGTCTATCTTCAATATGTCCACAAAGGAGAAAGATGCAGATCAGATCATCAGATCAGATCATCAGATGATGAGATCAGACAATCAGACAGGAAGCTCTAATGTGAGGAACAGCCACAATGGCCACTGATTCAGCAGCACCAACCAAGCAACAGCATCAGCTACAGCATCAGCAGCTGCAGGAATATAATAGCAGTAAGCAGGAATAACAGCAGCAGCAGCAGCAGCAGTCCTAGCATGCGCAGGCGCAGGCTGCAGGGCTGAGATGCTCCACAATAACAAGCATCCTCCTCTCCTCTCTCTCTCTCTCTCTCTTAGGATGAAAGGAGGGAGTGACAGCACAGCACAGACAGCCAGGGAGGAGGAGGGGCAGCATCCAGGAGAGCACCCGACCGAGCATGCTCACTGCAAATCCTCCAGGGTCACGTGACTCCATCTGAGCTGTCACTCAGAGCGAAGCCTGGACAGGATAGGACAGGAGGGAGGGGAGGAGGAGAGGGGGAGAAAGGAGGGATGAAAAAGGCTGATGGTGGGGGGCGTGGCCTCACAGCAGCTGGTCCTTCTTTTATTAAAGATAGAGCAGGACAGTAGGAAGGGACAAAAAAAAAAACCCTGTATAATCTCTCCAATGGCCCGCCTCCTCCTGCCCCCAGTCCACCAATGGGAGAGCCGCATTGCTGCATTTCTGAATTTCTGATTCCCTCCTGGACAGATCTGTTTAACCCTTTCTGAAAAAAAGGAAAAAAAAAAAAAACACAGGAGAGGGTTTATTGTTAATAAAGGTGGCTGTGGGCACTGAACAAAGGCAGTGCTTTAATAAGACATAAAGGAACAATATATTGTATATATGTATGTTTATATATATAATAAATCAAATCATCATATGATGATTGAGGATTTATGGACTGAAAACAATAATAAAGCGTTTGGCAGAATTTTTCGTACCAAAATAATGAAGGGCCATTCCACCAAATGGGTGCCATTTGCTGGTTGTAACTCTGCAAAAATATATATTTTTGTTTATTTAACTCTAAATCTAATAACACATATATTTAACTATTAAAAACATTCAAAATAACTCGGGCAGCTTTATTTATTTTTTTACAAGGTTTCTAATACGAAGATGGTTACAAAACTCATGTGGCATTTAAAAACCTAAAGTTTAAAAGCAAGTTCAATAATTCACTAATTTATTTTCTCTCAAGTAAGTCTTTATTTTAAAGAAATGTTTGACTGCATGTTCAAATAATTGATATTTATGACAAAAAAAATCACTCCTGTGATTGGCACTCGTTCATGTTACTATTCATGTTTTGAGTAACAGGAATCAAAGTAACATAATTTAGTTTTCATCAAAGAATTTAGCAAAAACATGAAAAACAGCTCAATAGCGGCTATGCTAATAGCATGAGAACACTGAGCACATACTAGTGATTTTCAAAAAAAATGTGTTTTAAAAGTAAACCAATAAGATCTTAGAATTAATTTAGGTAATATGAATGAGTGTTGAGATTGAGCTCCTCAGTCATAGTTACAATAAGATCAAATATACAGAAAAAAACATGTTTTTTTTTTGTGCCAACAATGATCTTGGTGAACCTCATACATTGTACGTTTTACCTTTTGATATTGATTACCAAAATGTATTTGTCATTATTTACTAATCAATAACTAATCCTATTTCACTTAAGTTAATAAACCCTTAATAAAGTCTTTCTGCTTCCTCTATGACATTTTAAATACACTGATTTTTCATTTCTAATCCACATGAAAGAGTCACGCACATTATAAGACTCATAATCATACTGTATGGTGTAATAATGCACTTATAAATGTAGATTACACGTCTGCTGAATCAATCTAGGCTGGGTCTCCTGAAAGCATCTTAGCTTAAAGATTATTATGAAATGAGCGAGCCTCACACTGAACTCTCTCTCTCTCTTTCGCTCGCTCTCATTCTCCACCAGTTAAGATAAAGGTAATCTAAACACTAAGATGCCTTAGGCAGACTGAAAATGAATCAGGCTTAATGATAACAGAATCATATGCAATTGTGCCCTCTAGTGGATAAGACTCATAACTGCAATTAGGAATACTTTGTTTACGTGATCCACATGTTTATACATACAATGAGGAAAACACAGATCTGCCAAAAGGACATACAGGGTTGGACAATGACACTGAAACACCTGGTTTTAGACCACAGTAATTTATTGTCTTAACGGACAGTTCTGGTGGAAACAGGAGAGCTGAGGTGCACATTGAATTCTGCCGTGATTTGATCAGCCGTGGTTTTATGTTTTTTGGATATAATCGGGGTTAGCACCTGAACATCCCTTTCAGACAGCTTCCTCTTACAGCGTCCACAGTTAATCCTGTTGGATGTGGTTCGTCCTTCTTGGTGGTTAATGCTGACATTACCCTGGATACCGTGGCTCTTGATACATCACAAAGACAAGAAGACGTGCACCAACAATTTGTCCTTTTTGTCCTTTTTTTTATGTCACCCATAATGTTGTGTGCATTGCAATATTTTGAGGAAAACTGCGCTCTTACCCTGTTAATTGAACCTTCACACTCTGCTCTTACTTGTGCAATGTGCAATTAATGAAGATTGGCCACCAGCCTGGTCCAAATTAACCAATTAAACCTCCCACACTAAAATGACAGGTGTTTCAGTTTCATTGTCCAACCCCTGTATATCCTCTCAAATTGCTTATCTTAAGAATACTCTCAGGTAAAGAGGCACCAAATGTTCAGCAACCAAAATGATTTGGCAAAAATAGCAAAAGAAATATTTTGGTGATCAGAAAAAAAGTGAAAAGACCACATAATAATAGAAACTGACCAAATGAAGTTGGGACATTGTGTAAAACATAAATAAATAAGAAAATATGATTATTTGCAAATCCTTTTCAACCTACAGTGCCCTCCTAAAGTATTGGAACAGTGAGTTCAATCCCATTATTTCTGATATAGACTGAAAACAATTAAATTTGAGATTAAAATATTAATATGAGAAAAAAGATCAGCTTTTTTCAGCTTTTATTTTCAGGTATTTACATCTGAATCTGATACACAGTTCAGATGATTCAGCATCTTCTGTCTGAACCCACCCATTTTTCTTGTATGCAAAAGTATTGGACTGTCAGGTGTGTTTTATTGCCCAGGTGTTTCCTGACACATTAATTATTCCAACTAATAAACAGCATTCCGTTTCAGATTTGGGTTTTATCTGTGCCGACTGTGCATTTATAGTTAGAGGAGTAACCTGAAAACCAGAGAGCTGCCCTAGTGAAAAAAATATATTATAGAAGTATAGAAGTATACTAAGCATGTGTTCTTGTAGCCACATTATTAATCAGTGTATTTAAAGAGTGCTAAAATGAAACAACTTTTTTTGTACTTATATTATTTTAATTGTATAAAAATAGTACAAAAGTCTTACTTAAATTGTGCTAAGTGTGCTTAACTGTACTAAAATGGAACTAATTTCAATATACTTAAGTAACATTTAAACATATTACTTCATGTATGTAATCCCATATTTTAAATATGCTTGCAGTGGAATTACAATACATTTAATGAGTATTACAGCTGTATTACTACTGAACTAATATCCAACAGGTACATTGGGAATGTACTAAGAATTTATGTTAAATATATCTACATTAGAGTACAAATATGTTTTTTGTAAGTAGCACACAAATATGTTTCTTGTAAGTGGCACACTTCTAGTATACTTTGTTGGGTATAAAAATATATTTTAATATACTGTACTACAATTTTTAAGCGTGTTATAAATGTACTTTAATTGTCTTAAATTAGTATTAGTATTGAATTGCATTAAACTAAAAGTGTAAAACTTCATTGTAGTCTATTTTTTTAATATATTGTATATTGTACTTTTTAAAGAAAATTGTTTTCCGCCTGTTTTCGTTTCCCACCTTTTTTTGTTTTCCGCCCGTTTTCGTTTCCCACCTATTTTCGTTTCCCGCCCGTTTTCGTTTCCCACCTATTTTCGTTTTCCGCCTGTTTCCGTTTCCGTTTTTCGTCAACCTTCTCTGGGCTGAAGAGCTGCTTGTCTGTAGCACTCCACATGGGTGGGCGTGGTAGTGGGGGGGGGGGGGGGGGGGGCGGAAGCAGAGCCGTAGAGCCCACTGACACTGAGAGTGTACAGGGCCCAGAATTTGCTGCTACGCCCCTGGTTACAAGTATTGTCCACTAGAGGGCACAATTGCATGTGGGTCTGTTATCATTAAGCCTGATCCAGGTTCAGTCTTTTTAAGTCTACAGCAGAACCTTTTTAAGTTAAATATATAATGTAGCAAAAGAGCACAGTGATATTTGAAAAAAGTGAAAAGAAGTTTAAAGGATTTACAAAAAGTCTGCAATAATTCTTTAAACAAAATTAGGCGGGTGCATTAATTTGGGCACCCCAAATTATGTTTTAGTATATCCTCCTTTTGCAGAAATAACAGCCTCTTAAAGCTTCCTGTAGCTTCCAATGAGAGTCTGGCTTCTGGCTGAATCACTGCAAGAGTATTTCAACAATATTTAAAAAATCAGTTTAATGTAAAAATGTGTTCTAGAGAAACCAAATCCTACCAAATCAGGATCAGTTTGCACCAACATTTATTAGCCCTGGTTCTGGAGACATGCTGCATGGTATAGGGTTCTCATTAGTAGGCGTGTTGGACCAGGAAACGTCTGAAAAAGCCTTCAAAAGTAAACAATGATTTTATTCATATCAATCACCCCAATTTTTGGTATCCTACACAAATCCCACTAATACCAAGATTTACACAGCAGTATTTATTATTATAACCCTGATTCATTAGGAACAAATACCCACCCTGCCCTGTAGAAGCCACCAAAAAGCTAATAAATACCAATTTGGGGGGTGAAATGGCATTTGATGAAAAGCTGATTGATCTAGAGTTGCAGACATGTTGAATTGCAGAATTGTTTAAGGTGACCCTGTTCTGTTTCAAATAAATGTTTTTTTTTTTTACTATGATATTTTACCACGAGTGCACGGTTAAAATATGAAAGTAAAACTATGGAGACAATATGAGAAATAATGTATTAGGTTAACATTATTAATAGCCAACTCTTCGGTTCATTGACAATAAAACAGAATTGAAATGCCTTAGAAATATTAATTAATAAAACACAATTTAAATAACAGAAAATGGTCACACACTAATATTTGATTGGACCCCATAAGCTTCTGCAATGTGAGTTTTTTTTTTGGATTAATTTTATTCTTGGAATAATCTTGCATTAATGGGAGATTTGAAGCACTGCGCAAAAACATCTCCAGCACCTCCCAAACATTTTCAATGAAGTTTACTTCTGGGAAATGTGTGAAAATGGTGATCTCATCCTCCCTGAACTCTTTTACAATCTGACCCCATGAATCATCTTGAAATATGCCCGTGAGATCAGGGAAGAAAAAAATCCATTGATGGAATAACCTGGTCTATATTCAGCTGACCTCATTCTTTCAGCACATACTGTTGCTGAACCTAGACCTGACCAACTGTAGGAACCCCAGATCATAGCCCTGCCCCACAGGTTTGTACAGTAGACACTAGACATGATGGGAGCATCACTTCTGCCACCTCTTCTCTTACTGTGATGCTTCATCACTCTGTAACAAGGTAAATCTGGACTCATCAGACCTTCACATGGCCTTCTTTCATTGATCCAGAGTCCAATATTTATGCTCCCTAGCAAATTGAAGCATGTTTGCCTGTTAGCCTTCCTAAAAAGTAGTTTCCTAGACTACACAGCTGTTTAGTTCTGTCCCAATCCCTTGCGTGTTTGGAAATGCTCTTACTTTCACTATTAAACTTATTCCTGAGTTTTACTGTTGATTTTCTACGATTTGATTTTACCAACACTAAGCGCTTCTGACCACTTTCCTTCCTTAAAGATGACGTTCCCCCACTGTTCTTCCCCTTTTTAATAATGTGTTGGGAGAGTTCTTACCCCATTTTTAGCAGTTCCAGCAATCTCCTGAAATGATTTCTCGGCTTGATGCATACCAATATTTTGAACCTTATGAAACAGAATAACTTTTTCCCCCCCCAGAACCACAGGATGTCTTTTCACACAGTTGTTTAACAAATTAGAAGCTACTACCTGCATCAGTTAGGGTTAAATAACTTGGTAACATGTTAAACATTGTCATCTAAAATAAATGCAGTAATTATCCAATAGGAGGCTATTCATGCCTATTTGCTTAATTAAATAAAGTTGTCGACTTTTTTGGCCAGACAGTGTATTTTGTATATATATATTTAAAAAAAAAAAACGTGTTATTTAACCACTCAAACCCACCCACCATCACATCAATAAACTTTTAATGAAAACTTTATAAAATGTACAAACCAAAGTACTTTAAATGTATTGCTACTCAGAGTTTCTATGCAATTAAAACAATGCTAATGCTGCAGACACAAGACAGTATATTAATATTGACCATTGCTTAGAAAAAATTACAAAGAACAGTCCATACACACAGCATTATTTCAACATTAGTTCATTTATTATGTTAAACTGATTTGACTCTTGTCACAAAACCCAGAGTAGATGCAGTATAACTAAACTCCTAAATGTTTTACAAAAATAAAACACTTTCATGTTAATTTCACCGATTAACAAATTAACCCTACGCTCTGACATCAAGCATAATTATATATATATATATATAATTTTAATCATCGTCAAAAAAAAAACCATGCATTTAGTCCCTGCATTTCTCCATATAGTCACACATATGATTTCACCCACTTGGTCACACAGCTGCCACAGTTCAAAAGTACAGACATCAACCCCTTGTTTAAGACGAGAAACAACACAGTGATTTTTTTAATGTTATTCAAGCACTAGAAAGTCGAGAGGGCTGGGGTCAGATACATAGACGATAATGAGAGTTAGGACTTTAAATAGAGAGGACCATGCAAACGTGTAGCACTAAGACGTTAAAACTCCCACCAGCCTCCGATACTGAATTTAGCACGGCTGAACTCGGGCTATTAATACCGTGTGCATGTATGTGTCCATCTGTGTGTTCATCTATGGGTGTTGTACACTCAAATGGAGCAGTTATGCCCCTGCTCTGATTGGACAAACACTTTAAAATACACTATACGTGATCCAGATCAGAGGAGAGGCATCATCTTTGGCTTAGAAGTTAGATATGGATTTACTAGGGGTGGGCAAAATAGAAAGAAATAGATTTATCAATATTGAATTTTTGTAATATATGATATGTATCGTAACATTTTTAAACAGACAAAATGTCTTAGTGGTGGAATATTCTTATAAACAAAAAGCTATTTAAATACGCAAATACAACTTAAATACTGTCCCATATTTCATATACAGGAATCTAAGTTTTGCCTTTTTTCATTCTGGCTGGCCCTTAATGACATTCTTAATGAGGTAAAAAAAAAAAAAAAAGCAACAGCAAAGAACTGGGAGTGAAGGGGAAGAACAGAAAAAATATATTAATTTAACTCTTTATATTTATTTTACTATATGCTGCTTTTTATCCAATAAACAGGATTAATTACACTATTTGTAATGAAAGGTGCAGTTCATCTGTACTTTTCAAGTATAGATGATCACAATATACTTAGAAGAGGACAGATACACAAAATGTATCATGATGTGATAAAATATCGTCCACCAAACTGCCCACCCCTAGTTCTTACAGCTATGTTTAGATAGGTTGTGACATTCAACTCAGGTTTATATTTTATCAGACTGGAGAGTAAAAAAAAAAAACACTACTGATTGAGGACAACAGAATAGTCAGGTCAAACTGGTTGGTGGTGACTTTCCATGGATTTTCCATGCCAGCATTTAAATAGTTTTTGAATATATTTTGTTTAGAAAAGGGTCGGAGATCGAGTGGTGCATAAATCCAGGCTCAGAAAGTACAAATACACCCATGGATTTTATTCCAACTCTCTGCACAGCTCTGCTGCAGCTTGACCTAGATTTGCAATCACTGAAAATAATTAAAAATAATTTTGATCTCTTCCAATTCTACTTTAAAAATCAATCAATAATAAAACAAATGTAAAAAGGAGAAATTACCACCTATCTTAACAGAGCCCAAGTAAAGTCCTGGTAATATATGAAGGCAACAGGGAATCCCAACACTACAAATGGCAAATTTTAATACTCAATATTCAAACACCAATACAGTTTAGAGACCTATTTGTGTGTCGAATTTCACAAATAGTCTTACAGTTTAGTGGCCCACTTTGAGAGAGCTTTTAGAACAGCCATTAGTGTGTTTGTGTGATGTGACATTTTGCCAGTTTCTTTTATTTAGAAAAGAAACTCAAGAATGTAAGAACAGGTCATTGGGGTGTTCAGGTGACTTTTTATAACTGCAAACTGTACCACAGCCCAACACAGGACCATGGGCCTTTAGCATTTTGACTCAAATGAAGGTGACAATCACTAGCACAGATGGTGTAAGGGTGTAACACAAGAGCCCTTAGACTTTTTTTTTTCCTGTCCCCCTTTTTGCCCTGATTTATTATTACCAACGATATATATATATATTATCATTTCTTACCAGTCTTTTCATTCAGAAAAAAAGAAAAAATCAACCAATCACAAAACAGCAAACAAGTTTAATCAACTACTATGGTAGAGTCTTTCAAAGATGACAAGGCGGAAAGTGGGAGCCAGACAATAGCTGATGGTCTCCTCCACCTCCTGGACGCGGCGCTGGAAGCGACAACGGTCTCGGGCAAACTCTTCCCAAGGGCCGTGGCGGTCCTCATCACTGCTGGCATAGAACTCCTCCACTTCTTCCACAAACGTCACCTGTACAAAGATATGGAGTAGCAATGCTTACATTCTTTACCTTTTTAGCTCTAATGTTTCTGTTCAATAGACTTTCAATAGATTTTGATCCAAAGATGTTTATCGACTAAGTTACTAGGGTACAAGGTAGTATAAGTAGTATACTGGAATATAGAGTAGTATATAGCATATAAGGTAATATACACTAGCACAGATAACTACAGGGTGGTATAGAAAAGTATAGGGTATTGTACAGAGTAATACTAGTACATGTCAAAAATTAGATAATTGAAAAGTTACTTTATTTCAGTAATTCAGTTTAAAATGTAAAACTCATTATATAAATGTATTACATACAGAGTAAAAGACCAACGGATACTTTTGGCAGTGTGGGCAGTGTGCCAAGACCTGCTCGAAAATGAAATCCACACCTCTACTAAAGTTCTCAGCAGAGGAAAGCATGAAGTGCTGTAAGATTTTGTGGGAAAACACTGCACTGACTTTGGACTTGATATAAAACAGTGGACCAACACCAGCAGATGACATGTCTCTCCAAACCATCACTGATTGTGGAAACTTCGCACTAGACCTCAAACAGTTTGGACTGTGTCTCTCTTCACACTTCCTCCAGACTCTGCTCCCTTGATTTACAAATGAAATGTAAAATTTACTGAAGATCAGTGATGGTTTGGAGAAACATGTCATCTGCTGGTGTTGATCCACTGTTATATCAAGTCCATAGTCAGTGCATCTTCTACCAGGAGATTTTACAGCAGTTCATGCTTCCTTCTGCTGACAACTTTTATGGAGATGAGGATTTCATTTTCCAGCAGGACTTAGCACACTGCCCACACTGCCAAAAGTACCAATTGTTCTTATAATATTCTTATTCTTTTGAACTGATTTTTTTAATGATACTGCAAAACAAGAAGAGAGATAGATAAGCACAGTACAAGAGCAAAACAGTGATTTGTCTGACAGCCATACCAAAACTGACTGAAAATGTATGTCTGCCTTGACAGCAAGAAGATTAGGACCTTTATGACGCCGGATTGTGTGAGAAAAGCGAGAGAGAGGGGACAAAAATAATAATAAAAATAAATAAATAATAAAAGAGTCATCAAAGATTTGCCACCCACCACTATTTCACTGTTGCTTAGTAACGTTTCAGTGCTACGTAAAATGACCGAGGTACAATGCAAACAAAGGCAAAGATAGGCGAGATTTCCCAGCCAGAGGGGCTGAGAGATTGGTTATCCCATTCCTCAGTGTCTGGAAACTGGAAAAGCGCATGCCTGGGTTAATGGCTATGACTAGTGTGGAGTCAAATGGAAAAATGGGCCACAGAATTGCGTGATAATGAGCAGCGGGCAGAGCACTCACTCATGCCTCCCTGGAGAGCATGAAATGGAAGCGTTGCATCAGATGATCACAGGGCAAAAAAGGAAAATGGTCTGCTTGCATGGCTTTACATCATTTTCACAGCTAAGCCTATATAAGCCATTCAGACACACAATGGCACTCAGGCTGCCTAACATGATGTTAGTTTTTTTTTTTTTTTTTTTTTTTTGGACGATATACTGTGGCAGACAAATAGCTTAGATATATAATATAATTTATAGTATAACCATATTAAGACCACTGATATAAGCATAACAATACAATACAATAATTACACTATGTCTTAAAAAAGAGACAGACTTCCAGACACCTAACATAAAATAAAGTCAACATGCTGCCGAATTCATTTTAATAGAATTTTCTAACCAATAAATATGTGGCTAATATCGAGGTTGGCTAAGAATTTTTAGGTCATGCCCATATATATTGTGATATATCAATAATGTAATTATTGACAGGTCTATGTGAAACATAAATAAAGATTTATATCTAGATCTAAACACTGCAGCCTGAGCTACACTGTATAACCAAATGTTTGTGGACACTCCTTCTAATGAAGGTACAGATGTGTCTGTATCAACCAGCAGCCTGACCTCATTAACTCTCAGCTTCTGTTGCTGAATGCAATGAAATCATCTCAGCAATTCTATATAATCTAGTATAGGACAATAGGTATGATATATTTTTTTATTTTTAAGAATGATACTTAAAATTAGTACTGTAACCCTTGACTTTTGCTCCGTCCCATGAAAGCTACAGCTGTTTTGCACAAACAAGTCTAGACAGAAACCACCAGTCACCATCATTACCACCCTATGTGCTGTCCACTGTGGTAATGCCCTATAACATATTCCTTGTTTACACGGGACACTGTAGATCCCAGCATGATAAATGCCTACAGAACTTAAATAGAATTGCTCATCCATTTGCACCCACTATCAGGCCTTACTCCAACTCCCATAATTCACATGGACAGCCCCTGAAGTAACACCTAATGACCAGTTAACATGCTGCTGACCCATGACATGTCAGCAAATAATAAGGTAAAAATGTGTCTGTGTTGATTTCAACTGAATAAGACCCACTTTAGGGTTTTAGATAATCTACAATGACATCCTTAACCCGATAATAATTTGCTTAATATAAACCAAGCCACTTATATACTCTACATGGACAAAGGTATCAGGACACCAGCCTATTCACTGTTTCTTCCAAGGAACTGTCTCCACTGTCCATGAAAGGCTATCCACAAGATTTTGGAGCAATGTTGTGAATATTTAGCAACAGGAGCATCCAATTTGCTCCACAGATCAATGCTTGAGCTCTTCTCTAGTCCACACCTGCCATTAGGCATGGAGTCAACAGGTTCATATTCATATTGTGCAGCCCTTTTGGTTATGGGATTAAATAATATCACCATTACTGCAATATTTTCTACTGCAGTATACACACTGATATTAAATTACTGTTTTGCCATAGGAAGAACCCAATGTTTTATGTTTGTGAGAATAAAGTGTCAGAAATTCCCATCTGGTTAACTGTTTTGCTGTATCAGCCTACGCTTTCTCATTTGCAGTTTTTTGTGTATGACATTTAAGCTTGTCTGATTCAACAGGGGAGACACAGGCTACGAGCAACAACCCTCTGTGACTAATGGAATCAGTTTAGATAAAGCATGTGTTCAATCCTTCCCACTGTGAATGAGTATCACAATTAGATTTACATAGTTCACGACATCATTTAAATACAGCATCTGTCATTCACATGATATCAATATTTTAAGATGAATGGACCAATAGAAAAACATAAATTAAACTTGAAATATATTTTTTTTAATTGACTGGTCACAAAGAAAAGTTTTTTTTCTTATCCTGTAAAGTTGCTGTTTGAGATACTTCTTTCTCTGGTCAGCAATTATATAAATTAATTATGTGGTAAAGACATTTTGAAAGATGCAAGCGGATTACTTTCTTTGTTTTTGAAATGTAATGTGAAACATGTAAGAGACAGATGGAAAAGGGGAAAGTGCCTTTGTGTACAAATATTTTGAAATTGCCTGAAACTAAATAAAGAGTAAGTAAATAAATTAGTTACTTAGGAATATTAATTACTTAATATTATACTAAGAACAATTCTATTACAAAATAATAGGCCGCCCACAAAACAGAAACAAAGTCTGGAAATTCTGAATTGTTTATCTCCCGTAACTTTACATTTAACATAAAATCACACTAACCTTTTTCAGTCTGACACATCTGGAACTTCCCAAGTCTTGTAAAGGTGCTGTCTCCGAGAACCCACTGTCCAACCTCTCCTCTGCCTCCTCTTTCTTATAGACTGGAGTACCAAGGGATGTCCCCTTTTTACAACGGCCCCTGGCTTTCTCTTGAGTCCTAGTTGGGGCCTGAAAGTTCAGAGGATTATAGGGGTCTGCTGAGCAGCTAAAAGAGTTCCACAGTCTGAGGTTCTCTGCCTCGTCCGTCGAACAGGTATCATCGCTGGACTCCTCTTCCTGGGGTACCAGTGGTGAAGGGGCAGAAAATGGGTCCTCAGATTCAACTGGGAACCCCGAGACAGGTGACTCCACAGCATCAGAATTATTAGCCCTAGGAGTTGTCTGTATAGGTGCAGTGAAGTTGCGAGGGTTGTATGGGTCCCTGTTTTGGCACAGTGAATTCCAAAGCCTCTCACTTTCTGAGTCAAACTCGTCGGCTTCAGAATCCTCCTGGTCCTCATCCTCGTCATCGCTGTCCTCTAGGTCCTCGGAATCTGAGAATTGGGACGAGCCCTCGCTGTCAAAACCATCGTCGTCGTTGCTGCCATCCCAGTCGCTGTCGTCTTCTGAGCCAGACTCATCACTGCAAGGGCTGCCCATGATGTACGCAATCGCCTTGTTTTGACAGCTGGGAGTGGACAGGTGTGAAGAGGCCTCAGCCACTGGCATAGGTTCAGAGGCCTCCTCCTCCTGTTCTTCTTTCTCTTTCTCTTCTTGGCCCTCAACCTCCTCAGACTGAGGATTCTCAATAGATTCACCGGCTTGGCCAGCTTCACTCCCCTCTCCTCCCTCTCCCTCACATCCAGTGTCGCTCCCAGTGCTCCCCTGGGAAGCTGCAAGCCTCTCAGCCTCCTGCTTCTCACCTCCAAGTCTCATAATAAGCTGCTTAGAGTTTGCGTTTTCTTCCTCCAGACTGGAGTAGCCATTGTCTTGATCTGGGGTCAGAACCGCCACCTCGCTGCAGGCGGCGACAGCTCTGGTACAGACAAGATGTCCCACACCACTGTGCTGGTGAAGTGATGGGAGCTGTTCTGAGCTCGGGAGGGATTCGGGCCGAGGCATGTGAAGGGCTTCATTGTTTGCTGGCTCTTTTAAATGTGAAGGTCCAGCACTTTCTCTGGGCATTGAGTCCACCATGTCAGTGACCACCGCTGAACCACACTCAGCTGCCTGACAATGACCCCTACTGTGACGCTCTGCACAATGCGTCCACTTTGTGTCAGTTGACGTTCTATTCCGTGATGATGATGATGATGGTGATGAATTTGGCACCTTAGTTTGGGGGTTGTCACTTGCTCCCCACAGCCCATCCCACCACGAACCAGTGGTGTACCTTATGGCAGCTGGCTCTCCATACCAAACGTCCGGCTGATGCTCAGAGCTTGTGGCCTCTTTCTGCGTGGTGGCTGCGTTGAGCAAAACCTGTCCGAGGAAGTTTCTCGCTGTGTTGAGGTATCCAGCAGGAGGTGCAGCGTGCTGCGCCTCGAATCGGGCAGCGTTTTCAATACCCAGCTCTGCCAAAGAGTCTGCTGTCAACCAGCTCAGAGCCTCCCCGGAGTCTCCGGAGGTCACGAAGGCTGCGCTGTCGTGCTGACAGTGCACATAGGCTACGCTTAGATGAGCTCTGCGCGGAGATTCCGGCATGAGGCTACGAAGTGGGTTCTTCATGTCCATTTTAGACCGCTCAGCCTCGCCTGCCCATGACTCTAGACTCGGGGTCTGTGCTCTTCCTGGTAAATACTTCTGCAGAAGCGTCCATGCAGGCCTGGACACAGTGGAGAGCATACTAACCCAGGAGCTTTCAGATCTAACATTAGCCACGTTTGCCTTTTCCAGGCTGGTGGAGGATGGCTGGGAACCCATGTTGGAGAAGTGTTCTTCTGAATTCATACTTTTAAACATTGTAAACTTAACTAGCTTAGCTAGATGTTAAGTGTTTTTTTAAGAAACTATATGGAGTAATGGTGCAAGATATAGAGAAAAAAAAGTTAAATTGCGATAAACTTAACCTAGTTAGCTAACGCTATGTTAATAAGCTAGCGTTAGCAAAATTAGCGTTATAACTAACTTAGGTTAGGGTATTGTGTTTTTGGCACAGTAAATGACAGCTAACGCTAGCCATCTAAACTAATCAGCTAAATAGCTAGCTTTTCTGAAGAAGTTACCCACAACGTTTAAAAAGATACATATATATTTAGCTATATTTAAAGTAACTTATGTATTATATAGTGAGTTAATTAGTTAGCTAGGCTAGGATAGCAAGCTAACTATTGTATTTAGCTAGCTATTAAAATACCTGGGCTAAACGCGGCGCTGCCGGCTAGTTAGCTAACCAATCTAGTTAGCTCGTATTTCCTTAAGCTTAACAAGCGGGAAAAAAAACACAATAATGAACAATTTATCGTTACTGTACTGCTAAATATTAGCTACCACAGAACTGACACCTTCAAAAAACACCCAAAAAAGAGCAGCTCGGCTCTGAATACTGTCCACAAACACTGAAATCCTTTTCTTAGCTAATGTGTCCCATCTCCACAGCCTCTACCGCAGCGCTTAAACAGCGGGAACGTCTGGACGGTTAGCTCTGCTCGTAGCCCCGCATTGACAGCACTCATCCCCCATACTGGCGCCGGAGCTCGCGGTGTTCAGGTTATTACTGAGAGAGGCGGGAAGACCGGGCTTCTGTCGAGCTGTGAACTTGCTGGAGACGTGAGAAAAAGTGCAGGAGAAGGTCGAGTAAAAGCAGAAGCTGTATTCCAAGTCAGATGTCGACAAACAGGCCATTTTTTTCTTCTTAAATCTCGATAATGTAGACCGTAGCTGCGTCTGAAGCTCCTCTTCCGATAAGCGCGCCGGACGTTAGCTGCTGAGTAGTTAGCTAGCTAGCTGGATTAGCACGGTGGCTAACTGACGGAAACCCTCGAGTTGAGTAATCTGCCGCTGACGTTGTTTTAAAACACGAAACGCTTCAAATGTGAAGCTTAACGAAGCGCCAAACATATAACGCCTTAGTTATCCGACGAAACTCCACTCCAAGAGAGCGATAAAGCGATGTATTTCGCCGTTAAATGCGCCCGTTCCTCCTTTTCGCCCTCTTTTCTTCCTCAAGGCTAGCCGAGGAGATTTCATCAGAAAGGCTAAGGGAGCGTCGCCAAGTTATCCAACAGCGATCGAAAGGGAAGAGAAGCTAGGGACCGTCGAGAAACTACAGTCTCACGTGGCAAGTGCAGCACGCACAACTCGTGTTATATAACAGAGCATTGCTAGATTTAATTTTAGGTTTATTTACAGACCTCTACTCTATAGGTTACATATGATATGTGCTGGTTTGCAAAACTCTGGAATATGCAGCTAAATTTAGAAAAGAATAAATAAAGGATGAGTGCAGTCACGTGCACAGAGAAGAAAACTATAAGCATGTATGTTTTTATGTAAAAGCACTATATAATAATAATAATAATAATAATAATAATAATAATAATAATAATAATAATAATAATAATAGTACTGCTAAAACAATAGTAATAATACTAACAACAATAATAGTACAAGTAATATATATATATATATATATATATATATATATATATATATATATATATATATATATATATATATATATATATATATATAAATACAACTTTCCATATTTAACAATGCAGTTCAAAGTGCTTTGAAACAAAAAGTAAAACAGGTAAAAAAAATAATAAAAATAATTACTAGAAAAATACAAGCAATAGCAGGAAACTCATTTTATAAAAATACAAAAAAGGTTTCAATAAAAACAATTGTAAACACTAAATTAAAACAAAATAAAGTAAAAAAAAACCTTTTTTTTATTCATAGATGTTGTTCAGATATTAGATATACAGTGTTTACATATTAGGATAAAAGATTATCTGTAAAACATTTTTTTAATAGTTCCATATATTACAATGCAGTTAAAGTGCTTTACAATACAAAGTAAAACAGTGAGAAAAAAACAGGAAAATAAGCAGGAAAATATTTAAAACCGCATTAGAATAAAACCAACCATAAATACAACTAAAATAAAATAAAGTAATCTAGAATAAAATATAAAAATCTAAAGCAGTTTTTTTATTCATAGCTGTTGTTCAGGTATCAGATATACAATTTTGACGTATAATGAGAATATTAGATTATCTATAAAACTATTTTGGCTAGAAATCATAATTTAATACTGTTGCTTATCATACCAAATTATTAAGGTCATGTAAATATTACACGATTAGTCAATAAAGTCATTTTTATGATGGGCTTGCATACACCTTTTAACTGTTTTAAAAGGTCATGACTGCATGGACACCAGTGTAGAGACAAACAAATACCTTATCATTTTATTGGCTTCCTGGCAACATAATTAGCTGCCTGACTTCCTTTAGCATTTGCAGGTAAACAAGCATTTACAGTCAAAACATGTTTTTTTAAAACAATAATAATAGTTTTCTGTATAGTTATTTATTATTGAGCAGACTCACAGACTACACTGTGAGTGGTTGTGTTTACAACAGATGTAGCAATTGTTAAAGGTTTTATTTTGTCTAAAGTGCCAGTTAATACCGTATAAATCAATGTATAACTTACAAATTAATAAATTACACCAAAATGCCAAAACATGTTATGGGATAGAAGCATGTATAGTAAATTAATCATGAAGTGGTGCCTCAGGGGATGACTTGGAAATGGCCACACCTGTATAAGTTGTAAGGTGCTATCTTAAGAGTGATAATAATTTTTTAGAAGTTTTGACTGGATTTATGGAGAAAAGACACTATACACAATTATCAGAGCTGGGCGAATGACTCCCCCTGCGGAGGTCCCCTGAATTCATATATTAATAAAGCTCTGGAAAAAAATATAAGAGACCACTTAAAAATGATGAGTTCAATTTTACCAAATTGAAAACCACTGGAATTTAATCAAGAGGAAGATGGATGATCACAAGCCACCAAACCAAGCTGAACTGCTTGAAGTGGCATAAAGTTAGCCAAAAGCAATGTGTAAGACTGGTGGAGGAGAACATGCCAAGACACATGAAAACTGTGATTACAAACCAGGGTTATTCCACCAAATATTGAACTTTATGAATATGAACTTGTTTTCTTCGCATTATTTGAGGTCTGAAAGCTCTTCATATTTTTTTCAGCCATTTCTCATTTCCTGCAAATAAATTCTCTAATTTTCAATATTGTTACTTGGAATTTAGGAGAAATATTGTTGGTCGTTTATAGAAAAAACAACTATGTTCATTTTACTCAAACATAAACCTATAAATAGCAAACTGAATTCTCTTAATTTCTTCCAGAGCTGTATATATAAGATATATAGATCATGAGGTTTTGCATATAATCAGGACCGAGACCATGTAGGGCTTTATATGTTAAACAGCAGCAGGCAAAAGTCATGAAACACAATACTCGTCCTTGTTCCATGACTTGTGGCATCTCTGCAAGCTAATAAGGTTGGTTTCGTGACCAAGGATTGAGGCAATTCCCTATAAGACAGCAATTTATTAAAAATACATTATGCCCTCATTTCTTCAGACCCTCTTCCATTAAATATGCAGGAGCGGGACACTGAATCAAACATTCAGCACTTCTTTCACAGCTTTTATGTTATATTTATTTTAAAAATTAAACACTTTTGTTTCCTCCAGCTGTCAAAAAGAATTTTCAGTTCTGTGAGCAAAACACACGAGATTATGCATCTCAGTCCAAAATATGGTTGCTGTTCAACAGTGAATCAGGAGGACCAGGGCTTTGGGTTTGGATAATTAACAGTCTGATCACTCATCATTATCCCCCACAGGGCAGTATTAGTGATAATGACTATAATTAGGCCCCAAAACTAACACATGCTCTGCTCACGCACAGAAACAGACCCTGAAAGATGATACATTTGCACTTGAAAGTTTGTGGACCCTTTATGTTTTATATTTCTGTATAAAATATTATATCTATCTATGAGTTGCAGAAACATATACCTTACAGATTAGCAGATCATCATCTAAAACTGAAAAAGCTTTAGAGCAAGGCTATTGTAATAGTGTAATAGTTTGCAAGATCACAGAGAACCTCAAGGGAACTTCTAAGCAACTAAAGGCCTTTGTCTTGTTGGTTAATGATAGTGAGTGTCATGAGTCCCCATCAAGAGAACCCTGAATGGCAATGGTGTGTATAGAAGGGTTTTAAGGAGAAAAATTATTCTTTTTAAAAAGAACATTACCGCCCATCGTCAGTTGACAAACCAGATGACTTTTGGGACAATATTTTGTGGAAGGAAGAGAAGAAAATAGATAATTTTGGTTTAAATGTGAAGTGTTATATTTGAAGAAAAGAAAACACTGCATTCCAGCATGAAAACCTTATCGTATCTGTGAAACATGGTGGTGGTTGTTTCTCTGCATCTGGGACAGGACAGCTTTTCATCATAAATGGAACAATTCTATTTTATTTTCTAAATTATAGCAGCAAAATATGAAGGAAAGTGACAGGATATCTGTCCGTGAGTTGGATCTCAAAAGAATGTGGGTCATGCAGCAGGACAATGACCCTAAGCTCATGGGCCAGATTAATCCACAGTTATTGCTGCACACGGAGGTCTCACCAGTTACTGAAAGTAAAGGTTCACATACTTGCCACTCACAGATATGGAAATCTACTATTTATTTTATATACAACTCTGAAAAAAATCTAACAAATCATGAGTTTCTTTTATTTTACCTCTGGAATATAATCAGGAGAAAGATGGATGATCACAAGCCATTAAACCAAACAGAACTGCTTGATTTTTTGCACCAGGAGTGGCATAAAGTTATCCAAAAGCAGTGTGTAAGAATGGTGGAGGAGAACATGCCAAGATGCATGAAAACTGTGATTAAAAACCAGGGTTATTCCACCAAATATGGATTAATCTGAACTCTTAAAACATTAGGAATATGAACTTGTTTTCTTTGCATTATTCAAGGTCTGAAAGCTCTGCGTGTTTTTTGTTATTCAAGCCATCTTATTTTCTGCAAATAAATGCTCTAAATGACAATTTTATTTGGAATTTGGAAGTCTGTAGTTTATAGAATAAAACAACAATGTTCATTTTACTCAAACATATACCTATGAATAGCAAATAATCAGAGAACTGATTCAGAAACTGTAAAAACTGGTCTCTTAATTTTTTCCAGAGCTGTATTTGATATTGTCACTGTTCAATAAAAACAATTATTTTTAAAAGAGCCACTTTACAGAAGAGAGAAAAAACCTTCTAAACTTTCAATAGTGGTCAATGTAAAATATTTTAAAGTATTTATTTTAGTCTGTTCATCAAGAAATTGTGGCACAGTGTAAGAGACAGTTTGTTCAAATTATGTAGTAAACTAAAAATCGACAAAATTGGAGATACTTGTTTTTTAGGACAGGGACAGTATATACATATATATACTATATATAGTAGAAGTTTTACGGCTAAATTTATACAGAAATTAAGAAACTTCTAAAGGGTTAACAAACTTACCAGCACAACTGTACACAGACCTGATGCTATTCTTACCTCATATATCGGGGCAGTAACAGAAGCCCTGGGTGTGGTCAGACCACAGACAAAGAAATAAAGAGATAAAGGTCCTTTACACTGGGTCATGTGTCTGAACTGAGTCTGTCAAAGGTCAGGCAAAAAAGATGAATTATGAAGCAGCAGACAGTACAGCAGTACAGTAAACATGAGGACATTTAATTAGTATGTGTCTCATAGATGTGTGCTGGGTGGCAGTTGGCAGTGCAGTGATTATGAAGTCAAAGCAGTGGCCTGTAAGAGGATAATAAACAAGCAGTGTGGTGCAATAATGAGCAATAGACACGTTAGCACACATTAGCTCATCCTTACAACATTTACATTACCAGCAGCCTAATGAACAGCAGTGTATGATTCAGTTCTTATTAAAGCAGCTAAATCCGACTACTTTAATAATTAACGCGCAGTAAATGGCTCATTTCTTTGAAAGATGTAGTGGAGTAAATGCGTCTTGAGCAAATAATGAAGCCACGCCCCTCGTAACCTTCAGGTGAAAGCAAACGTCCAAATATTCCTCCACCAAAAACTTCAATATGTTGTGCAGAAAGTCACTAAACAATATGTTAGATGAAAACAATAAACTCTTTTAAAGTATGAGGTAGAATGAATGCAATGCTGTAAGCTAAACTCAGAAGGTGTGGAGTGGGTTAGCGGCAAAGCTAACCCCTAATAACTAGCTAGGCTCGTCAGGATTGGAGCTACAATGCTAATGGACACAGGAACTGCGCTTAAAAGGTGTGAAGTGGGTCAGCCACAATGCTAATAGACACAGAAACTGGGCTCAGAAGGTGTGGAGTGGGTTAGCTACAAAGCTAATAACTAGCTAGACATGTCAGAGTTTTTAGCCACAATGCTACAAGATACAGGAAATGGGCTTAAAAGGTGTGGAGTAGGTTAGCTGCAAAGCTAATAACTAGCTAGGCTTTTCAGAGTTGGAGCCACAGTGCTAATAGACACAGAAACTGGGCTCAGATGGTGTAAAGTTGGTTAGCAACAAAGCTAATAACTAGCTAGAAATGTCAGAGTTGGAGAAACAATGCTAAAAGATACAGGAACTGGGCTCAAAAGGTGTGTAGTGGGTTAGCCACAAAGCTAATAGGTAGCTAGACATGTCAGGTCCTACTTCAATGAGGCAAATAAGACACACATTAGGTGAGTGAGGTTTTTTTTCCTTTTAGATCCATGAATCTTACTAGACTTTTATTTTTTTTTCATGTATTTCTAGTGATTTTATTATTTAGCTAATAACAAACCTGCAACTTTCAAGTGTTGTAGCAATTACAGTAGTTTAAGCAGTTTATTTGCTGATATTTCCAACACAACTTAAAGGCAGCATTAGCATTAGTCGCAATGCTAATGGAGCCATGATGCTAACAGCCAAAGCAGCCTGGCAATGGAAAGAAGACACTGCACAATAATCCTTTTAATTAATTTCTTTTTGTTTTATTGCAAATAATATTAAAAAAACGATCAAGAAAATAGCATGTGTTAAAATTAATTATTAAAGTAAGCAGATTGAACTCCTTTAATAACAACTGTATTAAACACTGGTGTTTAACAGACTGCTGGGAAAATAAATGTTGTAAGGATTAGAATTGTAAGGCCTAACAATGCTCACAGACACAGGAACTGGGCTCAGAAAGTGTGGAATGGGTTAGTTGTGATGCTAACAGCGGGCTGTGGCAGGGTTGGGGCCACAATGCTAACAGCCACAACAACCAGACTTGAAAGCTTTGGAGTGCATTAGCCACAATGCTAACAGTCAGCCTTAGCAGGGTCAGAGCCGTGATGCTAACAGCCAAAGCAGCCTGGCAATGGAAGAGAGAAATGCCACAATGATCCTTTTAATTCAAGTTTATTTTATTATTTAGTGCAAATAATACTTAAAAACATGATAAAGTAAAGAAAACAGATGATAAAATGAATTAATAACTATTAGAGTAGTCAGATTTAACTCCTTTAATAAGAACTAAATTCTACACTGTTATTTATCAGGCTACTGGGAAAATAAATGTTGTATGGATTATAATTGCAAGACCTAACAGAGTTGGAACCACACAATGCTCTCAGACACAGGAACTGGGCTCAGAAGGTGTGGAATGGGTTAGTTGTGATGCTAACTGCTGGCTAGCTGGCTGTGGCAGGGTTGGAGCCACAATGCTAACAGCCACAACAGCCAGACTTGGAAGCTTTGGAGCGGATTAGCCACAATGCTAACAGTCGGCCTTAGCAGGGTCGAAGCTGCAATGCTAACAGCCAAAGCAGCCTGGCAATGGAAGAGAGAAATTGCACAATGATCCTTTTAATTCAAGTTTATTTTATTATTTAGTGCAAATAATACTTAAAAACATGATCAAGAAAAGAACACATATGTCAAAAATACATGAACATCCAAAACAAACAGTGAGAAATAAACTAATCAACAAATCACACAAAAAATGATCTTCTCAGTATGTACAGCGCATTACTCCTGTTCATTTTGAACTTACATTCTTTCCTATATTATATTTTTAACAAAGTGCCCACGGGCGGCCGAGGCTAACGAACTGGAGCTCGTCACAGGAGGTCAATTCCCTTATAGAAACGTTGTGCATAATCACAGCAAGTCTGAGCCCTCAAATGGTTCACTTTTTCATTTTAAACACAGAAAAAGAGGAATTCATCTCTTAGCTTGTTATAAATTTAAAAAAAGCCTCAGCAATAAACTAACACTCACACATACAGTCAAACACACGTATACAATCAGCTACTTCCAAAAAAAAAGAGGACTAGTTTCGAAATCAAGTATGAGACGCATCATGACAGAGCAGTACAGTCTCGGGCAATGGCACGACCAAGGCATCTGACACCAGTGCTTTCAGTGGTGGAACTGGTTTGGTTGGTTTGGGTTCAGATAAAGTACAGCGCAATTATTTTAAGGCCATCCACATTAATGAAAAAAAAAAAAATCCCTTCTGATTTCTGCCATCAATACATATGATATATATATATATATATATTTAATACATCAGAAACTTATGGAGAAAATTCCACTGAACTTCTGCTATCAATACGTATGAAGGATCTTTTAATACATCAACTTATGCAGAAATTCAGTGGAATTCCCTTTTTCAAAAAACAGATGAATTTCTAGCAAATTTCACACATCGATACACTCAAAAAAAATAAATGTGCAATAGGTTTGAGTGTTGAGTGATGCCACAGAAGAGCCATTTTTGTATCCACTATATATTAAACTGTTTTTGTGAAAAAACTTTCAATTAAAAAAATCTTATTTAAATGTATGCACTTTTTAGTCCAGTTTAAAATGAATGTAACTCATTTTCACTATTGGTGCCGTTTGTTTGGGGTTTGAGAATAATTTGGGAAGCTTTTTTCTTATATAAATGTTTGTATTGCTTTTTATCATTGCTGAATCTTAGGAGAACATGGGCCATGCAGCAAGACAATGACTCTAAGCTCAAAAGTGGTTCTACCACTGTTACAGAAACTGGTTACAGAAGATTATTAAATTGTCAGCATTAAGTGAGCATTCACTGTTTTAAAGGTTGTAAAAAACAAAATTAAAGAGTGTTTTAAGGAACATTTAGGAAGGTTTTTTTTTCCTCCCAAAAAGGTTCCTCAAAGCACCTTAAGCTGTTTTACCAGTTTTAAACCGAATAACCCCTAACAGTTCCGCAAGGTACACATACTTTTTAAGTCTGCAGGTTTCCCAGACAATCATCTGCCGCTGTTCCATATTAAACTGTACAGAAATATGCACTAGTACATAACACAGGACCTTCTTCCTGTATTTACTTTCTTGCTCCTGCCCAGACAGCTCTGACCAATCAGCAGAGAGAATGTGATTTAGGTCTAATTTAGATCTGATTCAGACCAGAGCAACCCAAACAGGAAAATATCAATATATCAATGTATCGCAATATTTTCTTTTCATTTTTCAAAAACACAATATTATAAAGCAATAAATTGAATTGTAACCCTTGTATTGTTCATGTGAAATAGGTGTAAAACACCCTAAAATTTCTTAATGGAAGAAACAGAACCTGTGGCATCACTTAAAGAACCTTTTGTTGCACCTTTATTTTTAAGAGTGTACAATAAAGAGAATCTCACTGCTTTTCTCATTTAAACAAATTTTTCCATCAAGCCTGACTCTGACGTTCAGATATTTGGATGTGAAAGTTTGAGAGGGAAGTGAGAGAGAAGCTGCAGTAAAATATTTACCCATTTCATTTGCATGCATCCATTTCTGGACTGGGTTTAAACAGGGACACAATCTTATTTAGCTTTTCCCAAAATGATTCTTGCTCTTTCTCTCTATCAAATCAATATTAATCACTTAAATTAATTATAAGGGTAAAATGGATGAATATTAACAACACTCAAGTCTTAAGGCTTATTTTGTTTTCCTTCATTTCAGAAAAAAGTAAAATAATAAAACATTCAATACAAAGTAAGTGACAGAGCCTAAAAAAGAATGGAAGCAGAAAGCAGAAAGCAAACAAAGGCAAAAGTGCAATTTTTGCAATTTACCCCGTAGCAAAAGTCTCAGCATGCAGATGTGATACATATTCCATATCAGTCTTAGTGGTGCTTTGCTGGTTTGCTGGCTGAAATAATCCTTTAATGCTTCTGTATCAGAAATTCAGAAAGACTTCTAACACTCTTTCATAGTCAGGTGAGAAAAATAGAGCATCTATAAATAAAACAGGGCTGGGCTCTGCATAGAGCATTTACACACACCATGGTGCCCATTATAGCAAGTGCTAGATTCCATATAGGCCATAAGTAGGCCAGTGTAATGCAAATGTTGAAAAGATGCTGGAAAATAAAGAGTGATTTTATATGACGTTTATAAATGAATGCGGCTTTAAAGAGACAGTCAGAGAGACAGGTTTTCTAAATTTGTGGATTTGGAGACCTCTCTGGTGAGATGGTGTAATTGCACAGAGCATGTGGAAGAGTACTTTTAATGCAGGTTAATACAGACAAACTGCTGTGTGAAATTCTGTTTTTGTTCATTTATGAAATACTGTCACAATGTAGAGCAATTACATCCAACAAAGCTACCAGACCACTCTTTTAGGATGATCTTGCAGCGACACTGATACTGTTATTTTAAATAGTTTGTTCCCGCGTAACTCAGGATTACCACTATGATTTTTTTTTTTTGTAAATGGGCCATATTTATTGGGTTTGAGGTAAATTTTTTATCAGAGAAAAATATTTGTTTTTATTTTAAATATAGTTAAAAAATAAACTGAAAAAAGTGGTTTCCACAGTGATTTTGTAAAATGGTGCATCACATTTTGTTTATGTTGGAATGAGTCTTGAGTATTATGAGTATTATGGTCCATTCTGAACATAATCTGTTGTATTTTTACTCTGAACCAATATTTTAACTGTTTCAAAAGTAGGGATGCACAGAATATTTGGCAAACAAAATTATTTGGCCGAAAATGGCAGAAAAAACACTTGTTTGGACGAAAAAGTGAAGAGAAAATGGTGTTTTTGATAATGCACTAAAATTGCAACAAGCAACTAAACAAAAATGTTAAACATGTTCAGTCTTCAGTAATTTGTCCAGTCTTTTCATTTGAAAAGCAAGATAACAATACATTTTGGCAACTGAATTTTTGCAATGATAAAAAAAGTCGTAAAAAATATGAAAACATGAAAATAATTCAATATCCAGTTCAATATCTAGTATTTGGCCAAAAATTCAGTTGTTCAATTTTGTTTTCAGCCAAAAATGTTATGTTGTAATATTCAGTGCGTCCCTAGTTTAAAGCTACACATTCATAAACAAACAAACAAAAAATAGCTAACAATTGAAGCGTGCCTACTGTGTTATTCTGCTTATTTTTGCTGTTTTTTTCTTAAAGCGTTTGATTGATTTAGGCCTTGCGTAAGGAACACACATTTGCCATGCCACAGAATGCCAGAGAATCTCAAGTGTTTTAGTTTTGTTCAGAATCAGACCGATCCCTGTCACCTGTAATGTGAATCTACTCTTTACTCTTGATCACTCATTTCTTTTTGAACAATAATCCATCCATAAATCCCTTTTTTTTTGCTAACTAAATACAATCTATATAGAATCAATCAGAGACGTAACAAATGTCACAACGAAACCTAGCTCAAAATCGAGCCACAATAAAAGAACATCTTAAAAAGAAATAACTTAAATTTCACTGGTTCTCTCTCGTCAGGAAATCGCAGGGTTGGCTGCACACGTCGGGGCGAGAGGAGCAAAAGTCCTGAACCTTCTGGAACATGTTCCACTTTGGAATCCTTGAGAGTCAATAAATATAGGTGTGTATTTACGTTTTTATTTTTGTTAAATCTCTCACATATCTCCATTGGCTAGAGGCGTGTTTTAAGCCACGCCCCCTCGTCCTCATGGTCCAACGTAGTGCACCACAGCAACCACACTAAAACTACAGCATGTAGTGATGGCCGCCCATCACAGAGTCTACACGTCTCCAGGGTCGGAGAATCCTCAACACACAAACCCCCACTGTGGGGAAAAATTACCTCCCTCTGAGCAGCTGGGCACCTCCAACTCACCCACCCAAACGCAAAGACGGGCATATGCCAACACCAACACCTCCACCTCCACCTCCACCCGCACAACACTCCTCAACAGGTCCAATTACACCAGTTCATTTTCAGACATTTTCCCCGGGACAATGTAATCATGACCTGTAGCTGCCAGCGGCTAATGGCTAGCGGCTAGCCTCAGAGCCACCCAAGCTCAGCTGGTGCCAGTCGACCCAGTGCTGGCCAGGCGTCAGGTTCTTTAAGGGAATGAAGGCCTCGCCCAGCAGAGTGTTCTCCCAGAACGCTCCCTCCCCCAGCACTCGGAGATGGATTGACCTCTGGTTCAAATCCCCTCGTGGAATCCTGTCATACACCAGCTGCAGAGAGACAGGAAGTGATGCAAGCGTGAGAAACAGAAAGCAATCGCTGAGCTGAAGGTCATAATGAAGTTACAGTATATAGCAGGAGGATTACAGTGCTATAAAAAGTTTTGAAGCAGCCTTGAATAATGTACAGGGGTTGGACAATAAAACTGAAACACCTGCTTTTAGACCACAATAATTTATTGTTGTGACGGACAGTTCTGGTGGAAACAGGAGAGTTGAGGTGAACATTGAATTCTGCCGTGATTTGATCAGCCGTGGTTTTACGTTTTTTGGATACAATCCTGGTTAGCGCCCGAACATCCCTTTCAGACAGCTTCATCTTACAGCATCCACAGTTAATCCTGTTGGATGTGGTTGGTCCTTCTTGGTGGTATACCGACATTACCCTGTATACCGTGGCTCTTCATACATCACAAAGACTTGCTGTCTTGGTCACAGATGGGCCAGCGAGACGTGCACCAACAATTTGTCCTCTTTTGAACTCTGGTATGTCACCTGTAATGTTGTGTTCATTGCAATATTTTGAGCAAAACTGTGCTCTTACCCTGCTAATTGAACCTTCACACTCTGCTCTTACTGGTGCAATGTGCACTTAATGAAGATCGGCCACCAGGCTGCTCCAATTTATCCATGAAACCTCCCACACTAAAATGACAGGTGTTTCAGTTTCATTGTCCAACCCCTGTATATGTATTATATAATAGGCAGTACAGCTGGGTGATAATGACAGAGGGCAAAGTTGAGTTCCGTTACCATTTCATTGTAGGTGGGGTTGCAGGTGCGGCGAGCTGCCTTGGTCTTCCTCTTGCTGGTTTTCTGGGGATCAGGGAGTAAGTAAAGTTTGACATATGGATCTGGATCCGTCCCGTCCTGCAAAGATTGCTGTGGAGAAATAAGACAGACATGGAAGCCATGCTTAAATGTATGTTTCCTATTGGTCAGCAGCATGAAATATAACGATATTTGTTTTTAAATTCTGGAATATTAGCCATCGCTATGGCTTGAATATTTTCATTATGTTTTAAATTCAAAATTCTACAGTAAAATACTACAGCAGTGAAACACTCACCAAGCCTCGTATGTGCATGACCATAATGAAGAGCTTGTCACTTTTGTAGGAAATAGAGAGCTTCACTTCCCCTGCTACTTTACCAGGTATCGGCGCCCAGGGTAATTCTGTAAGAACAGAGAAAATTAATTAATATCATTATAAATCCAAGAACATTTTCACATCAGAAAGCAACCAAAGATGTTGTGTTTGATTTGATACATTGTATGCATTACATTGTATCCGGGTAGTTTTGGTTTCACACTGCAGATTAGTGACTGAGTGCACTAACTAAAGCTACGTTCACATTACAAGCCACATTGCTCAAATCTGATTTTTTGGACGGTTCAGATCCACAAATGTAGGAGAAATATCTCTTTTAAATACTTAAACATTGAGTTTTTTACGCCTGTTTATAGTGTTTATGGAACTATTTAAAATATTGAAAAGGAAGCCATTAAAGTTGTTGGCATGTCTTTTTTTTTTTTTACAGTCTATTGTTTGCATTCTTCAGCTGTTTTTTGCTAATGAAATCTGATTTCTTCGTATAATGTGTAATTTTGTTGGACAAAGTAAGTTTTATAGTTTTTGATATCATATGTATTATATGTACTTATATGTACAGTAAGTCACAAACCTATATTAAAGCCCAGTCATGCAAAAATAAATCTATAAATGAAGAAATAAAATAATAAAAATACAGTGATATACCATGAAACTGTCAGAATCTTAAAAAATACTGTGAAATACATTTTTTTTATCATACTGCCTAGCACTAGTTTGGATCAGACCAAACAAGGTACAACACTAGAAATCTAGGAGAAGGACACCTATATATTTTTACACGTGTGTAAGAGGAGCAATGTCCAATCACGATTTAAGTTCAACATCAGGGCTACTGACACCAGGAGCGAGGATTGGGCGGATTAGGACAAAGATGATTGGATTTCCAAAGCTCAGTCTTCATCCCAGATTAATCAGACATTAAACCACCAACATACAGAAAGTACAGTTGCCCTTTACACCAAATCTGAGAACAACGCAAGTCTGGAACTTTCATCCCAGCCACTCAGAATAGAGATGAACTCTAACCTGCCTGGTGTCCCTGGTGTTAATAATTAACCAGGGTTATTGAACTGCTGGTGTGTGATGATGAAGCACAGATATACAAATACGCTTGTGCCAACTCACAAACTGTGATCACGTCCCTCGTGTTCAGCTGAGGTGGGCGGCCATATGTCAGGGAGTTTCAGCCACGTTGCACTAGAGCTTAGTTACTGATAAGATTCGCTATAGATCACTGACTCCCTGATCCGTTTCTGACTGGACACATGAGTCACATGATCTCACTCTCACATGAGTGGGGTGGATGAACTTTGATATACCGGTGCTGTTGAGAGCATGCGCACGCAACATGATTCACCACCACGTGCCAGCTGTAAGGATGCAGGAAGTGTGCACTTGTGCGTGTCTATGTGTGTGTTTACTGGGGTTTTCGTGTGACCTCTCAAATGTGTTGTGTAAACTCTTTATATCATGTGTTGTTGACACATACACACACACACACACACACACCTCGGATCACTGGATGTTGATTCAGCGTTCCAGTTAAAGATTCATTTTAATCATTTTTCACGTTATATTTTAAACTATTTCCAAAAAACACAACTCGCTTGCTGACATTTATCATTGTTTTACAGCAAATTTAACCTAAACATTAATAGTACTAAAATCCTACTAAAAGTAGGATCTGTTCTTTACTTAGGTTTTTTTTTCCTCCTATTCACTACTGTACTTAAGAAGTAAAATACTGTATCTGTATCTACTGGAGTATTTCTTTTTTCTTCTACTTCAATACTGTTTAAGTACTAAAATGCTGTATCTGTATCTCTACTGAAGTATTTTTATTTTCCCCTTATTTAATTACTGTACTTAAGTACTTAAATGCTGTAACTGTATCTCTACTGAAGTATTATTATTTCCCCCCTTATTTAATTACTGTACTTAAGTACTAAAATGCTGTATCTGTATCTCTACTGAAGTTTTATTATTTTCCTACTGGAATATTATTTTTACTTTACTGCTGTATTTAAGTATTTAAATGCTTTATTTGTATCTACTGGAGTATTATTTTTCCTCCTACATTACCACTGTACTTATGAACCAATATGCTGTATCTGTATCTACTGGAGTATTATTTTTACTTAATTACTGTACTTAAGTACTAAAATGCTGTATCTGTATCTACTAGAGTAGTATTACTTTACCCTATTTCACTACTGTACTTAAGTACTAAAATGATATATCTACCAAAATATTATTTTTACTTCATTAGTGTACTTAAGTACTAAAACGCTGTATCTGTATCTACTAGAGTATTATTTTAACCTACTTCACTACTGTACCTAAGTAATAAAAGGCTGTATCTGTATCTATTGGAGTATTATTTTCACTACACCACTGTACTTAAGTACTTAATTGCTGTATTTGTATCAACTGAAGAATTATTTTTACTTCACTACTGTACTTAAGTATTTAAATACTGTATTTGTACTTTACTGGAGTATTACTTGTTTCTCCTACTTCACTTCTGTATTTAAGTATTAAAGTGCTGCATCTGTTTCTATTGGAGTATTATTTTTACTTTACTGCTAAATTTAAGTCCTAAAATGCTGTTTCTGTTTCTATTGGAGAATTGTTTTTTTCTTCTACCTCTCTACTGTACTTAAGTACAAAAATGCTGTATCTGTATCTACTGGAGTATTATTTTTTCTCCTACTTTCACTTTTTTACTTCACTACATACTTTAGATTTTGGACGAGTTTAAAACTTTTACTCAAACACATTTTTAAATGCTGCATTGTTACTCTTTACAATTCTAAAAATGTTCCCACAGTATCACTAAAGCCAGAGTGATAGATGCTCTGCACTGTTCCCGGATTTGATGAAGAGGTCAAGCTGATCTTTGAGGAAGAAGAACTTGCTTCTCCTGTTCTACCTTTCACTCAGCCAACTTTCCACTGCTTTATGTAATAACTACACAGTACTATTCTTTTACTTTCAGTACTTCAGAACTACATTTTACAATAAACTACTTGCAATACTTTAAAGTAGAAAAAATGTTGAATACTTTAGTACGTCTACTTACGTGTGGTGCTTAAATAACTCTTCAGCTTCTACTTAAATCACTTTTTAATAGAGCACTTTTGATAGAGTACTCAAGTCTGGGTCTCTAGTACTTTATACATGTCTGCTCATGCTAGCATTGGCTGTGACTGTAAAGCAAGAATTGCTCATTTTGATGCCTTGTTGACATGTGGTCTCTACTAGATATGAGAATTTAGCTTTGTTCTTATTATCCATTAGCAATTTTGGCCAACAAACTAGAAGGTATAAGGCATAAGGAAGAATTTCTTACATTTAAGACACTGTTTGTCATTGTACAAATCTTCAAGGCTAGCATTATTATTATTATGGAAACAGACCATTAAAAAGAACTTATACTCTGCTGTGTGTACAACTAATAGAATGGGACACTAATAGATAGAAGTGACAGTAATAAACTACTACTAATAATACTACTGATTTTACTACTGCTGTTAATGTGCAGGGCAGCCTTGAATCCTGGATTCTAAAGTTTGATATCAGAATTTCCAAGTTCCTATTAGGAAACACAATGCAGTAGAAAACAACAGGGGCTAATAAGAGTGATCTATGGTGTGGACTCTGAACAAGGAAGCTGGTAGAAGAGTTAAAGTCACCTGCTGGTTTGTTATTTAGTGTATTCACAGCAGTTCCCACTGGCCGTTCATCTCTCGGTAAGGGATGGAAGAAGGTGTAGACCAGGTCAGACTGAAAACAGAAAAAAAAAAAAAAGTCACGCAGACTATAGGCTTAGAACGTAAACTCCGATTTCTGAATGAGCTATAGAGCTATGATTACATCCTTTCATCCATTTTACTGCCACAATTTGTTTTATTTGTATCTTCATTTGTTTTTTTCCTCTAAGATAATTAGTGTTAACCGATAAAAAAAAAATGGATGAATCCTAACAAAATAATTATAATAATATAATACAACTGGCATATTTAGGTTTGAATATTTAGTTCTGTGCTTCTAGTATATTTTCTGTTTCATTTAGTATATTGAGTGCTGTATATTTTATACATTTTCAGTTTAATTTAGTATATTTAGTTTTGTGTATTTAATATATTTAGTTTGATGTAGTATTTTTCATCCTGTATATTTAACTATGTTTGGTATATTTATTATAAGCTCTGTTGTACTTATTATACTTAGTTCTGTATGTTTAGTATATTTTCTGTTGTATTTAGTATATTTAATTCTGTATAATTTGTATATTTTCAGTTTAATTTAGTATATTTAGTTCTGTATGTTTAGTATATTTTCAGTTTTACTTAGTATATTTAGTTCTGTTTATTTAATATATTTCCAGTTTTATTTTATATATTTATTTATTTAATACATTTCCAGTTTTATTTAGTATATTTAGTTCTGTGTATTTAATATGTTTTCAGTTTTATTTAGTATATTTAGTTCTAAATTTTATATATTTTCAGTTTTATTTAGTATATTTAGTTCTGTATGTTTACTATATTTTCAGTTTTATTTATTATATTTAGGTCTATATATTAATTATATTTTCAGTTTTATTTAGTATATTTAGTTCTGTATGTTTACTATATTTTCAGTTTTATTTAGTTTATTTAGTTCTGTATGTTTACTATATTTTCAGTTTTATTAGGTATATTTAGTTCTGTATGTTTACTATATTTTCAGTTTTATTTAGTATATTTAGTTCTGTATGTTTACTATATTTTCAGTTTTATTTAGTATATTTAGGTCTATATATTAATTATATTCTCAGTTTTATTTAGTATATTTAGTTCTGTATGTTTCCTATATTTTCGTGTATATTTAGTTTTGTATACTAAATATATTTTAAGTTTTATTTAGTATACTTCTGTAGGTTTAGTATATTTTCTGCTGTATTTGGTATATTCAATTGTGTATTTTAGTGCTATCCTGCCGTAGAGCATTTTTAAACGCATGAATGTTCTGACATGATGTGCATTTGACAAGTAAAGACTGAAACAGAAACCATCTGAATATGCAACAATAGATCAGCTGAGCTGACTGGTAAGAAATCTAGACAGCACCACAAGAATGTGCACACTAAAATAGGACAGACTCATTTTTGAAACACTTTACAGACGCTCCCTAAGGCAGAGGCTAAAGCGTGGAAAAGGAAGTGGTGAGCTGGACGCCCTCTGATTGGCTGGTCTCAGCTGCAGTGTCATCTCAGTACTGATAGAGGCCTGTGGGCGGGACTTGAAACCCTGTCTCCTCACAACACATGGCCTGTTCTCAGAAGCTGTGGCTGAGTTCCAGGAAGCCACAGGGCCTTCAAAGTGAAATTGAAATTGCAGAGGCAAGTGTTTAGGAGTAGATCATTTATTGACTTTGCATAGGAGCGGTGTGTCTTAATTTAAATCAGCTTTTGTTTTATGCTTTTGTGTGTAGACAGGTTTGAGGAGGAACAGAGCAGCACAGAGGTGATGCAAAAACATCTACAACTACAACTCATTAAAAATTATGAGTTTCTTTAATTTTACCAAATTTAAAAAACATTGGAATATAATCAAGAGACAGATGGATGGTCACAAGTCATCAAACCAAGCTGAACTTGGAATTTTTGCATCAGGAATGTAAAGCATAAAGTTATCCAAAAGCAGTGTGTAAGACTGGTGGAGGAGAACATGATGCCAAGATGCATGAAAAAAACTGATTAAAAACCAGGGTTATTCCACCAAATATTGATTTTTGGACTATAAAACTTGAACTTATGAATCTGAACTTGTTTTCTTTGCATTATTTGAGGTCTGAAAGGTCTGCATCTTTTTTGTTATTTCAGCCATTTCCCATTTTCTGCAAATAAATGCTCTAAATGACAATATTTTTATTTGAAATTTAGGTGGAATGTTGTCTGTGGTTTATAGAATAAAGCAACAATGTTCATTTTACTCAAACAAATATCTATAAATAGCAAAATCAGAGAAACTAAATCAGAAACTGAAGTCTTCTCATGAGTTTTTCCAGAGCTGTGTATCTGATAAGGGTTAATGTGCCTCACATAAACAAAAACAAATTTATCATCATTCATCAGTGTCTTTACTGTCAACACAAATACCCACACATGCTGGAACCGCGCGGAGTGCACGTTAACCTAGACCAGAACGTTACCTGAGCCACTTCAGGCGATGCGTGGATCAGATGCCACACGTATCCATTCAGCTCATCTTTCCTCCGGTCCGCCATGGCCTCCCCACGAGAGCGGCCAATCATGAAGCGGCTGGGAAAGCTGCAGACCGAGCAGAACAGAGGAGAACATTATTAGAACAGGATAAAATAAACAGTAAAGGAGCAATGCTGACACGTTTTGGCTGCCTTTTCCCCTCTACCGTATTTGTGTTATCTGGTGCCACCCTGTTCTGATCAAATATACACACACTGATAACAAAATGTAGGTCCAGATAGGAATACGAGAGTTTCCACTGAGCTCAGCAGCCTGAAAAAAGTTTTTTACCCTTTTTTTAGGTTGTTAACACAGGCTACTAAATTTTCCCAAATTGCAGCTTTATAAAACAAAAAAACAACAAAAATCTGTTTTATCTTTCAATGGAAGTTAATGTAAAATGATTAAATCATTTTAAATGCTGGTATTTGCTTTTATTTTTGTCCTCTCCTTACAAAAACACAAGCAAATACTAGCATTCAAAATTATTTAGTCATACTTTTATATTAAGTTCACTAATATATCTCATCTCATCTCATTGTCAACCGCTTAATCCGTGAAGGGTCGC
Source organism: Astyanax mexicanus (assembly GCF_023375975.1). Classification (NCBI taxonomy): domain Eukaryota; kingdom Metazoa; phylum Chordata; class Actinopteri; order Characiformes; family Acestrorhamphidae; genus Astyanax; species Astyanax mexicanus. The sequence goes on along the minus strand of NC_064431.1, from coordinate 18,978,791 downwards.
GGGGGGGGGCTGGAGCCTATCCCAGCAGGCATCGGGCAGAAGGCAGGATACACCCTGGACAGGCTGCCAATCCATCGCAGGGCAGACGGACACAGACAGACAAACAGACACATTCACTCACACACTCACACCTAAGGGGCAATTTCAATCAAGTTCCAATTAGCCTGAACGTGCCGTCTTTGGACTGTGGGAGGAAACCGGAGGAACCCGGAGGAAACCCACACAGACACAGGGAGAACGTGCAAACTCCACACAGAAAGACCAGGGTCGCCCCAGCCGGGAATCGTGCCGGCCCTCACTAATATATAATATATATATATATATATATATATATATATATATATATATATATATATATATATATACATATATATTATTGATGAATATATTTATATTTAAATGTTCATTTTAAAAGCTAAAATCTAAAAAGAAGTTTGCAGGAAGAATAACTTATTAATTCATGCTTTAATAGATTAAATGAATGCTAACTCCATATTACACTTTTAACAACTGAATTACTGGAAGAGGATGTGATTAATCTGGATTAAAAAAAAAATAATGCATTAAAGTTTTCAAAACAACCCATGCATGAGTTAATGATGATAATCAATTTACCACAAAATATTGTCAAACACACATTGAAACAATGTCGAAAGCAGGTCAAATGTTGTGTGGACCAATAAGAATGCTCCAAAATGACCAATAATAAAATAAAAAGCCTTCTTATGTTGGCTTCCATTAAATAAAAAAAATATGTTTTCTAGAAACTAAATAAGTAGTTAATAATCAGTAAATAAAAGCATCTTCTCAGTGTTATTATGTAATAACTGTAAGTGTAAGGACACTGAAGAGACTGTGTCTGTACCTGGGTAGTTTAGAAGAGGGGAAGACAAGGCGCAGTTTATCATGCAGCTCATGAAACTCCTCAAAACTCCTCTGAACCAACGACGCCCCCTGCTGGCCCTCACGCTCCACTCTCACCACATACGCCTGAAACAGACGAACCAACAGCATACATAAAACATGCTGTTGAAATGAGCCATTTAAGGGAGGGGTAATATGGCCCTATGATAATGTCACATATTTTTAGGATAATTTTGGCAATATGACAAAACACAAAATATTTCAATCGCTTTAAAAAATATTACACAATAAACAAAATAAATGTTCATTTTAAATTTTAAATCTGTGAACTTTTGTCTGATTTGTAAGGTTAACAATAACTTAATAATAAAACAAGTTAAACAATTTAATTTAAGAATAATGTAATATAACAAAATCTAACACGAAAATAAAATGAAGAATTTTTAGCACCGTATTTTACAGACCATAAGGTGCACCGGATTATAAGGCACATTTTCCGTGACAAAAGAAAGGAAAAAAGGTGTTGCTTAAAATAATATGTATATTATTTTAAAGTCAAACAAGCGTTGGATGTTAATCTACACAGATTTCTTTCCTGAAAACTGTTCATAAAGCATTTCCGTTTATTCACAGTAAGCTTAGATTTTCAATATTTCAATAGCGCAGTTAGCAGCTGCGCTAGCAGTGGTTAGCCACGATTAGCAGCACATAGTGCTAGTAAATGCCACCCAATAGCAATATACTGAGGAACCCTGGGTGTTCCAGTAAGCCAGGGTGTTAATAGCTAACGGTTCATAGCTTTTTTTAATACAGTAAACACACAGGCAATAGTTTTCACTGCAGGCTATTTACTGCAGTTTGCAGCTAATGCTAATGCTGCTCCAGCCTTGGTGCTGGAGAAGTTTCACTTAACAATTTAACTCCTGTATAATGCTGCACTTCAGCAGAGTGGCTTTACTGCTTCTTACAACCTAAATGGTAGAATATATACATAGGGCACACCGGATTATAAGGCACACTAATGATTTTTGGAAGAATTTAAGAATTTTAAACGCACTTTATAGTGCATAAATCACAGTACATGCATTTAAAGTGCAAACAAAAACAACTGCACAAAAGTACCCTTAAAGCATGACATTAAATAACAAGACAAGTATAGATATACAATATACACATATACTGATATTATTACAATATGGATTTTTTCCAATATTATCCCAAATGCTATTGCTATCACACAGCCCTAGTCACAGTAATAGGAAACAGTGTGTTGTAGCATAAGCATAAGACTTACGTAGCCTTTATTGGGGCTGTAGGTTCTGATGTGATTGCAGATGAACAGGCTGCGGATGAGGCCGTCGCTCTTCAGAGTGTAGACCCGCGGGGCGAAGGACAGAACCGGTCGCTCTTCAGACGAGGCGAACTTCATCTGGGCCAGATTATGGATGAAGAAGTTTAGCTTGGTGGCCACACTGCCCAGACTGGACTCTATCAACCTGGAAGAAGGGAGAAAATAAAAAAAATATATAATTTTAAAATTTAAATTATATTTACACGCTCCCCAGTGGTTCAACTCCTGAAATAAAGGAGTGCATTTCCTGAGATCCAGGATGTTTGTATAAAGCACCCAAGCTCGCTTTTTAAAGTTCACTGGATGTACAATTTTGTTCTATTTTAGGTTATTTACTGGCCTCGACATTTATATAAAGGGGTTCTAAAACTGGAAGTGTATAGTGATTGTTTAAATACAATTTTAAGAAAACTCTTACAGTATAAAAACAATATCATTACTATAAAATCTGGATTAAAAAAGGTTTACTTTTTATCCAATCAGAAGAGTGGGATCTAACAGCAGAGTACAACACAAATATCTAATGTGTGAAGTTTAAACACAACAATAATAATTAACCAGTGTCTGACAGCAATCTTTACATGTAAACTAATTATTAAAAATCGATACTGTGTTTTTGAGAATTGATACAATATTGCAAAACAGAATACTGTGATACACTAAAACATCAATATTTTCTGACAACCCTAGTTGCGATACATTTAGTGTTCACGTGCATGTAAGTGATTCTTCTGTAGGTATTTATTAAACACTTTCTGACTTGCAAAGTGAAAACTTTTCAAAAATGAATAAAATACAAAAAAATATGCTAAAACTTTGTTTCTCCCCAAACTTTGCTGTTAGGTGGATTCTACGGTGGTGTTAGGCAGTTAATTGTATCCTTGGTGGTTGCTATGGTGTTGCCAAGTGGTTGTTTGGTGGCTACTATTGTGTTAGAGGAGAAGTGAATCCAAAAAGCTGGTGAAAACATGCAAAAACAGATAAAACAGGTATTTAAAAAAAAAAAAAAAAACTTAACACAGCTGATGGTGCACAGCACTATGTTAAATACGTTGTTTTCTAACCTGGTAAAGTACATGGTGGCATCTGCCTCGGACTCGTGTGGTCGCAGAGCATCGTAGACATATTTTAAGTCTTCCAGATCAGACAACTCAGGAATGCCACAGGACAACATCTGTAGATGCAAATATGCACAAACAAAAACAATGATTCACAAGCAAAAACTTCAGTTAGTGATAACATCTCAAATGCTCTGAAACCAAGGATCATATGTTGGTTACATTGTTGAAGGTATATTAAGTTCAGTTAGTTTTAGTTTTACACTGCAGTTTAGTCCCCCTGTACTTGACACTGATTGGTTTGTAGAATGTTGTCAGTTCAGAAAATAGCTTTTTTTTTTAGGTGTTAGGCCAAATTCTGCTTCCCTGACAGTATCTGACTCGCTTCGAGCGCAGGAAAGTCCTGCAGAAGAACGGGCTTTCCCCTAGCATTTCTTTTATATCTGTTTATAAATAAGAATTAATCTACAGTTACAGTAGATACAGGAATCACCAGCATAATCTGTTGAACCCACACTGCTGCAAGACAAGCATGCATGCTTAGGGGAGTTTTTCGGCACAACATCTGTTTCTTTTTCTTCTTCTATTGTTTACTGGGTGATGCTAGCCTAACTCAACTTTGTATAATTGGTCTTAAAGTTTGAATCAATCAATCAAAAAAAAAAAAGTTGCACACAAACCAGAACACGGTTCAGTTCATCCAAACCAAATTCTGGTCCTTTGGTCTAGTCAATGGTGTGTAGTACCTTTGAAAATTACTGAAAAATTCAGACTAAAAAGCACCCACTGAAAGGAATAAGTTACAGACTAGTCACAGACTATATATATATTTTTATATTATATATTCAATGTAAAGTCTCTGTTCAAATTGCAAAAGGCTTAATTCCTGTCTGGGAAACTGACCCTTGTGTCTCAAAACAATGATACACTATTTTATCTTGTCTTATATTATTATATTAAATCTCTTACCAGGCCCAACAGGTTGAGGAAGAGATGTGCATGTTTCCTGATGAGGTTATAAGCCTCACAGCACAGGTCCACAAAGTCATGGAAGCGGCTGGATGGCTTGTCTCCACCGTTGATCACGTACGCCATGTCAGACGTGAAAACAAACGGAGCCCGGTCCCTGAAGAACAGGAAAGAAATGAAGAAATCACTTAAAAACCATCAAGTTTAAGTTGGCTCATAAAGATACCGGGCTGTAAACTTTTACTGTAAACCATTACTTTATTACAATGTGCCTATTACAATGTTGTAGTGATCTGTTTCTAGCTGTGTTCAGACGGCAGACACATTGGATCTGATTCTCATACCAGATTTGATTATATGAATGATTTGAAGAGGTTGTTGTTTGTCATGTTTCAGGTGACACAAAAGACCATTTTTGTCTGATTTGACTAAAACACATCTGTATAAATCTGTTTTAAACCACCTCCAAATTTGGTTTGGACCCAATTTGAAAAAAAAAAAAAAAATTGTTAATATAGTTTCATGTGGTTTCTGGCTGTCCATACTTTAATTTAGATATGCCAAAATCAGGTTTGGGCCGGAAAATAGTCTGAAAATAGCCCATAGAGTAAAAAGGGACACCTATTTAAGTGTGTTTTGTCATTGCTCAACTTGTCCTTGATTATTATACTGATCAATAAATTACTCAATATACACATTATATAGTATAATTCAAACGAATAACTAATAATAAAAATTAAGTCTCTACAAAACAACAACTTTACAGAAGAGAGATAAAACCTTTTTGACTTTCATTGGAAGCCGACGTAAAAATAAACGGTAATTATAAATTTTATTTGAGGTAATTTTGGAGAATTTCTTTTCTGTGGTTAATTCACTAAGAAACTGTGTAAGGCACAGTTTGTGTGTTAAAATTTTACAATAAACTAAAAATGAACAAAAATGGAGATACTTGTTTTCTTGTATATGGTTTCAACAGATTCTGAAACGGGATCGGTGTGTCAGTATCTGTAAAACAGTACTCAGCCGTCTCGCTCTGGTGCTAATTAGCTCTGAACTTGCCCTGCCCCTCTCATTCTCTCACCGTTTGATGTTACCGAACATCTGCGCGTGGCCCAGGAACTTGCCAAAGTCAATGTGGAACATGTGGCCACTGGTCTTCAGCATGATGTTGTCGTTGTGACGGTCGCAGATGCCCAGGATGTAGGTGGCTACGCAGCAGCCTGCACAGGAGTAGATAAAGTTCTCTACAGCCTAGAAAACAAAAAAGAAAGAAAAAAAAAATATTAAACAGTATTTAGGGTATTTAGAGATGGCATTAGGTAAATATAAACTAAATAAACTAAACAAACAGTTTATTTAAAATTTCTACTAATCATTTTAATAAGACGCTTGAAAGTAATAAGAGCTATACAATTAAAAACTATGGCATTTATAGATAAGGTTTGCTCTAGCCAGATGGCAGAACACAAATCTTTTTATTTTTCTGCTGATTTTCAAACTCTTCAAAACAATTATTCCAGCTAATCAAAGAATCCCCAAATGAGTATTGATTAACCAAAAAAATAATAATAAAAAAATAATATATATATATATATATATATATATATATATATATATATATAATACTAATAATATATAAAAATTGGTTTCTGAACAAACAGAAACAGTTCCCACTTCCAGGCAGTTGCTAGGCTGTTGCTACGAAGTAGGGTGTTTTTGCTAGATTGTTGGCTAGGTGGTTGCTGTGGTATTCTATGTGGTTGGTTGGATGTTACACGTGTATTTGTATTATTGTAACAAAACAAACCTTTGCATCCCATTCATACCTATAAGAAATAATAATTAAATGTCTCCATTTAAAAAGCTGTATAAACCCAAATTGCATCAGACAGATAAACCTGGGAACAATCTTTCAATAACTGAAAATGTGGGAAAACAGCCAGAAAACCTATAATAGGAGCATAAAGAAAAAATAAAGAAAATGTTTTACAATGCTTTTACCTTCTCGTACTCGTCCTCAGTAGGGTTGTGTTTCTGCAGCCAGTCGGCCAGAGGACGGTCTTTAAAGGAGCCGGTAACTCCGTGCTCTACCTGGATCTTCCTCAGAGTCTCTGCATTAGGAATCATCTCCACCATACCTAGAAAATAAAGAACCCATTAAAACAGGGGTAGGCAATAGGCGGCCCGCAGGCCAGATGTGGCCCGCAAGCATGAAACATCTAGTCCGTGAGGTTGTTTGGACTATAATGAACGATAATGAAAAGAAATAAAAAATAAAATGCTTTTCTTGCGAGCTTTTGTTTACATTCCTCCCCTGTCTCTCTGTCGCACTCAGCGTGACTTTAGTTTCCGCTCGTTCTCGTTTTCCCACCCGCTCTTGTGCTCCCCATCTATCTATAAAGACATTTTTTCCCAGCCGTGTCCCAATTCACAAGCCGGAGCAACGATAGTGTATTGGACTGTGACCCTGATGACACGGGTTCGATCCCATGTGAGAAGCGCTGTGTTTATTTATTTGTTTTTTTTCTTTCTTCTTGGGTTTACCTGCTTTGAGATCAACTGTTCTGCAATTGGGTTTAACAACCTCCTGGGCTGGACAGCCACTAGTCTACTACAGACTAGTGGCTCTCCATCCCATTACACTTAATTTTCCAAAACAGTTTTTTTTTTTTGGCCCACCACGTAATGGCTTGGAAAAAACTTACAGTAATTGCTGACCCCTGCTTTAAAAGCTGTATAAACTGCCATACAACATTCCTGTCCTTTACTTTAACTCATGAAGTGACACTGACCTTCAACTGATCTTATTTACAGAAATGTAGGAGTGCTGGGTTAGTGCTGGACATAAAACCATCTCCTTTTAAAGGTGTATTGTTTACTTTTACAGGTCTGGTTTGACAATTAAACCATTTATACGATTTAACTAAATGTTTTACCTTCCATAGAACTAGTTCTGACAAGATTTTTTAAACAAAATCTTGATAATATTTAGGAATAGGAAATTGTTGTTGTGTCATTTATGTTACATTACGATTTTAACCTTAAATTATTAAACATTTACATTCATGTGCCTCTTAATTACAGTAAGATCCAAACATGAATCAGGTGCTCAATCAATTTATTTGATTAAATTTTAAAATTGGTATCAATATTTACAAATGCGTCTGGGATTTTATGGGTTATTAACAACATCATCCTAAGAGATTTACGCAGTTTCATTTGGGTTTGAGCTTTGGACACTTGGATTCTGAAGGTGCTATTACATTCTAATCATCTGCCTTGACTGCCTGCTGATAAGTCATTCAAATGCATAAATATCCACATATTTAACTATGTGCAGTCCAGTACACAAGTCAAATAAGCCTGTACCTCGGCTGCGTCCAGTGGAGAAGCAGCGGAAGATGACCATCCTCATGTCCAGCCCCTCCTGGATCCAGATCTTGTTCATGATACGGATGACCTGCAGTGTCAGCATGTCCTGCCGCAGGTCATCTCCTGACTGGAAAAGCACACGGGGATGTTAGCTCAGATTTGGCAACAAAGGGGTGGAGTCTAATAAGAGATCTGGCAGAGTTAGCACAGACACAGCGTACCTTGAAGATGACGTTAATGTTGTCTCCTTGCAGATCCATGTTCTGGAAGGAGAGCTTCAGGGGCACAGCGTTGGAGTTGAAGTAGGAGCAGGACTACAGGGAGAAAAACAACATATTAAATATGTAGAAGATGAGTGGGAGGAATTCAGAGAGAAAGACATTCGGTTTGTTTGTGTTAAGCCCTGAAGGAGAGTTGGACAAGATAGACACACACCTACATAAACAGAGACAGACAGACATACAAAAAAATATATAAAAAAAGAGATATACAGGGAAACAGTAGCAAAAAAAACATTCATCCAATTGATAGATACGCTATAAAAGACGGTATAATTTTATAATCTATTTACATTTTAATTTTAGACATCAGTAGTTTTAAAGAGCCAGTAGTTTTACTTATTATACTGACATGTATAACATCCTTAATTAACACAATGGCATGCCAAAAATTATGGGACAGCTCCAACTCCCATAAATTTCTAGGCCTCGGCTTGAGCACAATAACCAATGTGCAATCAGGCTCACTCACAAGATAACACCTCACCTTTTACCGGTATTTCTGTTTGCATGCCTTCCTATAATCAATTTAAATACTGCTGTCCCATGACTTTTGGCATATATTTAATATTAATATAATTAAATGCTCAGGTTTAGGTACATTTACCATGCTTTTTTTTTTTTTTTTAGAACATACAACTAACAAAACAGTTTTCAACAGAAATTATTGCAAAAGGGTATGGACAACTCATCCAGGAGGTCTAAAAACACACACGCACACACACACACATACACACAGACACACACTCTACCTGTATATTAATGCCCTTGACAAGCAAGCCAGGGTTGAGGGGGAGGCGGCAGCTGCTGTTGATGCAGAAGAACTGCTTGACCTCATCCAGCCCCTCTCTCAGAACAGCCTAGAGCCAAAACACAGCCGAACACAACAATCACAATGCTGACAACCTGTGAACCCCATGCATGCACTTTTCCCATGCAAACAAGCAGTATTTAATATTAATTAAATAATAAATAATGCCAATAAATACATTAAAAACTGCATTAAGAATTTTAGGCCCTCCATAAACACATGCTTTATGTTTTTACATGGATATATAAATATGAAGATGATAACAGATGATGACAGGACGCGGGTCTGACCTGTCGGGAGGAAGGTGAGGTGTCTCGGACACGCTGGGCCACCTTGGCCAGGATGTTGACCAGCCAGCACTGGCGGTCGAACTCGTCCCGCAGGCCGTGACCAGAGCAGCAGAGCAGAGCGGCCAGCAGGTGCTGGTAACGTACGCTGAACTGGGAGTCCTGCAGAGCGTCCTTCAGCAACCTGCAGGACAGAGTGTAGGACATGTTAATATTTTATAGCAAGGGTCACTAATCTGAAAGGTGAAAGGCCAGAGTGGCTGTGGGTCACTAAAAGTCACTAAATTAACCAAAGAAATTCCATTTATTTTAATCAAAGAAGATTTTTAAAATTGATTTTACTGAATTTGTGATGGATGCCATAAAATATTTAGGGTTAGGAGCAGGCTACAGGCCGATGAAACTCAGCTCTGAGCGGGAAACTAGTGGTTAGCGCCTAATGCTAATGCTACTCCAGCCCTGGTGCTGGAGAATTAAACTGAATCTCCTGAATAATCCTACAATTTGCGATTTGGAGTGACTTTACTGCTACTTACAACCTGACTGGTAGAATTCATACATAAGACGCACTGAATTAAAAGACTCACTGACGATTTTTGTACCTTATAGTGTGAAAAATACTGTACATAAATGAAATGAAAATGAAAATGTATTCTGGTCTTGCTTTCAAAGAAAGTGTCATTTTTTGATACGAATTATTTGGTCTTTTCTTTTCTTTTAAATTTTTTTTCCGCCATTTTCTGTCTAATTAATTCGGTTGCCAAATATCCAGTGCATCACTACTAAACTTGCACATGCAAACAATTGTTAAGTCAAGTGTGAGTTTTAGGCTGTTCACGCTCTCTCTTTAATGTGATCTATAGCTGAAAGTGGTCTGAACATTTCAATAAGCTCTTAAACTGACGCTTTTGCCCTAAAGAGTAACGCTTTGCATGAAGTTTCAGTTTCATCTTCTCATCTTCTCCAGCCTCACAGGAGAGATCAACAGGTTTCAGTATCTGCAGCTGAACTTATCACTTATCAGAATGCATTCCAGACTGCTGTTAAAAAAAAAAAAGAACAACCTATTCTGCCACGCTCACTTATTTGTTTTGCCTACTTTCTTTAAGTTTCTTTAAACTGCATTTCTATAATTTTCCCCCTTTGATGCTGCAACAGCGTCCTCCTGTGGCCACGTTTAGACATTTCTTAAGAAAATCGGTTAACTCACTCTACCACACAGATAACACACATCTGTATCAGCATCACATATGTCCAAAAAAAAAAAAAAAAAAAAGGATTTTGACTTCTTTTACTTGCTACTGAGACCCTGTGTGTTACCTGCAGTGTGTCCTTATTTTTTTATTAATTATATTTTATAAACACGTTTCTTCAGGTACGTGTGTTTAGTTATATAACCTACATCTCTCAGTATTTTCACAATAAATACAAATATTCTGGAAACTTTAAAACACACGCCTGATGGCATGTTTCCTCTTTTCAAGCTGCTGAGTGTGGAATATGGAGCTCCACTACCATTTATTTCCTCCATTAAAACTCTCAGTTAAACTCAGTAACTCATTAGCACAATACAATATTCTAGATGAAAAGCATCAAAATTTCCCTTAGATATTATAAAACAGTAAAACTACCCCAAATGATTACAGTAAAAAAGGATCTAATCTTTTACATTACATTTGGCAGACGCTTTTGTCCAAAGCGACTTACAATAGTCAAGTACAATGTAAAATAAGTTTAAAGGTAAAAACAACTTTGGATAGGGATAAAAGGAGGTCAAAGGGGAATAATAGGATAGAGGAGTGAAGGAGGGGAAGAAGGAAATGAGGTTAGAAGTAGTTAGTGTGTTAGAGGTGTTAAGAGAGTAAGTGCTCTTTGAAGAGCTCTGTCTTCAGGAGTTTCTTAAAGATAGCGAGAGATTCTCCTGATCTGGTAGTGGAAGGTAGTTTGTTCCACCATTGGGGAACTCTGTATGAGAACAGTCTGGATTGCTTTGTGTGAATGTTTGGCAAAGCGAGGCGACGTTCATTGGAGGAGCGCAGCGGCCGGGAGGTAGCGTAAGCCTTCAGGAGCGAGTGCAGGTAGGAAGGAGCCTGTACTGTCATCACCTTGTAGGCGATTGTAAGAGCTTTGAATTTGATGCGAGCGTATCTGCGTATAGTGTATAATATCACACCACACCATTATTACTTTCCCCTTCCCAAAAACACAGTTTTAAGTACCAGCATTAAAGAAAAAAAATCATGACTTTATCCATGATTTAGTCACAGAATATGTGATGTTCGGGCATCTCTAGCCATGTAAATTGGGGAGAAAAAGGGATAAAATAATAATTATTAAGGGATTGGCATGGATAATACAAATCTAAGTGTTTATAACTGATTATTTTATTCACATTTAAAAACCTATTTTCAAAAGTGTGATTATTTCGATAGATTGTTTTGATCAGTTGACACCAATATGTGTCAATATGTTAAATATGTTCAAGAACACAGTTTTTTATGCAGTAACATAACTGTACCTTATAAAGAAGATAGAAGAAAATTAATAAGAACACTCCATTAAACATTTACATAGTTATGCTCTAATTAATCTCTCATGTGAAGATGTCACTATTTAAGCAAAACCTCTGCCCAGCCACCGTCCAGCAGATGGCGCTGTGGGTGAACCCAGCGAGTGGGAGGGTTGTGAAGGACAGATGTTCATCATGATGTGTGCCATACTGTGTTGGTGCTGGTAGAGGCACACTTTAACCTCAGATTGTCAGATGATTTGTGTTTCATTTTTATGGGGGATTATTTGTAATCACTAGGCATGGCCATCTGAAGCTGACAGATTTGCGTGCGTGTGTGTGTGTGTGTGTGTGTGTGTGTATTCACACACGTGTGACCTGATTTCAGTGTGTGCTAGATCAGCATGAGCATTTGTTTCAGAGCTGCAGTGAAAGATAAAGTGGACGCACCAGAACAGACAGTGGGCGATGCGTACGTCTCCGATGGCTCTTCTCAGCAGGAAGCGCACCAGCGGACTGTCCAGATAACACTCGTACTTCAGCGCCTGGATCCAGGATACATGGTTAAGAGATAAAAACTGAAAGTGTGGGCACAACTTTGTACATGTTTATTGTGCTAAATATGGACTAGTTTTGCAAACACATGGCTAACATTTCATTTAACAAGATTATATACACACATGTTATAGTATATATACACATATTTGCATCTAGGGATGCACAATAATATCGAAATTATACTGGTATTGGCCGATTGGCCGCTTTTTTTTGTATCATCACATTGGGGCTATCCCTAGATTTTGCTGATTTATTTATTGTATGCCGGAAATATGGAATATTGAGCTACACTAGCGTTTCTTGCTTTTTAAGCAGCACTGGTATGTTTTTTTTTTTTTTACTTTAAAGGAACACATAGTAGCTATTAATGGAAAAAATATGGTTTAGGGTTTTGTGGCTCTATAAATAATGTGAGTAGGTGCCAAAAATGTCTGCACAGCACTGTCCACATATACAATAAAATAAACATAGTGTGAAGGTATATGACAAACAGAAAGTATAAAAAAAAAAAAAAAAAACTCTGTTGTTACCTGCACTAGTTGTGGAAGGAAGTCTAGCAGCTCAGGGTCAGAGATTGTGTCCATCCACTTGACAGCTGTGCGCCTGCACTCCTGATCAGGAAACCTAAACACATAAACACACACAAACACTGGCTTTTAGTTCAGAAAATGTAATAGAAAATATACATCCCACATACAGCTCTGGAAAAAAATAAGAGACAACTTAAAAATTAGTTTTAGTTTTAGAGGAAGATACACTATCACGAGCCATCAAACCAAACTGAACTGAATTTGAATTTTTGCCCCAGGAGTGGCATAAAGTTATCCAAAAGCAGCGTGTAAGACTGGTTTTGCAATATTTGAGGTCTGAAAGCTCTACAGCTTTTTTGTTATTTCAGCCATTTCTCATTTCCTGCAAATACATGCTCTAAATGACAATATTTTGGGGGGGAATTTGGGAGGAATGTTGTCTGTAGTTTATAGTATAAAACAATAATGTTCATTTTACTCAAACATATGCCTATAAATAGCAAAATCAGAGAAACTGATTCAAAAACTGAAGTGGACTCTTCAGAGCTGTTTTTTTCCAGAGCTTTTTATGTATAATCCTGTATATGCAACAACATGTATGCAGTAATGCAATTGGAACTAACAAAATTCTATGTTTATAAAAGCCTTCTACTAAAAAGCACATTTTTTAAAATGTGACTCAAACTAAATCTTTCTCATTAAGCCACTACAACAGCTTAAATATTCACTAATAATTGCTGATGGTGCAGTTGGGCTCTCCAGCAAGGCTTCTGCGCTGCATATTTATTCCATTGGACCTGGTTAACGGATATTTCATGGTCCAGTCCCTTCAGCCCAACAGCCAAGAGATCCGGCGCCACTGACTGCAGGTCTGGACAGTCCGGATGGTCAGGTGGGCGGCCGGTGTAGATGGAGTAAGGAGTAGAGACGGGAGGTCTTACGTGGAGTGCAGCAGGCCCAGGGCGTCCAGGTGGTTGGTGCAGACCCACTGGTGCAGGAGGGCGTAGATGTCGGGCAGGCATGCCCACTCCCAGCTGGGCGCACTGGCGAGGATGAGGGGCAGACGGCTGCTTTCAGAGTGGCAGAAGTAACGCTTCTCCCACAGCAAACGCCGGTCTTCAGGGGTCAGCCTGAGAGAGAGAAAGAAAGAGAGACTAAGAGCTTTAGGTACATTTACTACAGTTAGTTTTGGTTTCATACTGCAGTTTAGTGATTAAATATATCTCTAGGCACCTTTCAGTTCAATTACGATTCATATTTCTGTGATAAAGGGATTATAAAATGATCACGGTGCATCTTAATGCATCATTTTCTTCTATACTGGATTTCTTTCTTTCTTTCTGTCTACTTGGTGTTTTTAAAGTAAAGTATCTGTATTGATCCATAATGAATCCCGCTATCTAACAAACTCCTATTATAACAAGACACTATTTCTATGCATTGTTATTTCAATTAATCAAATGATTAATACAAACATCTAGGCTTAATGTGGTTAGGGTGAAAAATTAAAACCAGCTACAAGGAAAGCAGAAACAAATATTAGAAAACAGCCCCGGAGATCGGCTCGTTCCACAGCGCTGACGCCGGGCAAACAGCCCCGGAGATCGGCTCGTTCCACAGCGCTGACGCCGGGCAAACAGCCCCGGAGATCGGCTCGTTCCACAGCGCTGACGCCGGGCAAACAGCCCCGGAGATCGGCTCGTTCCACAGCGCTGACGCCGGGCAAACAGCCCCGGAGATCGGCTCGTTCCACAGCGCTGACGCCAGGCAAACAGCCCCAGAGATCGGCTCGTTCCACAGCGCTGACACTGGGCAAACAATTTCAAGCACTTTCTCCAAAATTCCAGCACTTTCCAGGCCTGGAAAATTCAAGCATTTTCCAGGATTATAAGCACCCGTACGAACCCTGTGAATCAAACAAAAATCAGCGTCGATAGGAGAGCACAACAGTGCGAACGGCCGCATCCACGCTGACACAGACACAATTAAAACAACATGGCGATATACAAGAAAAATGCATGTCCGTTATGCAAAATGCATACGTTAGTAGGTCTGAATCTGAATCTTGAATCTTTGAATTGAGATGCAAATTGAGATGCAAATTTCCCACACCCCCCACTCAATACTGATTTATTTGTAGAAGTTGCCTTTTCAGGTGCTGTGCTGAAATCTGCCTCCATGCCAGAATCCAACTCCCTTTGAGAGCAGGTGTTCCTACAGCAGAAAGAGCATAACAGATTCCCTTCAGATTCCTTTCATTTCTGTTTATAATTAAGGGCTAATCTACAGATACAGTAGATACAGCAATCACCAGCAAAATATGTTGTAACCATACTGCTGCTTCATGCCCTGAGGAAAAATGTTAAGGTCCGGACCAAACAAGGTTTGAACTGCTGTTCTGGCCCTGAGGGCATACCTGAAAGAAGGAAGATTTGAGGATTTCAACAAAAGACAATACTGACAGAATGCCCTGCAGGCCTCCAGAATTTATGATCCAGTGAGCTGCACACCAGGCTTCACATTGTCCTGCATTTGTCTCTGTTTCTGAAAACATTGGTATTAAATGTGTTTATCCTGCTTTTGTTGGAGTAACTTCCTCTCTAATGACTAGGGAAGCCTTTTTGGCAGATTTAATAGAATTGCTGTGAGGACTTGACCGCATTCAAATTTGAGCTACACAATAGTGCTTGCGTCCTTATAATTGCCACTATTAATGCAATTTGAAAACAGGTGCTTAGCTCTTATAAGCAGTTCATTAAAAAACTAAACAAAGCCAAGTGTTCCACTTTAATTTAACATGAATGCTAGAAATGTGCTTTATTTTATCACAAAGTAATCTATTTTGAAGGTTAATTGAAGGTTGAGAAATAAAAATAAAGCACAAATAAAAAAAGACTTAGACATAGACTTCTCTGCACATTTTAGCTGTTCTAGACATTGTTTTATATGTTTCATAGCAGTAAAAGCTGTGCACTGGAGGACTAGGGCCAGGATCAATTAGATCAATATCTGCCATGCCCATCTGAGATCCAACCACAGGGTGAGTTATCGTCTATTCCAAAGAGGCTGTATCTCATCCCGCCACCAATCACCAATCACCAGAACCCCCCCCCTGCCTAACAAACACGCGAGGTGGGAGCGGCTCCTCTCCAGGGAGGACAGCTGCGCCGCAGGACCACTGAATCAGATTACCACCCGGGCCTGCTGAGCCCGCTCTGTGCCACAGCAACACCAATACTGCTGCTTTAGCCTGGGGGGGAAGGGTACAGATCTTCTTTTGATGAGAGCCCTGCTGATGAAAGCCGCACTTCATTTATATTTATGACTACATTTCCCAGAATTCACTGAGAAAATGGAAGTGCTGTGGATCCTAAAAGGCAGAATATAGATGACGCAGCCATTAGAATGGATTATGAACCAGCAAAAACGACTGAATACATGAGAAGAGAAATATAACATAAGCCTCAACATGGGCAATTATCACTGTATCTAACTTACTACAAAAAATCAACAGCTTTTATATATTTTTGTATTCTTTTTTATTTATTTTTTTTTACAGCTCGTCCATAGAAACCTGCATTGGCAGACCTATAGTATTGGCCTATATATATTTTTTAATAGAGTGTATATAGACCATTCCACCGAATGGGTGCCATTTCTGTCCCCAGGAAATTACATGTATAAATTTAATGTATAAAAAATAACTTTAAAATACATTTTATTATTAAGTAAGATATGTAATTAAAACATTAATAAAAACTACTTAGAGAACTGAAAAAAATAGTATTTGTTAGCTGACCCACTCTCTAACTATAAACTTTATCATGAAATATATTATATATTATTAAAATCCAATTTTTATTGTTCAAAATTAAATCCATAATATTTAAGTTAAAATACACATTTTAGTTGTGTCCCTGGGTTTCACTCCTTCATGTTACAGCTGGAACATTCTACTAGTCGCATCTACAACAGGAAGTGACATCAGCTGGTTCTTCTGAAGATCACAGGAAGACTAAAATTAAGTTCCCTCATTTGTTTTTCCTGTATATTTGATCTTATTTTAAATATGACTGAGGAGGACAATCTCAACACTCATTCCTGTTACTATCACTAATTTTTATCATTTATTTATTTTTTAAAAACACATTTTAGGAAAATCACTAGAATGTGCTCAGTGTCCTCATGCTATTAGCATAGCCGCCATTTAGCTATTTTTCATGTTTTTGCTAATTCTATGCTAAAAACTCATTACTGGTACTTTCAGTCCTATTACTTACTAAATTAAACAGTAACAGGAATGAGTGCCAGTAACAGGAGTGATTTTTGTGTCAAAAATATTAACTGTACACGCAGTCAAGAATTTAAAATAAAATTTTAAATAAATACTTTTGTTTTGAGAGAAAATCAAATAAATTAGTGGACTTTTTAAATGTCACATGAGCTTTATAGTTAAATACATGTGTTACTGGATTCAGAGTTGAAAAAAAGATTTAAAAAATTAGTTTATTTTGGAAGAGTTACAACAAGCAAATGGCACTGTATTGTTTCAGAATCAAGATTTAATGACCTGTGGAACTTAAGCCACAGTGGTTTAAACAGCAAATATGACTTCTATCTATAGTGCTACGCTAATGGTCTGGGTTTACTTTGTTCAAACACATACACACAGCTTCAGGGTATCTGCAGCACCACTTCAGTAACTCACAATTTGTTCTTTAAGAGATAGGAAAGAAAAAAAGGCACCCAGGTGGACAGGTTGGTCTACCACCTTGGAAAAACAAACAGAAACTATGTTGTATATCTGCTAACAGAGCAGAGCATGATAAGAGGGAACACACCCAGATCTGACACTTAACCTTTACCTCAAACTGCAACACAAACACGTTTACACACTGCAGTAAATGTGGAGATACACAGGTTAAACAATAAAACATGAGAGTTGAGGTGCACTTTGAATTTTGCCATAATATGAGCAGCCGTGGTTTTATGTTTTTTGGATACAATCCGGGTTAGCACCCGAACATCCCTTTCAGACAGCTTCCTCTTGCGTCCACAGTTAATCCTGTTGGATGTGGTTGGTCCTTCTTGGTGGTTAATGCTGACATTACCCTGGATACTGCGGCTCTTGATACCTCACAAAGTCTTGCTGTCTTGGTCACAGATGCGCCAGCAAGACGAGCACCAACAATTTGTCCTCTTTTGAACTCTGGAATGTCACCCATAATGTTGTGTGCATTGCAATATTTTGAGCAAAACTGTGCTCTTACCCTGCTAATTAGTGTTTCAGTTTCACTGTCCAACCCCAACTGTAAAATTAGTGGGGTAAGAGCACAATTTTGCTCAAAATATTGCAATGCACACAATGATGGGTGTCATACCAGAGTTCAAAAGAGGACAAATTGTTGGTGCGTCTTGCTGGCGCATCTGTGACCAAGACAGCAAGTCTCTGTGATGTATCAAGAGCCACGGTATCCAGAGTAATTTCAGCATACCACCAAGAAGGACGAACCACATCAAACAGGATTAACTGTGGACGCAAGAAGAAGCTGTCTAAAAGGGACGTTCGGGTGCTAACCCGGATTGTTTCTAAAAAAACATAAAACCACGGCTGCCCAAATCACGGCAGAATTCAATGTGCACCTCAACTCTCCTGTTTCCACCAGAACTGTCCGTCGGGACAATAAATTATTGTGGTCTAAAACCAGGTGTTTCAGTTGTCCAACCCCTGTATATTGCAATATTAAACAATGCAGGGCCCATGACATCACCAGCCCCGCCCCCACCCACACATTGTCTCGCATCCGGAGTCTGCACCGAGCACTCAAAACCAGAGAAAAACAGCAAAACAGCAGTAATCGGCCCTTTCATCAGGCATTTAAATAGCTTTTTAAAAGGTAAATAAGAGCGTTTTTTTGGGATTAAAAGCGTGAATTCAGCTGTAACTGGAAATATATGTGCAAAACTGTGCTGGACTGTTGTGCACAGCTTTCGACAACAAGCATTTCAGGCAGCAGCAGCCTGTCACTTACACAGACAGCACTGTGTATCTATTTCTTGTGACAAGAATCAAAACATTGCAACATGACGTGTTTGAATTAATTGACTTAAGTGACATTGCACGTCCTGCGATGTGACTATTGCGCCTGCAAACATCGCCATGACGATGCTTAAACGATACATTGCGCAGCCCTGGTAGACACTGTAGACAATGTACACTTCATTCATGTGGAAAGTTTTAGGAATACTGCACAAGTTGACTTGTGATTAAACGATCTTGGAGCAGAAAGACAAGTGGAAGTTGGGACAGATGTTTCCAAAAAGCAGCTTCTGAAAGAGCTCCAGCATCAGGCTGGATATTTTGGGCTTTAATGGTTTTCCGTACATTGTTCTGCTTCCCAGTGGCTGAGTACTGGTGCTTATCTGCTCCACAGCAGAGATGTATCCTCACAATGCACTCTCTGTTAGCTCCAGCTGCAGACAGCTGATGTGGATATCCCCCCAGCTGGCTGCTCTTCCTCCTGCACTCTTCCTCTCCTCCTGGCCTGTTCTTTCAGTCCCTCTCTTCCCCGTTCAGTCTGTCCACCATTCATTCTGCTGATGCAATGTTGCTGCACCTCTGTATGAAAACACTCTGGCAGTGTCAGGAATAACTAGGAGCATTCATGCATCTCAAAAAGACCACATCCTTCTTGGGTTCACCTTTGACTGGCTATTGTTTCTGTTCCTTTGAGATTGACCTATGTAAATAAGCTCTGTCCTGAGTGGCCATCCTGTGTCCTAGGGGAGCATTCAGTAGCCAGCAGTTTAGTAGCCAAAGGTTCCAGAGTGGTTGAGTTTAGCACACACTTCGGTGTGTTATTTCAACATGACGATGCTCGTCCACATACTGCTACTGTTTATTTTCCAGCTGAAAAATATGAGCTGTACAGGACTAGGATAGTAACATTAGCTGATCTAACTTAGCCTTAGCTTTTGTTTGTTTACAAAATGACGGGCTGCCTTTCTGTGTAAATTTCACTTGTGTGATCGACTGTTGCTTTAATTTAATGTGGCACTGTGAAAATGCTGCTGTAAAACCTATGTATTGAATGTTAGGTAATTTAATTTATCTTTGTCCTTTTATTCCCTTCACTGTCCTCCTCTTGTATCCTTAGTTTCAAATTAAAAGCCCTTTGCAGTGTTTTTTTAATTAAAAAATTGTAATGTTGCATAAAATTCTGTAGAAATTCTGTAAAAATGATGTAAAAAAATATAAAGTACATTTAAAAGTCTTTCATTTCCCCAAAAACTATCCAAAAAATAATCCAGTGTGGCTAATGTATAAATTGTACTAGTCAGATATTAAAAAGCAGCTCGGCTGAAGTACAGCGTCATATGCAGTTAGCGGCTAATGCTAATGCTGCTGCACCCAGCCTTACTTAGTGCTGGAGAATTTTTTTTTTTACTAAAAACTCACCCTTAGACACAATCTTACTGTTAAGCTTACTGTTAATAAACGGAAGTGCTTTACTTTCCCAAATAAACCCTTTTCAGGAGAGAAATCTGTGTAAATTAACATCCAGCCTTCGTTTGACTTTGAAATAAAACAGTGTTGTTTACTTAGGCGCTTCCCTATTCAAAGGGAAACATGACAACAGCCTTGCTCACTTTGATGTAGGCATCCTTACTAGTGTTGCTTAATGCATCTTATAATTGAGTGCACTTTATGTATGAAAATAGACTCGAAAATAGACATTAATTGATAATATAAATATTTATATAAATTATTAAAAAAAAGGCAAAAATGCACTTTTTTTTCCTTTTTATATGTGAAAATACAGGGGTTGGACAATGAAACTGAAACACCTGTCATTTTAGTGTGGGAGGTTTCATGGCTAAATTGGAGCAGCCTGGTGGCCAATCTTCATTAACTGCACATTGCACCAGTAAGAGCAGAGTGTGAAGGTTTAATTAGCAGGGTAAGAGCACAGTTTTGCTCAAAATATTGCAATGCACACAACATTATGGGTGACATACCAGAGTTCAAAAGAGGACACATTGTTGGTGCACGTCTTGCTGGCGCATCTGTGACCAAGACAGCAAGTCTTTGTGATGTATCAAGAGCCACGGTATCCAGGGTAATGTCAGCATACCACCAAGATGGACCAACCACATCCAACAGGATTAACTGTGGACGCTGTAAGAGGAAGCTGTCTGAAAGGGATGTTCGGGTGCTAACCAGGATTGTATTCAAAAAACATAAAACCACGGCTGCCCAAATCACGGCAGAATTCAATGTGCACCTCAACTCTCCCGCTTCCACCAGAACTGTCCGTTGGGACAATAAATTATTGTGGGTCTAAAACCAGGTGTTTCAGTTTCATTGTTCAACCCCTGTAGCTCAGCAGTGGCTGGCTAGCTTGAGTAATGGGTCTCACTCGCACTCGGTCTCTGAGAACACATCTCACACACCAGTCACACCAGTCCTTCCAGCACGATAACATGCCAGTCAGAATATGCCAACCGCCCCAGAGCAGAATGCCAACTTGGGAGTCAGGGAAAAGAGAGGGGGGTTGTCTTATTGCTAAAATATGAATGGAATGATTCTGGGAATGCCCTTTGGGAATAGTCTCACAGAGTCGCCAGATCTCACAGAAGGTAATGCAAACCCAATAAGAAACATCTGGTCAAATTACAAAGGTTAATACGGTATTGTTTTTTAGCTCTACAGCTCTTCACACTCTTTGGTGTGCATCATTTGCATAATTTTCATAACTGTAAGCCATGTACTGTATGACTAATCCTTTATTTGCACACCATTGATTTGACACAATTTTTCCATTTCACTGAGCTGATGTTCAAAACTGTGACTAATTCACAGCTAGAATTGAGAACAGTGCAGCTGAAGGGCATTTGAATGTGTTCTCAAGAAGATCCCAGCCTAGGCTGTAGTTCTAATCAACTAGTAATGCTTTAATATCAACACTAACAACACTGATTATCTGTTTCCAGTGTCTCCTGTTAAGGGTGGGGTCTACATATTAGTCAGCAAGTGTTAAAGCAGGAGACATGGGCACACTATCAAGAAACACACTATGATGTTATAGACAACTGGGTTACAGACAACACGATTTACATTGCAAATGTTCTTTTTTCAACAATATATATATATATATATATATATATATATATATATATATATATATATATATATATATATATATATATATTAAACAATGAAGGCCTATGACATCATCAGCCCCGCCCCCCAACGCGCGCGCTGTCTTGCGTCCGGACCGATCAAGAGCTGAGTCGGCGCCGAGCACTCAAAACCCAAGGAAAACAGCAAAACAACAGTAATCGGCCCTTTAATCGGACATTCAAATGCCTTTTTAAAAGGTAAATAAAAGCGGTTTTCTGGGATTAAATACGTAAATTCAGCTGTAACTGAAAATATCTGTGCAAAACTGAGGTGCACAGCTTTCAACACGTGCATTTGCATGTGGATGGAGGTCATGTGGTTACCTCGTGTTTACTCCTGTACCCCTCCTCGTGCTCCCCCTCCCCCTTCCCCTCATGCCCCCCCCCCCTCTCGCACTTCTCAGGCAGTAGCAGGCTGTCACTTACACAGACACAGAGACAGCGCTGTGTATCTACTTCTTGTGTCAAGAATCCGAACATTGCAACATGACGTGTTTGATTTAATTGCCTTAAGTGACATTGCACGTCCTGCGATGTGACTGTTGTGACTGTCCTGCGTGATGACGATGCTTAAATGATATGTCGTGCAGGCCTAATACAAGGCTCCATCCACATGAACTGAAGGGATTTAAAAACTGCTAAATCTGACATATTACACATTAATATGCAGCAGTTATTGTAATATCTATGAATATATTTAGTGGAGTAAAGGTGTCCTGATCAAAGTGTGAAGCCACACCCCCTCAGTGTGTAAGTGTGTGTTATCTGATCATTGTGTTCATAGCTGGTCCAATCACGCACTAGTGCTGCCCCTCTCTTAGAGACAAGGCAGGATGCACTGTGCATGCAAGATGGCAGAGTGCAGGACCAAACATGCATGTGAAAGAAAGACACCGTCCAAATACTTCAATTATTCTTTTACCATATTTTATGCATCTACAGGCAGCAGCCAGGATCAATAGCATCGAAGCTTGCTAGCCGAAATGCTAAAGCCAGCTTCAGCCTCAGTAAAGTTGGACCCATGATGCAAACAGAAACTGTAGCTCAGGTCGGTTTAAATTGAAGAATTGGAGGGAAGAGGCATGGCATTTGTTTTGGTCTAAAGCATTGTGCTCCTTTAAAGGTTCTGCTGCTAACATCTTGATGCCAGATACTACATAGCACCTTCAGAGGTCCTGTGGAGTCCATGCCTCGATGGGTCAGAGCAGTTTAGGAAGCACAAAAGCATTTTGCTATTAAGCAAGTGGTTTTAATATTTTGAATGAACAGTGTACTTTATTACAGGCAATACCCAGGAAAAAGCCATCAATAATGCAGTGGCTGCATCCTGCAAAGCCTGGGATACAGACTCTAAATCAGGAGCAAATATCGGACATGAAACTCTGAGGCTCATGCAAAGCTTTGAGTCTCCATGTTTGAATTCCTACATTCCCCCTACTACAGAGACCCCAACCTACAGCAGTGATGTAGCCTTTACCGTTTACTAGAGTTTAGATTTCTCACCAGAACAGGGACTTCTTGTACAGGACATCCTGCAGCTGCTTCTGGCTGCTCTGGTCCAGTCTAGAGAAGTCGTACTGGGGGCTGAACTCGGCCGGTGGGGGGGTGCTAAAACGCACCTCGAACGAGGAGGTGGGAAAATCCACCTGAGGGTAAAAAGAAAAAAAGTTATAACAGTTGTCACAGATGTTTTTTCCAGAGAATGCGAACATACACTATAACACTATGTTTGTACAAAAGCATTGGGACACCAACTCACTGATCCATGGTTTCAAAGAAAACAACACAAGTGCTGAATTAAAAAAAAAACAAAAAAAAAACTAAAATTATATCCAGCATTGAGATTTAATCAAGACGTTTTTTTAAAGTAGGGTGATTGGGGCTGTAAACTGCTGTTTCTTACTAAAATTAAGAGACCACTTCAGTTTCTAAATCAGTTTTTCTGATTTTGCTATTTATAAGTATATGTTTGAGTAAAATTAACATTGTTGTTTTTTCTAAAAACTATGCACAACATTTCTCCCAAATTCCGAATAAAACATATTGTCATTTAGAGCATTTATTTACAGAAAATGAGAAATGGCTAAAATAACAAAAAAGATGCAGAGCTTTCAGACCTCAAAAAATGCAAAAAAAACTAAAAGTTAATATATTTATAAAGTTTTAAGAGTTCAGAAATCAATATTTGGTGCAATAACCCTGTTTTTAATAATAGTTTTCATGCATTTTGGCTGATTCTCCTCCACCAGTCTTACACACTGCTTTTGGATAAATTTATGCCACTCCTGGTGCAAAAATCTAAGCAGTTCAGTTTGGTTTGATGGCTTGTGAGCATCCATTTTTCTCTGAATTATATTCCAGACATTTTTAATTGGGTAAAATCAAAACAACGTATTATTTTTTTAAGTGGTCCCCTTTTTTCCAGAGCTGTTTATTCCCCCAACAAACAATATAATTGACCATTGACAGGACTAGGGCTTCAAAATATATCAATTCAGGATCAATATCACAATGTACACGTGCAAAAGTCACATCGCAGGACGTGCAAATATTTTTTGCAATGTTAAAAAAAACATTTTTTGCTGTTTAATACAATGAAAAATCATACTTGTTCTCAATTTGCATGGCAACTGTTAACAGATTAACAGTTATATCTATATATTATCATTTTCATTTCTCTAATCATTGACATACAGATTGCATTATTAACATCATGATCTGTGGGATCATTTTTAAAAACATTACAATATTTATCTTAGAACAACAAAATATTGCAATGTCAATTTTTTTCCCAATATTGTCCAGCCCTACTACGGACCATTTCATTGGTCAGTCAAAAGTCTCAGGACACCCATTTCAAAAACTAAATATGCCGGCTTTCAAGATGGTGGCCATGTTCTAGACACAGCCTATAAGATAGGACCCCTTACCCACTACTTGCTGAGGATTATAGATACATGTTATTTTTCCTTTTGTTTCGTTTCCCTTTCGCTTATGATATAACAGGGTGTTCTGTGACTTTTGACTCACCCTTACAGATTGTTAAAAACAGGCCCTTCTCACTAAGTAAACATAATGTGAAACATTATGGTCAACACAAACTAAGTTTATGTCCATATATTGTACAATAAATCAATAACATAATTATTGCAACAGGTCTACAGAGAGTGAGTTAGAGGTCAGAGGAGCACAAGAAACAATAGCAGTCCACGTGGACCGAGCAACAGGGCAGGGAAGAAAGATAAACAGAACAGAGTTTCAGAAGCAGATCCGACAGAGCGAGAGAACCGGCACAGGATCAGGATGAAGGAGGGACGCAAGTGGGAGACGGAGAAGAATGTGGAAAAATTAGGTCAACAAGAGCGAAAAAGAGGGTGTGAGGGAGAGAGAGAGAAAAAGAGAGAGAGAGAATCTGTGTATTGTGTGCAGGTTGGCTGTGGGCTTAATAAGGCACAGATGTGCTATCAGCTGGCAGATGCCTGGCAGTGCTGGGGCAGATGGATGGGCATTCATTGTGTAACAGAAAAGAATCTCACACAAAGAAAAAAAAAATCACTTTAATCAACATTTAGTTAAGCCAAAAAATAAATTCTAAGTACTTTCAGACACTCAAATTAGCCTAGACCTGTTGATTATCCCAAGCTTTGCACCACAGCCATCAGGCCAACAGGGGCAAGAGTCCATATACAGTAAGACTTAAGAATAATATCCAATATAATAGAATATATATTGAATAATTACAATATACGTATATTTGTTTTTTTGTTAAAGTACTAATGCTAGGCTAGTCTAGGATAACCCTAACCATACCCTATAATCCTAGAGGACTGAACAATATGAACAATTGGGAAATAAGCTAGGCTAGGCTAACCTTACCTTAACCCTAGATGACTGCACTATACAATTACACAATATCTATAAAATCCAATATTTATTTGTGTTTTGTTGCAGTGCTAAACTAAGCTAGGCTAAATTTGCTTAAATGTTACTATAATTCTACATGATTGCACTATATAGAATGATTGAGGAATTAATTAAGGAGGAATTAGGAATTAGCCTAATTGAGCTAGGCTAGGCTAGGCTAACCCTAACCACACCTTTATAGTAAAAGCCTACACTATACAGTAAGATTCTGCAATAAATAAAATAACACACTATATATTTAGGATTTGTTACAGTGCTAAGCTAAGCAAGGCTAGGCTAACCATAACCATACCCTAATCCTAGAGGATTGCACATGTGCTAAGACTAAGCACTAAGATAGGCTAACTGTTACCTCACTCTACCCTAGTGGAATGTACTATACAGTAAGACACAGAATCAATTAGCTAAAATATAACGTTATCTTATATATATATATATTTTTTCCTCAGAGCTAAACTAGGCTAAGCCTAATTTTACCCAAGTCCTAGAGTATTAAACTATACAGAAAACTAAATAAAATAGCTATCTATTTGCAGTGTTAAGCTAAGCTAGGCTAAGCTAGCCTAAACCTTACATAATTCCTAGAAGATTTAACTATATTGAAAGCTTAAGAATTAACCTGAACTTGGCTAGGCTAGGCTAATCACAATCTCACCCTTATCCTAGAGGATTTCACTATAAAGTTAGACACATAAATAATTAGCTAGTTATAACATATATTTGTTTTTTGTTACAGTGCAAGGCTAATCCTAACCTTAACCTTATCTTTAGAGTAGAAGGCTACACTATATGTTACAGTAAGAATCTATATATAAAAATCTATATTTGTGATTTATTACAGTTCTAAGCTAAGCAAGGGTAGGCTAGCCATGACCTTACCCCTAATCCTAGAGGATTTACCTATATAGAAAGATTAAGGAATAAATTGAGCTAGGCTAGGCTACACTAGGCTAGGGCAACCATAAATTTACCCTAATCGTTAAGGTTTGTACTATATGCTAAAACTAAGCTAAGCTAGGCTAGGCTAACTGTTACCTCACTCTAACCCTAGAGGGATTTACTTTCTTGTTACAGTGCTAAAATTGGCTAGGCTAAACCTAACCTTACCTTTATCATAGAATACTAAACTATACTGCATCAAATACATTCTCTATGTAATTATATATATATATATATATATATATATATATATATATATATATATATATATATATATATATATATATATATATATATAGGGTTTCATTTCAGTAGTAAGCTAAAAAAAAAAAAACTAGCCCTACACATACCATATAGTGAAGTCATCTATCATTAGGGTTAGAATAAGCCTTAGCTTAGCACTGTAACAAAAACAAATACATATATATATATATATATATATATATATATATATATATATATATATATATATATATATATATATATATATATATATATATTGTAGCTAATTATTCCTGTCTTACAATATAGTGCAATCCTCTAGGGTTAGAGTGAAGTTACAGGTAGCATAGTCTAGTCCTCTAGGACTAGGGAAAGAATTGGAGAATTAGCTAAGCCTGGCTAGGCTAACCATAACCTCACTCTAACCATAGAGGACTACACTATACGGTAAGCCCCAAGAATAATTACAATATATATTGGCTTTTTGTTACAGTGCTAAGCTAAACTAGGCTAGCAAAGCTATGTTTTCCACAAGCCTAGTTTATAAAGAAATGCAACATGTTTTATTCAGAGGCAAAATACAATATTCTATTGATATCAACTGCCAATAACTCAGCAAACAAAATACTTATTAAACGCACCCTAAAAATGTACAGATCAAAAAACAAAAGAGCACATTTTATACACTAAACTACATTACACTACACTGTGTAAAGATAATTTCTGAAACCCCATCACTGCAGTGATGACAGAAGGTAAAAGGCCCAGTCCAAACGGGGTTCATGAGTTTCCACAGCACAGCCCAGTGCCCTCAGACAAAGCTGGGGCAGCCAAGCACAAAGCAGTGCAGTTGGCATGGCCTCGGCTGGCACAAAGCAGCAGCTGGGAGAATGGGCTTTGCATGATACCGTGGCCTTCGCGAGGCTGATAGGAATTATAAAGGGAGCGGGTCACAGCGGGCACGATCAAACGCTAAAAAAAACAAAAAAATGTGCCGTGCACTCGGGCGGCACTGTGTGTCCCGCGGGGAGGAGCGGTGCCATTTTGAAAGGGCAATGTGGAAATGCCATGTCAGAATGTGTTATGGGGTGTTGTTAATGTGGTGGCTGGTACTGCGCAAGTGTGTAACTGTGTGTGTAACTGTGTTTGTGTGAGCTAACACCTTTGGGTGACAGAGTTCAGGTGCTGATGATGACTGTGTGTGTGTGTGCGTGTGTGCACGTGCATTGGTGTGTGTGTGTGTGTGTGCATGGGTGTGTGTACGCTGGAGGGGATGTTATGCAGAACGAGATGTGAAAGTTTCTCTTTCTCTTTCTCTCTTTCTCACTCAATATGTCTCTCTCTCTCTCTCGCTGACTGACTGACCTACTTTCAGGTCCTCTGTGTGCAGCAGGACAGTTCCCTCCCAGCCAAACTGCCTCCTCTCACAGTTGGATTATGAACCTGGACTGGCGTCTGCATCGACCATAGTGCTGTGCTGTCTTTTATTTTGGTTTACTTCTGCAGAAAGCATGCAGTTACGCCTGTGGAGCGACAAACTGCCCCAACCCCTGGTGTGATGAACTGGGAAGCAATCTCTTATGACAGTCGGTTACCCCTAGTAGTGATAGGAGGGGACACTAACAAGCTCAGTGCTATGTGCAGAACATTTTGTGACCATATGTGGTGCCTCTTATATGGTAGAGCTTCCAGCTGAAACTACATTGCAATCTGCTTGGTTGAAGCTCCAAGATGGCAGCGTGTGCACATGCAGTTTTTTGTCCCACCCTCTTTAATTTCCCCTACAACGGTGAATTTTTTAGGACTGTATGCACTTGTTCACTTTACCAGCCTTAAGCTTTTTTATACCTTTATATTTGCACTACTGTTTACACAGGTTCTTGTTGTAACTTTGGGAGGGAGAGTAATGTAATTTTAATCCTCTGCATGTCCTTTACATATGCAGTATTGACAAAAAAATACTTGACTTGACTTAAGATTTTCTAGAGAAACACTTGCTGTTTGTGCACAAGCATTATCTTGCTGAAAAATGCCAATTAGAAGCCCTGCAATGAGAGGTAATGTACTAAAAAACAAAAAAGGCAAACAAATAAATACACTGTATTGCTTGCAATTTATGCAGAGCATCAAAAGAAAACATAGCTAAAGTGCCCAGGTATTGTGACGTTAAAGAAGTACATCTTCCAAAGCTGTGGTCCAGAATTACTCCCAAAAATAAATCTGAACAGGTATGGGGTCCCAAGGACTGGTATGAGAGCCACTATCATAAACTGCTGATATGAAGATCGCATACCCATAGTCACCCATAGTAGAAATACAAGGGACACTAACAGCTCTGCAATGTGCTAAACATCCTGTCACCAATGTGTCTCCTCTCATGGCAGGGCTTCCAGCTGCACTTCATTGGAACAACTTCTTGCAGCTGGGCCTGTAGATCCTGCACACTCCTAGGTTTCTTAAGCTGAAGTACCTGCTGGTGCCATAAATGCTTGACTGGCGATAAATCTGGCAGCTGTGCAGGCCAAGAAAGTGTTGCAATCTGGTTAAGACCTTCTTAAGAAACCTTTGCTGTGTGTAAGTGAACATTATCCTGCTGAAAAATGAAAATCTGGCAAAGTCTGGCAATAAGAGGTAATTTACCATAAAACAAAAAAGGCAAACAAATAAATTCCATTTTATTGCTTGCAATTTAAGCAGAGGTCAACAGAAAATGTAGCTAAAGCATCCAAGCACTGTGACTTATCATCATGCGTATCATTTCTGCTTCAAAGCAGTGGTCCTGAGGAACACCCATCCAACCCCCACCCAACTTGACCCATAGAAATGAAAAATCTGAACAGGCACAAGGATCCCAAAGGACCAGCACAAGAATCATGGTCCTAAAATATCTCTTCAAGCCCAGTCGTCTAAACGTGCAGCCATGAATCTTTCATCTAGACCCCAGTGCCTGGCATGCAGAGAGCATGTATGTGTGTTTAGGGATGTGTACACACTGAAGCAACCTCGCAAAGGGCAGATCATATTTTACACAGCGATGGAGGGAGTGGGCTGGGGTCAAAAAGACAAAGATAAACGAGTGGAGAGGTGAAAGAGGGAGGTGAAGTGAACTGTACACATAAAAGGGCTGGAGAGAAACGCTGGACAGATGAATCATTAACTTTGAGACATATTTACCAGAAAAAAGGGAGGAAAAAGGACAGGGAAATGGAGAGGTGAGAGAGAAACTGGTGACTAAAGACTGAAGATAGAATTTTATCATTATATATACTGCATGTTAGGTCTGAAGAGATAAGAGAAAAATAGACAAAACGATAAATAACCACTGCAGGTTATAGCAGAGAAAAATAGAAGTAGTGAGAGAAAAAAGTGAGAAGGAGGACAGAAAGAACGAACAACAGAGAAAGAGAGAAGCACATAAGAGAGAAAGAGAAAACAATGTAAGAGACATAAGCAAAGAAAGGAAAGAGAGAGCATGAGGGAGGAAAAAAGAGTAAGGGAATAAATTAAGATAAAAAGCAGAAAATGTGAAGAAAGGTGAGAAAGTAAAAAAAAAATAGATTATGACAGAATAAACGTATTAAAAAGAATGAAGAGTCAAGAGACAGATAAGAGATGAGATAGAAGGCAAGAAAGAAATGATAAGACCAACACAAAAAAAGGGTGAGACATCTGTGTGAAAAATAAACATCGAAGTGAGAGCTAGTAATATACATAAGAGAAGGAGTGAGAGCAAGAGAGATGGGAGGAAAAGAATGCAAGATTGAAAGATAAGGAAATAAGAGTGTGAGTTAAAAAGAGAGAAGACAAGTATAAGAGAAGTTTAAAAAAAACAAGAGGTGAAATAAAAAAATATATATATTAATAGTGAAAAAGTAAAATAGTGTAAAAGTAAAATAGAAAGGGAGTAGAAAAAAAATTGTGAGACAGTAAAAAAAAAAAAACAGTGGCAGAATAAAAGCATGAAAAACAACAAGAGAGAGAACAAGAGTGCAAGATCATAAGAAAAAAAATGTGAGTGTGAATGAGAGGTGGAAAATTTATGTAAGAGCAAAAACTAAGTGCAAGACGGGGGGATGTGTGAAAAGAGTGTAAAAGCAAGTTTTAAAAAAGTGTGAGGAAAAAAAAGAAAAAATAAGAAAACAAAAGAAGAGAGAGAGGACAATTATTTTATTAAAAATGAATTCTAAATAAATGTATTAATTAAAATAGGAGAATTAAAAAATAGGGGGAAACTTGTGTGAGAGCATGAGAGGATGTGTGTGTAGAGAGAGGAGTGTGAACGAATGGGATGAAATTGAAAATAAATTTGTGAAAGAGATACAGGAAAAATAGTGAAATAGTGAGGGAGTAGAAAAAAGAATGAGAAAGAGAGGGGAAAAACAAGAAGTGAAATATAAAAAGTAAAATAGTGAAAAAGTGAAAAAGTGGAGTAGAAAAAAAACGGGAAAAACAAAAAGTGCCAGCATAAAAGCATAAAAATTGCAAGAGAGAGGACAAGAGTGCAAGATCATGAGAAAAAAAAATGTGAATGTAAGTGAGAGGTGGAAAATGTGTGTAAGAGTGCAAACAGGAGAAAACGCGAAACAAGTGTAAAAGCAAGATTAAAAAAAGTGTGAGATTAAGAAAAAGAAAAAATAGAGCGTAAAAAGAAGAAAACAAAAAAGAAAAAAGAAGTGAGAGAGGACAAATATTTTATTAATAAATTAATAAAAAAAATATTAAAAATGGAGAATGAAAAAAAGAGGGGAAAAAAGTATGTGAGAGCATGAGAGGATATGTGTGTAGGAAAAGAGATAGGAGAAAAAGGAGTGTGAAAGAAAGAGATAAAAAAATACAATTCTGAGAGCGATAGAGGACAAAATTTAAATAGTGAAGTAGAAGAAAAACAAGAAGTGCCAAAATAAGAGCGTGAAAAACAGAGAAAGAGAGAGAGCATGAGAGAGAGAGAAAGAGAACAAAAGTGCAAAAACATAAGAGAAAAACATGTATAAAAGCAAGTTTTGAAAAAAGTGTGAGATTGAGAAAGAGAAAAAAAAACAGAGCGTGAAAGAAAAAAAATATGAAGGGAGAAGAAAATAAAGAGTGAAAAACAAGATGCGCAGGATAAAAGAGTAAAAAACATTGCCAGAGGAAAAGACTTAGTGTCAGACTAAGAGAGAGAGAGGATTTTTTTTGAGAGTGTAAAAGAAGAAAACAAAATAAAAAGAGAAATAAAAAAAAGATTGTGTGTGCATAAAAACAGAAGAACAGAAAAAAATGAAAAACAATGCAAGAACAAGTGAAAGGAAAAAATGCAAGAGCAAGAAAGACGAGAAAATAGTGCGAGAAACACACCCAAGAAAAAATAAGAGACAGAACGAGTGCAGCAGTGTGTGTGTGGGAGTGATGGAGAGACAGAGGGATGAGTCTCTGGAGAGCGAGTGTATCACTCTCGGCTGGGTGTGTGCAGTATACAGCGTATAATAAAACACTGAGAGATATGAATTATGAACCTGCAGGATGACGCTGTCCGGCTGGCTGAAGTTGGGCGTGCTGGAGCGGGCGTTGCCGCTGCCTGGGGTCGAAGGCCACAGACCCAACAGCTTCCTGCCACAGGTCAGAACACTGGAACAGAGGAAACACACACATACAGAGCGGGGGTCAGCCTCACACACACATATACACACACACAAAAACACACATACACAAAAAACACCCCAACATCCGCTCACAGCAGAACAACAACAGGACGTGGCTGACCTCGAACATAAACACATACAATATATGCCTGGCCTATTTGGCACAGTTCCAACATTACCGAGCGTGTACTGCGTGTGCACACTTTAACGGAGGGTAAATATTTTGCGAGCGATGGTATGCGAACGCATCCTGAAAAGAACGTACGTCTGCATCTGAGAGATAAACATTTATGGAATAAATATGCTGAATATTCATAAACACAGCCATAAAGAGTTCACAGTTCACTTTACATGAACTCAGTTAACCATCAGTGTTGAGTAAACGGTAAAAAGCAGCTGAAGACATATTTCTATGAAATATGGTTTTATTTTATGATTTTTTTATTTATCATCTCAATTTTTACACATTTACAATTTTTTAACATTTTACAATAAGGGTACATCAATTAACAGTTAACAATTACTTATGACAGTAATATCCATTGTTAAATAGTGGATTAATATCTCAACTAATTATTTTATTTATTGACACATAGTTAAGACATTATTAAACATTACATACTTTTAATGCTTAAGAATGTTGTAACTAATAATAAATAATAAAGACTTATTAAAAATGCATAATGTGTAATGAGTAATAATGTCTTAACTAGTGTGAATAAATAATTGAGACATTCTGTAGTAAGATAATTGTACTGTTAATTAATAATTAATCCATTATTGTAAAGAGTAACCCTTGTTTTAATTAATTTATTTTAATACTTTATAGATACAACCTTGTGTAATTTTAACTCATTTTTAATTTATCACTTGCAGTTTAACATTGTACTTTTATATCACATTTGATGTATTATTTGTTTAATTTAATTTTCTCATGTACTCTATTTAAATCCTTAATTTCACATTTTGTGTTTATGTCACCAATTTTATATGCATAATTTTATTTGTGGGTATACTGTTTACCCCTTTTTTTAAATGCACTCTGTGAAGCACTTTGAGCTAAATATATAGTGCTATTCAATGAAGATTGTTATTATTAGTTATTTTACTTAAGCAAAGGTCTAAAGGAGGTTTTCTTTTTTTTTTGGTGGAAGACAATTGAATGCATCACATGTAAGTGTCGGCCATATGCATTACTCTGTGATAAACAGTGTTAATCTGGTAGTAAGAGTAAACTCCTAGTAGTAACTCACTGTCGGAAATTGAAGAGTGGCATGGTGACCCAGCCTAGAGCCTCCATACTGCGAGTCTTCTGCTTGCTCTTCTCCTCCGCTCCTCCAGGGGGCGGCAGAGGCGTGGCGTAAAGGGTAACTGTTAGCTGTGACTCCCGCGGCAGCTGGTTTATCTGAACTGGAAAGCAAATTCTGAAGAGAAATCAAAAGAAAGAGACGTATCAGTACCAAATTCTTTACTAGCAAGTCTGTTTACTCGGTTCACCCATCTTTGTAATGCTATTACTCTGCTACCTCAATTCATGCCTTACTTCATGCAATGTTACTTCAGAAGCCATGTTAAACATAAGGGTGCTAAGTAGGGGAGTGACGAGACACTAATATCACGAGACGAGACACGATACTGGGTTCACGAGAATGAGACGAGACGAGATTTACAAATAAAAATAAACAAAAAAAAGTGTCTTTATAAAAAAAAAAAGGAGTTTTATTTGACAAAATCATATAACGCAAACTTTACAGACTGGTTTCTCTCACACATTGATTCTATAAGAAATAGAAATAAGAATAAGAATAAAAAATATTAATAAACTTTTCTAGGTCTTATATAGCGCAAACAATAAGTGCAAACCACAACCAGTCATATTAAGCCTATGCTTGTAGTGCAAACAGAGACAGAACATTTTTTTTTAAATACAGTACAGAGCTAAGGGATTAGTACAACTGTCTATGAAACAGTCACGTGTAGGATTTACTTACAGTATTTACATATGGTTTGTGTCTTGTTGGTCACTCTGTTACCGTTTATTGTTTCCATTGGAGCCAAAATGCAAACTTAAAAGTAGCAGAATCATCTTCTATGCAAATGCCCGGATTTTCCTCTTCTGCTGAGAGCAACTCTCACTGCTCAGCCACCACACTCGCTGCTATCGCTACTGTGTTGCCAGATCCCTCTTAAAAAGTCCACGCTAAACTGTTTTTTTTTGCCCGCGAGACAGTTTTAAGCTTGATGAAAAAAATTCGTCACGTTTTAATCTCACGAGATTTCGTGCCACAAGATCTCGTCACACCCCTAGTGCTAACATTCAGTGGCAGGTCTCCTCATTACTAAGGGCTTTGACTCATAGATGAGGACTTGAGTTTGCGACTTGGGTAACCTGGGAAAGTGGTTCATACCTGGTCATTTATTAACTACCATCATCCAAACCACTAAAATAAGCATGCTAGCTAGCTCTTCCGATATAAAATGGCTTCCCTCTCTTCTCTTTCCCCATTAACTGAGACCTGCTTGAGTAGCGTCCATTAGCATCTCGCATTCGTGAGGCCCAAATCTGTATTTCTAAAAGAACGATTGGCTGCGCAGAAGCAAGAACAAGCCGTACTGGTTTGGCTAAGCTAACTATTTACAGCTCCACCTCAGAAACATAAATCTGAAAAAGGTCGATGACCATTCGTCCACTGACTGTTAAACATAAATCTCTCAGACTCTGAACTACTCAATTCTGAGGAGAAGCCAAACACTGATCAACATCCAGAGCTAAACAGAATAAAGACTAAGCCTCATTCACAAAAAAAGCTAGCGTTAGCATTAGTGGTGTCACACAAAACGAAACTGATTACTGATACTAGTTTTGAGTCACGGAACAGATCATTTTTTTGTTTGTATC
This sequence comes from Astyanax mexicanus, assembly GCF_023375975.1. Classification (NCBI taxonomy): domain Eukaryota; kingdom Metazoa; phylum Chordata; class Actinopteri; order Characiformes; family Acestrorhamphidae; genus Astyanax; species Astyanax mexicanus. The sequence goes on along the minus strand of NC_064431.1, from coordinate 18,943,416 downwards.
AGCAAGAAAAATAAGGAAACAAAAGTCAGATGGTACTTTAAGATTTCAGTTTGAAAGTATTGCAAGTTTGTTTTATTGACTTTTTATTTGAACACAATCTGCTTTCATTTGGATTATTTGCATTAACTTTTATTTTGACAGTTAGATTAACAGTGTTTATGAATATTACTGACTTATTCTAAAAATGTATTAGATGCCTTTTTAACACTGTGTGGGTAAGTGACTTATTGTATTTTTTGCACAATAAGGAGCACTTAAAATCCTTAAATTTGTTTGGAGCAGTAAAGCCACTCTGCTGAAATACAGCATTATACAGGAGTTTTAGTTTAGCTCTCCAGCACACAGACTGAAGCAGTATTAGCATTAGCCGCTAACCCCACTAAGCGCTAGCTCTTTCACCATTCAGAGGTGAGTATAATCAGCCTGTAGCCTGCTGCTAACCCTAGCTAGCACTGCTGGAACAGCATTAGCATCACCTGCTAACCATGCTAAATGCTAGCTCTTTGGCCATTCAGAGGCGAGTATTATCAGAGTGTAGCCTGCTGCTAACCCTGGCTATCACTGCTGGAGCAGTATTAACATTAGCCACTAACCATGCTAAGCGCTTTCACCGTTCAGAGGTGAGTATTATCAGCCTGTAGCCTGCTTTTTTTGCACTATAAGATGCACTTAAAATCCTTTTAAATTTTATTATTCAGGTCGTAAGGAGCAATAAAGCCACTCTTTGTTAAAGTGCAGAGTTATACAGGAGTTTCAGTTTAGCCCAAGAAACCGAGACTGGAGCAGCATTAGCATTACCCGCTAAGCGCTAGCTCTTTTGCCATTCAGAGGTGAGTATTATCAGCCAGTAACATGCTGCTAACCCCGGCTAGCACTGCTGGAGCAGGAATAGCATTAGCCGCTAACCGTGCTAAGCGCTAGCTCTTTTGCCGTTCAGAAGTGAGTATATTTGGCCAGTAGCCTGCTGCTAACCCCCGCTAGCACTGCTGGAGCAGTATTACCATTAGCCGCTAACCGTGCTAAGTGCTAGCTCTTTTGCCGTTCAGAAGTGAGTATATTTGGCCAGTAGCCTGCTGCTAACCCCCGCTAGCACTGCTGGAGCAGTATTACCATTAGCCGCTAACCGTGCTAAGTGCTAGCTCTTTTGCCGTTCAGAAGTGAGTATATTTGGCCAGTAGCCTGCTGCTAACCCCCGCTAGCACTGCTGGAGCTGTATTAGCATTATCCACTAACCATGCTAAGCGCTAGCTCTTTCCTCTGTTCAGAGGTGAATATATCAGACTGTATGCTGAATGTTTACTGTGTTAAAACAAGCTACAGGGGATGAAATCAGGAAATCTGAGTTAACTGTTAATAAACGAAAGCGCTTTACTCACCGAAATAAACAATTTTCAGAAGAGCTATTTTGACATGAGCTTTTTGTGATTTTCTTTAATTTTATTATGATGATCAGCATTTCTCAGCAGGCTTAGAGATTTTTTTCTGATGGAGGTGAAGCAGATGTTTAAAACACACCTGCAGAGTAAACCCACGCTACTGTTGCTGGGATTAGGGTATAAATAAGAAACAATGGCCCTCTCAGATTTCCCCAGACAATACATTAAGATATAGCCCTCATCCTTACAATGCTGTCCTACCAGATCAGGATATCAGAGCATACAGTATTTACGTTCTTCCTGCAGTCCTTCTTCCTCAGAACTTCCTGAGAACCTGCTGCCCAGATCAGATCTTTCTCATTGGATAACTTGCGTTTGTGAGATTCAATGATCTTATCTCAGAAAATTAGAATATAGATTAAGCCTAATTGCTGCTGGAAAATAAAATCTGTCTGGGGTTGTGGAAGCTAATCATGCCATGGTTTGTGTGCTAGTCGTGTGATTGGTTCATTTTGTAACGTGAGTACTTTAATAATACCGATAGTATAAAAGCAGACCTGGTGCTGGACTGCACGGAGACAAAACATCTACACACAAAAAAGTGGCGAATGGAATTGCACAGTCGATCCAGGGGTTCAGTTTAGCAGTGATGAGGGGAAAGGGCCCCATCTACACACCCAGACAGAGTAAGGCCAACTGCGCCTACATAAACATATATAAAAGGTCAATTATGCAAAAATAAATTTTGTTTTTTAACTTTGTTTTTACTATGGGTGAATGAGCTACTGAGCTCTAAATGTCCCCTTCTGAGGTCTCCAATGCTCCACCAGCCGCTCAAGTTCAGTAAAATACAAATAAATATATTAGGCATAGCAGGGATGGTGGTTCCAACACACTGGTACCATTACACACAATATTTTTTCCCTTCACCACTCAGAAATGCTTCTGCTTTTAGTTTAGATACAAAATAATACAGACTGCTGCTTTAATAAATAAATAAATATATAATGATATACCATGAAACCACCAGAATCTTTAAAATAAACAAAATAAACTGTGATAAATATTTATGGATCATATCGCCCAAACTAGTGCAGGGTTAGCAGTAGTGAGTATTATGGGATGTCTGAACTGGGTAAGTCAGGTGGGAGGAAATCGTAGTTACAGAAACGGTGCTGATTTATAACTTACCTCTGCTCCCAGACCACCAGATGGAAGAGATATTTGCTGACGGACTGTTTACTGGTGTGCTGGGGGGCGCAGAGCTCATCCCCCCCATGGGTGAGAGAACATGAGAGAAAAAATCCTTCATAACTAAAAGAGAGAAAGAAAGAGAGAGAGAGAAAGAGACATCATTTCAGATGAATTCCACTAAAAAACAGCTCTGATCTTTAATAAAACACGAAAGCCGAGCTACAGGGCTTTCCATTATATCAGACTGACACGGAGATCAGATCAGAGTTATGCAAGTTCACATATTGTAATATAAACACAATGAAACTTTATTACATGTGGTTGACATCCTGGATGTTATTCAACCATGAGAAGAGAACAAAAACCAGCGTCATCAGCATATAGGCCTGAGTTTCGGTCAGTAAGTTCAGTTCTATAAGACTTAAAAGTCTAGAAAGAGCCAGGCATGCCCTCCTCCTCTGATCCTCATGTTACCAGTCCCGCTCCTGCGTTTTTTAATCGGGAGGCTGGAACTCTGGGAAAGTCTTTAAAAGGAAAGTCTCTCAGGAGGAATTCAGAATAGAAAGGAAAACATTCCCCTACTAAACGGAAGCCCAGATCCTCCCAACACAGAACGGGTACGTACATGTGTATGGGATTTAGGCAGGAACATGGCATGGAACATAGAAAAGATATGTAGAGATGCACCATTCTTACAGTACTATGTTAAATTAAAGTTGTTGTTTTTTAAACAGAAAGTCACAGTAGATCATAAATGAGTGAAATTTACAAAGGAAATTTCAGCTAGTCAGCCAGTCTTTCGGTAAACATGTAATAGTAAACTCATATTGAGCATGATCAGTGATACTGAACATTTTTTATAGATATAGTTTAAAAGATTTCAGAGTAAAAATCTACTTAAATGTGGCTTTGACCTGATCTCCCTGCCGATATCCAGAAAATCTAGGATCCTTGTTGTGGTAATAATTCATCATTTTATATAGTGGTATGCAATAGTTTGTGATCTAATGGGAAAGCATTCTGTTACTGTAAACAGCCCAATTTCCAAAAGGAAATTCTTGTATTGTATCTTACTATAAGGCACACTATCAATAAACGTCTATTTTCAGGTCTGTTTTCATACATAAGATGCACCAGATTATAAAGCGTATTATGCAACAATAGTAAGGAACAGAGGTAGTCGCCGTATTTTCCTTTTAATTCAGCAGAAGTAAACAAGAGGGATTCAGCTAAGTAAACAAAACTGTAATTCTTAAAAAGTCAAGTCAAGTCAAACGAGTGCTGGATGTTAATACACACAGATTTACATTACATTACATTACATTACATTTGGCAGACGCTTTTGTCCAAAGCGACTTACAATATTGAAGTGCAAATAATAGAAGAGGTTAAGTACAAAAATAATAGAAGTTAAAAATAAAGCATCTATAGATAGGGCCTTAAGGAGGTCAGAGGGAAATAATGGGATAGAGGAGTAGAGAAGAGGAAGAAGGAGATGAGGTTAGAATTAGTTAGTTTGTTAGAGGTGTTAGGAGAGTAAAAGGAGTTTTCAGGAGAGATTTCTCTCCTGAAAACTGTTTATTTGGGTGAGTAAAGCGCTTCCATTTATTTACAGTAAGCTTAGATTTCCAGATTTACACTAAGGCTGGGTGCAGCAGCATTAGCATTAGTGGCTAACCGAGTACTACTCGGACATGCCAAAAGTCATGGGACAGCAGAATTTAAACCGATCATGAGGTTTTACCTCATCTGACAGCTTGGGAATGCCTACACTTGTTTAAGTTGTGTAAGTAATCATTATTCCTTAAACTATAGTGTCACATGTGTACCAGGAATACATTATAGAAGTCCCACCCACAGCGGCAAAAGTTATGGGCCATGACACAAATTCCTGTACTATTGATTTTTGGCACTCCAACTATCACTGCTGGTGCAGCATTAGCATTAGCTGCTAACCGTGCTAAGGGCTAGCTCTTTTGCTGTTCAAAGGTGAGTATTATCAGTCTGTAGCCTGCTGCTAACCCCGGCTTGCACTTCTGGAGCAGCATTAGCCTCTAAGGGTTCCTCAGTGTAGCGCTGTTGGGCGGCATAGTGCTAGCTGTTAGGCTCTAAGGCTAATGCTGCAGCCTTTTTGGAAACCTGGAAATCTAAGCTTACTGTAGATAAACAGAAGCACTTTACTCACCCAAATAAACAGATTTTAGGAGAGAAATATGTGTAGATTAACATCCAAAATTCATTTGGCTTTAAAATATATATATTTTTTGAAGAATTACAGTTTTGTTTACTTGACTTAGCTTTACTCTGGTGCGCCTTATGTATGAAAATAGACCAGAAAATAGATGTTTATTGATAATGCGCCTTATAATCCAGTGTGTCTTATAGCGTGAATTCCATCACAACTCGAATCCCGTCGTCACCAGATGGCATGCGTCACCGTGACTGCACCCAGCCTCTGAGAGGTCAAAGGTCACACTGAGTTCCCATGTGACACCCTTTGTGGCGGGCCAATCTGCAGTCGGCAGCAGCTTCAGAGTGGGACAAAGACCACTGGTCCACCGGGGTCAACGAGCAGAGACCATTCCTGGAGTGTGTTTTGGGGGTGCGGATTGGGGGGGACTAAAACTTTTTTTTTTTACAGCAGTGTGTTGTGTTTTCTTCAATCCTGCACACACACACACACACACACATACAGAGCTGTAAAATCTATGAATAAATGGGCCGGCAGTTTTTTCGGGGGAATCTCTCAGCACCCCTTAAATACCATGTAATCCTATTGGATTACACTGGCCCATAGTCAGCTAGGACAGATGGAATATGCCTCTCTCTGTATATGTGTGTGTGTCTGTCTGTCTCTGTGTGTGTGTGTGTGTGTGTGTGTGTTTGTATGTGTGGCTCTCTTTCGAAAATGAAATGAAAGGCAGTTCATTTGTACCACATGAGTAATTCCTTGGTTGAGATAATAAACAAACTAATTTATTTATAACTCTTTGTGATAAAATCCAATTCTACACCTAATAAAGTATATTTAAAGTATAAAAAATAAATAAAAGTAATACTAAAACTAATGAAAACTAAAACTAAGCTAACTAAAAAAAATAAAAAATAAAAAAAGCTAGCAAACCTACTCTAAAAACTAATTTAAACTATTTGAATTAAGAGAGAAAAAATCAAAACGACATAAGCGGGCTAAGCGCTGCCACTATAATCAAGAGATCGCCGGTTCAAATCCTGTTCATGTAGCTTGCCATACCAGCTTGCTACCAGAGCCTTGAGAGAGCACAATTGGCCTTGCTCTCTCTGAGTGAGTAGATGGCGCTTTCTCCCCACATCACTCCAAAGGGTGATGTTGCTCAGCACAGGGCGTCTGTGAGCTGATGTATCAGAACCGAGTCGCTGTGCTTTCCTCCGAGTGTGCTGTGATTCTACTCGGTAATGCTACATCAGCAGCAGTTTGAAAAGAGGCAGTGGCTGACTTTACATGTATCAGAGGAGGCATGTGCTAGTCTTCACCCTTCTGGTGTTTTGGGGCACCACTAGTGATAGGGGGAGTCCTAATGAGTGGGTTAAAAGCTATAATAAATATGTCCGTGTTAAAGCAGTTCATTGGGTTTCAAATGTCTCATTACAGGATTGTCAGTGTTTTCCTTTCACAACAAAACGAAAGGAATTTTGATCATTACGAAACCGTTCATTACGAGTCTGATAAAGGCCACCACTGTGTTCCTCGCACGGAAGAACGCCTTCAAGGAAGTACTTTTGAATGCTGCTTTGTTCTGAGTGTTGAAATGGGAGATTACGTTGGGGGGACGGTTGTGGGAGTTTTATTCTTCAGAAACAGAAATGAAGTGTGTAAATTAAGAGGTAAAGAACCAATCAGGTACAGTGCAGGCCAAAAGTTTGGACACACCTTCTCTTTTTGAATGCGTTTTCTTCTTAACATTTTCATGACTATTTACATTAAAGATTCTCAGTGAAGGCATCAAAACTATGAATGAACACATGTGGAGTTTTATGTACTTAACAAAAAATGAGCTGTCCTCCACAGTCACCGGACCTGAACCCAATCCAGATGGTTTGGGGTGAGCTGGACCACAGAGTGAAGGCAAAGGGGCAACAAGCGTTAAACAAACACCTCTGGGAACTCCAACTTCAAGACTGTTGGAAAACCATTTCAGGTGACTCTACCTCTCGAAGCTCATTGAGAGAATGATGCCAAGAGTGTGCAAAGCAGTAATCAGAGCAAAGGGTGGCTGTTTTGAAAAAAAAAATAGAATATAAAACATGTTTTTTAGTTTTTTAACCTCTTTTTTGTTAAGTATAAAACTCCACATGTGTTCATTCATAGTTTTGATGCCTTCAGTGAGAATCTACAATGTAAATAGTCATTAAAATAAAGTAAACGCATTGAAAAAGAAAAGGTGTGTCCAAACTTTTGGCCTGTACTGTAAGTGAAAGATTGATATTTCAGGGTTAAGCCGGTGTGCTATACCTGGCAGCCCAGGTGATGGGGATGCGGTGGGCGGCGTGGACGCTGAACGACAGCACGTTGGTGACCATGCCCGCCTCCTGGATGGGCGCCGTGGGCCGGCTGCTGGGCGGCACCGTGTGGAAGTTGGCGTTGAACGTGCTGCAGTAGAGCTCCACCAGATCCAAGATGGCTGCCGTCAACCTCTCAACGATGTTTTCTGAGGAAAGGAAGAGGAGCGAGAGCAACACTGAGGAGGTGAAGGACTTTTCAGAATAAACACTCTGCAGAAACAAGACTGATGGACTGTAGCTTACTAAAGATGCACAAACACTTGATAAGCGCTTCCTGTTTTAACGACACTTCTTCCTTTAAACAGATCTGGCTTCAGCTGAAGCGGAGAGATATCATCTGTATAGACAGCGCTGACTGGAGTTATTAAACATCCGATCTACAAACACGCTGTTGGGAGGCTTGAACAAATTCCAGACATATTCCAGACGACAAGTGCCGCACACTTCTTAAAGTATGCGATGTGTTTACCACTGGAACATGGATGAAGGAGCTGGGAATTTCATCACACCTAAGCTTTAACACGTCCATTAACATATACCTTTGTCCATATAGGGTATATTTCTTTTTTTATAAGGTTTTATGTAGACATACAGCTCTGGAAAAAAAATACTAGACCACTTAAAAATGATAAGTTTCTTTGATTTTACCAAATTGAAAAACTCTAGAATATAATCAAGAGGAAGACGGATGATCACAAGCCATCAAACCAAGCTGAACTGCTTGAATTTTTGCAACAGGAGTGCAAGCATAAAGTTATCCAAAAGCAGTGTGTAAGACTGGTGGAGGAAAACATGCTAATGCAAACTGTGATTAAAAACCAGGGTTATTTTACCAAATATAGATTTCTAAACTCTTAAAACTTTATCAATATGAACTTGTGTTCTTCGCATTATTTGAGGTCTGAAAGCTCTGCATCTTTTCTTTGTTTTTTCAGCCATTTCTCATTTTCTGCAAATAAATGCTCTAAATGACAATATTTTTATTTGGAATTTGGGAGAAATGTTGTCTGTAGTTTATAGAATAAAACAACAATGTTCATTTTACTGGAACATAAACCTATAAATAGTAAAATCAAAGAAACTGATTCAGAAAAGTGGTCTCTTCTTATTTTTCCCAGAGCTGTATATGCTTATATTAAGCGAAGCAATCTGCCAATGACATGAGCTACTTTTCTTATTAATATTTCTTCAAAAAGAACTCAAAAGATCTCAAAACGAGTGAAATAAGATGTATATCAAGCAATAGCAGATTTTTTGCTGTAAATTTGGAATATCAGTTTAAATTGACTGCAGACTTTTTGTGCTTATTTTGAGTTCAACTGACTTAAAATAAAGGGAAAATTCAGAGTGAAGTAAGAGTGATTAATATTCCTAAAATAAACAATATAATCTAACACTTACAATATTTATTTAAACAAAAAGTCTTATTAAAGAAGGAAAGTTTTACTGCCTTAAAATGAGAAAAAAAAGTTGATGCTCCCAACAGGCTTAAACTGCTAGTAATAGGGGAATAGCATTGTCCATGCAAAGAAATCACTATTTTTATACAAATAACAAGTAAATCAAAGTAGCTCCACACTTTATTGGTAGAATTCTGAGGGCCCTGAAATTTAAAATGTGCACAGATAGATCACAGTTTATAAACACGAACAAATAGATAGGATAGAGGAACAGAATGCAAAATGAATTCTGTGGAAATGCATGAATTCCAGCTGTTGCTAAAAATATGTGGTGACTGTCTACATGAGAATGAAATGCACCAAACAACAAATGACATAATCCTTGCGCTCTTCGATTGATTTATCGTGACTTAATTTCAAGATGGTGGAGCCCAGAGAAATAGAACAAGGTACTGTGTGTATGAACAGTGTTTTTATTAATCTACCTGTGAACGTTTTAAACTTCTCAGTACCTCGTTTTAAAAGCCAGAGCCATCAGAATACTGCCAATAAAGTGTGGAGTTACTTTGAGCTTTTTTTGGTGTAAAAATATGCCCCTATGAGCAGCACTGTAAGCCTGTTTGTTGGGAGCATTGGCTACAAGCACTGCATTTCTGAATGCTGTGGGTAAACAGAGATGGGCTATTTGACAAACGTTTCTACTTGTTTTTATGTTTTACTACACCCCAAGTCCATTTTACACCAGATTTCTCCTTTAAACACATTTTACCTTTTATAGAGAATTTTATGGGCTCTAAGTTTATTGGATTTTTTACAAACCAAGACATCTCTAAAAACTTTACAGTGTGTTTGGACTAGAGATCATCTACAGACCAAGGCCAAAGCTACAAGCCAAGGTTATTTATTTATTTGTTGGATCAGTTGGAATTCAGATTACATTCCAGACGGAGGAGAATGGAGTGCATCCTGAGAGCCGGAATATTTCTTTCCTGTTTATCCCATCACAGAACCTCCACAACATCCTCACTGCACACAACCACAAACACACTCCAGCTATAAGTATAATATGCACGATGCACCAATCACAGACGGTGTATACAGTATCTCACAGACGTAAGAGAGTACACCCCTCACATTTCTGCAAATATTTCATTTCATCTTCTAATGGGACAACACTGATAACCCTGATTTCACAATGGAGAAGTACCGCAAAGCATCATGATGAAACTGGCACTCATCAGTCCCGCTCCAGGAAAGGAAAGCCAAAAGTTGCCATTGTTGCATAGGACAAGTTCCACCTAAATGCTTCACGGTAGAGTATTTTAGTTTGTATAACACTTTTAAATTACTACGTGTAACTACATCATAACTGATGATAACACAATTACAACGCATATTTTCAAGCACGGTTAAATATTTAATATTAGTATATTAAATTAATATATAAACAATCCACAGCTCTAAGCAGCAATTTGGGCACAATTTTCACATGTAATTCTATAAACTACGGACAACATTTCTCCCAAATTCCAAATAAAAATATTGTCATTTAGAGCATTTATTTGCAGAAAATGAGAAATGGCTAAAATAACAATAAAAGATGCAGAGCTTTCAGACCTCAAATAATGCAAAGAAAACAAGTTCATATTCATACATTTTTAAGAGTTCAGAAATCAATATTTGGTGGAATAACCTGGGTTTTTAATCACAGTTTTCATGCATCTTGGCATGTTCTCCTCCACCAGTCTTACACACTGCTTTTGGATAACTTTATGCCTGCACTCCTGGTGCAAAAATTCAAGCAGTTCAGTTTGGTTTGATGGCTTTTGATCATCCGTCTTCCTCTTGATTATATTCCAAAGGTTTTCAATTTGGTAAAATTAAAGGAACTCATCATTTTAAAGTGGTCTCTTATTTTTAGTCAATCATTTTGTACATCATGATATCCAATGTTCTTAAGTTATATTAATCATTTTCATAAGAAATAAAAGATAATGTGCAATGCATTATGGTGCTACTGTATTATCATTTTATCGGCAGAACAAAATTTTTGGTCCTAAAATGACAATTGTATTGCATTTTGCAATTAGTTCTGGGATAATATATTGTCCAATAAAAAAACGACCTAGTGAAGTGAAGCTTGAGGGATACTGTACCTCGTGTTTCTCTCCTCGCCAACACGCTGACATCCTGTGAGGGGAAACACACACACACACACACACACACACAGTTTAAGTTGCGTAGCGGAACTGAAAACAGACGAAAATACAACACTGGGGGGAAATTCTTGCAGAATTAGCGCTTTAACGTTAAGTGTTTGCAGTGCAGAAGAAGCACTTTCTGTGTCTTCGCACGATGAAGAATCTGCAGCCTCCAGCACTGCAAATTTGCAGATGCTAGCGAGGGGATTTTCACCACAGCCTCCAACAGAAGCACAGCAGACAGCAGTGCAACCTGCAGTTCAGCAGACCGGCCACCAGATCATCACTAGTTTTCACTAGTTTTCTACAGTATATTCACTAGTGATGCCACAACACCAGGAGGGTGAAGACTAGCACATGCCTCCTCTGATACATGTGAAGTCAGCCACCGCCTCTTTTCCAACTGCTGCTGATGCAGCATTGTCGAGTAGCATCACAGCGTGCTCGGAGGAAAGCGCAGCGACTCGGTTCTGATACATCAGCTCACAGACGCCTTGTGCTGATCGACATCACCCTTTTGGAGTGATGAGGGGAAAGAGCACCATCTACCCACCCAGAGAGAGCAAAGCCAATTGTGCTGTTTCAGGGCTCTGGCAGCTGATGGCAAGCTGCATGACCAGGATTCGAACAAGTGATCTCCCAATCATAGTGGCAGCATATTAGACTGCTGCCACTGTATAGGGCTCCTCCTATCACTAGTAATGACCCTCAACATCAGTAGTCAGCATCACAAATGCGCCAGACACCCAGAAAGCGCAAGATTCCCGGCTCTGATACACGAGCCAACAGATGCCTGTAACGGCCAGCATCATAATGCGTGTTTTGCGGGGACAGAGCGCCACCTACCCACCCAATGAGAGCAAGGACAATTGTAGTCTTACATAGTTTTAAGGGGTGGAGAACATAGTAGGACAGAGTTTAAGTCTTTACTGGTCAGCAACTCAATCTGAACTGGGCCAGTCAACAGCCAAAAAAACAACGAAATACAAAAAGCACAGTTTTAGGCAGTTTTATTAATGTAATTTTAGGTTCCACCTTAAATTATGCAGAAGTTACATACATGCTATCTATGCTAGTTGACATTAGTACATATCCTATACTGTTGCATTATTTAAGCAGGAATGAAAATTCATATTATCAAGAAGCAAACATTTGCCTTGTACATAGGGTAACATATAATATGTGCTATGCTACTCTCCTACAGCGCCCCCTGCAGTCTGTACAGATCAGCGCAAACCAGTAATTGTTCTAGTAGTTGTAAAATGGGTTCAGATAAGGATATCATTTTTATTTCACCTAAAAATCAGTAAAACTCAGTGGGAAAGTGTGAGAAACCCACACTGATACAGCTTTAAAAGTTCTGTTGTCAACCCGGGCATACTGTATCTCACCTTCTGTACCCGGGGCTGCAGTCGGCAGGGGCAGGCGGGTAGCTGGTTAAGGGCACTGGTAATCTCGGGCGTTTCTACTGCAGCTAGCGAGCTGCACAGGGCCTTCACCGACTGAACAAGACGCTCCACATGCAATGGCAACTCAACCTAAGAGGGGAAGAGAGAGTGTCACGGCATATACAGTTTAAATAGACTATTTAAATCTTTACCACACCACTTAATCCTCAACTCTACACATCATCAACTCCCCATCTCATCCTCAACTCCACACATTATCATCAACTTCCTACCTTATCATCAGCTCCCCATCTCATCTACTCCCCACTTCATCCTCAACAACATATATATGGATTAGGCACTGATATTAATCATGTATCCAGAGCTAACCTACCTCAGACAGTACGAAGGACTCGGCCTCGTTATGAAAGGTGTCCAGCAGCAGAGTCAGCGCCTCCCTATGAAATACCAGCAAACAGGTTAAGTTCATAGACACCATTTATAGGCTAAGAAACTGAAAAAATTCCTCTTGAATATTCTTCCCCCCTCACACCTGGTCACAGTCTGTTTAATGGGCCTCTCCTGCAGGAGGATGCTGTGGTTCATGGTGGACGGCGTCTCATCATCGTCCAGCTAAGGTTTAACAGTGAGGGGAAAAATACAAAAAGCTTTTTAAAACATCAGTGGTTTTAAAATATATAAAGCATATACATTCATTGTCTGGAATTAAACTTGGATGGTATTTGGATGGTGTGGACAATTTGGATGGTTTGGACATTCAGGTAGCAGTGATGCTCTCCATGAGTCATTCTGTTAGTGCCAACACCATTGGCAGACGGATAAAAACAACACCACTGCAGTCATTGGCAGTCATGGAGTGATTTAGAACAGCAGATTTTTTTTTGGTTACAACTACCAACAAATATGTTTGTGAGGGCACAGTAGTGAGAACCAAGATGAACCAGTCTATTTGTTGTCATGTGTCACACGTCCAAAAGGCCTGTAGTCATTGTTTAGAGTGAAATTTTAGATGATGCCAAATCACCCTTCTTCATTACGAATGTTGCGTTAATAAGGAACTGCAACCTGTTGTTTCAACAGGACAATGCTTGTCCACATACTGATGATGTCTCAAGAGCCTGCCTTGAAGACAGAGATGCTATACCATGTCCAATCCCCTCATCAGACCTATCTCCAATTGAAAATGTAAGGGATGTTATTAAATGTACAATCAACGCTGTGAGAATATTCAAACTGCCAAGGACGGATAATCGTATGACACCATTAGGAACCTCTACAACTCTCTACATCTCAACAAGTTACAGGCTAACTCTAGATTCAAGCTTAATCTAATATACTCACCGTACGAGCTAGCTCTGTGTTGACTGAACTCCTTCTGGCGAGGAATAGCCGGATGTCGCAGTCGAACTTCAGGCAATGCTGGATATACTCAAGTCCAGCGAGGGTCTGAGAACTGAGAAACAGAAAAATTAAAGAAGAGATTATTGACTGTAATCGATGAATTCTTTCTATAGTTTACAGTTACTGTGATCCAGGTCATGTACAGTTAAAAGAAAACAGATGAGAGTACTTGGAATGGCTTGTAATTATCTAGATTGCTGCACTGACTACCGTATTTTTCACTTAAAATTCTTTATTTTTCCCCAAATTCGTCAGTGCATCTTATAATCCTGTGCACCTTATGTATGAATTTTACCAGTCAGGTTGTAAAGAGGCAGTAAAGTCACTCTGCTGAAGTGCAGCATTATACAGGAGATTTAGTTTAATTCAAAAGCACCGAAACTTAAGCCTGGAGCAGTATTAGCATTATCGGCTAACCGTGACTCCACCTCATAAAGCTGACTGTAAAAAGCCAAGAAGCCAAGATCTAAGCAAGCGATGTCTACTTTGAAGAATCGAAAACATATATAACATATTTAATATGTCTAGGTTTACTAAATAATTAAATGTTTTATATGTTTTTCTTCATAGTTTAGATGACTTTAGTATTAATCTACACATTTTTAAATAATGAAAAACCACTGAATTTAAGGCGTGTTCAATATTTTTTAAGAATGACCCAACAGCCTTGATTGTATACGTTCATCAAGCATGGTTGCCCTCAATGAGTTATCCCATTAGTGCCAGCACCATTGGCAGACGGCTGAAATGTAAATACATTGTAGAAGGCTAATATTACCATCCCCAGTGGACAATAGTGCAGTGCAGTGGGTGGTAATGGTGATGGTGAGTGGTGGCATCTGGCTAGAATTGTCCATGAGAACAAACTAAACAGATTTTAGCAAAAATCAAAATGCACGCATTCATCACAGGACAGTGCAGGGTTCTTTCTTTTCCATGGGACATGGCATGTCAATAGCTTCTGGGCTATTCTAGACATGCCAACCACAACATTTCCATAATTTTTTTTTAATGAGTTAAGTTGTTTTGTTTTAAAACTGAGTCAAATTGTCGTAAAACGCCTCGTTTCAAACCGCAAATCCATTTCCATACATTGACAACATTACTGAATGGCTCTACGGTATTTCTCAAGAGCTGAAATCATTGTACAGGATCAGTGCCAGCGCAGGGTTCCGCCGCCCGTCAGGGTTAACGCTGGTGTTTATTGTTTGACCACAATGGCGTAATGGGGAGGAAAAAAAACAGAAAAGCAGGCTACTGTTGTTGGCAGGCGACGATGGCAGAAAAATAACAGCTCAGCTCTGCACATGCTCAGTCTTCCAGGGTTATCGGGGCAAGCCACACTTCCGAACCACCAGCTGCACGCCCACAAAAAAAAATCCAGCTGTCAAACCCACACACAAACACACCTGTGTTGTTCGCTTTTATATATTTTCTTTATGTTTTTGCAGCCTCAAAAAACTTCTGAAAGTTCAGCTTGCCCATACCCATGTTTTGCAAGCCTTAATTTACCATATTTTTTGCAGTATAAGGCATAATTAAAATCATCAGTATGAATGTATGAATTCTACTAGCCAGGTTATAAGGAGCAATGAAGCCACTCTGCTGAAATAAAGCATTAAAAAAGGAGTTTTAGTTTAGTTCTCCAGTACCGAGACTGGAGCAGTATTAGTATTAGCCACTAACCAGGCTAAGTGCTAGCTCTTACGCCAATCAGAGGTGAGTATTATCAGCCTGTAGCCTGCTGCTAACCCCGGCTAGCACTGCTGGAGCAGCATTAGCATTATCCACTAACCGTGCTAAGAGCTAGCTCTTACGCCAATCAGAGGTGAGTATTATCGGCCTGTAGCTGCTGCTAACCCCGGCTAGCACTGCTGGAGCAGCATTAGCATTATCCACCAACCACGCTAAGCGCTAGCTTTTTCGTTGTGTAGAGGCAAGTATATCGGACTGTAGTCTGTGCGTTTACCATGTTAAAACAAGCTACTTGGATAATGCCGCTAGCTAATATCACCCTGGATTACCGGAACTCTTAGGGTTCCTTAGTGTAGCAATTCTTTGATTGCTCCTTTCTCCCATCCCTTCCCGTTGCTGACATTCATTTTTACCAACAACAATTTCAACAGAAACCACATACAGTCAAAACCAGGTACACCAAGGTAACCTCACAGCACACCCTAGCAACCAAATCCTTTCCATACCAACCACCTAACAACACCTTAGCAACCAAACCCTTAGCATACCAACCAGCTAGCAACCCTTTAGCAACCAAACCCTATCCATAACAATAACCTAACAACACCATAGCAACCAAACACTTTCCATACCAACCACCTAGCAACACCTTAGCAACCAAACCCTTAGCATACCAACCAGCTAGCAACCCTTTAGCAACCAAACCCTTTCCATACCAACCACCTAGCAACACCTTAGCAAACACCAGCTACAACATAGCAATAGCCTAGCAACAGCCTAACACCACTTTAAGAGTTGTTCAGCAGCACCTCAGTAACCAAGCCTTTAATATAGCAACTACAGAGTAACACCTCAGCAAGCCACTTAGAAACCGAGCAAAACCATAGCAACAGCTCAGCATCAGCAACGAACCACCTAGCAACACTCAAGCAAGCAACTGACAACCACTTGGCAACACCACAGGAAGTATCTTAGCAACACCATAGCTAGCATTTAGCAACACCATAGCTAGCACTTAGCGACACCATAGGAACCACCTAGCAGCACTATAGCAACCATCAGCAACACTTTAGCAAACAACAGGTACACCTCAGCAAACAAACCACCTAGCAACATCTAAGCAACCACCCAGCAACACCTTATCAAGCAAACGCTATCTCAGAAATGAACTAGGCAACCACTTAGCAACCCCTAAGCAAGCACCTTGCAACACCTTAGCAATCAAGAGCTAAACCACAGAAACATTACAGCATCAAACCACCTAGCAACACCTAGGTAGCAACACCCTATTTATTATGTAACAACACCATAGCAACCACCTTGCTTACCACAACAACACTTAAGCAACATCTCTCAACACCATGGCAACCAACAACTTCATCACAACAACACTTAAGCAACCACTTAGTAAACAACAGGTATACTGTAGAACCACCTCAACAACAAGCAACAACTAGCAACACCTTGTCAAACAACAGCTATGCTACAGCAACACTTCAGCAACCACCTAGCAAAACCAAACAAGCAACAGATTCCCATAGTAACTACTGATCAACAGAAATACCATAGCAATACCTTAGCAACCACTTAGCAACACCACAGCAAGTCACTGGGAATACCACTCTTAATATGAACAACTATTCCATCTTTCTCTCAGGAAACTCACATTTCTAGTCAGATTACAACATTTAAGGTGCCTGATGAACGCCTTCTAATGTGTTCATATTTTTATCACAATATCAAAAATGTTAAAAAAACTAGATATTTTTAATAATGATAACAAAAGAAAAAATTATGGACAACACTTAAAGGAGATCATAGAGCATGAGGCCAGTCAGCGCTTGCACCACATTAAAACATTAGGGTGGTTAGAAGCTGGGATTTCCTCAGGCCGGTGGTCTCGTTTGGGGGGAGTCCCACTGTGGTTAACAGTCAACCACAAGCTATAAGCACATCCCGTCTACAGCGGCCACAATTGAGGGCCTTCAGCTGGATGACGAGAGTTCGCTCGTACCGCAAACCGCGAGCGGCGATCCCCGACTCTTTATTTTGGAAGGGTTGCCTCCACCCCACGGCCAGAGCGCCCTTAACACGGCCTACGACAAAGACAACGTCAAAATGAGGAAGCCTCTGGATGTCTAGGAACAGTTTTTGTGTCACACTGTACCTTTTTCTGTTTTTCTATGGTTTAGTCATGATGTAGGCTCAGTGCCACGGTGGCTTCATGCCATGGTGAGGTGGGCGCAGTGCCCATCGGGGAGGTGGAAAGGCCTGGGAGCCGTGTTGTCAACAGCAGGGCTTTATGAGAAGGAGTTTGCAGGACTCTGAGTGGCCTGAAGCTCAATTGTGAGCACTGCCTGTTGTGCTCTTGTACACAGCATTGAGGAAAAAGCAGGTGTCAATCAAAGGGTGCTCTGGAGGACTGCCCAACATCTTATAAAACCGACTCAGAAGAGAGGCAGCCCAGTCTATTTATTATGTACAGCCTCGCCCGAGCCTCTCTTTTTCTGAGAGTTTTCATTCTCTGAAAGTGGAGAAAGAAAAACGTTGCCAAGAACCTGGTAAAAACTAATCAAACTGAAGGCTTCTAGAATAACATTTGGCATCAAGGCTCTTACTTGTTGAGATACTCTTCCTGTCCGCAGATTTTTAGCACGTAGTCGCTCACGTCGATCATGTCCAGGTCATCATGGGCGTAGCATAGGGTCTGGTATATCAGCAGGTCAATGGTGGAAGAGCCTGAGAAAAGATGGAGAAGACCAGTCAGCACTGGTATATAAACACACTAATCGACAAAACTGGCAATGAAGCCATTGATGAAAACTGAGGTGAAGATATGGTTAGCCATGAGGGTATTTGCCACATTTGCTTATAGATGTTGCAGCTGGGCCTGTAGATCCTTCACACTCATAGGTTGCTGAAAGTAGACCCAGATCCCAGAGCGTTCCATAAATGCTCACTTGGTAATAAATCAATCAATCAATCAATCAATTGTTGCAAGCTGGCAATGACATTCCAAGGAAAATGTTTGCTTTGCTGTAAATAAACAGGAATGTTTTACTCACCCAAATAAACAGTTTTAGGAGAGAAATCTGTTTAGAGTAATATACAGTGCTCTTTTTTTTTTTTACTTATCTTAGCTTTATGCACCTTATAATCCGGTGTTCCTTGTGTATAAAAATAGACCAGAAAATAAACGTTTATTGATAGTGTGCCCTATAATCTGGTGTGCCCAATAGTGTGAAAAATACAGTATTAACTGTGGAAACAAGAAGAGATGTGGTGTTTAAAATGTAACAGATATCGGACCACTGCTGGATTGATCAGTAAAAGGTCACAAATTAGTGACACACATTCAGCCCTTCCTGTCGACGTCAACATGACCATCTGTTACACTCGCAGCGAGATGCCACCCTAACAATCCAAATCCAATACATGTATCAAGCGGGGAAGAAAAAAAAAAAAACAGAAAGATACAATGCTGTATATGGACGAGCATTGGCCTACTTAAAAATAAGGATGTCCTACACATAGTTCTGAGCTACCGTATTATACGCATTATCAATAAACATCTGTTTTCTAGTCTATTTTTATATATAAAAGGCTCAGTGGATTATAAGGCACATTTATACGACACTAGTATAGAACGGCAGTGTCACCATGTTTTCTTTCTAATTCAGCAGGTCTCGCCGTTGGATGGACAGACCTGTGAAGCTAAGAAAAATTAAATAAACAAATCTGTAATTATTAAAAAAAAAAAAAAACATTTCAGACAAGTCAGACAAATCAAACGAGCAATGGATGTTAATCTACACAAATTTCTCTTCTGAAAACTGTTTGTTCGGGTGAGTAAAGTGCTTTCGTTTCGTTACAGTAAGCTTAGATTTCCACCTTTAGAGCAGCTAAACCAGCAGTCCTAGCTGGGGTTAGCAGAAGGCTACAGGCCGATAATACTCACCTTTGAACATGCCAAAGACCTAGAGCTTAGCACAATTAGAGGCTAATGCTAATGCTTCTCCAGCAGTGCTATATGTGGTTAGCAGCAGGCTATAGGCCAATAATACTCACCTCTGGTGGCCAATGAGTTAGCGTGGTTAGCTGTTAATGCTGGTACTGCTGGAAAACTCTGTCGATTTTTAATTTTTTTAATTTAAGGATTTTAAGTGCGCCTTATAGTGCAAAAAATACAGTATAAGTGTCTTTTGTATTGCTACTAGGGGTGACCAGTCAGGTTGTAAGGAGCAGTAAAGCCCCTCTGCTGAAGTACAGAGTTATACAGAAGTTTCAGTTTAGTTCTCCTTTTGGCGATCCAGAGGTGGGTATTATCGGCCTGTACCCTGCTGCTAACCCTGGCTAGCACTGCTGGAGCAGTATTAGCAATAGCCGCTAGCTCTATCTGTGCATTTATCATGTTAAAACAAGCTACGTGGGACTAACCGCTAGCTAGTATCACCCTGGCTTAGTGGAACACTCAGAGTTCCTCAGTGTAGTGCTGTCGGGTGGCGTTAGCCGCTAATGCTAATGCTCCAGCTTTAGAGGAAATCTGGAAAGATCTAACTTACTGTAAACAAACAGGAATGTTTTACTCACCCAAATAAACAGTTTTAGGAGAGAAATCTGTGTAGAGTAATATACAGTGCTCATTTTTTTTTTTTTACTTATCTTAGCTTTATGCACCTTATAATCCGGTGTTCCTTGTGTATAAAAATAGACCAGAAAATAAACGTTTATTGATAGTGCGCCCTATAATCTGGTGTGCCCAATAGTGTGAAAAATACAGTATTAACTGTGGAAACAAGAAGAGATGTGGTGTTTAAAATGTAACAGATATCGGACCACTGCTGGATTGATCAGTAAAAGGTCACAAATTAGTGACACACATTCAGCCCTTCCTGTCGACGTCAACATGACCATCTGTTACACTCGCAGCGAGATGCCACCCTAACAATCCAAATCCAATACATGTATCAAGCGGGGGAAAAAAAAAAAAAAAACAGAAAGATGGAGAAAGTTCTCTCAGAGAGAACTAAAACAAATACAGATATAGGTGGAGCTGGAGCAGGAAAGATGGTTCCCCACCCATCCCTCAATCACTAATTACACCCTGACTAGACAGATAGATATACAGCTACGGCTTTCCTTCTTTCTGCCAGTTCCTCCCTTTCTCTCTCTTTCTCCCTCTCTTTCTACCATTTAACTCTAACCAATCAAGCTCTGAGTGCCTCTTTCCAAACATTGACTCTTACACAATTAGGCAAAGGTCGTCTATTATCTGTTAGTTGTGGGTCATTTCCAGAACTGCAGTCAGGCCCATTTCAACAAGGCAAGCAAACCAATCAATTGCCTACAGCCCTGAGCTGACCTGGGGCCCCCAGACAACGGCTGGTTATAAATTGAATGTAATGACTAACAACTGTGTGAGAACCCCTTTAAATTCTGTGACGATGCATTAAAGTCCAACGACACTGTTATCAGAATCTCCCTCAAGGGGGGCCCCTCCCACTAGCCAGCCAGGTTTGTAGTTAAAGTAAAAAGTCTTCTGAAAAATAGTTACTCCAGTAAAGTATAAATAACCAACATTTCTACTGAAATAAGCTAATAAAGTATTTGTACTTCCTCATTTGACACCTCTGGCTTCAGGCTATATGTATTAGCCGTCTAATTATAAACCAGAATCATGTAATCCATCATTGAAAGTGAACATGCTGCACTGGCTGTAATTTATAGAGCCTCTGTTTGACCCGTATTGCTTTAATCCTCTGAGAGCAGACATCTAAAGCCTGGCCAGCTCTAGAAACTCCCAGATATACAGAGGAGTCACAGTCTGTAGATCAGTAACACACTGCACAGCTCTATATTACCCTGTATGCTACATATAATATTGCACTTCAATATTGTAAGTCGCTTTGGACAAAAGCGTCTGCCAAACGTAATGTAATGTAATGTAATGTAATATAACTACATGAACTGTCTTATCACACAATGTATGATCTTGATTAGGGATGTGCCATATCGTACTGAACACAATAATATTGCAAACATTTTGATATGATCAAAAAAAATCTATATTGTAATAACAGCAATATTTTTGAAAGCCAAAAAAAATATTTTTTTTTTGTTTTGATATGTACTGTTTTTTTAATTGTATGTTGCAGTTTTTATGCATGCACTTTTATTTTGTGGTACATTTTATTTGTTGTGACATTCCTTTATTTTGTTACATTTTCTAATATGTTATACTATCATCTTTTATACAAAATTAGGGTTTTGGTAAGTTGCTGTTTAGAATGTTTTGTGTATGACTAATTTATACATTTATACTGAATATAACTAATATTTATTTTGTTGCAGTAAAATATTACTCAATTAAAAATAAACTTTCATTGTTCTGTTATATCATTTTGCTATTTAAAGAGATTTATTATCACAAAAACACCTTGAAATATTGTGATATTATTTTAGGGTCATATCATCCCACCACTAAACATGACCATTTATCTATTGAACAATTCTGGTTTTATTAGTGATGAAAACCAATAAATGTGAATGAGCCGGTATACTGACTTGTGTTTATAAGTGTTTGTAACTTAATAATTGTATTTTTTTATTTAATATACTAAAACATTTTTCTATTTTATATATAAAAAGTTAATTTACAAAAACAAATAGGAGCTATTCTTTAAACATACCTTTATTTGCTTTTTATCTGCAAATTAACTCTTCACTTCTCTTTTAAAAAATAACTTCCCTTACATTACATTATTATTATACTGTATTATGTTTTAAATGGTCTTTTATAGAGCTGGGACAAAATAATATCTATGATATTGCGATATATCGTATCCATTTCGTTTGTAATACATTTTTGATATTTGGCATTAAACATCTTCGGCACAAACATGCTTATTGTTTGTTTGTTCCAAAAAGATCCAAAAAGATCTTTTTTTTCTGATGGTGACAGAATGAGAATGAGATCCTGTCGGCGGTAAAATAAATGTGAAAATATAGATTTTTTTTTTTTTTTTTTGGTTACAATTTAGAAAAAGGTTTCAAAAAAAGTATTCTATTGATATGAACAATTTTAAAGTGGTACCCAGCAGTATACCATGAAGTATCGTAGAGTATCTTGCGATATATCAAATATTGCAGGATCACAGTACTACTGCCCATGTGTCAGGATACTGTGTCAGTCCTAATGCTATGGTAATGCTTCTTAGCATTCTGTGGGATGGAATGTAGAATACAAAAGATTACCGTACAACAAGTTTTGTGCATTTCGTGTGTGTGTGTGTGTGTGTGTGTGTGTGTGTGAGAATGGGAGGCTGTTCCTCTCAGCCGGTTGAATGAGAAGCTGGTTCTTTTAATTGAGAAGAGAAAACAGATGGCTGGCAGGATGCCCTCTCAGTGTAATTCCATTAAGAGAATTGAGAGGAGAAAGCTCTTCCAGTCTTTAGGATGGAATTCTGAACACCCGTCCAAAAGTTTCAGCATGGGAAAGAATGCGTCCAAACACTTTTCAACTCTTAGAACTCTTAGAAACTGAAAAAAAAATGGAGAGAGCTGCAAATCTGAGAGCTCACTCTGCTCAACTCCAATCGTGCTGGAGCACAGAGACCTCCACAATGTGCAGTACATGAGGCATGTGGGGTACCACGGGTTGGGATGGAGAAACAATGTACTACTGAAGCAATGAATTTCAGTTTAAAGTACATAATCAATTACTGTACTCATATAACCAATAGGGCTGCAACGACTAGTCAGCATAATCGACAACGTCGACTATAAAATATATGCGAAATTTAACTGTCGACACGTCGTTAAAGTGTGATGGAGCGAGAGAGAGAGAGAGAGCGCACTCGGGAGAAAAAAAAAAAGAGGCGAGAGAGGAAGACACACACCTAGAGAGAGTGAGCATCCTGATTGGCCTCTTCTCATGCTTAGTTGGCCAACGAGGCTTCAGTGTGGGAGGGGCTTGCAGCGCGAGCGAGAGAAAGAGAGAGAGGTCGAGATGCGCGCAACGTCTTAATATCAGCGCTGTGTCTATTAAACACAAACAAACACATTTAACTCCACGAAAATACTCTACAGTCTTTTTTTTAGTAGTTCCGTACAGTTTAAACATTGATTTCGGAGAGTTTAATTACTGCAGAGGGCTGCTGAAGTGAGTTTAAACAGACTTCACTCCTTCATTAACATCACTAACATTAGATAAACTTATCTAAACGTATATAAACGTTAGCTGGATAAGTGTTAGGGAGATACTGTACTCAGTCCTCTTTACTAAAATTAAGTTATATTTTATAGTACCTACAGACCTTTTTAAAAAAAAAAACTTTATTTTCTTAAAGACAAACAATAATTTCAGGGAGGAATCTCCTTGGAAAAAAGGTAAGAAATGAAGAAAAAATACATACAAGTATCCTAGAATCTCCTGAAAACAACATCCAGCCTGTGTGAATGTTTCCTATAAGATACTTTGTATTTTTTAGTAATACAGGCACGTCAAACTATCAAAATGTACGGCAAAACTGGTTTTAGGGCCTAAACATTTAGCTGTCTTTACCAGTAGGAAATACAAATGGAGGGTAGGGGTGAGTGATATGGCTCTAAAATAGTATCACGATATTTCAGGGTATTTTTGCGATAACGATATACTTGGCGATAAAGTAAAACAGAAAAATCATTAATTAATTTCAGAAATATAGTATAAAAGTATAACAGCATAATCATAATGTGGCAAAATAAATAATATAGCATAAAATAATATAATGCAGCAAATAATATTGCAGAATATTTAGTGCATGCATATAAACTGCAAACTAAAACAATTATACAATAAATACACCTAAAGCTTCACAGTAAACAATAGACTACTTTTAAGACAGAACATCTCTATTATCACGATATGGATTTTTAATATCACGATATTTCTGTGTCACGATATATTGCATACGATATAATATTGCTCACCCCTAATGGAAGGCATGAAAAAAACATAATCGTGACTAATCGACTAATCGAACAAATAATCGGCAGATTAGTCGACTACAAAAATAGTCATTAGTTGCAGCCCTAATGACCAGCCAAGTAAAGCATAGAATTCACAAAGTAAGGTTAGAACAGGGTTGTAAATTTCGAAGAAAAATTAGAAAAGCAAACACTACCGTGAAAATTAAATGCAATCGACAAGAACCATTGCTTTTCCACACTAACATACAGAATAGATCTCTTTATTGGAAAAAAAAAATACACAAGAATTTACGTCTTAGAATTGCACTTAAAATTCCATAAGCTCAACTGCACATTGTATTCCACTGTTTGGTGCTGCAAATGTTCAAAAGCATGCACAGGATTGCAGTTCGTCTAGGAGCAGCGCAGTATTCATGCCAAAATAAAATGTGATCACCCTCCAAACAGAACCAATCAGGAATATATTTTTATGTTGTTAGTAAAAAGCAAGAACTGCTATTTTGGGTGTGTAGGCTTGCAGGGTTTGTCATTATGAATTAAATACACCATAAGCAACAAACAGCTCTGTTTACAGCAATCGGGATGGACAGTGCTGTGTTTCAGAATGCTGGGAATGAATGGAGGGGAGCTATTCATCAAAAAAAACTGTACTCGTTATCATTACTCGTTTCACTACATCCCAAATCCATTTCACACCAGAATTCTACTTCAATTAGATAATTAAATGGTGTGCTGCCAATTATTCTAGTTCCTTAGATACGAATCTGATTGAGTACGGAACTTGTCCAGCTGGACACTGTAATCAAGACTAACACCATTATCTTAAACCGCAAAAGAGAGATCTCCAAAAAATCTGCTGTACAAAGCATTGCAATCATTAAATGTTACACAACAAACAGTACAACACCCTTTCACGCTTACCATCACATGTGAAGATGAGGGGTTCCCGGAAGTGCTCACTGACCACTGTGACCTTTATGCTGACCCCCAGCCCCTGCTGCAGCTCCTCCTGCGCCACACTGGGGCTCCACACGAAGCCCGCGTTCTTAGAGCGCTCGCTGCACGGGTACGCCGAACGCAACCTGCAAACACACCGACATCACACTCATATCATCGAGAATCAGAAGACATCTCACAATACGATATTATAATAATCACAATAATGTGATTCTGCAAGACTCGAAATATCACAAGACGTGTTGCATGTTATATCAACATCCTCTCCGGTGACGATCCGTGATAAGCTTGTCTTTTGAAATAACTGTCTGTGACTCTTGACCCTATTTTAGCGATCTATAGCACAAAAAAAATACACCTTGCGCATCACAAAATCCGAAAAAGGCATGTACTAATTTATACTAATTAATATAACATAAAATAAACCGATCATTGTGCCAGTTGTCATTCCCTTTAACAGTCAGGTGTGCTCTGACTTTGGCACGTTTGTACCAGAGACTGTAAAAAAGATGGACGCCGTGTCGCTGTTCCCATTCATTCAATGAAAATGAAGCCAAAATCTTCCTCCATGTTGGCGATCCTGAAACCCGAGTCTGCGCAGTAGAGACCAGAAGAGGGAGAAAGACTGTGGAGAGACAGCCTACTCATTTAAATAACCCCGCCCCTGAGGGCTGCCTCGAGGTCACAGGCTGCGGAGCGGAGCGGAGCTGACGGTCTGTTATTGGTCCCGCCCATAACCAGCCCTTTTACAATAACCACACCTGTTTGAATAGAGCTGAATAATGTTTTAAAACATGAATTATGCTGGGATATAAAAAAAATTTACAATAAAGCAGAGGTTACACTAGCTGTTGCATTTAAATAATGAAGGTAGAATTACAGTATGTTAGAAAAAAACGAGATTGAAAGTTGTCTGTTTTGCCATTGAAACATATGGGAATGGGTGGGGTTACACAGCTTTCTGAAGCCGAACAGCAGGGGGTGCCCGACCTGTGGTGGCTTCAGTTTTGAGAGATGATGCTCTGTCCAGCTATACACAGTCTATGATCTTAACAGCACAATGCTTTTGCACGTCTCAGCAGAGAATACTGAAATGCACGTTCATTCTGTAAAGGTACACCAGCAACGATATTTAAGGGAACAGCAATGTTATTTAATTCTTTAGTCTGTTTATTACTGTTTGGTTAATAGTCAGGTTTGCTGTCTGTTGGGCATCCGTGTGTGTGTGTTTGTATGTGTTTAACAAGCAGGGGTGCACAGTTCACTGGGCGCGCTTGTTGTCTAGGTTAATTTCAGTCAGTGGCGCACCTGTATTTCCTGCCACCAAAATAACAACACACCAGAAATTTACCTGAACACACCTCACTTCCAGACCACCACGCCATCAGTGTAAATTTATTTCTAAACTTTAATGCTTTTTTTACGCTGTGGGCACAAGGCGTGAAAAAAAAAACTGAGGGGGTGTAAAGTAGTAACGAGATGCTTTATTTCAATTTACAGTCACAAACACATGTTCTGAAGTAAAATCCAGTGTCTGATCAGAGCTCTGTGTTGTCTCTGAATTTCCCCACAGCTGTGTGTTAGGTCAGAGAGGGATCAATGCATGGGCTGGTAAACAATGTTTGGAATCACTGATTTGAGTTTAGAGCACCTATGTTTTAGTAAAATATAAATGTTTCATGCCACGTATTGATGATGTTTTTCATTAAGAAAAACAAGGGTAAGAAAGAGGAACTCACACGTCCAGCATATGACAGAAGGCAGCCACCTCTTCATCACGTTCCTCAGACACCTGGAAGAGCTCGTACCCAAAGCCATTGAGTCTAGAACCCAGTGAGACCTGAAGAGAACAGAAGAAAAGAAAACAATTTCTTTAATCGTTTTACAACAAAAATTATTAAATGGCCATTACTAGTTATATCCAATACTGACTCATATTTGTTCAATCAACCTACATGTAGTGTAGATTAGAGCAGACTACCATAAGATATTTGAATTTGAAATTCAGCCAAATTCAAATAAAAAGTCCCCAAAAAACAGAAATACTTCAGTAAAGATACACAACAACCTATTTAAGTAGAATATGAATTCTATTTCCTTTGTTACAGTCCGATTAGACAATGACATACTAACTCTAGATTACCTGAATAAACAAGTGACTAATTGAGAAATTAAACAGCACAGTAGTTCGTTTACACTTAGAACAGTACAGGGGGCATGCTGGTACACCAGCATGTAGCTTCCAGTTTAATGCAATCCTCCGGCCGGGATCTGATTGGTACTGACATTGAACAGTAATTCAAATTTAAAATGTTCAATCACAATAAATATGAAAATGAACTTATTGCCCAGCCCTAGTTAAAACACTGGAAAATTGTACTTAATTTAAAAGTGTTATTGTGGACTTCATATTGTAGTACGTACCGGGTCAGCTGACACCCTGCGGTTGCTTCTGGTACTCATCTGCCCAGGAATATAGGTGCGAGGAGGCACCTGCGGGGGTAGGGTCTTACTCCGAGCCACAGGCTTCCCCGACTGTTCGCTGTACGCTCGCCGTGCCCTCGGCGAAGAAGGCCAGTCCCCGTTGAGCCTCATCAGAGAATCGTTCAGGTTATCATAGTTCATAGTATCTCCAGAAGGAAGCTTGGGCTGGTCCACGTCAGGGGTGAATAGGTTCACGTCCCTGGGAGCTGACCCTCTTTGGGCCATGAAGGAATCAGGCTGGGGGATGGGGTTCCGAGGGGGCACTGCCGGTGGAGGTTCGTCAGGAGGTGGCAGGCCCTTTGACAGCATTCGTGACGTCCCCTCGTAGTCATCTTTCCCCTGGCTGTCCAAGATGTAAAGAGGCTCTTTGCTGTAGAAGGACCTTGACGGGTTCGATACCCCAGGCTGGATGAGGTTGAGCATGGAATCGGACCCTGACAGACCGTGGTGCAAGTTACCCCCAGGTGGGCTTGGCAGAGGTCTTGGCAGGGGGCGCTCAGTCCTAGTAGTGCTAGATTTACTGCTCTCGGGGGTTCCAGTCTCAGCTGGTCCCTTGTCCTGTTTGAGGCGAGACAGGGCGTCGTACTCCATCTGCAGAGCTTCAGCCAGGACCAGCTCCCTGGGACTCAAGCCTAGCGACTCCAGGCAGCCCCAGCGCTGCTCGCTGTCGCTGTGTGTCTGTGCCGCAGACATGGTTCTGGTACCAGGCCAGGTAATCAAAAACTAGTAGGTTTTGCTTGGAGGAGAGCCCTTTAGGTGATCCACAGTGGAACCATGGGGAACTGTGGAGAGATGGGAAAGAAAATAATGAGCTTGGTATGGGTTATGTGCCAAAAATAGTTTCTTTTTCCTGCAGTTCAAGCCTTCAGACCTAAAAGTATTAATGGAAGTCCCAAACAAGAGTTCATAAGTTTGTTAAATTGTACCTTATACATTTGGTCCGATTAGTTTTGGTTTCACACTGCAATACAGTGACTGAGTTGCGAGTCTTACTTTACATGACCCTGATTGGTTTTTGAAAGGCAAGCGTCAAACTGTGGTGGTGTGCTGTCAGTTTGAGTTGCATTCCCAGGGTTGAGCCAAACATGCCATAATCGGACTCCCTTTGAATGAGCGTAACAAATCCTCTTTAGATCATTTTAATTCTGTCTATGAAAAAGAGTTAGTCTACAGTTACAGTAGATACAGGAATCACAAGTAATTACAAGTAATGTAATCTGTTGTACCCATCCTTTTGTCCAAAGCACCTGCAATCCAAAGGGACTCTTTTTCTTCTTCTATTGTTTAGTAGGTGACAATAATTATCTTAGGCCTAAAAAAGTCTGAATTGTCTAAACGTGATTCAGTTGATCCAGACCAAGACCACCTCTTTTGGCCTGGCCAAATTTTGTCCTTTTATACCTGCTGTTTTGCTTTAGGCCAAATCCAAAAGTCCAGACCAAACAATTCAGTAATGGAAGTACCTCTACACTAAAAGTGAGGATTACTCAATATGAAGCTCTTTGAGTTCAGTGTCTTCCACACTGAGCAACCCTGCTTTGTTTAGAACCTCCCTGGTCTTCAAATCTGTGTGTTGGCTGTCCTTAATCCTAGCCATATAAAATAAGAACGTTTCACCAATAAATCCACTGGTGGGCTCACATAAAAAAGGTCATGGGCAAACTACACCCCTACCCATGTGAGAAACGGGTTACACTTAAAACCAATTAAAATGATACCAGGCCCCATTAAAATTTACGTCCAATCTGGAACAAAGGCGACGGCAGCAGCGCTTTTGATTACAGTCGCCGCATTTATCTCAAGAGGAGCACAGATGGGTTCTGTTTAAGAAAAGATGGTGATCTGGCTCTGATTTTCGTTGCTTGCTCAGCAGAAGCCGTCTCCTGCCTCGCTCAGGCTGAAAACAGCCATCAGCACTACAGGCCCAGCTGCAGCCGAGCAGCACAGATCCACCGGGTCAGTGGGTTCTCCATAAACGTGGAACAGCCCGACTTAAAAGATGCAGGACGAGCAGAGTAGTGACTAATCGTCTCAGCCTACAGAAACAGCTCATATTAAATAAAGGTTGAGTCCCTAAAAATTCAGCCTCCGCTGAGGATCTGGAGCATAAGATTCAAACTAGGGCTGTCAGAACAAATTTCACTAATCATATATCTGGCCCAGAACACCAAGAAACCTTTTAAGGGCTTAATTTTAGAATACATGCGACAGCCATAACTTTGCTCTCTGCTCCACTAAGCTCAGAGTCCTCGCGGTTGGTCCAGTTTGCACTGATTAATGGCCTGGAGACCTACAGAGGGATACAGCTGGAGGAGTTGCCGAGCTGAAGTTGCAAGATCTGGTGGATCTTGCAGCATTTAGTGGAAGTTGCTTCTTTTAAAAGGGTCTTGTTGCGATTCAGATTAATGGTTTGGCTCGAAAACAGCTGTGTCCACAAGCCAGATTTCCCCTTCAGGACAGGTTGGGACCTGGGAAGGTTTTGCAGAAGAGCTGCTGTACATCACACTGCACCTAAAGCTAACATATAGCAATATACATATACCTTAGTACATATAAACCAATACTTTGGACTTTTTACTTTAAGGAGGTTATTTGTGCATCTTGTTTAATATAAAACCTGCTTGTAAGGTTGAAAGTAATCAAGGGTTGTACTCATGTGGAAATTCTTGCCCAATGCCAATATCCAATTTGGCACATGTATATACAGCTCTGGAAAAAAAAGAGACCACTTAAAAAATACATAATCAAGAGGAAGATGGATGATCACAAGCCATCAAACCAAGCTGAACTACTGCTTGAATTTTTTGCACCAGGAGTGGCGTAAAGTGATCCAAAAGCAGTGTGTAAGACTGGTGGAGGAGAACATGCCAAGATGCATAAAAACTGTGATTAAAAGCCAGAGTTATTCCACCAAATATTGATTTCTAAACTCCTTTAAAGCTTTATGGATATTAACTTGTTTTTTTGCATTATGTAAGGTCTGAAAACTCTTTTTGTTATTTCAGCCATTTCTCATTTTCTGCAACTAAATGCTCTAAAAGACAATAATTTAATTTGGAATTGGGGAAAATGTTGTCCGTAGTTTTTAGAATAAAACCACAATGTTTATTTTACTCAACTGATTCAGAAACTGAAGTGGTCTCTTTATTCTTTCCACAGCTGTATATACATTTATATAACGGTATAATTTATTTGCCTTACTATTTAGCTTTTAACCAAATGTATGCAAACAATAAAATGAAATGTTTTTCCTGAGAAATTTTATTTCCCATTTTTTGGTTTCCCATTTTTACAATTATTTAGCCAACTGGTCCTTACATAGACTGGTCACAGTTTTAAACCTTTAAAAAAAACTGATTAAATAAACCAATAGTTGAATACTACTGAAACTAATACAATTAAATGAAAGATTGACTTAAATCAATGGATTTTAAAAGTGGCATGTTCACCTGGTCCTTTTTCAGCATACAATAAATACATCAGCAAGTATCGGCATGAAATATTGGATTAATCCACCAATGCCATTGATCGGATGATTTGGCCAATATTCCATTATGACCAATATAATTCCAATATCATTGTGCATCCCTAAAACAAATAATAGTTTGTATACTTGACTGTCTAAATCAGGGGTCAGCAATTAAGTTTGGCCGCGGGCCAGATTTTTTCCAAGCCATTACATAGCGGGCCACAAGCACTGTGGGTGGGGGGGTTGGGGGGGGATTGGCGGGCGCGGTGGCGGGAGGGCACTCTTAAAATGACAAGCAGACATTCAAGTGGGCTGATGTGGGTGAAATCTGTGGACTGACCATTGGGGGCGCTATTAATGATATACCTGTTTGTTAAATTAAAAAAAACAAACGAATAAAAAAAAAAAAACAGAATAGCTAGCAGTTATCTAACAGCCCATGGCTCTATCAAAAAATCTTTAATAAATTTTTCTGTTTTGGAAAATTAAGTTTCTAAATAAAGAGCATTTTTGAAACGAACAGTCCGATTTTTTTTTTCATTATAGTTCAACCTCACGGGCCAGATGTTTCTTGCTTGCGGGCCGCATCTGGCCCGCGGGCCGCCTATTGCCGACCTATGGTCTAAATGATGCCTATTCAGTTTGCTATGAAGAAAACTGAATAAAACTTCAAGAATCGTTTATATGTTTGAAGAAAATGAAGATACATGTCTAAGTGTCTTGAATGACTGACAAGCTTCAGCATGAGGGGAAAACTGTCTATGTAAGTTTTTTTTTTTTTTCACTCCTCTAGTGGGTCAAAAGGGCAACATCTCTGAAGAGTGCTCTCCACATCACTGTCTCTCCTCTCCAGAGTACAAGAAAAGAGGAGCAACCGAGTGTCATGCTGTTGAATGCCCAGTAAAAAAAAAAATGACGTGAGAATGACGTTAACGGGCTGAACCTGGGCAAAGTGCGCTGGAGAAACGCTGGGGATAATAAACGTCTCTGGTGTTTTGACGTCTTCGCGCTTCTGCAGCTGACGAGAGCGGCATTTAACCTCCTGACCTCCAGCTTCCATCGCAATGTGACAACAACAGAGAGCGGGTCTTTGTCCCCGCCCAGAACGCTGTGCAGGAAATTCTCACACATCTCGCCAAAAGAGCAGCAGCGTCAGTCCCCTTACTCCCCTGCCCCTCGTCCCACCCCCCTGCCCCCCCCGTTACTAGCCCACTCTCCCATCCTGAGAAGAGGGGACAGATTGCAGGGAGAAGAGAAGGGGAAGAACAGAAGCAGACGTGCGACACACGTTCACTCAGAGTTCTCCCGCTCCTTACTTTGACCTTCTTTTAAGGCACCGTCCCAAAATTTATGAGCACATGTGCTTCTGGGGTTTGCCCCACTCGTAAAGGGGGTCTTTATCAGCGTGAATCGAGAATGAAAGGCCTACTAAGTCTGAGAACAGAGGGGATACACACTGACTCCGCTGACTCCACTGAGATTAGCCAATCTCGCTTTTGGCTTTTTGTCAAACACTCTGTTTAGCACCTGTTTGCGTCCATTTGTACACGGCCGAACATATGCATGCATACAAAGAAGCACAGACTTGAGGCCTACGCTTGAGGCCCACGCAGCATATGAGCATCAGTCTTCCTGAAGCTGCTTACCACCAGAATGCTGTCTTAAGAAGCTAGCAAAGGCAGGCAAGAGGGATTCTCTGACATAACAGGAATTTCTTTAGTCTGGACTAGGTTCATGTGTTTGTTACATTGTATACGGTACATTTGGCACAGTTAGTTTTGGTTTCACACTGCGGTTTAGCAATTGTGCTTTCAAAAGAACTTTCTAATGTCTTGTCATCACCACCTACATGGGCTGCATCTGGTTTGTAGAATGTTATTGATTCTGCAAGATGCCGTGCCGAGTGTTGCATCAAATCAGACAGTCTGACAGAATCAGGCTCTCTTCAAATGTGTGAACATCTCACAGCAGAAAGAGTGAAACAGATTCTTCTTCGATTCCTTTCATATTTCTATTTATAAATAAGGATGAATCTACAGTTTATAAGGATGAATACAGTATACAGATATAGATATAGGAATCACCAGTGTAATCTGTTGTCCCTGTACTCCTGAGTGATGTGGCTGCATACCAAGGGAATTCTACTAGAGAATTGGATTTGGTACAACACCAGGAAACCAAACACTGTACAACACTGCTTCTTTTTCTTCTTCTATTGTTTAATGGGTGACAATAGCCTGCCTCAACTTCCGGTCATTAGTCCGAAAGTCTTGATTTGGACAAAACAAGGCAGGTTTAAAAGGACTTGACCAGACATCACCAGATGGATCACAAAGGCGCTGCGCAAACTGCCTGCACTACACGTGTCCATCTCCAGGCGACATCTCTGCTTCTGGCCTCCGTTTTCCCAGGCATTCACCATCTCCTCCTCATCCCAAGCGTCCAGGCCAGGCCTTTTGGCCGGAGGGAAGCAGGGGGCGCACGAAAGGACGGGTGGGCGCGAGGGCGGGGCGGCATTGTTCTGTCAGTTCTGTCTGTCGGGACCCCAGAGCTGGCCCAGCCTCAGGCCCCCGGAATCAATCCCCCGTCGGGATATAATCCCATTCAATTAGGGGTGGCTCCCAGATTGGCTGAACAAAGGATGGGGGGCTGGTGGGTTGAGGGGTGTGCCAGAGTCACGTGAGCTGGGCCGGCCCAGACACGTTCACACGCCTCTGAGAAGCCGAGACAAAGAGACCGCTGTCATCCCTACCCCCCATCCACCCACAGGCATGCTTGCACATGCTCCCCGCCACCACCCCCACCAACAACCCATGGCACCCTCCAACCCAGCAGTGAATGAAATGCATGCTTTTACACTCGGCCCAAGCTGATCGGGGCATGGCGTGGCCCAGAGGAAGGTTGCTGCTCATGTTAATTAGTCAGCAACTGTAGAAACTGAAGAGAGCTGGCAAGAAGTAAACTCTTTGATTAGGTGACTAATGAAAATGGTAGAGCCACAAATCAAAAGACGTTTGAACAGTACAGAAGTATGTAAAACCTTATGTTTTACCTTACATTTGACTTTGATTTGATTACAGACATGATTTTTACGATTTATACTCATTTCTTCCAAAAACAAAGGTCTGGAATACTGATTCATCTGACCACAATACACCTTTCCACAGAGTGATGGTCCACCCCAGATGTCTCAGAGCCCAGAGAAATAGACGCCACTTCTGGACATGGTTAAAATAAGGCCTTTTGTTTGGCAAAGTAAGGTAAAAGTAAAAGTAGCCTTTTTGAAAATGTACCTCTGTATTGTAGTGCTTGACAAAGGTTTACCAAAGAAAACTCTCATATATTTATATCAGCTATTGTTGAATGATGTTTTTTGACACTTGAGACTTTTAATGACACTATGTCTCTTGGGTTAATATTGTCTGCAATAAGAAATAAAAGTTATATATTCTAAAAGATGTATGTTTCCATGGACTAAGCTTTGATTAGGTCTTGGAGCTTCCCAGACCTAAAAAAGAGCCAGTCAGTGCTTACAGATTTGACCCCATAGGACTACAATCCTTGACATTTAAGCTGTAATGGAAGCATGATGGGAAACATCTGAAGTGTAGCTGAATCAAAGCCAAACCCCACATTATGGTCATATGCGCACACACTCAAGACTGGGATATTGACTTAAAACATCTTAAAATTACCTCATAACAGATTTCCCCAAGCTTTGTAAAGTAGATGCCACTAAAATTAGGTGTGCACGCTACAAATGTCACTAGCATTTATGAATGGAACTCTGTATTGTAGTGCTTGACAATGCTTGACATTCCCAACAACAGGCCAATCTACACGCCAGACACACTTTACTTCATAGCAACATGCAGACGGTCCTATACCTCGCCTGCATTCCATCTCAGTGTTGACATTCAAGCTGTTAAGGAAGCAGGTGGGGAAATGTCTGAGGTGAAGCCGAACCAAAGCCAAACCCCGACCATATGGTTACATGCTCACACAGTCAAGGCTGGGGAGGTCAGCAAAATAGTGCAAACTGGTAAGAAAACTTGTTGAAGGAACCACAGCTTGCAAAAAAAGAAAAAAAAAGGAAGTTGGGTGGAGCACAAAGAATAAAAGTGCTAAATACTCTAACCAACAAAACCACAGGAAGTGATCCACCACAGAGAACTGTGGCATGTTTCCAAGATGCACCCATTTGACCGCCACCAAACTCTATGATAAGACCGTTATGAGCAGATAACGCTGAAGCCAACCTAGGCATCGTAAACCACTTTGTCTTAACTGTCGACTAGGCCAGGTGGACTGATTTCCTGGTCATAAAACACAAGCAAAAAAGTTCCCTAGAGTTCACATGTGCACTTTATTTGAGCCTATATTTGAAATAACCCTCACACAACCAGTAGTGTAGTTCTAAATACATTCATTCATCCACGCCAAGTAGCTTCTGTCCAGGTCGATGAACAGTTCCTTTTCTTAAATGGTTGTTGGACATACGCCACTTTGTTGAGCTCTGAATGGAACAGGCTGAATATTTGGAACAGGTGAGTGAGGTAGAAAGCACTGCCAAGCCACAACAAAGGAATATGCCATTCACGTTTTAAGGCAGGGGTGTTCAACCTTGGTCCGACTTAGTTTAGCGAGTTGCTTGCTCAGATATTAAACCTTGAAATTATTATAAGGCACTAAGATTTCTGTGAAAAGGATACTGTTGGTAGAAGCTTGGAGTTGAGGTTATAGGAAACAGAAAATGAGGGGGGAAATGGAATTTGGGTCAATATATCATGGATTACATAGGATTTCTGCTTAAATCACTAGTTAAGATCATTATTCTAACAGTTATTCACAGTTGTTTGGTATGAAATTATACATTGTAGAGTTATTTACAGTGTTGGCGATTGGAACTAAAGGTTGTGAAGTTTAGAACACGTTATACTTTCTATAAAACAAACATTTCTTATGGTTATATAAAATTACTAATATACCAAAACACAATTGCTAAAAGATTCTAGAGGTTTTATAAAGATTTTATAAAGATTATAGAGAAACTATATGTCCAAATGCTGACACAGACATGCAAACACACACTCAAACCTCATGTCTAGTCCCTGTAGAAGAGATGTACTCACAATAAAATAGGATTCTCTAAAGCAAATCAACCTATTGGACCTACTGGCCCCATGCCTAAATTCCCAGTACTGAGCTGTGGAGCAGTGAAACTGTGTTCTAGGGGAAAAATGGTCCTCCATCTAGTACTTCTGGATTGCAGGAGTTGGGGAATCGGAAATAAGGTGTGGTAACGATTTTCCAACATCCTGATCTCTTTCAAGACCATACTCAATCAAATCCTCACAGCAATGCTCCAAAACTAAGTAATTCCTTCCTTTCCTTCTGGGCAGTAGGTACAGTTACTGTCAGATGCTTTTCTCTACACAGTGCTCTAATCAATTGGGTTATCAGACAAAATCACCAAAACGAATTTGAGCCCAGCCCTCCAGGAACAGAGTTAAGCACCCTTGTTTTCGAGAAAGACTATCCTTATCCTTAGAACCCTGTTGTTACCTGATGGCATGTCATTCACTTAAACCTGATATAACTATTAAACACAAACCCTGCATGTTACTGTGAAACAGAAAGCGTCCAGTTGGTCTCACTCATGAGGGCATGTGCAGTTTCGGCTTGTGTTTCCACAGACGCCTCAGACCTGGGTGTTTTCTTAAGTTTGTTATTCTGTGTAACCTGTCCAACGGGTTCTGCACCAGCACAAATTTACACACTAAAAAGAAAGGCAGCAGCGACAGGGAATGTTTGGTTGTTGACACATATGTGGGCCTACCTCAATGTGGCAACCCAGTTATGGGCTTTTTTTCTTATCTCTTTCACTTACAGAGCAAAACAAACTAAATGAAAGGGACACCCATGGCTCTATGCTTTGCCTAATGTAATACAGGCCATAATATTAACCATATAACAACCCTTCTATTATAATAAATCATGATAATCTGGAATATCAGTACTGTGCAGGTTGCTGTTTTAGCTAGCTGCATTGCTAGCAGCTTCTGAGGTAAAACATTGGGGGTTCAGCTTTATTCTGCTCAAGCTTTTCACAGTAGTTGGATTTAGATGATATAAGTTGTTTTTTGATGAGCAATGGGGTTGACAAACTGGACGTCTAAATGAAAAAACATACTGTATACTGGTAATCTAGCTGGCTAAGCAACTCTAACCAGACTAGCATCGTGTATACAGTATTTGCTTTAGACAGGATTGGACAAGATGGTCTTAATGGTCAACCAGGTTATGCTAGTTAACTCGCTGAGACTTTGACCAGTATAGAATATGTTTTCCTTGAGTTTGATAGTTTAGTTGGTCTACAAGCATGATAAACCTAATTAGGCTAAACCACAATAACCAAGTTGAACCATGCTGGTAAACCAGCATTAATAACAAGATCAAGCTGGCTGACCAGCAGAACCAACAATATCAAGCTGGCTGACCAGCATGATCAACTGGATCAAGCTGGTTGACCAGTATGACCCACTTGATCAGGCTCTCCGACCAGTATGACCAACAAGATCAAGCTGGCAGACCAGTAAGACCAACACGATCAAGTTGACTGACCAGTAGGACCAAAACGATCAAGCTGGTTTACCATTATGACCAACAAGATGAAGCTGGCCAGCATAACCAGCAAGGTCAAGCTAGCTGATGAATTTGACCAGCAAGATCAAGCTGGCTGACCAGTATGACCAACAAGATCAGTCTGGCTGACCAGCATAACCAGCAAGACCAAGCTGGATGACCAGTATAACCAGCAAGATCAAGCTGGTTAACACACATGACCAACAAGATCAAACTGGCTGACCAGTATGATCAAACAGATCAGACTGGCTGACCATTATAACCAACATGATCAAGCTGGTTAACATGCATTACCAACAAGATCAAGCTGAATGACCAGCATAACCAGCAA
Source organism: Astyanax mexicanus (assembly GCF_023375975.1). Classification (NCBI taxonomy): domain Eukaryota; kingdom Metazoa; phylum Chordata; class Actinopteri; order Characiformes; family Acestrorhamphidae; genus Astyanax; species Astyanax mexicanus. The sequence goes on along the minus strand of NC_064431.1, from coordinate 18,905,342 downwards.
GATCAAGCTGAATGACCAGCTAATCAGTATGACCAACACGAACAGGCTGGCTGACCAGTATGTCCAATAAGATCAAGCTGGCTAACCGGTGTGACCAGCACGGTTTATGATGCATTTCATTGTGGTTTATTGTTTAGTCATGCTGTTTAACCAGCTTGGTCATGCTGATCATGTTGGTTAACCTGCCAAGATTTTGGCCAGTATAAGGGTATATTTTCTTTGAGTCTGATGGTTTAGCTGGTCTACAACCAGGGTGAACCTGAACGGGCAAAACAACCAGTATAACCAAGCTTAACCATGCTGACCAACTGACCAGTATGACCAACAAGATCAAGCTGGATGAGCAGTATGACCATCAAAAACAGACTGGCTGACCAGTATGACCATCAAGATCAAGCAAGCCTAAATAAAATTCATACACCAGGAATGTTGAGGTTTGTTTAACCAGTTAACTCACCAGTATCTAGTGAACCAGCACTGTTTATGAGGCATTTCATTGTGGTCATGCTGTTTAATCCACTAAGAGCTAAACCAGTGTATATTTTGTTTGAGTTTAATGGTTTAGCTGGTCTACATGCCGGATGAACTTGAACAGGCAAAACAACCAGTATAACCAAGCTTAACCATGCTGACTGACCAGTATGACTAAAATCAAATCCTTACACCAAGCAGGTAAAGGGTTGGTTAACCAGTTAGCCCATGAGGATCCAGATAACCAGCACAGTTTATGATGCATTTAAATGTGGACATTTGGTCATGTTTGGCCAGAGACAGCTTGGTGGCCAAAGCCTACTGGTGGTTTGGCTTGGCCAGGTTGATCATGCTTGTAGACCAACTTAACCATCAAAAACCTACTCTATACTGGCCTGGCTTAACTGTTCAACCAGCTTTACCAGATAGCCATGCTGGATCTTTCATCAGAGACGTTTTTTGTCAGGAATCCACTGTAGTTAGTTAGCAATCTGGCAAAACCGGTCTTGAGCCAACCTACCACGTATCTAATGTTTACATTTATACATTTCCATTTGATAAGAATACTGAGTGTTTATTGTTAAAATAAAACTAACTAAACGTTTTAGGACATCAACCAAATGCTCTCAATCCAATATACACCCCCTAGTGTGCAATAAAACGCAGCATTTGTCGCTAAAACGCCGTTAAAAACAAACACAAGCTCACACGCAGTTGGCGGAAAAAAATATCCTAACGCTTCGTGATTGACCTCCATAATCAGCGGGAGGACGCCCCGCATCTCCCCCGGCTCCCCTACCTGCTCTACGGCCTCTCGGGCGGCTGGGTCATGCTCTCTCTCCCCGCTCCGCTCCTCTGATCTGATCCGCGGTTTTCTGGTGATGCAGTCCGATTTGTGCACTCCAGCGGCCCGCACACAGAGACTCCGGGTCCCGGTACACTCTCCGCTGACCGGGTTAGTAATCCGTAAAGCGCTGGACGCCGCAAAGCTCCAGGTTACCGCGGCCGGGTCTCCGATTCTCCCGCCCGACTCGCACCGGCTCTCGGCTGATAGGAGCACACACTGCCGCGCTCGCTCTCACTGCTGGAGAATAGAGCAGCCGAACAGTGGAGCTGAAGGGGCAGAGCTGCGGGGGAGGGGGCGCGACATCTATCGGACAGAGCCGGTAATTACACCCTCTCCGTGCTGTGGGTGATATGAAAAAATATTCTCATATTAATATATACAGCTCTGAAAAAAAAAAGAGACGATTTCAGTTTCTGAATCAGTTTCTCTGATTTTGCTACTTATAGGTTTATGTTTGAGTAAAATGAACATTGTTGTTTAAAGCATTTATTTGCAGAAACATTGCAGAGAAATGGCTGAAATAACAAAAAAAAAAAGATGCAGAGCGTTCAGACCTCAAATAATGCAAAGAAAACAATAAACATTTGTAGGAATAAACCTGATTTTTAATCACAGGTTCTCATGCATCTTGGCATGTTCTCCTCCACCAGTCTTACACACTGCTTTTGGACAACTTTATGCCACTCCTGGTGCAAAAATTCAATTAGTTCAGTTTGGTTCGATGGCTTGTGATTATCTGCCTTTCTCTTGATTATGTTCCAGAGGTTTTCAATTTGGTAAAATCACAGAAACTCATAATTTGTTATCATATTTAGTTGTTCTCTATTTTTTGTCCAGAGATGTATATATACTAATAATTATTTTTAAATGTTGCATATGATTTAAATATATTTGCAGTGTACCTGTAGTGTAAAATTGTGTCTGTTTGTCTGTCTATCTATTTATCTATATATATCTTCAAATTAAAATTATAAAAAAGGTATAAAAGATTCTACTTAATAATGCCTTTGTGGAATTAACCTAATCTAAATCTAAACGCAATGCATGTAATTGGTCTAACACAAATATAAATCTATCTATGTTGACAACTTTCATACATTTTCATATAAAATACATTTATTCATACATATTTTCTATAGTAGTAGTCAATGAGCACACGTACAGCTGCAAAGTAACATGAATACATGGAAAACATAACCCTTTAACTTTGTTTCACATGGTTCCACACTTCTGGTAATTATTAACGGGAGAATAGCGCCCTCTGGTGGCGCTGCTCCTCATTACTCCTAAAGGGAAAAGAAAAGGTCATTGGTTTCGTATAAATTGGGGCAAAATAATGATTGAGAGTTTAAGAGCGTTTTTTTACCGCTGTAATGTCATTTTTGTTGTACAACTAATAAAAACAAATCAATAAAACAAAGAACGGTGTCTTAAGATATCAACCTTTAGTGCTTTATTCTTATTTTGTTATAATTTTGTTATTACGGCCTATAAGTTAAGGGAACCGCTGTGACAGAGCATGTTGACGTTGCTTGGTGAAATCATGGTGAATGGCGCCATCTAGTGGACCAAGAGCTGTAACGTCTCAATACCCAAATCAGAGTCACAGTCAGAATTAGGCTTTATTGGCCAAGTATGCTCACACATACAAGGAATTTGTGTTTGTCCAGCTGGCATTTCAACGTTGAATCAACGTTGATGTTATGGTTGAATCAACATTGAATGTTATGGTTGAATCAACGTTAAATCAACATTTAAGTTATGGTTGAATCAACGTTGAGTCAGCGTTGATGTTATGGTTAAATCCACGTTGAATCAATGTCGATATTATGGTTGAATCAACGTTGAATGTTATGGTTGAATCAACGTTGAATCAACGTTGAATCAACGTTTATGTTATGGTTGAATCAACGTTGAATCAACGTTGAATCAACGTTTATGTTATGGTTGAATCAACGTTGAATGTTATGGTTGAATCAACGTTGAATCAACGTTTATGTTATGGTTGAATCAACACTGATTTTATGGTTGAATCAATGTTGATGTTATGGTTGAACCAACGATGATGTTATGGTTGAATCAATGTTGAATCAATGTTGATATTATGATTGAATCAACGTTGAATGTTATGGTTGAAGCAACATTTATGTTTTGGTTGAATCAACATTGAATCAACATTGATGTCATGGTTGAATCAACGTTGAATCAACATTTATCTTATGGTTGAATCAACGTTGAGTCAGCGTTGATGCTATGGTTAAATCCATGTTGAATCAATGTTGATGTTATGGTTGAATCAACGTTGATATTATGGTTGAATCAACGATGAATCAACGTTGATATTATGGTTGAATAAACTTTGATGTTATGGTTGAATCAACGTTGAATAAACGTTGATGTTATGGTTGAATCAAAATTGAATGTTATGGTTGAATCAATGTTGAATCAACGGTTATGTAATGGTTGAATCAACATTGAATCAGCGTTGATGTTATGGTGGAATCAACGTTGATATTATGGTTGAATCAATGTTGAATCAATGTCGATGTTATGGTTGAATCAACGTTGATGTTATGTTTGAATCAACGTTGAATCAACGTTGATGTTATGGTTGAATCAACGTTGATGTTATGGTTGAATCAATATTGAATCAACGTTGATGTTATGGTTGAATGAACATTGAATGTTATGGTTGAATCAACATTTATGTTATGGTTGAATCAACGTTGAATCAACATTGATGTCATGGTTGAATCAATGTTGATGTTATGGTTGAACCAACGTTGATGTTATAGTTGAATCACCGTTGATGTTATGGTTGAATCAGCGTTGATGTTATGGTTGAATCAACATTGATAATATGGTTGAATCAACGTTGAATCAACACTGATATTATGGTTTAATCAACGTTGATGTTATGGTTGAATTAACGTTGATGTTATGGTTGAATCAACGTTGAATCAATGTTAATGTTATGGTTGAATCAACTTTGATACTATGGTTGAATCAACGTTGATTTTATAATTGAATCAACGTTGAATCAACGTTGATATTATGGTTGAATCAACGTTGGATTTGGTGTTGATTTTGAAAAGTGAATCAACATTGATATGGGAACGTTATTTTAATGTTGTACGTTCAATCTTTAGTAAACCATAGCTCACTAAAACTAGAAAATCCTACTGTTAACAGAATGTTAACAATAAACTTACATCACTGTAGTAAAGCTACAGAGTATAAAGAATGTTACCCACCACTACCAATCTGATTCAACGTTTGACCTTAGAAACAAAACAGTAAAAAAAAATAGAACATAAATATACCTCCAGGTATGGTGAAGCATTGGTGCCCAATTAAAAAGCAGTTACTGCAAATGAATGATACTATATTAGCAATTAGTGCTGGGTGCTATACTGGTTTATACGGTATACTGGTTTTAATTTCCCCTCTGATGTAAATACTAAGCTGGCCCCTGCAGTTCCTCTGTGCTGCCAGTAGGTGGCAGGGTTGTGTGGGTGGTGCTGTGGCTGCTGGTGTGGAGCTCCAGTCTGTAGCTCCAGTCTGCAGTGCAGTCTGACCTGGCTGGGTGACCTTGGTTAAAGGCCAGCTGCAGTGCCAGACTGCAGGTGCCAGCGTGTCCAGGTTAAAGTGTGTTTCTCTGGGATGTTCCAGTGCTCCCAGTTTGTAATGGTAATGTGAGCCTGGCCGCAGCTCTTTGTCCTGCGGGTTTAGTATGCAGCTCTGACTCGATCAGCGGCTCTGAATAGAATACACGATTAGGTTTCTCCGTCCCGGACAGACTTTCCATCAGTGAACAAACCCTTCAGCAGCAGCCCCGGGACTAGTTCAGACACGGGACATTTCCATCCCCAGGAAAATACATGTATAAATGTGCACAAAAAATATAGATTTAAAATCAATTTTATTATTAAGCATATTGTCTTGTACATTTACCTAATTGCAAAAGTAAGATATGCAATTAAAACATAATAAACCAATAAAAACTACTTAGAACACTGAAAAAATTGCATTTGTTACCCATCCCCACTCTCTAAATAAACTATACTAAAGTTTACCATGAAATATAGTTATCAAAATCCTTTAGAAATGTAGTTTTTATTTGTTGCATTGTTGTGCGACTCCAAATCCAATCTATGCCTGAAAAATATTTTTTATATAATAAATCTATAATATTTAAGTTAAAATACACATTTTAGTTGTGTCCCTGTCGTTGTTTCACTCACTCCTGTTCCCGTAAAACTCCTAACCCCATCTGAAACATCTGGAACCTTCTACACATAAGTCACATCTACAACAGGAAGTGACATCAGTTGGTTCTTTTGAAGATCATGGGAAGACCAAAATTAATGTAACTTCCCTCATTTGTTTTTCTGTATATTTGATCTTATTGTAACTATGACTGATGAGATCAAGCTCAACACTCATTACTGTTACCTAAATTAGTTCTTAGATATTTTTGTATTTATTTTTAAAGTACAAACTATGGGAAAATCACTAGAATGTGCTCAGTGTCCTTATGCTATTAGCATAGGCGCTATTTAGATATTTTTCATGTTTTTGCTAATTATATGCTAAAAACACATTTCTGTTACTCTAAATGTTACTTAAAACATAAAAAGTAACAATAAGGGAATAAGGGCCAGTAACAAGAGTGAGTTCCAGTAACAGTAATGAGTGCCAGTAACAGCAGTGATTTTTTTTTTTTTGTCACAAATATCAATCCTTTGAACGATTTCTTTAAAATAAAGACTTTCTTGAGAGGAAATAAAATAAATTAGTGGACTTGCTTTTAAATATGCTATTTAAATGTCACATGAGTTTCTTCAGGAACTACACTTACTAGTTTTAAATGAATGGATTTTTTAACTTATGTGGTTCTTAGGAAAGGCCCATAATATCCCCATCTCTGGTCCCAAAAAACATGGAATTATGTTTTCATAATATCCCATTTCTCTCTGATTCAGAATTTCTGAATGCATAAAAACATGTTTAAGGGTGTTACCCATATTCCTTTATTTCCAACATGAATGTGGCTTTGACTCATCTTTATCCTAGTCAGGGTCTTCTGCCGGGAAATTAGCTCTCTCACTCCACCATTAAAACCACCATTTCCCAAATCCCACTTTAATACAAATGTGCCCGACGAGTGGCAGCAGAGTGCAAAGAGCTTAAACCCAGCTGAGTCTAATTAAACAGCTTTAGCACTTTCCTCATTCATCTAGATCAGAGCCCTTCAGTCCGGTCAGTCCAGTATTTTGAGGGATTTTCCCTCCAGCCTCATGGATTTAAATTCAGAAAGGGAATGTCCGGAGATCTGAAGAGTATCAAATTATAGACGTCTGGGTCTTTTTAAAGAATTCGGGTAGGAAAAATATTCCCATATTTAAGCTCCACCAAATCCCAGCCTCTTTAACCAAATTTTGGCAGCATAATCAAGACTTGCACCATTAATGATATGTAAAATAGATCCAGAAATTTCTCTTCTGACCTCAATCGTTTTTGCTCTTCAATTGGGAATTAGCTGTTTATATACAGAATGTATAAAAATGTACATTTCAGAAGATCTTCTTTAGGTGGCTTTTGGTGTCTGCTTTTGCTGTTTGTGTGCATATGGAACAGATTTGTGGCAAATAAAAATAGAAAATAATTAGAAACACATAGAACTTACTGAGAGCCAAACCAAAATCAACTGTTTGCAACATTATTAGTAATTAAAAAGAGTTTAAAAACAAAGGAAGTCCCAGGTGAAGAATTGGCTGAGGAATTCTTGCCATAATAAAGACAAATTTGCAGATACCTCTCCTGACTGATCAGAAACACTCTCCACTCTGTTTCTTGTTTCTTCATCCATTCTAAGTTAGACTTGCTGGTGTGTTTTTAAGTCATTGTCCTGCTGCAGAACCCAAGTTTGTTGGCCAGACATTCTCCTTTAGGTTTTTTTTCGGAGACAGCGGAATTCATGGTTCCATTTATCAAAGCAAGTCTTTCAGGTCATGAAGCAGTGAAACAGCCCCAGATCATCACACTACCACTACCATGCTTTATTGTAGGTATGAAGTTCTTTTTCTGAAATGCAATGTTACTTTTACACCGGATGTAACAGGACAAATATCTTCCAAAACGTTTAACAGAGTATTTTCACAAAAGCCGTCTTGGGAATTAGCAAGATGTTTTCTGTCAAAACTGAGACGAGCCATGATGTTCTTTTTACAAAGCAGTGGTTTTTGTCTTGGCACTCTGCCATGTAGGCCATTTTTGCTCAGTCTGTTTCATCTTAGCTGAGGTAAGGGGGGTTAAGGAGGATGTTGTTTTGGGTCTTTTGTGACCTCTTGGATGAGTCATTGCTGCGCTCTTGGGGTAATTTCGGTAGGTAATTTAAGGTTCACTAATGTTCCACGTTTTCGCCATTTGTGATTAATGGCTCGCACTGTGGTTTGCTGGAGTCCCAAACTTTAGAAATGGCTTTAAAACCATATATGATGTCAAGCTTTTGAGTATATTTTGTTCTACTTCACTTTGTCAGGCAGGCCATATTTAAGTGATTCCTTGATTGAGAACAGGTGTGGCAGTAATTAGTCCTCGGTGTAGCTGTAGAGAAATTGAACTCCACAGTTAAACATGTTTTCACGTAGAACCATGTAGGTTTGGATTTATTTCTCCCTTAATAATGAAAACCTTCATTTAAAAACTACATTTTGTGATTAATTGTGTTGTCTTTGCTTAATATTTGAATTTGTTTGATGATATAAAACATATAAGAGTGAAAAAACATGCAAAAAAAAGAAATTATGAAGGGAGGAAACACCTTTTCACACCGGTGTATAATAAAAAATACATACAGGACATACACGGCATGATCATATCATATAAAAACACATGACAAAACCTGTCTGTGTGCACTAGTGTGTGTGCACTTATGTGTGTGTGTATCTGTGTGCCTGTCTATTAAAGTGTGAGCATGTCATGCTCTGATAACTCCCCCCACAATTCAGTATTTGCAGTAAATCGGCTTTGTTGAGAAAAGCCCACAGAAATCATATTCATCTATTCTCAGCTCCACCCTGCCCGTCCCTGCACCAGCTCCTGCCTGCCGCTGCTGTGGTATAGATAGCAAAGTGTGTGTATAGTGTGTGTGTGATGCGGGACGGTGCCAGTGTGTTATTGTGTTATAGAAGATGATGTAGGGTCTGTAGGCTGTGAAAGGCTGCAGTGTGATGAACAGTGGGGCATTGAGTGGTCCGGCCTATCATCTTACACACACTGCGGGGGTCTGGCCTGTCTGTGTTTGAGTGTGTGTGTGTGTGTGTGTGTGTGTGGGTGTGTGTGTGATGCAGTATATCTAATACGATTTACAGAATAATATAATGTAAATAGAACTGACTCCTATAAATCAGTATTAAACCCCTCTGATCTTTAGATTTAACCCCTGGGTTTTACCAGTGATTCACACTGAATCAGCAGCATCATGTGATCGAGAGTCATTGTCATAATTTGCATGTGATATCTTTTTACATATACAGTGGCGTGAAAAAGTATTTGCCCCATATAGAATTATTTCGTTTTTTACTTTTTTTGTCATACTGATAAACAAACTTTAATATCAGACAAAGATAACCTGAGTAAATATAAAAAGCACTTTTTAAAGCTCCACTAGGTAGGATTGAGATTTTGTGCTCGTGGGCTCCCCCTACAGTTGTAGAGTGTAAAAACGTTTCAGGCCGATTAGTTTCTTATTCTCGTTTTCTGGCTTTCACAGACATATTCGGTCTCTTTCCATCTTCTTCCAGAGTGTCTGTATGTTAGTTTGTAAAGAATGAACCAGTAGTCCTTGTAGAACTGTTCGAACTAAAGGTCGGAAAGCAGGTCGCAGTTCTCGTGAGCGTTGGTCGCGGCCGCCTCGGAAAACTTACAGAGTCCGGTTTGAGCTCACAGGAGCTCCAGCACAGACACGAGAGGACCGCTGTTCCTCCTATTACACCTCAATGGAGCGCAGCAGTGAGTTTCAAGCTGTAATTTTACTTCTTTAAAAAGTGCTGCATTAAATGATAATTTTATTTTTTTAAGGAAAAAACTGTCCAAACCAATCTAGCCCTGTGTGGAAAAATGTGTGCCCCTTTTAACCTAGTAACTCGGTTGTGTCACCCTTGGCAGCAACACCTGCAATCAAGCTTTACTGATAACTGGAAACAAGTCTTTCACATCTCTGTGGAGGAATTCTGGTTCACTCTTCTTTACAGAATTGTTTTAATTCAGACAAAGGGAAGATTTTTACAGCATAAACAGCCTGTTGAAGATCTTGACACAGCATCTCAATCAAACCTTGAACAGGCCACTTCAAAACATCCATCAAGCCAAGGTGGACTTGTTTGTGTGCTTTGGGTCAGTGTCCTGTTACAGAACCCAAGTATGCCTGAGCTTCAGGTCCCAAACAAATGGCCGGATATTCTCCTTCGGGATTGTCTGGTAAACAGCAGAATTCCTGGTTCCATCTATTAAAGCATGTTATCCAAATCCTGAAGCAGCAAAGCAGCCCCAGACCAGCAAATTACCACCACCATGTTTTACACTCTGTATGATGTTCGTTTTTTTTATTTATGTGTTAGTTTTACGGCAGATGTAACGGGACACACACCTTCCAGAAAGTCCCTTTTTTGTTAGTCAGTCCAAAAAATATTTAAATAATAAAGTACTGGAGATCATCAAGATGTTTTTTGGCAAATGTGAGATTGTGTTCTTGTGTTCTTTTTGATCAGAAGTGTTTTTTGTCTTGGAAGTCCTTCATGGAGACCATTTTCACCCAGTCTCTTTCTTATTATCAAATCATTACACTCACCTTAACTGTGGCAAGTGAGAGCTGCAGTTCTTTAAATGTTGTTCTTGTTTTTTGTGTGGCCTCCTAGATAAGTTGGCCATGCCCATTTGGAATAATTTTGGTCGACTGGCTGTTCACTCCTGGGAAGGTTCACCAGTGTTTCATGTTTTCTCCATTTGTGAATAATAGCTCTCACTGTGGTTCTCTGGAGTCCCAAAGTTTTACAAAAGATTTGAGGATCCTCATTTGCTGCAGATAAATTTGATGAATTTAGCTAACATTGTGAAATTAACTAACAATAGATTTTTTAAATTCAACTTTCAAACATAATTTTGTAAAATGTACGTTTGTATTTTAAGGCCAATTAACAACAAATATACTATACATTTCATTATATTTAAATGTTGTCAAAGCAGCTTTACAGAGAAATGGGTCCGGGCCTCTTGGACATATTGCCTGTGTTGTACATGCAAAAATTTACATTATGTATTATATTGTATAATATAATGCTTAATTTGAGCACTTGTTAAATGCATTAAATTAATGCATTTAACCCTAACATTTCTATATTTTATATATTTTTATATATATTTGTTTTTTTAATCTGTACATTGTTTCAAAAATTAATGTGTTACGTATATATATATATATATATATATATATATATATATATATATATATATATACGTATATATATATATATATATATATACACACAATATTATTCATATTGTCATTACACAGAATACATATGTAATTACGTATGTAATATGCATTTATATAATATGTAAACTTCTACATATTCTTGAGCTTCTACATATACATAAATATATGTATAGTTATAACATATATAAGAAGCTTGTCAATTGTTATAGAAATGGAGAAAGAGAGTTTATTGCCATTAAACAGATGTGGTTAAACACAGCTGCCCACACTCAAAATACAGACAAATAACTGGTCAAAGGTACGACCAGGAACAGAGTCAATACCCAGAATTCACAATCAAATAAACCCCCGTACAAAACAGAGCGCTGATACTGGGCTAAATAAACAGCTCAAAATACTCTCAGTCTGTCTCAGTCAGACAGGCAAATAAAGGGATGGGATAATGAGGCACAGGTGCATCAGGTAAGGCAAAGCAGGGGGCGGAGCCTGTGATCTGTACCTAGGCAACCTCCAGTCATATAGAGGCCTTGGCGGCATTGTGGCATCCTGATAAACAAATGTAAGTCACAAGGCGATTATTTTTACAGTGAAACAAAATGCAAATTAATATTCAAATAAACACTAATTGGGCATTAAAACTTGGGAGAGTGAGTGTTTGTGTCCCGTGCATGTGCACACACAAACAAACAAACACACACAAAAACACGTACATTGATGATTTTTTATTAAATATTATTGAAATAACAATGTTTTGAGAAATAACAATATTTTATTTTGAAAACTAGTATTAAAAACTAGTAGTGCATTTAAAAAAAAATTAATATCATTGAAAAGTTACTTTATTTCAGTAATTCAGTTCAAAATGTGAAGCTAATATATTATATAGATGTATTACACACAGAGTGATCTATTTTATTCATTTTATTTTTGACAATGAAAACCCAAAAATCAGCGTCTCAGAAAATTTAGATTCAAATATTATGTTAGATCAATTGGTTTGTTTGGCAATGTGGGCAGTGTGCCAAGTCCTGCTGGAAAATTAAATCCTTATCTTTATAAAAGTTGTCAGCAGAGGGAAGCATGAAGTGCTGCAAGATTTTTGGGGAAAATACTGCACTGACTCTGGACTTAATATAACACAGTGGACCAACACCAGCAGATGACAAGGTTCTCTAAGATAAAAGGTCAGGTTAAAGGGTGAAATGGGATTGGGCCTTAATAGACTTTCTTATACATTATTAGTATATATACACTTTAGTATATATACATATACAGTACATTCCTTAAATTATCTTAAATTCAGTGTTTGTCTTTATTTGCAAAATGTTTTGCATTGTAGACTAATACTAAAATCCAAACTTTGAAGAAAAACATCTATAAATATTTAGTAAAAGAATACATTTTACAGATGTCAGTTTTGCACATCTTGGCTGGATTTTCTCAGTCAGCTTTATGAGGTAGACCCACCTGGAATGTGAGCTTTTTTTAGTTAACAGCTGTGCTGAACTTCTCAAGAGTTAATTACATGAAATTCTTGCTCTTAATGTGAAGTTGTGATGATGTAGAGTTGGTATACAGTGAATAGCTCTATTTGAGTAATGTTTTAATCCATATTATGACAAGAACTACTTAAGTAAGTAAAACTTGTTATGATGATACTGCTTCTCTTCAGGACCGCCCCAGGAAAAGGAAGACCAAGAGTTAATCTATTGCACAGGATAAGTTCATCAGAGTTACCAGCCTTAGAAACTGGAAGTTAATATTTAGGTAAATGGTTCCTTCATAAAAACACTGAATGAGAAGGTGTGTCCACACTTTTGACTGGTATATGGTGCCTCTCTCTCTCTCTCTCTCTCTCTCTATCTACACAGACACACACACACACACATATATATATATATATATATATATATATATATATATATATATATATATATATATATATAGCCACGTGTGTGCATAATATTGATGTCAGCACTTTCTGCTGCTCTAGGAGAAAGGGGCGGGGCTCACTGCGGATGGTGGGCGGGGCTAATCTGTCCTAAAACACCTGTCCAGCTGTTCCCCTCTGCTCTAATCGATCCCACATCACCTCATCACCCCTCCCTCCTCCCCCCTCTCTCCCTCTGTGACGCACGCCACAAGCGAGTGCACGGGCCACGGGAGCGCGCATCCGTCCCACACGCGCACGGACGCACGCGCACGCTCGTGCTGTCAGTCCCGCTGCACTTACTGCAGCGCTCGCTCGCGGACGGCTGTGGCTGGGAGCGCGCGCACTGCATCATCACCGGCGCTCGGCGGCAGCAGCAGCAGCAGGTAAGGCGGGACTGAAGTCCGGCTGTTTTCGGTGTGTTTTGATGCTGTTCGGGGTCTGTCTGATTGTGTTTTTCCTGTTTCTACTGCGGGACGAAGCGTCAAACCGAGCGCTCGTGCTGTTCCGTAACGTTAGCGTTAACGTCAGCGTCTTCGGTAAACACGGGGCAGGACGGGGCCGAGCCTCGCGCGCTACCGGCGCGTCCTCTCTGCGCATCTCCGCATCTCTGCTGCTGCTGCGGTTACATTTTTGCTTGTCTGCGCAAAAAACACGCCGGCGAACTCGCGAGCCTTCAGTACAGAGGATGTTCCTCGAGCCACGAGCTCGGGAAGAGCGAAGAGCTCGCGGCTAAACACTGTATATGAGCCCTGGAGTGTGGTAGAGGTGCTTATAGGGTGTTTATGCGGTGTTTATAGGGTGTTGAGTTGGGTGAGTTGGTTGTTTTTGAGGTAAGTCAATATAGTACTGGCTCAGTGAACTGAACTGGGCTGGGTGGGATGCTCCTCCTCGTGCTGGAAGTGAGGAAGATGATGATGGATAGAGGCCTAGTGATGCGGACAGCCTCCGGAGTGAGTGCACGAGAAGAGTGACACACTACTGAAGCTAAAGGGGTGTTAAAGGGAGTGATAGCCTACTAATGAAGGAGGTCCAGTCACCTGGAGTGAACATTTCTATTTATAGTTATCATATAGCTAAGGATACTTCTAAAAACACACGAGGACACTGGGGACAAACCAGGGCGTCAGACGGGGTTTAGATGTTGTAGCTTGGAGGCTTGAAAGTAGGCCTAAGTAAGCCAGTAGTGCTGTGTCAGTTTGTGTAATGCACGTGGAAGGATTTCAATAACTGTTAAATACCTAAATTAAAATAACATTATGCCCCTACTAGTAAACTAGTATCGTGTCCCATGACTTTTGGCACGTCCCATGGCAGCTATATAAAGAACACTGCACTTACCTGTGCCTGGGATCTGTATTGAATGTTCTGCATTAAATGTCACTGTCAGCTCTGAAAAAAAAAAAAACTATTAAGAGACCACTTCAGTTTATGAATCAGTTTCTCTGATTTTGCTATTTGTAGGTATATGTTTGAGAAAAATGAACATCGTTGTTTTATTCAAGTTTTAAAAGTTGGAATAACCCTGTTTTTTAATGCATGCCAGTTTTCATGCATCTCGGCATGTTCTCCTCCACCAGTCTTACACACTGCTTTTGGATAATAACTTTATTCCACTCCTGGTGCAAATATTCAAGCAGTTTAGCTTGGTTTTATGGCTTGTGATCATCCATCTTCCTCTTGATTATATTCCAGAGGTTTTCAATTTGGTAAAATCAAAGAAACTCATCATTTTTAAGTGATCTCTTATTTTTTCCAGCGCTATATTTGCTCTGACATCATCCACTGTGCTGTCTACTGGGGGTGGTAACGCAATCTAAACAAAATGAAACTGAATACTAAACACGAACACATGAAGCCTGTTTTCATCACTTTTGCCATCATTTTTTTCATCATTGCATAAATTCTTCATAAACTATTCTGCTTTTTCAGCTATTTTCGCCAAAATATTTCGGTTTCTAAATTGTTTTTGTATTTTTGTATGCTTTTGTCGACAGCTCACAAAACTTCTGAAATAGAACATCCTATCAATCTGGCACCCACTATCAGGCCTCGCTACAACAATAACATTTGTTTCTGCATCAGTATTGCAATGCACATGTTTAATAGTCGCATTGCAGAATTTACAATGTTTTGTGCAATGTCAATATACACTTTTTTAAACTTTTTTGCTGCTTAATGCAAAGAAACATACACATAGTTAATAGTTCTTATTTGACATGGCAATATCTAACAGATTACAGATTATATGTACCTAATAACATTTATTTTACTCAAATCATCCATGCCCAGATTGCATTATTAATAACATGACGTGTTGAATCATCAGCTTCTTTTGAAATTTGGTAAAAGTCCTGTATTTTTTAATACCGCAATATAGTAGGACTATTTATTGTCAAAAACTTGGCATATGAATACGATACAGGATTTAAGATAAAATAAATTTTGTACTTTTTATTTTTATACAATTTTACTGAACCTAAGCGGCTGGTGGAGCAATGGAGACTTCAGAAGAGGAAACTCAGACCTTAGTAGATCATTTATCCACAGTAAAACCAAAGAAATGAAAGAGTGAAATTTCTCTCTATGACTGAACATAACCTGGAATCTGATTCATCCACTCTGAAAGCAGACCGCATCACACCCGCCCAGTTTAAAATGACTCTTCCGCATGCTCGGTGCAATTACCCACTCTCACCAGAGAGGGACCTAAGTCCCAAAACTTATGGACATCAGCTTCAATATATAGATTTGTTGTTTATAAGGAGTAGAAATTGTGCCTAAATTTTTTTTGTTTTGCTGCACATATTGAACCATGTGCTGTTCTAGGCTGTTCTGTTGGGTGTGTTTTTTCTTTTTTCCAGGCTGTGAATGTTACTCGCTATCCTAGTACAGCAGTATTCAGGGCACCAGCGTGGATAGGTGGCTGGTTGAATGAATGAATGAATGAATGAATGGATGAATGGGCTACCAGAGATAAACAATCAGGAGCTTTCAGGAAGCTTGGCAAGATGACTGGACTGTAAGAAATCTGTGCTGTTGTTTATTTGTAGTAGAGGTATACAATATGGACAAACAAACAGATATGTGATAAAGCTGTTGGATATCCTGATATCGATGTGAAACACGATAAATTAGTACAATTTGAGTTTAATGTGGACCAGAATTTATAGAAACTGACAAGGCAAACCACCAAGTTGCCTGACTGTTACATTGGTGTTGAGGAAGAAAAAAAAAAAACAGGAGATATTCAGCATATCAGAAATATTACACTATTTATTCCAATGTGGCTGTAAAATAAAGTAGTAATATTTTAAATACCTTATATATTACATCACCTGATTTGCGTTTGATGATGTAAGGCTTGGATGCAGCTGCTGGGCCACTAAAAAAAAAAACTATTCGTTTTAGCTGTTTGCGCTCTACTGTTCCAGAGCTAATCTGAAGCCTACATGAAGTTTGGAGGTCTGTAGTGATTCTAGCGACTCTGCTGCAGAAATATGGCAACCTCTGAACAATATGAGCATTAGCATTCGCTGACCACGCTTCCTTTTTGTTATATCACTGACAGTTGGCTGTGGAATATTTACTAGGGAGGAAATTTCAAGACTGGACTTGTTACGCAGGTAGCGTCATTCTATTAGATACCACACTGAAATATTACTTCCATTCTTTCATTTATGTTTGTAGAAGCACTTTGCATGCCTAGGTAGTTGTTTTCTTTACCTGTAGCCTTGAAAATGATTGGAATTGCATTGAATTATTTTAATAGGTGAGCAAATGCTTTTGGCGAAATAGTGTATGTGCAGATGATCAATAGAACTGAAGCCATGCCAGGTTAGCTTTCTAGAATATAGATGAGTCAAAGTTCCCAACAACTTTGAGCTCAGCAAAAGTCTTTGGCACTTGGCAGCCAATTTCAAACACAACCAGCTGAATTTGGAATGAAACTGCACAATCTGGCAACATTGTGAACTGCATATTTCCCCATGTAGTTCATTAAAAGTGAGACTTTTGCCTCTAAACAATGTAATGCAGTGGTTTAACTACATATTCTCTGTCTTGACTTAGTTATATTAACTTAATACACATCAACAGCCCACAAATACAACAGCTACAAAATACAAAAGTATACAATAGATCCAACAATAAATGTTTAATTTGCCTACAAGTACATCCGTTCAACAGAGATCACTCATTTGAATGTCTACAGTACGCCAGGGCAGCCAAAACATTAAGTACACACAAAAACTCACCAGCCAGGCTGCCTATTATTGTGAATTAGTTTCACATTGAAGCACAGCTTTTAAAAAGGCTTTTTAATATGATATGACACAATATCTGTCTCATTTCCAGCCGCAATTCCATTATAGTTAACTAACTATTGAACTAATCCAGCATGAGCTCCGTTTATGACTAAGCAACGCGTAACACCAATGACTAAGCAACACGTGACACCTTCACCACAGCGCTGAGAAGGGGTTAGACAGCCATGGCCCCGCCCCCGGATTGAAAATCATGAATCTGATTGGTTAGAGTATGACAAAGTCCTTCGACTTTGCTAATAGATTCATTACTACAGCCTTCTCAAAATCAGGAGAAGAGTCACACAGACACGTGGGGGCAGAAGCCATTTTAAAAAGCTTTGATTGGTTAAAACAGCTGTCAGTCAGGTAACAGAGTCCTGTAGCAACTAAAAAACACAGACTAATGCTTTTTAGAATTAGTTGCTGTTTTTATTTTATTTTATTTAATTTATAAAATAAATTCTTACACTTCCAATAGCTATAATATATATTTCCTAACTTTATTTTAGAATGAATTCAGTTTTTGTGTGTACAGAGTTACAGCCACTACACAGTTAACAAAGTTACACAGTTCAGCCACTCACTTATATGTGTGTGTATGTGTCTGTGTGTGTGTGACTGATGCAGAAACTAAATAGTCTCTACCTACATGCTGCAATATAATTGATTAGGGATCTATTTCAGTTACAACCTGAGTTCCGTTTTTAATTATTGCCTGGATCTCGAGTATCATCTGATCTCAGAACAGTGGATTTAGACCACTGACCCAAATCCAATCAATTTCCGCCATGAATTAAAGATGCTAAAGACCCCACTTCACATGATATCTCTGACCATGTGACCTGGCTTCAGCCCACACTCCCATCGAGCTGGACACTTTGGCCTGAATGATCCAGAGATATACATACGCATATGTCATCTCCTCCATTCAGAACGCTCTGTTATAGTTCATTCCACGCCGGCCTGATTCACAGCGAAGTGAAACGTTAGCTGCGGTGTCCGATCTCAGTGTTTGACTGCTGACAGAGGTTTGTTCACCTGAATGGGCAAGATGGGTTTTTTCCTTTTTTTTGATCCAGTTCATTGTAACGCAATACTTTAATTACTAAGCTGTGGAGAAATCCAACAGCGATAATCGAGACTAAAATGTAACCTTGAGTTGCGATATATATATAAAAGATATTCAATACAGAAAAGCCAAATTAGTAGTTATAAAAAAAAAATATGTTCCTTTTTTTCAGAATATGCTGTCATAAAAGTCCTAGGTAAAAGTTTTTTTTTTTTACTTCAAGATTTATTGCAATTTATTTGGCCAATTATCTCACCCATTCAGCTGCTAGCCAGTTGTATGTCCCTCAAAACAAGGAGGGTGAAGACTAGCACATGCCTCCTCTGACACGTGTGAAGCCAGAAGCCAACACACTTGGAGGAAAGCGCAGCGACTTGGTTCCGATACATCAGCTCACAGACGCCTTGTGCTGATTGACTTCACCTTTTGGAGTGATGAGGGGAAAGAGCACCATCTACACACCCAGAGAGAGAGCAAGGCCATTTTTTAAAATTTATTTAAATAAGCCAGGTCAATCCATTAAATGTAAACTTTTTCAAGCTTGTGACAAACCTGTGCAGTGCAGCATATAACCTACATTTTTAATACAAATATTTAATTATTACTCTTAATAACTGTTACTGTTATTAACTTACTTTAACGCAAATCTCTTTAAAGGACATTTTATAGTGTTGTTTTTATAGAAATCACTGTTTTTCCTCAATGTTGTACCTCAATGTTTTCAAACTTTGTCAACATCAATGTTGGCTGGCAGCTTCATAATGTGGAAATTCAACAAAAACAGGACGAGCACACAGACATAGTTCAGAGTCGAGTCTTACAAAACAGTGTTCATCGTCCACTGATGTGCAGTTCTGTGGGTTAATAACATTAATTTATTTTGTTACTGTTCAACCAACACTCATCCTAAACATGAATACCATGTCAATGTTTTTTTTTCTTGGGCAGAATGAGTTTTAAGTGTATCTGTAACAAATAAAATACATTTGAGGTTGGCTTTCTTCTTTATTAGTCCATTCACTGTGTAGGATTTTCCCTGTCAAATAAAGCCAGACCCTAGAACATGATACTCCCACCCCCATGCTTAACAGCGGGTACAGTTTACAAACTTGCCCTTTATTCACAGTTACTCCCTCAAACACACTGTGCCTTTTAGTGGTACAGACAGCTTAACTTATCTGACCATGAAACTTTACTCCAGAAGGTGTTTTCTTTGTGAGGGTGATTCAGCTGTAAACTTTAGTTGAGTTTTAAGGTATCAACATGAAGGAGCCGAGGATTTTCTTGGATAATAACTGCTTAGTCCATGAGTGCTGTATAACAGGCTCCGTTTATGTGAGTAGAGAGATGTTACCAGAGTGTCTAAGCAAACTTAGACGTTGTCACTTGTACGGAAGTTCGTATCCTGCTGCTTCTCCCTCAGCGGCCGGAGTCCGAGAGAGTAAAATTGGTAGTGGTATCTCTCTGGGTGGATAGGTGGAGCTCTCTCCCTTCATCAGCACTATTAAGATGCTGGCTGGAACAGGTGTTTGTTGGCGGACGTATTAGAGCTGGGGATCTGGCACTTTCCTCCGAAGTTTATTGTGGGTGTGCCATATAGTGTTGTAATAAAACAAAAAATCCAAATCCTTATAATGGTGGAATTCTACACAAATCATTCTGCACTTTAGGACTTTTGTTTGTTTTTGTTACATTATTTTTATGTTAGTATTTAGTTTGTGGCATTTTTACTTATTTTACTTGTCTTGGTGAGTTACTGTTGTTTAAAAAAATAGAGGAAAGTTTACAGATATAAACAGAATATTTGAAACTGTTATATAAAATACAATTTTAGCATTTATTTTTTTGCATTAGTATGTTTTGAATTTAAAACAGTTAAATTAAATAGTTTTTAGTGGTTTATCTTATTGTCAAGTCACAAACATACCATAAAATATTGTGACATACTTCTTTGGCCATATCACCCACTTCTACTGCCTAGTGATATTTGATTATATTGGTTGTCTAATCTAATGATATTTTTTTCTCAGTAAGTCAGTTACTCAACAATTATTTCTGGCATGCCCTCCAAAACTTTAAAATGAAAGAAACAGCTGAATGTGAGCTTTAAATGGCATTTAAAAGCCTAAAATATGTCTAAATGTAGAAAGTACTTACATTTATTGAGTTAAAGAGATAATGTTATCTGTTGTGTTTGGGCACTTTTGGAGACACAGACCAAATTGATTGTAAAGTGAATTAGCCCATTAACCTCTCTCCCATTGCATTTCTGTCCTAGCACGTTGTGTGGTCTGCTGCTGTTATAAATTATTGGAGTCCTAGTGAGTGGGTGGGTTAATTAGCTCAGCTGAACTGTGTGGAAAAAAAACCCAGTAAATTACAAAATAAAAGTTACAAAGCATAAAAAGATATTTTTAAAATTATGTTTAATGCCAGAATTACTATAAATCTGATATATTTCAAGTTTTATTATAGTGTATGAAGATTAGTGTGGCTGGATGTTGCACACACTTTAATACACTGCTTGTATTGTGCTGGACTGCAGTTCCCATAATCCCCCACTAGAGGCTGATATTTTACCCCTGAACAGCTCAGAGACAGGAAAACACCAGCTAGGGTAATGAAATACACAGAAGCTATTTTTTTTATTTTTCTTAAATAGAAATATACCAACTTGAAATGGTTTACAGTGATACAAACCATGGGTTATAATATATAAATCAGATAGATATAGATAAATAAAATATAAAAGTAATTTACAAGCCACGTTTTATAATTGCACAAATAATGTTTATAGTGGAAGAGTAGTATTAAAAAAATACTGGGTTTTTTTGTATATATATATATATATATTTTTTATAATAAATTATACCTTTCTTTAATAAAATTAAACAGATATTAAAATAATTGATGGAAGTCCACCTTAGAAATTAATTGTGACTTAAAAGCAACTTTAATATGTTTAATATGGAAATTTCAGATGTTTGTAGGAAAACTATAGGGGTTTAAGAATACCAGGAATTACTTATAATCCACAAACACACACACACACACACACACACACACACACAGACACACACACACACACACACACACACACACACACACACACACAAACATCTAAAATCCAAGTAATTGCAGTGCAAGACAAGATTCAAACTCAGTAGTCCACTATTATTACTAGTATTAATATAATACAACAATTACTACCAATAATAATAATAAACAATTAAGTGTACTACATTTATGTAAAGTAACTTTTAGACGTGTAGATTCCATTATTCACTACTGAGAATGATTATAAATCAGTAACTTTATTTATCTCAGCATTTTTAAACTTTAAAGTTTCTTTTACATGTATTTAAAAAAATAAACAGATATTAAAAAATGATGGAAGTCCACCTTAAGAATGAATTTTAACTTAATAGCAACTTTAATATGTTTAATATGGGAATTTCAGATGTTTGTAGGAAAACCATAGGGTTTTAAGAATATCAGAATTTACTTACACACACACACACACTTAGACACACAAACACACACACACACACACACACACACACACTCAAACTGAACTCCACTCCATCCACTTCACTTCCTGCAGTGATATTTTCTGCCACATGGCTACACTTTCACTAATCCTGCTACCTGGCAGCGGGTAGATATTGCAGCAGTAGAGACGGGTACTGGTCACGGTCGGTGCTGTGGGCTCTCACAGTACGTCTGCAATTAAAACAGCATTAGAGAAACCTGCCGTCACCCGCTGCTTCCGGGCACTCAGCGAGAAAAGCCCCTAACAGACTGTACTACAGTCAGCACTTTATTAATAGCTGATACATACAGCACACACACATTTAATAGGACAGGTGTTACAGCAACTTGATGTACTAAATATAAATAACAAAACAAATCCTCTATTGTAAAATAAAAGTGTAAAAATATTTCTATTTATTATTTTAAATAGTATATTTTTGTATTTTGCAAATGCGCTGTGTGGTCCAGCAGTCTAAAGTGCTGCCATTATGATCACGAAATCGCTGGTTCTAATCCAGGTCATGCAGCTTGCCATCAGCTGCCAGAGCCCTGAGAGAGCACAATTGGCCTTGCTCTTTCTGGGTGAGTAGATGATGTTCTTTTCCCTCATCACTCTAAAAGGGTGATGTCGCTCAGCACAAGGCGTCTGTGAGCTGATGTATCGAAACAGATTTGCTGCGCTTTTCTCCGAGTGCACTGTGATGCTACCCGGCAATGCTGCATCAGTTCGAAAAGAGGTGGTGGCTGACTTCACATGTGTCGGAGGAGGCATGTGCTGGTCTTCACCCTCCACCCTCCTCGGGTATATACAGCTGAATAGCATGGACAATTGGCCTAGCTAATTTGGAAGAAAAATGGGAGAAATTTAGAAATACAAAATTATTAAAAAGAGAGAAATTACGAAAGTGTTTATACAGAAGCAGGTATCTAGAATATGATTTGTGAGTATCACTCTCAGTATCAGACACTGAGTGTGGGATCTTTGCCATATTTAGATGTAATATCATATAAATACACAGCATATGAATGATCTAAATTATTGACCGTTCTTCTTTTGGCTTTTTCGTTGATCTGAGTGAGTATTTGCTGAATAGTCAAGTTGACTTGTGTGTAGTGTATACCTTGTCCCCTCCCCCTCCACCTTTAAGAGCATCCATGTCTTCATATAAGATCTTCTCCCGGCCCTGTAGCCCATCTCACATTTCCCCATGCTGCAACTGGATGCCCATCTTTTACTCTGCTGCCCTTTGTTTTCCTGTTGCTCTATTTTTAGCAGAGAAACAGCTCCGGGCGGGGGGGCATTAGTATGAAGGGGTGCGTCTGGAAGAGGGCAAAGTTAGTAGTGGGTCCTGTGCCTGGAGGACGTACTGCACCATCTCTGACGAGACAGAGAGAGAGAGAGAGTGAGAGAGAGAGAGAGAGAGAGAGAGTGAGAGAGAGAGAGAGAGAGAGAGAGAGAGTGAGAGAGAGAGAGAGAGAGAGAGAGAGAAATGGTCTTAAAATGAGTTGGAAGTTTGCCAATAAAAACCCATCCCAGCCTTGTTTTTCCTCTTTCTCTCTCTCTCTCTCTCTCTCTCTCTCTCTCTCTCTCTCTCTCTCGTTCTTGCTCACTTGCTCACTGGGAGGATGCTGTGTCTAAGAGCCAAAACCCAGAAATAAATGCAAAATTAAAGGAATACTCCTGCACAACCCAGACTTGATCTCGAGTGTGAGTTCTGTTCTTTAATTTACATAATAAATATATCATTTAAAATGTATGTCCTTTTATGTAGAACATAATACATTATACAGGTTATGCCTGTAATCTATTAGAAGGTAGTAGCTTTGGTTCATCTCAGCAGTAAACTGAATAAACAGAACTGATCAAACACTATAATTCTACTGAGATAAGTATATGATTAGGATGGCAATACCAAGGTAAATTTATGATCAGAATAGCATTACTGAGGTAAATATATGATAAGATTAGCATTACCAAGGTAAATATATTATTAGAATAGCATGACTGAGGTAAATATATAATTAGATTAGCACTGTGGAGGTAAATATATGATTAGATTAGCATTCCAAGATACATTTATGAATAGAAAAGAATTACTGAGTTAAATATTTGATTAGATTAGCATTACTGAGGTAAACATTTGTTTATCATTACTAACGCTACTGCATGATAAGAATAACATTACTGAGGTAAATATATAATTAGATTAGCATTTCCAAGTTCCATTTATGATTAGAATTGCAATACTGAGATAAATATATTATTAGATTAGAATTAGATATTAGATTAGAGTTACATTTATTATTAGAATAGCATAACTGAGGTAAATAATTGATTAGATTAGCATTACCAAGTTACATTTATGATAAGAATAGCATGACTGAGGTTAATATATGATTAGATTAGCATTACTGAGGTAAATATATGATTAGATTAGCATTACTAAAGTAAACATAATTAGTTTAGCCTTACTGAGGTAAATATATGATTATATTACCATTACCAAGATAAAAAAAAACTGTTTAAATATTTCTAATTGATTTTATTTGAAAAGCAAGACAAAATACATTTAGGTTATTTATTTATTTATGTTATTTAGTGGTGAAAATGTTGGCTTTCAGTATTCGTAAAAACAAAATGTGTATATTTTAAATTCAGTTTCAGTTTGTTTCAGTTTAAATCTGTTCATGTCTGCACATTCCTTGTGGACACAAGGAGGTGGTTTTATTGAAGTGACTGGTTGTAGTGCATCAGAGTTTACAGGAGGAGATCAGGTTGAGGAATGCTGGGATTATTTTTTAAATATATCAGTATTAGCGTTAGCTCCTGTTTTAGCAGGCTGCGCTGCTGTGCTAGCTGTAGACGGCTCTGGGGCTTCAGTGAAGAGCCGGTGGGCTAACAACAAAGAGCATGGCAAGACATTAATGGAAGACTGAGAAAAGCCCCCCAAAGGCCCGTCTGTCTGGGTTGAGCTCAGTCAATGTGCTGGACGGTTATGGATTTCGGAGAATGATAAACCAGGAATAGAAGTGAATACCAGCTGTGGCTGGATTGAATCAATACTTTTGGGCCTTGGGCTTATTATGCACAGACTCCTTAAAGTGGTTTAGAAGGCCCTGTTGCCTGTTATGGAAACCATTAACATCCAGTAAACAGCATGAATTTGTGAAACTGAACAAGAATGATGGTACCCTGATATGCCAGATGTCATGGGATCAGAATTAGGATTGTGTTCTATGACTTTTGCGATATTAAATGGAAGCTAAAGAACGCTGCACTGATCTGTGGGATATGTGTGTAGGGTCTCCTGCATGTGATGATTTATGCCAGAGTTGCTTGTCTCTAGTTCTATTGTGGTTAGGCCTGTCACAATAATTGCAATATCGATTTATCGTACAATAAATGAACATGACCTCAATAAATTTTGATAATCGTGATATCAACTGCTGTGTTTTTTATATGTTCATTCACACACATATAACACTGAACAGTAATTTATCCAGTCATACCTCAGTAACTGTGTAACTGTAACTGACTCCAAACACACAGTGTGGACTATTCTGTTGTCATTATGTCAGTAGTATTTAATAGTCTTAAAATTACAAAAATATTGTGTATCGCAATAATTTCTGTGACAGGCCTAATTATAGTTACTCTGTTCACACGGACAATTCTAGCCAGATGCCACCGGTCACAATCATTACCACCAAGTTTAGAATTTGTTTATTATTAGTTATATTTATGATATTCTATGACGTACAGTACCAGTTAAAAGCTTGGACACACCTTCTTATTCTATGTTTTTCTTTCTTTCTTTCTTTTATGTTCTACATTGTACATTAATATTAAAGACATAAAAACAATTAAGGAACACATATGGAATTAGATAGTAAACTTGAAAAAAGTGTTTGTCCTCCACAATGCCCCGATCTAAACCTGATCATCTGAGATGGTGATTTGAGGTGATTTGGGATGAGCTGGAGCTTTACAGCATGTAGGAAAAGCAGCATTTTTTGTTCAGCACCTCCAGAAACTTCTTCAAGATGTTGGGAAACTATTCCAGGTGACTCTACCTCATGAAAACACAGAGATTAAAATACCAAGAGTGTGCAGATCTGTCCTCAAAGACAAATGTGGCAATTTTTTTAGAAGAATCTAAAGTATAAAACATATTCTGGTTTGTTTAACACTTTTTTGTTCCTGTATAGGTTTAATGTCTTCAATATTAATTAATTTACAGTGTAAAAAAACTGAATGGGAAGAGGTATGTACAAACTTTTAATTGGTACTGTATTTTCACACATGGTACACATGTGCAACACTGTGGATCGAGGAACATCACATGCCCCCACAACTTCGCAAATGGGACATCCCATCTATCCAGCTGCAACCACCGTCATATATTTGACGATATACTGCCCCCAAAAATATCTGCTATAAAATGTATTGTAATTGTAATTGTAAATGTATTGTATTGTAATTTTAAGTCCACACTATGCTCTTGTTATAAATTAATGATAATGCAACAACATAATGTTTTTCTTTTAAAAATTAAGAAAATTGTGACATAAATATTGAGAATAAATAATTGAAAGAAACAGGGCCCTGTCTTTTTACCCAGTGCAAGGCGTGTCGCAGTGCTCATCGCTATCTTACAGTCTATTTCCATGCCTTCCGTCTGCATTAAATATCAAGGGAACTTATGAATATATCTACACCGATAGGCGTGGCAGTGTTGAAATTAGTTGTGTTCAGATAAAATTTTTCTGTATTGCTATCTTTGCAAGGAAAAACACAGGTGCACCACCAACTGAAATTAACCTAGAGAAACATCAGCAGTCACCTTTGATTAACTAAGAAAATTTGTTTATGCCTTTTGTTAATTTCGAGCTGCACAAGGCATACTTTTCCTGCTGTTACGATAGCAAAGGCACACTGACACACCCTTAATCAAGCTGTATGGTGTGCAAATTATTGCTCGCCTATATATTGCAAAAAAAAAATATTTTAGTACTTTAGGATTGCAGCATGTTTTAGACCTGTTATTGTGATTCATACCAAATTGAAAAATCTATATTTCTGGACAAAATAAGGTACATAGAAAAGCATGTTTATTGTCTGTGTGCAGAATCTCCACCTTCAACCTCATCCTCTCTCTGGATCTTTCTTTGATCTGAGTCGGGATCACCTTCACCTTTCGGAAAACTAAAGAAGATCACACAGCAGTGACGCTCTGGCCCCGTGACATTTGTAGCTGTGTGTTTTTGATGTGAGGTATCAAAGCAAGGTGAAGGCTTAGTGTGGTGAAGGGTGTTTTATTTGTTGTAGGGATATAAAGGATAAAGGATGTAAAAAGTGTGTTTTGAATCAATTATGAGTACAATCTAGACTAATATTTGTAAAGCTATACATTTAAAGATGTTGATAACTCATTATAAATGAGTTCACTTTTTAAAAACTGAAGAAAGAAGAAGATCTTAATGGTGTCCTTCAGCTAAAATCCACTTTTTCTTGTTCTTAGTGAAATATAATAGGTCTCTCTGAGTTGTATATGCATGCTGTATATGAAACTCTTCCTTAACCTCTATTGTCTGCAGTAACTAATAAAAGAAAATATTCAGGAAAACGAGTTGATCAGGAAAAGCACCGTGTCTACGTCAACCTGTGAATTAAGATTCATAGCCTCGCCCACCTTGGCTCCTGACCGCCTACAGTCTGAGCTGAAGCCACGCAGCCAGACACGTCTCGTCAGATAAGAGCTAACAGTGCTAGGAACAGCATGGCAGTTTGTTCCTGAGTTATTTGTGCAAATAACAAATCAGTGTTTTATGCTTTGCCCAGTAATTCAGAGCTAAGTAACAAATGGTTAGAATTTGTCTATGGAGCACCACCAGTGAAGTACAATTGAGCTGGTAGGCATGTATATTTAGATCAGTTGTTTACACTAGTTACTTAGCTAACTAGCTGTCTTTTGTAAGCAGAGGTGACTTGGAGCTGGACTACCCACTTCTGTGTGTAATTAACTATAGGTTAACATAGGATCTCCAGTGGATTTTGCATTTTACAGAGTCTCTAAGACTAGGTCAGTGGCTGAACTTCACTTAGCAGGGCATTACACATGTTGTAAAGTAACATATTACATTGCAAAGACTGTTATTAGTGTAAAAATGTCTTTATTTGAAAACATTTCTAACTGTCCATCTTGCTGCCTCCTGGTGATGCAGTGCTGTTAGCCGGTCAGACGCGATATGTTTGTGTAGTGGATTAACCAGAGGATTTCTTCATTGCTTGGACACAAACACACACTACCCCCACTTTATGGTCTATAAGGAACTTCAACCCCCAGAACACTCTAAAAAAAACCTTGGAGTAATCTTTTTTTCAAACA
Source organism: Astyanax mexicanus (assembly GCF_023375975.1). Lineage (NCBI taxonomy): Eukaryota > Metazoa > Chordata > Actinopteri > Characiformes > Acestrorhamphidae > Astyanax > Astyanax mexicanus. The sequence continues at coordinate 18,877,296 of NC_064431.1, read as the reverse complement.
ACCTTAAATTTCAAAATGACATTTACTGACTATTTCTTCACTCAGCCTCGCCCGAGAGCCCTAAATGCGAGTTTAGGGTAAAATTCTGTTTACATTCCTCCAAGTCATAAACCTCGGAGTTAATGTAAACATTTGGAACATTTGCAACACATTTGCAACATTTGCATCACTAGGACGGGACTGCGGACTTAAGAGAGTGTCAAAACTTAATTAATGCCTTGGAAATTGTTAATTCACCAAATGTTGTACCAATTTAGGGGTTTGTGCCTAGTTACTTCTGCAATCACTTAGAAATAAGATTAATGAAATTAAGAGAAATGTTCTAAGCTTGGAAATTCCATTGACCGTTTGTAAGTGAGACTCTCTGCTCTCTGTTCACCAACCTCCCCCACCGTCGTAAATTCCGATGCCAGCCGCTTATCTAAGCATTCAGCAAAGGGAGAGGAATTTCTCACTGAGAAGATTTTGCTTAAAATACATATATATTGACTATATAAAAAAGGTGTTTTATAGAATGTTTACTAGATAATGGTATATGTGTCTGGTATATGGTATATGTGTTTGGATGTGTCCTGATTAAATTCTCCTACACATTCAAGTCTGAATCAACAAGGTTTAACTAGCATTTGATAATTTAGCTTTATTTGGTTATCAGTGGTTTAACCATGTATTATCTTTTAAGTGATTTAATTGGGTTTAAATAATAACATGACTCTTGATCTCTTTCTGACAGAGTACCATCCATCATTGTATTCCTAAGATTATCTTGAGTATTACAAAACTGTTTGTGGGCAAAATATATATATATTACATTTATTGTGATTCAATTGTAAGATTGTTTGTTTCCTGAATTTATCCTCACAAACTGATATGCTGAAAAAGGTATTTTGATCCACTGTTTAATTGAGTTTTCTTTTGGTTTGATCTATTAGAAAAATGCTGAAGCATGTTGACCATGTGAGGAGGGGGGGGTTTATGGCCCTTTGTGAATCCCCACCAAAGTTTGAAATTGCTCCTAGACCAATCAAAACACAGACATTTGGGCCACAGGGCCAATCATAGCTCAGGGGCCAAACAGGCCACAGAGACTAATAGTAAACTGGGCAGACACAGTTTTAGTTCAGTTCAGTTGGAGGAGTTTGCAGTTCAGTTCAGTTTGGAGTTGAGGAGAGGAGAAGAAGATGTAGTTGAGATGGAAAAAGGATAGACTGTTAGTGTAGTCATCTTAAGTTAGTTTTCTTAGACTAGTGCATTTAATCTTCAAGTATATTAATATTAGCTATCCTAGGTTAAATAACTAGGCTATTTTATGATCTACGGAGTTCTCCTGCTTGCCAAGATAGTTAATATAGTTCAGTAAACCAACTAGACCAACCGACGGATCACCGAGAGAGTACGCCAGCCGATCCAGCTCCAGGGAAGGCCTTCCCTGTGCAGAGACTAGAAGCGGGTGTCGTCCAGGTGCGCCGCTGGCCCACACGAGCACCATCTTTACCCTGCGGATGGGTCCACACCGGACCTTCTAGGGGTGCAGGATGTCAGCCGAACAAGAGGTTTAAACAGCGGACCGAACCGATGGGGACCCCCCTTTGTAGACGTCTCAGAGTAAGGCAGTTTGGGTATTTCTCTCAGTAATTGGTGTTTTGGTTGGTCAAGTCTAGTTTGGTTATTGTTCTTAACTCTCTTCTTAGTATAGATTAATTTTTAGTTATTTGGCGAAAGGGATGATCTTTGTAGGCCGTAAAATATCTTACTTATCTACTTATTTTAGTGTTCTCATTTGATTAGTTTGACCTCATTACATTTAGATCCTTATTTAGAAATATTCACTTAATAGTTCTATTAATCTCTATTCCTTTCATGTCAGCATTATAACGTGTTTGTTCTTTTATTTCTCATTTATTATTCTACACTATGATTTGATATATAATGGCTACATTATGACTTTTTAATGAATTATTTACCCATATCTGTGTGATTTAATAAATACTTTTATTTTACAAAACCTGTCATTTCAGTGTGTTTTTCTGGATAACTTGGTTATGAAAATTTCTGTTACCTGTAGAAACCACACCCTGAGATGTCTTGTGTTATTAATTAATTTGATTAATTAATTAATTAATTAATCTAATTAAATTAATTTAATAACTGGCGCCCAATTAAAAAAATATTTCAACATCTCAATTAGCACCAGGTATTAAACCACTGAGCCGCTACATAATTGGCTCGCCAACGTGGGGCAGGATTATATTCTTATTGGTTCTCCGCCGCGAGACCAGAATATATACACATTTCATAACCAGTTCCAGAAAATAGCGCTGTAAGTTGCAGAATAAAGTGTATTTTGTTGTTATTATTAAATGCGTTAGCTGCTGGCTAGCTGGCCTAGCTGGAGTTAACTGCATAAACCCAGCGTGTTAGAAACACACGCACATGTTCTACACGTGTTTTTGTTTACAATTCAGGACTGGCCAGTCCCCTGTGTGTGTGCGTGTCACGCGCACGCTCCCCTATGTGTCTAAATAACGTGTACAGTTGTGTGTGTGTGGTATGCGAGCGCTCTTGAAAACATTACTCTTATTTGTAAAATAAGCTTGGTTGACACACCGCCGTGTGTGGGTAACCTTAAACCCGGGTGTATATACGTGTATATACGTGTGTACTTACATAAAGTTCGAACTGTTTCCGGTAAAATAGACATATTTTGCCAGTGTTGATCTGATAAGGCCTTCGCGCAGCCCTGAGTCGCGGATCTCCGGCTCATCGACTCCGCGCTCCAGTTAAAACTGCCGGTTTTTGCGCGAAATCCGTAAAATCCTGCAGTACTGGACACTTCCACGTGCGTAAAAGAGTAGCTAACTTTTACGTAACACCACCCTGAGTGGCAGGAAGTCTATTGTGTGCGTGATTAAACTAACCACGCCAGGATGTAAATCCTCTTTGCTCATCTTGTGAAGTGTGTTGCTGCTGTGTTAAACTTTAGGACAGCCGAGTCCTTCTCCTCTGCTATTCACAGTCGACTGAGTCAGTCAAATCTGCTGACCAGGTCCCAGACCCAAGGGGCGGTCCTTAACGTGGCATCATCAGTGGGCGTGACCACTCCCACCAGTCGGCCTCTGCCACCATCTGGTGGACAGCCTGACTATTTACACTCAAACTCAAAGGGTGTTTTACTACCCCTCACCACTAGGGGGGGGTACACTGCCACATCGCCATCTGGTGTTTGATTTGGTTAACTGCATACAGTGCAGAAAGGTGCATTTCATTTGTTTGATCACCAGAGGGAGCCACTTAGCCATATAGCTGTGTCGCCACCTGGTGTTGTACTTGTGTAATTGCTATCATCCTGTAGAGTGCATTTAGAGTTTCTGTCGCCAGAGGGTGCCAATTTCAAACAAACTTTTCGTTAAGTTAATAAAGGGAATTTGCATTGTGGTTTGGTTAAATGGTTTCTAAATAAGTAAACAAATAACTGCATTCATTTAATCGGTTTATATTAAATAGTTAAATTTAAGTTTCAGGTCTGCTCTCTCAAACATCACTCTTTATGTTACATTGAACCAAGCTAAATAGCTATCTCCATTGAGTAACTAATCACAACATAAAATAATTAACTGGTCATTTTAATCAATTTGATTAAGTAAAGTTAATTAAATTTTTGTTAATTAATTATTTTCAATTTAATTCAACCATCTTCAAATAAATTAAGCTTAATTATTGATCGATTAAGATCAATTATTAATAACTGATTGAAATTAATTAATTAATTAACCATTTAAAAAAAAAAAAAAAAAAAAAAAAAAAAAAAAAAAACCTATCCAGTTATCAGTTACTCAACCATATACCCAGCACACCTGTGCTTAATACATAGTTAAATTCTCCCATCCTGTACATAGTTAATAACTATACCCATATTTAGATTTAGACATTGTGTATAGTGCCCTACAGTTATTAAACTGTTCACTAGCATCACTGACAACAAATCTAACTATTCTTTTAAAATTAATCTACTAATTGTAACCTTAGGTCGCCCACTTTTAACAGATTTTCTTCTTAGAAAAGGCACAATGCTAATTGACTCGAACATAAAATAAACTTGTTTGTCATCAAAATTGTTTGATTCCACGTGCTTTACGTAAATCAAAATGTGTGCCACCGAAAAAGCTCTTTTAGAGCTTACAGCTGGTCTACCCCCAGGACTTACCATCCCAGTCCAACAAATGGACAGTGGGGGTCTCCATGCACTAATTGCCAAAAGCCTCAATGAGTGTGTATCTAAAATCCTTGAGGGCAAGCAACAAGTGGATCCGATTTCCCTAATACTGTGGAAACAACTGCTGTTGTCACAGGATCAACTTGCTGCTTCCTCCAAAACCATTCAAAATCTCCAAGCAGAGATTGTGACTTTAAATGATAGAGTTGCAGACCTAGAGAACAAAACTGTACAGTCTGAAATGAACCAAAGAGACCTAAAAACCGAAGTGCAGCTGCTTCAAAAGGAAGCCAACATAGCTACCCAACTTGCAGCTCAGTCACAGGAAAAACTAAAACATGCTATTGCAAGACAGGTTGAGCTACAAACTGAATTAGCACATGCTAACAATGCAGTCAAATTAACTCGAGACCAAACAGAGTTAACATTTGAGCTGATGATGGAGGGAGACTCCCCCATCAATCCAGCTGGTAAATCAGGAACCCCTGGGGTTCCGGATCCTAAGCAACAACCATCCACAAATACATTCCCTCTAGTCTCCCTTAAAGGTGCTGAAGCGCCAGTAGAACCAAGGTTCACTCAGCGTTCCCAGCCACATGGGACCTCTGTGCAACCTCAAGCACCCTCTGATAGAGATTTGGACAAAATTGCGCGTAACATCCCACGCTTTGAACCAGAACCGGACGGTTCTAATGATGTCCACCAGTATCTTCGCGACATTGACTTCTTCTTACGCCGTTTCCCCAAGGCCACGGTAGATGATAAAATCTACCTCATTAAGGTGTCTTCTAGCCGGGAAGTTGGACGTTTCATTGAGCGCCAACCACCCCAGGTTAAGAGAGACTATCCTGCTCTTTGCAAGGCTTTGGAGAATGAGTTCTCCAACCACCTTGTTCAAACCGGCCTTGCTGCAGCTCTTGCAATTAAGCAGAGCCGCCAGGAAACACCCCTACAGTACTATCACCGCCTCAGGCTAGCTTATTTCGGCTATAGAAATGAGCCTGGAATGGAGGAAGAGGAAGTTTTCAAAACATTGTTCGTGAGAAACCTCCATCCCTCCACCAGTCGCTCTTTTGGAGTCGCAGCCTGCCCTCGTACGCTAACAAGCCGGCAGCTGCGTGATTTGGCTCTCAGAGGATTTGCTAAGTTCCAACAAAACATTAATAAAAAATCAGAGTCAAATGACGTCCTGATAATTAATGAGCAGTCCTCCTACGTCAAGCAAAAAGGGGCACACAAGGCTCCAATGCCACCTAAGACCCAGTTAAACCACAAAAACCAGAGAGTGTTCCACTCTTGGCGTCGCTCGTCCCTACATTGGGCCCAGCAAAGTGACCAAAAGCCCTCCTATCGAAGGAAAGGTAGGATAAAACGCAGTTGGAATGGCAAACACTCACAGCACCATGCTCGAGCACAGAGCTCCAGCAAACTTCAATCTCCGCTCAGGAGAAGGAGCCCAAAGCACCACAAACGTTGGTGTCCACCTAAAAGGCACAAGCATGAGACATATCCAACTAACCTGAGCACTAAAGACGGCAGTCTGCTCAGACAATTTCGTAACGAAAAACGCAAGCAGGACAATGCTGAATCTGAATTCTTGCCAATTGTCCATGCTCCAGATCAACCTGCTTGGGGGGGTGCGAAATCCATCCACTCCAATGCAGCCTTGGTTGTACAGCCAGACGCTGAAGACAACCACACTGAGGAAGCTCCTTCCCTCAGCCTGGAGGATCCACCACCTAAACAATTCTTGGGTTTCTTAACCAAGAAAGGTTCAACACCAAAATTCTACCTAGCCACCTGGCTGGAAGATGTGTTCGGGTATGATGCTCTTTTGGACACGGGGTCAGACATTTCTTTAATGTCAAATTCACTTTTTGACCAGGTGAGGGCGACAGCCCGCCGAAACAACAAAGAGATACCTCTGAAAAAGTGTGCTCTTCACCTTCAACCATATTCGCACACTGATATCACTCTGCATTCTGCAGCCCTGGTGCACGTTGCCATCGGTCCAATGAGCCTCACCCATCCAATTCACATTTCTCCATTGGAGAACGTCCCATTGCTCTTTGGCAAAGACCTCCTTGACCGGTTCAAACCATTGATTGACTTTCAGCATCGTAGAATCTGGGCACAGGTTTGCGAACCCCTGCCCTGTCCTAAGGCACAGGATAGAGTTCAATGTTATCATGTTGCTAGCAACATTGAGCCACACAAGCTCATTGAACCTTCAAATTCCACGGGAATCAATGAGAAGCTCATGGTCAGGGTTCTGAAACCACCATCCTCAGAATCCCCTAGCATGATTCTAAAACAAAACACCTGTTCATGGGCATTGACTCCCTCTACGGCTGTAGATGAGTACAACCCAAAAGCTGGAAAGTCATTCACTCTTAACACAACGGTCAACGGTGAAATCTTTGTTCCATGGGCTGACAAGTCAGCTGTTCACAGACCACCTGCAGGTTCCTTGCCACGGACTAACTGTGATCCTCTGTTCGTGCACCAAAAGGATTGTTCTCTTCTTGTTCCTGCACCAGTGGTTCCAGACAAACACAGTCCCTTGGATTCTTATGAATGTAAAAACATTCCCGCCATCTACACAGATGGATGTGCTTTTCGGAATGCTCAAATCAAATGGAAAGTTGACATGACAATTGGTGCATGTGACAACACTTCTTTCAGAACACTGGCATTTCACCTTGATCCACTTGCCACTTACTGTGCGTCTTTCAGGATGCTCAAGGGCCTGTTTGTTTATGCCCCAGATACACACGCTTCATCTTCATTCGTGGTGCCTCAGCGCCATGGGGGGGAGAGCCTAGCCCAGGCCCTCGATCACCCATGGGTGGACCACAAAATGATGGGGAAAACACACCGAGCATTCCCACAATTGACATATCTGCCACTTGTTGGAAAAAGGCTAGTGTGTTTTCATCCCCAATCTTCAGAAGATCTGTGTGGTATATGGCCAATTCCACAAATGGATTGGGTCGAAAGACTCATGAAATTTGTCCGAAGGAACAAACATCTCATCACTGTGGCAGGTGCATTTGCCAGATGGGGGGGACGTCCCCCAGACCCTATTGAAATGGCTCAGGCCACAACTTTTTGCTGAACCACACTTTCTCAGGTGTTGGTATATCTCACCGTTCTAGCGGTGAACTGCGGAAACACCCAAAACTGGGAAAAAGCACGCTTGGATACCAACCATTGTGCTACACTGCTGACAAGCTACTGGTGAGGTCCCAGCACAGCACTGGCAAAACAATTCGCGAGCTCAGGTCTCATTGGTTTGGTCCTCATGCAAGGGCAGACAAACTGCCTCGCATCTGGAACCAAATCCCGCATCGTCAGTGTTTTATTAAACCGATTCTCAAACAAGTTCACTGTAACCCAATTAAACTATGCAAAAGCCCCATGGGACAAGTCGGGACCGATAATGCCCTAGGTTAAATCATAATACTGGGCCAAATACTTAGACACACTGAGTGTTCATTGTCCACCATATTCTGACCTGACGCAATTGTTAAATTGAGAAAGTACCACACATTCACTGTCTGGAACTCACCTATCCAAGTAGCATAACTCACAACAAATTGGATATTTTGTTAAACCTAGTGTTTGAATCACCATTTCAAACCATTAGCATAGCAGTATAATAAATACATGGAGAAGGGGGGGTGCCAATTTTTTTTTTCCTCTTCTCTTCAGGTGCCCAAAACATATTTTGTTTCCCTTCTGACTACGTTTGCTCCGCTATATTGTTCTCAATTGTTGACTAAGTAGTGGCTAATTATTGAAGCATACCTTATGGGTAGGTTGTCTTGATAAAGTTATAAAGGAACAAATAGCTAGCAAACTATTTGTGACCCTTTCATATGCTTGTTGCCACACTATCACATTAAATTAACTATTTTATTCAGAACCAAAAGCCAATAGCTACAACAAAAAAAAAAAAAAAAAACTGATAGATACCTCAAAAGAGAAATTGTATATCCATTAGACCAAAAACTCTGTCAGCGACCTTGTAAGTAGATTGTCTTAAGAAAGCATGACCAACAAGACACCAATTGCATGAAAGATGTACCCTAACATGCTCTGTCTACAGAAATCCACGTTGACATCGACCGATGACCCAACGTCCAGTGGCCCATCGATCGATGGGGGGGGAATGTAGTGGATTAACCAGAGGATTTCTTCATTGCTTGGACACAAACACACACTACCCCCACTTTATGGTCTATAAGGAACTTCAACCCCCAGAACACTCTAAAAAAAACCTTGGAGTAATCTTTTTTTCAAACAACCTTAAATTTCAAAATGACATTTACTGACTATTTCTTCACTCAGCCTCGCCCGAGAGCCCTAAATGCGAGTTTAGGGTAAAATTCTGTTTACATTCCTCCAAGTCATAAACCTCGGAGTTAATGTAAACATTTGGAACATTTGCAACACATTTGCAACATTTGCATCACTAGGACGGGACTGCGGACTTAAGAGAGTGTCAAAACTTAATTAATGCCTTGGAAATTGTTAATTCACCAAATGTTGTACCAATTTAGGGGTTTGTGCCTAGTTACTTCTGCAATCACTTAGAAATAAGATTAATGAAATTAAGAGAAATGTTCTAAGCTTGGAAATTCCATTGACCGTTTGTAAGTGAGACTCTCTGCTCTCTGTTCACCAACCTCCCCCACCGTCGTAAATTCCGATGCCAGCCGCTTATCTAAGCATTCAGCAAAGGGAGAGGAATTTCTCACTGAGAAGATTTTGCTTAAAATACATATATATTGACTATATAAAAAAGGTGTTTTATAGAATGTTTACTAGATAATGGTATATGTGTCTGGTATATGGTATATGTGTTTGGATGTGTCCTGATTAAATTCTCCTACACATTCAAGTCTGAATCAACAAGGTTTAACTAGCATTTGATAATTTAGCTTTATTTGGTTATCAGTGGTTTAACCATGTATTATCTTTTAAGTGATTTAATTGGGTTTAAATAATAACATGACTCTTGATCTCTTTCTGACAGAGTACCATCCATCATTGTATTCCTAAGATTATCTTGAGTATTACAAAACTGTTTGTGGGCAAAATATATATATATTACATTTATTGTGATTCAATTGTAAGATTGTTTGTTTCCTGAATTTATCCTCACAAACTGATATGCTGAAAAAGGTATTTTGATCCACTGTTTAATTGAGTTTTCTTTTGGTTTGATCTATTAGAAAAATGCTGAAGCATGTTGACCATGTGAGGAGGGGGGGGTTTATGGCCCTTTGTGAATCCCCACCAAAGTTTGAAATTGCTCCTAGACCAATCAAAACACAGACATTTGGGCCACAGGGCCAATCATAGCTCAGGGGCCAAACAGGCCACAGAGACTAATAGTAAACTGGGCAGACACAGTTTTAGTTCAGTTCAGTTGGAGGAGTTTGCAGTTCAGTTCAGTTTGGAGTTGAGGAGAGGAGAAGAAGATGTAGTTGAGATGGAAAAAGGATAGACTGTTAGTGTAGTCATCTTAAGTTAGTTTTCTTAGACTAGTGCATTTAATCTTCAAGTATATTAATATTAGCTATCCTAGGTTAAATAACTAGGCTATTTTATGATCTACGGAGTTCTCCTGCTTGCCAAGATAGTTAATATAGTTCAGTAAACCAACTAGACCAACCGACGGATCACCGAGAGAGTACGCCAGCCGATCCAGCTCCAGGGAAGGCCTTCCCTGTGCAGAGACTAGAAGCGGGTGTCGTCCAGGTGCGCCGCTGGCCCACACGAGCACCATCTTTACCCTGCGGATGGGTCCACACCGGACCTTCTAGGGGTGCAGGATGTCAGCCGAACAAGAGGTTTAAACAGCGGACCGAACCGATGGGGACCCCCCTTTGTAGACGTCTCAGAGTAAGGCAGTTTGGGTATTTCTCTCAGTAATTGGTGTTTTGGTTGGTCAAGTCTAGTTTGGTTATTGTTCTTAACTCTCTTCTTAGTATAGATTAATTTTTAGTTATTTGGCGAAAGGGATGATCTTTGTAGGCCGTAAAATATCTTACTTATCTACTTATTTTAGTGTTCTCATTTGATTAGTTTGACCTCATTACATTTAGATCCTTATTTAGAAATATTCACTTAATAGTTCTATTAATCTCTATTCCTTTCATGTCAGCATTATAACGTGTTTGTTCTTTTATTTCTCATTTATTATTCTACACTATGATTTGATATATAATGGCTACATTATGACTTTTTAATGAATTATTTACTCATATCTGTGTGATTTAATAAATACTTTTATTTTACAAAACCTGTCATTTCAGTGTGTTTTTCTGGATAACTTGGTTATGAAAATTTCTGTTACCTGTAGAAACCACACCCTGAGATGTCTTGTGTTATTAATTAATTTGATTAATTAATTAATTAATTAATCTAATTAAATTAATTTAATAACTGGCGCCCAATTAAAAAAATATTTCAACATCTCAATTAGCACCAGGTATTAAACCACTGAGCCGCTACATTTGCATGTATGAATATTCATGAGCAATAGCTGATATTCTATAATTTCTCCCCAACTACTCCTCCACTGGACTAAAGCAGCATTATACAGAATCACTGAAGCCCTTTTTTTCAGAAAAAACAGCTCACATGGCATTCCTTCAGACTAGACATATTACAATGAATGAAAAAATGATGCAGTGAGACCTTTAGTAACAGGAGCCTGAAATGTTCCATCCTGGCACATCCCCCACTAGTTCAGTGTAACAGAGGTACAAACACTGAAGTAAAATTGCCCACCCATACTCAGACATAAGAGAAAAGACAGAACAGTCCAGAACAGTCTGAAAAGGCCTGGCGCTGCACTCCAAACAGTACTGGGTTATTCTTTTGTGTCCAGTTTCAGTGTTGACCCATTTGGGATGTTTGCCTGGGTTAATTTTCTCTGTTGTTGTCACTCCTATACCCAGTATTTGGGTTAGTAGTGTGAAACCAACTTTTGGGTTGTTTGCTGTATTCCAGGTGGCTACTATGAAGTTCTAAAGAGATTCAATGCCACTGTTGAGAAGATACTGTAATAAACCAATAGTTTTAGTACTTGGTACGTACTGTAGAAAAGCCTGGACAAGTTAATTTTCCAGAAAATTAATTCGACTTAAACATTCAGTTATTATGCCTGGAGTTCATTCATTTGATGCTTTTTTGTTATATAAAATGCTTTGCACGATAGTTTTACATTGATATATATGGTCAGGTGATTACAGTAAGTTTCGAGTAAATTATATATTTGAAATACTCTTAGAAAATTAGATTGAGAAAGGAAATTAACAATAAGAGTTAACAATACCAACACACAGCCAACACAGAGTTAGTATACAGCTCAAAATATGGTGCTTGCTCTTACAGCCTACAACATACATACTTGGCAGTTAATCATATGATCTAATTTTTTTTTTTAAGAATTTTATTTCTATAATTTATAAAAAAGAAATTCAGATTTTCTCCCAATTGACATGGCCAATTACCCAACCCACTCATTAGGACTCCCCCTATAACTAGTGATGCCCCAAAACCAGGAGGGTGGAGACTAGCACATGCCTCCTCCAATACATGTAAAGTCAGCCACCGCCTCTTTTCAAACTGCTGCTGGTGCAGTATTACAGAGTAGCATCACAGCGCGCTCGGAGGAAAGCGCAGCGACTCGGTTCTGATATATCAGCTCAAAGATGCCTTGTGCTGCAGACATCACCCTTTGTAGTGATGAGGGAAAAGAGCGCCATCTACCCACCCGGAGAGAGCAAGGCCAATTGTGCTCTCTCAGGGCTCTGATAGCTGATGGTAAGCTACATGAAGAGGATTCGAACCGGCGATCTTCTGATCATAGTGGCAGCGCCTTACCACTGGACCACTCGGAGCCCCCATGATGTACAAGTTTACCTACTGTAGTGGGGGGGGGGGTTGGTAATGACTACACACTGATGGTGAGTGTCAGAATCTGGGGGACACACGCAGTTTGTAAATAGATTGGGCCAAAAGCCAATAGAACAGATATATTCAATGGCAACAGACTAAACTATATAGTTGTTATAAGTTGATTCAGCTTAAAAATCTCTGTTCAATATGTATCTGCGGTCACAAAATAGTTGAGTAATGTTTAAAAAAATCCAATTTTATGTAACACAGACTTTTGAGTTCCTTTTTTGAGTTCAATCTAATTGTGGGTTCACAGTTCAGTTATTCTTGAGTTTTCTCTTGTTTGTTTGTATCTTGGTAGTTGCGCTGTTAATAATCATGTGCTATGGTATTCTAGGTGGTTATTATGGGGTTGCTAGGCGGTTTTTACTATGCTGCTGTTAAGTAGTACCTATGACACACCTGCTTGTGGGAGGAGCTTATGCAGTCTCTGGTGACCCATTAGCCTCCTCTTTATCCAATACCAGATCTAAGAAATGCCACAGTTACACATACGACCACCCACACAGCTGCCCCACACATCTGTAGCGCCAGCGTTTCTGCCCGGGTCTTTGAGGACGAACCACATGATGCTCCTCTGTCCCCCCAGGGACTCTGCCAGGCCTCTGAACTCAGCAGCTCTGCACCTGGGCCGGGCCCGCGGATCACTGGGACGTGATGCATATGCATGGAGGACAGTGCTGTCTCCTGGGAGACACTGTTAAAGATTAAGCCCGTAAATTAAGCATGAAAAAGGGGAAATATTGTCGGTGGTATGTTTGCAAAAGAAGTGTGATTGGTGATGAAGCTAATGATGAGATTAGGGTGGTTAGTATTGTGTGTAAAAGGAATTTATTTTTTCAAAAATAAACAAAATATCTTAAATAAAATGTCAGTATGGTGTACTATGCATTTATTAAGTATCTAACAAGCTCTTTACTGTATAATATAGTAACTATATGATTTTGGTTGGGGTGAAAATAATCAGATGTGGGGCTGGGTATCGTTTTTAAATTTTTTATAGCAATACTCATACGACACTTTAGAATTCAATACCCAAACGGTATTTTTTCCAATCGAAAGGAGACAATGAGCAAGTTTGTGGCGTCTTGATTAAAAATAAATACAACAGCATTACTTGTGTTTAAACTATGAATATTTTCTCTAAGCTTACTGCTGGATGTGTTTTAGTTTTTATGAGTTTGCATTACTTTCTGCATTACTCTACCTTGCGTAACCATTTTTTATATTTTATTTCACTATTTTCACTGTTTATGTAATCTTTGCCCCAGTCTATAGTAAAAGCTTTGATGCCAGCTGACCCACTGTTCCCTGTTTCCTGTTTATACCTGAGTAAAGCTGGCAGTGGTATCTGTCGTCTGTACAGATCAGGTTCAGGTAAGAACCGATACGCTGCGTAATGTTCTGTACTATTATTTATTAATGTGGCTGATTATGTAGTCTGTTTGAGTTATTGTGGAGTTGATGGTGAGGAATCTGATAACTCTGATGATTCGCTGGCTCTGTCGCTGATCTGTTTCTGACCCCGGGGCCTCATTTAACCTTTGTGACGAGTTCTCTAAAACCATTTGGCCATTTGAGCTTTCCTTTAAGGACAGATGTCTGCAGTCCATTATGGGAATTATGGGAAATGTGCTGTTTGGGTGGAGCTCATATGCTGACACTAATATCCATTACCAGCAGCGTGAGAACGCATGTCAGCTTTTCCATTCAGTTTCAGTTCTGTTCTGGAGTTACATAATAAACGGTTATAGATCATCAAGACTGTATTGCCACCTGTAATATTTAAAATTATTAAAATAATAATAATAGATTGTATATGTGTATTGTGGTACATACAAATGTAAACTTAAATGCTCCTAGCAAGTCTTTCCCAAGTTTAAAAGCAAAAGTGATGTTAAACATATATTTAAGGCTCTTAAAAGAGATAACCCATTGACATCTGCGTAATTACATATTCTATTAAAAATGATATTCTTTTTTTTATTTTATTCTACAACTGCAAACCTACCAAAACCTACCATTGGTTTGGTACCTACCAAAAAATGGCTGTGCACTCAAAATTACAGATTGAGCAAGGCGAGCACTGGTTTGAGGCTCATGGTCACTCTGCAGAAATCCACAACTCACATGGGAGAATCTGTTCACAGGACAACTATAAGTTGTGCATTTCACAAGTCTTTATGAAAGAGTGGCAATAAGAAAATCATATTGAAAAAATACATCAAAAGTGCTGTTTGTCACAAGACATGTAGGGGCCACAGCAAACATGTAGAAGAAGTTAATGTGGTCACATGAGACCAATGTTGAACGTGTGGCGGAAACAAAAAATCACCCCCACTGTGAAACCTGGTGGTGGCAGCATCATGCTGTGGAAATGCTTTTCTTTAGCAGGGACAGGAACGCTGGTCAGAGTTGATGGAAAGATGGATGGAGCTAAATACAGGACAATCCTGAAGCCTGCAAAAGAATGGGAAGGAGATGCACTTTCCAGCAAGACAATGACCCTAAACATACAGCCAGAGCTACAGTGAACAGTCAACTGTGGCAAGACATACAAAATGCTGTTCACAGATGTTCTCCATCCAACTTGGCTGAGCTTGAGCTGTTCTGCAAAGAAGAATGGGGCAAAATCTCAGTCTCTAGATGCACAAAGCTGATAGAGATATACCTTAAAAGACTTAGAGCGAAAGTAATTATGTGCTATTTTGTGTTGGTCTATCTGTACAAATCTTAATAAAATACATTTAAATTTGTGGTTGTAAGGTGACAAAAAGTTTGAGAGGAAGGAATATTTTTGCAAGCCACTGTATACTAATAGTTATGATATATATTAATAGTGAATTTTAATATAATTAGTAGTATTGTTTAAAACTAATTCAGTACAGATTGTTTTTAGGGAAGTAATAACTAAATAACTATGGTTTATTTGTGACACAGATAAGAAAATGCTCTTTAAAATAATCTTTAAAGTAATCATTAGATCATATCCTGAATTGATAATATAATCAATCATGATTAGTCTTGTTCAGATTTAGATCCAGTCCCTATGTGATTAAGACTGATTGGCCTCTCAGTGAATGGATATTCCTGAGAGCAGTTTAGTGCTGAAGGAGTTATCTGATATGCTGCATTGTCACGTTGGAACAGCGAGATGGGCGTGATGTTTGTGTAGTAGATCACTAACATGCCTCCAGGGGTCCGCAGAACCACCCAGCCCGGGCACCTGACCATCAAATCCAAACCTGCACCGGAGGACAGGTGGAGGTCCCTGCTGGAGCCCAAACAATACAACTATTAACTTACTGACTATCGATACTGAAACCTGGTGTCAGCTATTAAGCAAGGAATGCACCAAAAATTTAAATTTTTGGCTGAAACCAAAACCGAACAAATGACACTATACATTTGACTGAAGGAGAAAAACAGTTTTTTTTATAGCTTTTTCACTCATTTTGTTTTCAGCAATGCATAATTTGATTAGGGGGCCAAAATGTACATTTTGTCTTTCTGTCTTTGTGTTTCTATTCAATTAATATTTGGTGCATCCCTAATATACAGCTCTGGAAAAAAATAAGAGACCACTTCAGTTTCTCTGATTTAGCTATTTATAGGTAGCCTATATGTTTAAGTAAAATAAACATTGATGTTTTATTCTATAAACTACAGACACTATTTATCCCAAATTCCAAATAAACATATATTGTTATTTAGAGCATTTATTTACAGAAAATGAGAAATGGCTGAAATAAAAAAGATGCAGGGCTTTCACATCTCAAATAATGCAAAGAAAACAAGTTCATATTCATAAAGTTTTAAGAGTTCAGAAATCAGTATCCGGTGGAATAACCCTGTTTTTTAAATCACATTTTTCATGCATCTTGGCATCATGTTCTCTTCCACCAGTCTTACACACTGCTTTTAGGTGACCTTATGCCACTCCTGGTAGGAAAATTCAAGCAGTTCCCTGCTGCCCCTCCTCCCAGTGCTCTCCACACACACACACTGGGTGAATGAATCTAAATTCTCTAGTATACAAAAGTATTTTGTCTCCCTTGTCAAAAAAAATGCCATTACAAAACTAATAATTTCAATAAATCTGTTTTAACATTTTTTGACATCCCATCATTGATCATTGATTGTTCTAATTGTTGCTAATTGTTGTCTTTTCAATTATTTTCAATATAAATGTTTGACATCGTTTTTTTCTTTAAAACTTGTTGGATTTAGATTTTTAAAGTCTTGGCGCAACAGCAATGTTAACAAACAACGTGATTAACCCAAAATCAATTTCAACTAAAAATTGTTTCCAGTGTTGGATCACATTTATTCACATTTTACTTCTCCGAAATCCGACACAATAAACTGAATATCAAGTTACTGACATCTGCAGGCCCTACAGATAGCACAATACCACAAAACACACACAGACACCTCTATTCACTGTGTGTGTATTGATCCCACCCCCTCCCTGCCCCTCCCCCCTGCACTAATACGGATGTTCCTGCTTGCCGGGGGTAGATAACAGGCAGTGTTAATAGGGGTGATTGGATCGGGGTCACACGGCTGAGCAACCCCAACACCCCCACCTCACTCCCACACACACACACACACACACACCCCTATAAACCTTTATTAGCACCTCTGGATGCACCTCAGGTCTGGATGATTGAACGGAACAAAAGGCAGCAAAGCCGCATCTTTTTTTTGCTAATGTCAACCAATTACAGGTCCGCTTGCATCGCTCTGGTGTCGCTGATTGGCTATGGGAAGGTCACTGGGGGTGGACATGTTTTTTATCTTGTCGACATCCCATTTACTCATCAGACCATGTTTTTTAAAACTATTCTTTAAAAGCAAGCTGCAAAAACAGGAAAATAAGAAAATCTACAGTGTATCCACCTGTTTATTCTACAGCACTTTAGCCCCACCCATTCACATTAATGCACCATTTTTTCACACTATAAGGTGCACCGGATAATATGGCGCACTAGACCTGTATAGCTAAGCTTAGCTAAGTAAACAAAACTCTTTTAAAGTCAAACGAGAGCTGGATATTAATCTACATAGATTTCTCTACTGAAAACTGTTTATTTGGGTGAGTAAAGCACTTCCGCTTATTTACAGTAAGCTTATATTTTCAGATTTCCACTAAGGCTAGTTACGGTTAGCGGCTAATGCTGCCGTACAGCGCTACACTGAGGAACCCAGAGTGGTTCAGTAAGCCAGAGCGATATTCGCTAGTGGTTCATCCAACGTAGCCTGTTTTAACACGGTAAACTTAGGCCAATAATACTCACCTCTGAGCAGCAAAAAAATAGCGCTTAGCACAGTTAGCAGGTAATGCTATTACTGCTTTAGCAGTGCTAGTCAGGGTTAGCAGCAGGTGACAGGCCGAAAATACTCACCTTTGAACGGCTAAAAGGGCTATTGCTTAGCACGGTTAGCACTGCTAATGCTAATATTGCTCCAGTCTCGAGTCTTTTTGCTGGAGAACTAAAATGAAACTCCTGTATATAGCTGTACTTTAATGGAGTGGCTTTACTGCTCTTTACAACCTTACTGCTAAAATTCATACATAAGGTGCATCGGATTTTAAGATGCACTGATGATTTTTGGGAAAATTAAAGGATTTTAAGTGCGCCTTATAGTGGAAAAAATGCTGTAATAGGAATTAAAAGAAGTATTTCAGACTGGACTTTTTTTGAATGAGGGACCGGACTAAAGGAGATAGTCAGAACATAGGTCATTTACATCATATAAGAATTAATAATTTACATTTATTTTGGTGCTCAAAGAAATGTTTTTTTTCCGATGTTATGTTATTACATATATTTACTTTAAAATAATATCCCCAGGTTACTGGGCATAATGATGGTCTAATTTAATATATTTAAAGGGCTCAATTTTGTATATTAGTTTAAATTAAAGATACATATATCTGTATAATGAATGTTTATCTTATCTAACAATATGCATTTTTTTTTCAATCTTTCATATTTGCATGCACAGATTTTAAGATGTACAGTAACTTTCTTTCATAAGCATTTGAAGTAACTTGAAGTAAATATATATTGTATATTTGTATAATTTACCTTTAAGTATTTATAAAATAAAATATGCTAAAACAGGCAGTTTTATGTTCGGTAAACATGCAGTATGTGCACGTTCATAACATGCAGCAATTTATTCACAGCTACTCGTGTGAAAGTTATGAGAATTATAATAAGTGTTATAAGAATGTTATAAATGTTTAATTCATTTTTTCACTTTTTTCGTTGCATAAAATAAATAGCCTAAATGTTACTACTTTTTTATTTTAGGTGATAAATGAATCTTAAAATGCAGATTCACCCCTCTTGAGACATTCCACTCCATAATGGTTGCCAGTTAATGTTGGGTATAAACTATTCTGTATTTTCACTTATTTTGCAAAAGCCTTTTTGCCATTTTGCACGAATAATTACGGTAGCTAAAAAAATGCTGCATCCCTAATATAATTAGATGTACGTACTTAAATATATTGTTGCAGTTTTGCTCTAAAGCTGCTGTTTTGCTGTAAACAAGATGTTTGACTGACAGCGTCGTTATAATACTTATATGACGTGTATACGACCGTCTGTCCTGGCGTTATATCATATAAACGAGTATATGTGTATGTTCACTCATGTGTGTGAGTTTGTGCGCGTGTCTACAACCGTGGCTGTTTTAGGGGGGTGTTTGTGGAGTGGGTGGGGTATGGGCGGGGGGTTTGGTGGGGGGGCAGTATCACTTGACAGCTGACAGTGGCGAGCGCCTCAGACAATAACGGGAAAAATGAAAGCGCTAAAACACGCCAGACGAGTCTGTCACTGTCTCTGACCCTCGCTCACCCAAACCATCTCTCTCTCCTACTCTCTCTCTCCATCTCTCTCTCTCTCTACTCTCTCCCTCCCTCTGTCTTTCTCTCTACTACTCTCTCTCTCTCCCTCTCTCTCTCTACTCTCTCCCTCCCTCTGTCTTTCTCTCTACTACTCTCTCTCTCTCCCTCTCTCTCTCTACTCTCTCCCTCCCTCTGTCTTTCTCTCTACTACTCTCTCCCTCTCTCTCTCTCTCTCTCTCTACTCTCTCCCTCCCTCTGTCTTTCTCTCTACTACTCTCTCTCTACTCTCTCCCTCCCTCTGTCTTTCTCTCTACTACTCTCTCTCTCTCCCTCTCTCTCTACTCTCTCCCTCCCTCTGTCTTTCTCTCTACTACTCTCTCTCTCCCTCTCTCTACTCTCTCCCTCCCTCTGTCTTTCTCTCTACTACTCTCTCTCTCTCTCTACTCTCTCCCTCCCTCTGTCTTTCTCTCTACTACTCTCTCTCTCTCTCTCTCTCTCTCTCTCTACTCTCTCCCTCCCTGTCTATCTCTCTACTACTCTCTCTCTCTCTCTCTCTCTCTCTCTCTCCCTACTCTCTTCCTCCCTCTATCTTTCTCTCTACTACTCTCTCTCTCCCTACTCTCTCCCTCCCTCTGTCTTTCTCTCTACTACTCTCTCTCTCTCCCTCTCTCTCTACTCTCTCCCTCCCTGTCTATCTCTCTACTACTCTCTCTCTCTCTCTCTCTCTCTCTCTCTCTCCCTACTCTCTTCCTCCCTGTCTTTCTCTCTACTACTCTCTCTCTCTCCCTACTCTCTCCCTCCCTCTGTCTTTCTCTCTACTACTCTCTCTCTCTCTATACTACTCTCTCTTTCTCTCTCTACCAAGAGTCTAAGAGGCTTTATTGGTATGACTGTAATTATTATATTGACAAATCATTGCAACAATAACGAAACAACTAAATTGAAATAAAATTAAAGTAATAATAATTACTAAATAAGTGACAAAAGTAGTGAAGAAAATATCAGTAATTAAAATGCAGACCTTGACCCCCCTCTTTTTTTTCTACTCCTCTCTTTCTTTACCTCTCTCTTATATATACCCCTTTCTCTGTCTGCCTGTACCTCTGTCTACCTATCTCTCTGTATAGCCCTTTTTCTACCTCTCTCTATTACTTTCTCTCTCTCTACCTTTCCCTCCCTCCATCCTTATACTCCTTTCTACCCCTTTGTCTTCTACCTCTCTGTACCTATCCCTGTCTTTCTCCCTGTATATATATATATATATATATATATATATATATATATATATATATATATATATATATATATATATATAATAAATGAAAAAAAAATGTGACCACTTAAAAATTATGAGTTTCTTTAAATATACTAAATTGAAAACCTCTGGAATAGAATCAAGAGGAATATAGATGATCACAAGCCATCAAACCAAACTGAACTACTTGAATTTTTGCACCAGGAGTGGCATAAAGTTATCCAAAAGCAGTGTGTAAGACTGGTGGAGGAGAACATGCCAAGATGCATAAACACTGTGATTAAAAACCAGGGTTATTCCACCAAATATTGATTTCTGAACTCCAAAAACTTTATGAATATGTTTTCTTTGCATTATTTGAGGTCTGAAAGCTCTGCATCTTTTTGTTATTTCAGCCATTTCTCATTTTCTGCAAATAAATGCTCTAAATGACAATATTTTTATTTGGAATTTGTGTGAAATTTGGGAGAAATCTCTCTACCCATCTCGCCCTGTATTCCCCTCTTTCTACCTTTTTTTCACTTTTCTCTCTACCTTTTTATACCTATTCCTATCAGCTCTCTCTCTCTTTCTCTCTCTCTCTCTGTCTGTCAGCAGATGGACAGTGGAGGCCTGGTTAAAGACGTAGGGGTCCTGGGGGCGTGCCCTCCTGTGCCCTGTAGCCTTTTGATATTTAAACTGGCCCGCGCTGCCCTCAGGGGGACGCCCGATTGTCCTCATTGTTCAGCTGAAAGTGGGCCAAGAAAGACAGGAGCAAGCGGAGGGATAAGATTAACAGAAAAGGGGCGGGAACGATCGGGAAGATACACGATGGGAGAAAATCCACTGTGACTGCTGCTTATTTTGGCGCTTTTTTTGTGACCGTGTTCGTTTAGGAGAGGGCTGGGCAGGATAGGGTTGAATCCCAGAAGAGAGCGGTCGGGTTTGGAATAAATTGAGTTGCCTTAGGGGGTCAGGGGGCGTGAATATACTGAATATATTGAAGCATGTATATAGATGTATTTTTATATGTTCACAAATGGACAAAGAAGGAAAGGTGTGTCTTGGGGTGAGAGTGTTCTAAAGGGTGGAAGGAGAGTGAGGAATTCTTATGGGTTTAGAATGAGGTGTTATAATGACATTTCCTAATACTTATCTATCTGTCTACATCTATATATAGATTATTTACAGAGGTTGGACAATGAAACTGAAACACCTGGTTTTAGACCACAATAATTTATTGTTTTATGTTTTTTGGATACAATCCGGGTTAGCACCCGAACATCCCTTTCAGACAGCTTCCTCTTACAGCATCCACAGTTAATCCTGTTGGATGTGGTTCGTCCTTCTTGGTGGTATGCTGACATTACCCTGGATACCGTGGCTCTTGATGCATCACAAAGACTTGTTGTTGTGGTCACAGATGCACCAGCAAGACATGCACCAACAATTTGTCCTCTTTTGAACTCTGGTATGTCACCCATAATGTTGCGTGCATTGCAATATTTTGAGCAAAACTGTGCTCTTACCCTGCTAATTGAACACACTTCACACTCTGTTCGTATTGGTGCAATGTGGCTGGTCCAATTTACCCACGAAAGCTCTCACACTGTATGCATTCTGTTAAAGCCGGTCCAAGCTGTATACTGCCTTCTGCCCAATACCGGCTGGGATAGGCTCCACACTATGGGCCCTATTGTAGCAATCTATAGCACACCGGTCAATTGAGGATCACGCAGCTTGACTTATTCCATGTTGGTGTGTCTTTGGTATCAAGAGAGTGAAAAAATATGTCTTAAGCAGCTTGAAACGTGAGTTTTGGGCAAAATAAACCAACCAGTGTGCCAGTTGTCATTCCCCTTAAGAGGCAGGTGCGCTTGGACAGGGACCAGCAATGTTATTATTTAAATAATTCTGTTTATTGTTGATGTAAAGCTGGATTTGCATTCATATGTGTGTGTAAGGAGTCGGGGTGTATACAACGCTCCTGCATGGGTAAGACAGGATTGGGTGGGTGACTGTCAGGGTTTTAATCAGTCAGTGGCGCACCTGTATTCACACGCCAGAAATTTACCAGAACTTCCAGACCACCACACCCGTTGGTGTAGATAAATTCCTAAATTGAAAAACTGAAAAACTAAAATAAAAATAGACTCTCATAATATGAGCTCAATAAATATGACCAAGAGTCGCCCATATGAGTCTAAATAAGTGTAAATGATAGATGATAGATATAATTTTAATTTTAAAAACACACCATAGACACTTTTTTTCTATTTTTAAGGAATTTGATCTCTCATGTTTAGCAGTATCTGTTATTTCGGTCATTATTATTTTGCAGATCACCTGACTGCTCCAGTCCCAGATGTGTTCTGTTTGTGCTGCTGGCTTTTTAGGGGCAAAACCAGCCAAATTACTCGCAACCCCATCTGCGCCACATACTGCACCCACACTGAGCGCTGGAGTACTGTGTGCACGAGTGAGAGAGTGAGAGAAAGAGAGAGAGCTACACAAAGAGCTATCAGACGGATAAATGAAAGCTGTAGAGCACAGCACTCAGCCTGTTCTAATGGGCCTGTAAAATGAAGGCTCAGGAAACACAGAGACATCCGGACTGTTCTATAAATAAAAAGACTGACAAATACTTGAAATTAGAGTAGGTCTTTCGTGAGAATCAGTTTTTTGCACAGTAAATTCTGCCAGAAATAATTGCAAATAATTGTATTATTGTTCATATTAGACCATTACATTCCACTAATTCCATTAACAAGTATTTCTTTCAGACAATGCATTATACATGTTATACACATTATATATGGAGGACCATGTCATGTCTGGTGCTGAAAGCACGTCTGTGTCTCCCACATCCAGCTCTATCTGCGATTCTCACAGTAACAACTACAATACCCAGAACGCACCACTCCATGACACAACACACACTCCCGTTCACATGTCACGTCACATGACGCCACCAGGAAGCCCCGAGTACTGATTACTCAGAGTATTTAAGGACCATGCTCACGCTCACACCTCGCCGAGTATCTGTTTGGTAAATCCTACAATACAAAGCGTTTCTCTTGCCCTTGCTATTTTCCGTGTATGATCCTGTTTTTGTTTTCTACCGACTTTGATTTTTGCCTGCTCCCTTGTGTTGGATTACCGTGTATGACCTGGACTGTTTATTGTACTTTGGATTTTTGCCTAACCTGTGATACTGCCTTTCCGTGTATGAAATCTGGACTGTCCTCCGTTTATGGTATGGTTTCTCTACACTGTGCATTTTTGGTATTGACCCTGTTTCTGTTGACTACCCCTGTTTACTCTATAACTTTAATAAAAGTTATTTTATTGTATCTGCACCAGTCTCCTTCCTGTCTGGCCCTGACAAGATACTCGGCCGTAATGACAGAGACTGCGGATACAGAGTCTATTAAGTCTGGTTTGGCTAACCAGGGTCGGCTTTTAGGTCAGCACCAGCAAACGCTCGCTGGTGTGACCCAAGCTGTTGACGAGCTAGCACGCCACCAGGTTAACCAACAGCAGCAGCTAGCCGAGATTATGAGTCACCTCCGGGGTTTGTCCACCCAGAACCCTAGCCCAGTGGTTAGTCCTGTAGCCAGCCCTAACAAAACCACTACTCCCTTTTTCGCTGTGTGTAAACCCGAAGTCTATGACGGAAACACTGAGAAATGTAATGGGTTTCTGCTCCAGTGCTCCGTGTTTTTTAGCAACTCACCTCCTGCTTCTGATAAAGCTAAAATCGGGTTTATAATTTCTCGACTGTCTGGCAAGGCTTTGGACTGGGCTACAGCTATTTGGGAGAACATTTCTGAATCCAGCTACGACACTTTTTTGTCTATTTTTCGCAGCGTTTTTGATCATACACGCTATGGGCAATCTAGTGGAGAGCTTCTGATTACCTTGAAGCAAGGGAAACTATCTGTGGCAGCCTTTGCTCTGGAGTTCCGTACATTAGCTGCTAGCAGCGGTTGGAACGACCCTGCTCTCATCTCCATGTTTCGACACGGACTTAACCCTGAGATTCAAAGAGAACTTGCATGCAAGGACGACTCACTCACCCTGGATCAGCTGATCGCTCTGTCTATCCGTCTGGATCAGCTCCTTTCCCGTAAGCCCAAAGCTGTTAGCCACACTCCTGCGGTTCGCCCTGCACTACTCCAGTCCGGGAATCCAGTTCCGGAATTTGCGCCTGCACCCAGCCCTGAGCCCATGGACATCACACGATCCAGACTATCCGTCGCTGAGAGGCAGCGTCGCATACGCCTTCACCTGTGCCTCTATTGTGGTGGTCCAGATCATCTAAGGGCTAACTGTGAACTCCGGCCCAATTCTGCTCAAGCGTCTGCTCTGGGACAGCGCGTGGAGATTACTCCACGCGCTAACGTGGTATGTACCCCTGTTTCTAAACTTAAAGAAAAATGTTTCGTGTTGCCTGTTATTATTACCACTCCAACGGATGTTTTTTGTGTCTCAGCGCTTGTAGATTCTGGGTCGGAGGGGAACTTTATCAGCCTGGATTTGGTGGAGGAGCACGCCATACCCACGAAAGTTCTCTCCAAGTCGATCTCCATCCATGCCATCGATGGAGAGACTGTACGCTCCAAACCTGTGACCCTGCAGACTCTTCCTCTCACCCTTCAAGCCAGCGCTCTACATGTGGAACAGCTCTCTCTCTATGTGCTCCCACGCACAGAACATCCACTGGTTTTGGGAGCGCCATGGCTAAAGACACACGACCCCGTCATTTCATGGAGCCTGGGAGACATCACTGCCTGGTCTCCTTTCTGTCGTGAGAACTGTTTATCTTTAATTTCACTCTCTTTGCAATCTACCTCTGTCGAAAGCCCTAATTCTGTAGATACCCCTGATATTCCCTCCGAGTACTATGATTTTTCTGATGTGTTTAGTAAAGCTAAAGCTACTGAGTTACCTCCGCATCGCCCCTATGATTGCTCTATTGATTTAATAGAGGGTTCTGTACTGCCCAAAGCTCGTGTGTACCCATTGTCTCGTGATGAGGAGAAGGCTATGGAAGAGTATGTTAGTGAAGCTCTTGCGCAGGGTTTCATTCGCCCATCCAAATCCCCAGTTGGTTCAGGTTTCTTCTTCGTGAAGAAGAAGGATGGGGGTTTGAGACCCTGCATAGATTACAGAGGCTTAAACGACATTACTAAAAAGTTCGCTTACCCGCTCCCGTTAATCCCAGCAGCTCTCGAACAGTTACGTAATGCCGTGTACTATAGCTACTATAGCTATAACGACTGGAATATAGTGCCCCAGCTATATTCCAGTCGTTTATGAATGACATATTTCGCGATCTCATTAATCACTCTGTTGTCCTTTTTATAGACGATATCCTTATCTATTCACCAGACCTCCCCACACACATTCAGCATGTCCGCCAAGTTCTCCAACGCCTGAGAGAACATAGTCTGTTTGCCAAAGCCGAGAAATGTGAGTTCCACACTCAAAGGGTCACATTTCTCGGCTACGTTATCAGTTCCTCCGGTGTCCTTATGGACGATGAGAAAGTAACTGCCGTTACTAATTGGCCAGTGCCCCAGACCATTAAAGAACTCCAGCGATTCCTTGGCTTCGCTAATTTTTATAGGCGGTTCATCCGTAACTTTAGCTCCATTGCTGCGCCCCTGACTGCTCTCACTAAGGGGGCTGCTAAAATCCTGAAGTGGTCAACCGAAGCAGATCGCGCTTTCAGTGAGCTGAAAGCTGCGTTCACTTCAGCCCCTGTACTTAGGCACCCTAATCCCGAGTTTCCCTTCGTAGTGGAAGTGGACGCTTCCGAATCGGGTGTTGGCGCGGTTCTCTCTCAGCGTAGTGGGTCGCCACCCAAATTGTTTCCTGTAGCCTTCTTCTCACGCAAGCTTTCCCCTGCGGAGCGTAACTATGGGATAGGGGATAGGGAACTTCTTGCTGTGAAATTAGCTCTAGAAGAATGGCGTCACTGGCTGGAGGGGTCCGTTCATCCGTTCACTGTGTATACTGATCACAAGAATTTGGAATACCTCCGCACGGCTAAACGACTTAATCCGAGACAAGCACGTTGGTCTCTTTTTTTCTCTAGATTTAACTTCTCGATCTCGTTCCGTCCGGGAAACCGTAATACTAAAGCTGATGCGCTGTCCAGGGTTTACAGCACTGTGGACAGCGCATCCCAGCCCCAGGAGGCTGAACGCATTCTTCCTCCCTCTGTTCAGATCGCAACCATTCAATGGGAGTTAGACGATCAGATTCGCCAAAGTAACGCTAATCAGCCCAATTCTGAGGACTGTCCTCAGGGTAAAACGTTCGTACCCGTTCAGTTTCGAGACAGGCTCATCACCTGGGCTCATTCCGCTTTAACCTCTGGTCATCCTGGTGTCACACGCACGTTACAATTACTCTCTGCCCGTTACTGGTGGGATTCTATGCGTGCTGATGTTCACTCTTTCGTTACCTCCTGCTCTGTCTGTGCGCAATGTAAAACGCCTAAAACCCTTCCAGCCGGTAAGCTACTACCTCTCCCTGTACCTGAGAGACCTTGGTCGCATATAGCGGTTGATTTTGTTACTGATCTGCCTGTATCTGAGGGTTATACTACAGTTCTCACTATTGTTGATCGTTTCTCTAGAGGGGTTAAATTTATTCCATTCCCAGCTCTGCCTACTGCCTTCCAAACTGCTCAAGCTATTTATATGCATGTATTTAGACACTTTGGTATCCCCGAAGATATTTTGTCTGACCGTGGTCCTCAATTTACTTCTCGTGTGTGGAAGGCATTTTTTGAACATCTCGGTGTACATGTCAGTCTCACTTCTGGGTTCCACCCTACATGTAACGGTCAATGTGAGAGGGTTAATCAGGAACTCGGGAAATTCCTCCGCACATACTGCTTCAAACATCCCACTGATTGGTCACAATACCTCGTCTGGGCTGAAATAGCACAAAACTCCCTAGTTAACACTACCTCTGGCCTCACCCCCTTTCAGTGTGTTCTGGGTTTTCAGCCTCCTCTAGCCCCTTGGACAGCGGTGTCCACTGATGTGCCGGCTGTGGATGAATGGATGAAGCGCAGTGAGCAGGTGTGGGAAGACACGCATCGTAAAGTCTCTGAGGTACTGCGCGTGTACAAGGAGCGTGCTGACAAGCACCGTGGTGACAACCCAGACTACCAACCAGGAGATCGGGTGTGGCTCTCTACCCGGGACTTTAGGTTTGAGGGTAGTTGTAGAAAGCTCCTGCCTAAGTTTATTGGTCCTCTTAAGATTTTGTCACGTATTAATGAAGTTACTTACAAGGTGGAGTTACCCCCTCAGTATCGTGTTAATAATTCTTTCCATGTATCTCTCCTCAAGCCTATGGTCCCGGGTCCGCTCGCTGACGCTGCACCGGCTGATGTTCCACCCGCGGCTGTGGAGGGGGAGGGGTCGTCCACGTATTCTGTCCGGGAGGTGCTGGATTCACGCAGACGTGGGGGTGTACTCCAATACCTTATCGATTGGGAGGGGTATGGTCCGGAGGAGCGTTGTTGGGTGGCTGCCAAAGACGTGCTGGACCCTGCCTTGCTCGTGGAGTTTCATGCTCGTTTTCCTGGTAAGCCTGCTCCTAGGCCCCGTGGACGTCCCAAGCGTCCTCCGACCTCCTCTGCTCCAACTCGTCGGGTTTCTCGCTCTGGTGAGCCCCGTCTGTCTGGCACCTCCGCTCCGACACCTGCACCTCCCGCCGGTACTCCCTGTCCGCCGGGTGGTCGTCGCCGGGGTCGGCCCCGTTCTGCCTCCGCTCCGGGCCCTCAGGGGGAGGGTACTGTCATGTCTGGTGCTGAAAGCACGTCTGTGTCTCCCACATCCAGCTCTATCTGCGATTCTCACAGTAACAACTACAATACCCAGAACGCACCACTCCATGACACAACACACACTCCCGTTCACATGTCACGTCACATGACGCCACCAGGAAGCCCCGAGTACTGATTACTCAGAGTATTTAAGGACCATGCTCACGCTCACACCTCGCCGAGTATCTGTTTGGTAAATCCTACAATACAAAGCGTTTCTCTTGCCCTTGCTATTTTCCGTGTATGATCCTGTTTTTGTTTTCTACCGACTTTGATTTTTGCCTGCTCCCTTGTGTTGGATTACCGTGTATGACCTGGACTGTTTATTGTACTTTGGATTTTTGCCTAACCTGTGATACTGCCTTTCCGTGTATGAAATCTGGACTGTCCTCCGTTTATGGTATGGTTTCTCTACACTGTGCATTTTTGGTATTGACCCTGTTTCTGTTGACTACCCCTGTTTACTCTATAACTTTAATAAAAGTTATTTTATTGTATCTGCACCAGTCTCCTTCCTGTCTGGCCCTGACAGACCAAAAATGACATAAGTATAAATAAATAAATGCACATAAAAATGTAGAAATAAATAAATAAATAAATGCACATATAAATGAATAAATAAATACACACATAAATAATTGTATGGGTAAATAAATTAATTAATAAATACAGTTCTTATTTATTTATTCATTTATTTTTTATTTATTTCAACATTTATTTATTTCAACATATATTTTGTTTATTCATTCGTTTATTTCAACAGTTCTACATTTATTTATTGATTTATTTCCACATTTCTTTTCTTTATTTCCACATTTCTTCATTTATTTATTTCTGTATTTCTGCATTTGTATGGTAATTAGGTAGGCGGCCCTATCTAATGCAGGAGTTTTTGGTCCTCCATAATTATACATGTTACACGCATGTTTAATTTCTTTTCGTGTATATAATTTTACTTAAATCAACTTAATACTTGATTACATACCCTTTGAAAAAAAATAACTGAAATCAGTCACTTCCTATAACATTCAAGCTTTTACACCATTTAACTGGAATTTTGGACCACTCCATTGCTCCAGGTCTCTAATAATTAATATTTATATTTGCCTTCACCCAATATCAGTTTTAAGATCTTTCCACAGGTGTTCAATGAGATTGAAATCCAGACTCATTGCTGGCCTCCTCTTTGTTTCTATCCATCCCTGGGTGCCTTTTTAAAGTATGTCAGTTTAAGTCAGTTTCTCTGATTTTGCAATATAGGTGAATGTTTGAGTAAAATATACAACATTCCTTCCAAATTCCAAACAAATACATTGTCATTTAGAGCATTTATTTGCAGAAAATGAGAAACGGTTGAAATAACCCAAAAGATGCAGAGCTTTCAGATCTCAAATTATGCAAAAAAAAAAACAAGTTTATATTTATAAAGTTTTAGAAGCTCAGAAATCAATATTATAGTTAATAACCCTGTTTTTTATTGCAGTTTTTATGCATCTTGGCATGTTCTCCTCCACCAGTCTTACACACTGCTTTTGGATAACTTTATGCTACTCACTCCTGGTGCAAAAATTCAAGCAGTTCAGCTTGGTTTGATGGCTTGTGATCATCCGTCTTCCTCTTGATTATATTCCAGTGGTTTTCAATTTGGTAAAATCAAAGAAACTCATCATTTTTAAATTATGTTCTTTTTTTCAGACGTAATTGAAACTGCAGTAATATAATAGTCATAGTTTCATGCACAGTTTATACTATTCTGAAAACTATGTGTGAATTCATACTGAATGAGTTTATTCACAAATGACTTCCTTTTCCTTCATTAATGCATATTAGTGATCAATTATAGATAAACGTGTAAAACGTGAGGAAGTGAACTGGGCTAATTTGAAAACTGGGGCAACACTGTAAATATTTAATCGTTGAACCAGTGAATGAATGGATTTACAGGCTCTTTGCAATAAGTAGTATATCACGTCATCCATAGTGACCCGTGGGAGATGAAAATATAATTTTGCATTAATATTTTAGTATGTTCTATATGATACGTAGTGACGTGGATCGACCCTAAGGCTGTTTGTCTTAATGCTTGTAAAAATTTGCTGTTTATAAAAAATTAATTGTTGAAAGTGTGTAGGATTTATGATATCCATGTTTTTGAATTCATTACAGGCAGCTTTATTATTTCATAGGCCTTGACATGTGCTTGAGTGTATATATCATATTTGTCCTTGAAATACACTACTGTATATCTGTATATGTATTAAAGTAGTCAGATACTTCTTTAAATGAATGAACAGGGTTCATTAGTTGTATATATATACATAACACTAAATGTCCAAATGTTTGTGGACACTCCTAATGAATGCTGCTTTTAACTACCACACTTTAAATGATTTAGTGCTTTGTCAATGCCAAAAATATCAATATCGTACAAATACCTTAAAACAGGGGTGTCAAACTCATTTTGGCCGAGGGCCACATTGGCATATTGGCTGTCCTCCGAGGGCCAGATGTAACCTATAAATGTAATAAAATGTAACCAAATGTAATATATGTAATTACTCCTTAATGTTAAATAACTCTCAATATATTATTTATTCAATCAAATATTACAGTTGCATGGAAAAAATGTTTGCGTGTTGCTCTATTAACATAAATCCTTTTAATTTGTCATGTCATGAAATCCAAAAACTCCATCAATCAAGAACCAAACTATTCAAGTGAATAGAAATGACATCAAGTTATATTAACTTTGATATTAATAAATATAAAATCAAAAATTGTGAGCTGTTAAGAACATAGCATTTCCTCAGATTTAGCAGTTCCTCATCCAACCACTAGTGGGAGCTGCAGCCGCAGCAACACAAGTCCGCAGTCTTCACTGAGTCAGAGCTACAGCCCAGCCACGGGCTACAGGGCTCAGCCCAGCCAGTCTGGAGCGATTTTAACATTTTAAGTTCTTCTGTGTATGAAATAAAGACTTTTCTAACCGGATAATACAGCTCTCTACAGTTCATCTTTCAGCCCAATCAGCTAACAGCAGCAGTTTAGAGCAGAGTCACGGAGGCACTGCTGGGATTACATTAAAAACAGGTCAGTTATCGCGCTGCTAACCTCAGGATGTTTATAACTACGGAGTTTAGTGGACACACCATGGCTGCAAGGTTAGACTGTTGAAGGCTACTGAAGACTATTAAAGGCTATTGGAGGTTATTGAAAGGGTTATTGGGGCAGAAATCAGTAAAGGCTGGTTAGATAAGTGATTCACGTGCTCCTCCTTTGCTGCGGTGAAACTGCGACTAGCGCTGTCCCAGTGATGTTTATTAACGTCATTAAAACAGATTTTGTCAGCTATTGTCGTATAAATATTTACACAGAACTTATATCTCTCCTAAAAAGCGTTTATTTTGGTCAGTAACACAAAAGGCATACCGGTCTTTCGCCTTGAAGCACAGCCGTCCGTCAGCATCAGCTTCTCTTTTTCTGGACATTATGGGATAAACATTTATATGTCTCAATTCCACCCGCGAAGTTACGCCTTCCCTCCGGCAGGGTTTCCACATCAATGACTACACTGCCGTGTAGTGGCAGTAAGCCGTAACTTTGCGGGTAATACAATCGACAAGCATTGTGGGAAATGTATTGTTTGGCCAAAGAACGCTTCCTACCTATTTATTATAGACACTAAGATCTTACAAGCTCTCGCGGGCCACATAAAAAGACGTGGCGGGCCACATTTGGCCCGCGGGCCTTGTGTTTGACACATGTGCCTTAAAATATCATGGTATCAGTTTGGGTCACCCCTAGTCCATCTTGTGTGTATGTGTATGTTGTGTATATCTCATCGCATTATAACTGCAGGTCAGGTCATAAATAAACGATGCTCTTAATTGACGCAGGATCTTGCAGGACGTTGTTTGTCCCCATTAAGTGATACATGGCTACTCATCTGAAAGCGTTTTAATTGGGTCACGACGGACCGCAGGCTAATGTGATCAGACAGTTCTAATGAAGGTCCGGACTCAGCAAAGGTCAAGCAGTGAGGCTTGGGTTTGTGTCGCGTCTCGCATCAGTGTCCCTCACCGTGTTTAACTGCGTTCTTTTCTCTGCAGTCCTGCTCGTCTTTGATGGTGACGGTGTTATTTAGCGTGTCAGTTGTCGTAGTTGACGGTCGTTCTCTTTATTACGATTGGTCGTAAACCTCTGAGATTGAGTTTGTGGAATTTTCTCCTCTATGAGAGCATAACCTAAAGGTCAGTGGTCTTTTTTGGGCTGATATCAATATAACGTGTCTTTAATCTCGCAGCATAGCTGTTTACTTCGTATACAAACACTGTGTAACAATACAAGTTTAAAGATTTACTCTAATAAACACATTATTAATAGTTGTGGCAATCACAGGGCATCTCACTATATGATATTATCTATAATCACATTACATAGGGTATAATAACGATGTTTGCTACTCTTGAATGTTTTATATCATCAAAACAAATTTAATATTAGTCAAAGACAACACAAGTAAAACACAACCTGCAGTTTTTAAATAAATGTTTTCATTATTAAGGAATAAAATGATCTAAACCTACAGTACATGGCCCTGTGTAAAAAAGTTTAATTGTGGTTTAAATCACTTAAATAGGACCTGCCTGACAAAGCGAAGTAGGCCAAAAGATACTCAAAAGCTAGATGTCATGCCAAAATCCAAAGAAATTCAGGAACAAATAAGAAAATAATTTGCCAGAAAACACCTTGATGATCCCCAAGACTTTTGGAAAAATAGTTAACCTTTTCGAAAGGTGAGTTTGTTTCCCAAACTTACACCTACAGTAAAACATGGTGGTGGTAGTATGATGGTCTGAGGAAGACTTGCTGTTGAACCATGAATGAATGGCACCATGAAAAAGGAGAAAAATGTCCAACCATTGGTTTCTGACCTCAAGCTGAAACAAACTTGGGTTTCTCCAGCGGGACAACTAGGGCTGCATGATATATAGTTTAATAGTCACATAGCAGGAAGTGCAATGTCACTTAAGACAATTAAATCAAACATGTCATGTTGCAATGTTTTAATTCTTGACACAAGAAGTAGATACACAGCGCTGTCTCTGTGTCTGTGTGAGTGACAGGCTGCTGCTGCCAGAGTGAGTGGGAGGGGGATGGGGAGCAGGAGTAAACAGATAGTAAGCTCATGGCGTCCATCCACATGGTTGGACACATGCTTGTAAATGCTTGTGTTGAAAGCTGTGCACCTCAGTCATGCACAGTTTTAATCCCAGAAAAAAGATCTTATTTACCTATTAAAAAGCCATTTAAATGCCTGATTAAGGGGCAGATTGCTGATGTTTTGCTGTTTTTCTCGGGTTTTGAGAGCACGGCGGTGACTCAGCTCTTGACCAGCAAGTTCACCTCTGAATGGATGACTTTGGAGCGGCCTTGTCAAAGTCCTGACCTGAATCCTATTGAGGTAGGGTGGTATGACCTAAAAAAGGCGGTTCATAATTGAAAACCCTCCAATGTGGCAGAATTACAACAATTACAACAATTTTGCAAAGAAGAATAGGACATAAATTCCTCCACAGCGCTGTGAAAGACTCATTGCAAGTTTCCGCAAATGCTTGATTGCTGTTTTAACGGTTTAAGACAAATATGCAAAAAACACTTTTTCACACCACTATAAATATAATCAATTATAGTCTTGTCATTTGTTTGAAAGTTATGAAAACCAAGATACACAGTATTCGTATAATGACTCAGGCGCTCTCTATAGAAGGACAGAAGGCCTTTGCAGCAGGACGCTAATGCTATCTGACCCCATACTGAACCGAGGACTTGTGTGAAGGGGACGACCTCCAGTAGCGAGAGAAGACTGTGGTTATAACCTAATGAACCGTGGCAGGTCAGCTGAAAATGTCAGAGCGCAGTATATAAGCTAAAGATGAAGATGGTGAACGGTATGGCATTAAATTCTGATTTTTCGTAAGTCAGCCTGGTGCAATAATAACCCAGCGTGCAGGGGGATGGGCAGCCCCCCTCACAGAAAGAAGCAGAAGAGGAGGGGGCTTCTATGAAAGATTTCGATTTCTTTTGACAGGAGATGATATACGCCGCTCGTTTTGCTCGCGTGAGCTTCAATTCGTCTGTGATTACTCTCTGTCTATTGACGCTTTTCTCGCAGAAGGTTCTTTTTAATCACGTCAGATCCTGGATTCAGTAAATCTGCGTTTATGTGACGTGAATAGATGATCCCGTAAAGAAGAGCCGCACTGATTGTAAGCACAGCTGAGTGTGGAATTTCTGTAGAACGCCAGTTAAACGGAAACTGCCTCAATTCTAAGGGTAAAAAAGTATGGGGACACCTGCTCTACTCATTGTTTCTTCTAAAATCAAAGGAGTTTACTCTGATTTTGTTGGAGTAACTGTCTCTACTGTCCAGAAAGAACAGTCCAATAGATTTTAGGATTTGATTGATTGCATTCAGTAGTAACAAAAGTGAGGTCAGACCCTACCATGTCTACAACTCTACAGAATCTCACAAAAGTGAGTACACCCCTACAGTTTAACAGTATACATTTCCTGTACCCTCAAAATAACTCAACACACAGCCATTCATTTCTAAACCTCTGGCAACAAAAGTGGGTTACATGGTTCCAGATGTCAAGGGACACAGGTAGCAGGCCTGTAAAATTTAGTGTTTTAGATCTCTTAATTCTCTTAAACTGACTACTGTACGTTCAGCATGGCACCTCATGGCAAAGAACTCTCTGAGGGTGTGAAATACAGAAATGTCGCTTAGATGTTCCAGATGTCCAGCACGTGTGGCGGTCGGTGTCCAGGTGAGGAGTACCAACACAACCAAGGCACAATATTGGTAACTGCATTAACTACCCAAAAACAACCCCCCCCCCCCCCCCCAAGATGACAACTGCCTTTCAGAAGAAGCACAAGGAGTGGAATAAAGTTATCCAAAAGCAGTGTGCAAGATTGGTGGAGGAGAACATGCCAAGATGCATGAAAGCTATGACTAGGAACTTGAAAGCTTTGCATCTTTTTTTGTTAGTTCAGCCATTTCTCATTTTCTGCTAATAAATGCTCTAAATGACAATATATTTATTTGGAATTTGGGAGAATTGTTGTCCATAGTTCATAGAATAAAACAGCAATGTTCATTTTACTCAAACATATACCTTTAAATAGCAAAATCAGAAAAACTGATTCAGAAACTGAAGTGTTCTCATAACTTTTTCCTGTACATTAATACTTTGGGCACAATTTGACCTTTTTCAATAAGGGTGTACTCACGTTTGTTGCCAGTGGGGTACAGTAAATTTACACTGTTATACATTAGCTTTACACTGACAACTTTACTTTGTATCAAAGTGTCATATCTCTGGTGTTGTCTTATGAAAAGATATAATAAAATATTTAGAAAAAACAAGTGACCACTTCAGTTTCTGAATCAGTTTCTCTGATTTTGCTATTTATAGGTATATATTTGAGTAAAATGAACATTGTTGTTTTATTCTATAAACTACAGACAACATTTCTCCTTAATTCCTAATAAAAATATTGTCATTTAGAGCATTTATTTGCAGAAAATGAGAAATGACTGAAATAACAAAAAGAGTTTTTAAGAGTTCAGAAATCAATATTTGGTGGAATAACCCTGGTTTTTAAGCACAGTTTTCATGCTTCTTGGCATGTTCTCCTCCACCAGTCTTACACACTGCTTTTGGATAACTTTATGCCACTCCTGGTGCAAAGATTCAAGCAGTTCAGCTTGGTTTGATGGCTTGTGATCATCCATCTTCCTCTTGATTATATTCCAGAGGTTTTTAATTTGGTAAAATCAAAGAACCTCTTAATTTTTAAGTGGTCTCTTAATTTTTTCAGAGCTGTAAATCATATTCTGAATGCATTCGCTAGAAAGAGGGGTGTCCTCAAATATTTGGACACACAGTAAATGCAATTAATTTCTATTCCAAATTTCTCCTCTCTCTAAAAATACCCATAAGCCCCGAGGACTCATTGCGTGGCTCATATAGGTCAGGCTGAGCAGACCACCTCCTGCCTACAGAATCACTGCAACCTGGAGCTCCTCGACCGACCCGACCCGCTCCCCAATTCTAATTTAATTACCAACAAATTGACTGGTTCTGGAAATTAGCGAGGCTGCAGTCAACCATACACAATTAACCACCATAACCTGGCTCTGACCCTCTGGCTAAACTCAACCCAGTGCACTGCTGCGGTGATGTTCCAGTAATGCCAGGGTGCTGGGGTACAGCTGTGTGTGGAGAATATGGGTCATATGAGCGTTACATTTTTTCTGATGTTTCCTGGCAGAAACATCGAGTTCCATAAAATCAACACCATTAAGAGCCTTTTTTGAATTGTAATACAAAGGGCTCAATTTTAGCAATCTATAGCTCACCACAAGGGTGTAGGAGCGGGTTTAATATTGGGGGGACACATTTGCTAAAGTGAATCAAAGCCCACCCTATAGTGACTTAAAACAACATTTGTGGAATTACAGTTAATCAAAAAAAAAAACGAAATATTTTTTATTTCTGTACTTCTGTTTATTATTAGTTAAATCCAACCAAAGGGGACTTGTTGGCGATATCAGACAATAAATTTCGCTGAGGGAGGCGAACCTGACTCCGCCCCCAACTGTCAAAAACACCCCTTTCAAAACTCGAGCGCAAAAGCCTCGCTCGAGCAGAAACAAAAGCCGCAGGTTATTCACACAGCGTGTGAGGAGAACTGTGAATTTGAGAGGAAGTTAAACACCCGAGAGGAGAAAAATGAAGACACAACGACATGCCCTAAATCAAGCTGCGTGGTGCACAATTTTTTTTTTTATTATTTTATGTCTATTTCTATTTCATTTTCTACCCAATTAACACAGCCAATTAGCCAACCCACTCATTAGGACTCCCCCTATCACTAATAATGTTCCAACACCAGGAGGGCGAAGACTAACACATGCTTCCTCTGATACATGTGAAGTCAGCCACCGCTTCTTTTCGAGCTGCTGCTGATGCAGTATTGCCGAGCAGCATCACAGCGCGCTCGGAGGAAAGCGCTGCGACTCCGTTCCGATACATCAGCTCACAGACGCCCTGTGCTGCA
This sequence comes from Astyanax mexicanus, assembly GCF_023375975.1. Taxonomy (NCBI): domain Eukaryota; kingdom Metazoa; phylum Chordata; class Actinopteri; order Characiformes; family Acestrorhamphidae; genus Astyanax; species Astyanax mexicanus. The sequence goes on along the minus strand of NC_064431.1, from coordinate 18,840,026 downwards.
GACATCACCCTAGTAGTGATGTGGGGAGAGAGCGCCATCTACCCACCCGGAGGGAGCAGGGCCAATTGTGCTCCCTCTGAGTGCCAGCAGCTTGCTGGCAAAGCTGCATGAGCTGGGGTTCCAACCTGCGACCTCCTGCTCATAGTGGCAGTGCTTTAGACCGCTGGACCACTCGGCACCCCGTGGTGCACGATTGATGGCTTGCCTATAGATCTTTTGCACTAAATTAGGGCTCCTACTTTTTTTTTTACTATAGCTATGCTTCCTTTGCTTGTTTTATAAAATTAAAAACTTAAAATATATATTTTTTCTTTTACAGCACATAAAAACTTCACCTTTTACGGTTTAATTTCTTGGTGATTACTACAGCGCTGAATTTAGTTTTGCAGGTTGGTGTTGGACAGTCCTGGCTGTGAGCATGAATAGCGTTCACATTAGCCGTGTCCGTCCCACCAGATGAGGCGTGAGATACAGCGGGCCGGCTCTGTCCGGAGTGTTTGGTTCCCAGGAATAATAAGCACGCCTGCAGGTGTTTCTCAGAGGGGTGTCCTAACTCTGTTCACTGTGTAACACTGTGATGTCTCTGTCAGGGCGTTTTCCCATGATTCCTCAGGGAACGATTCATGTCAGCATGCCAGCGTCCCGCAGTCCGTCTGAAGATGAGCGAGAGAGGCTTTTAATAACGTTTGATTGCGTCATCGGAGGAATCGCCGTCGTTCCGAGATCATCCTGCCAGTTTAATCTTCCCGACCCCATTACTCCCAGTCTCTGAGGAACGTCTGAGGTCACAAATCATCATTAGTGTTTACATACAGAACAAGTGTCCACTGGGAGGGAGGGAGTCATTATCAGAACACAGTCAGAGAATCAGACACCAGACTGATACAGTTACATCACATCTCCATCACTTGATTAAACCTGAAAAATGAAAAATAACTGATGAAAATGTAACTTTTGTATGGTACAGTGTGATTTAGCAATAACATAAATGATAGATGAGCAATAATTTCTCGGCACTTTGCTTGATGATGCATATCATCACTTTCAAAATCACACACACAAAAAATAAAATAAAAAGTATTCATTATTTAATGTATTTTTAAATAAAATAACAATAAAATAAATCAATTATTATTCATTTTTACATTTTTACTATTTCAAATGTGGAAATTCGGTCACAGTTTTACAATAAATGCACCAACAGGAATGCTCCAAAATGACTTGGAATAAAATTTCTTTACATTGACTTGCATTGAAAAAATCTTTTTTCATTCTACTTTAATGTTACAAGGAGATACATGCGTTTTGTGTCACAGCAGAAATAAAAACAATAGACGTGCCTTTACATGTATTTTTGGCTATTGTAAGACACTTTTTAATCTTTTGGATTATTATTATAGAATAATATAGTAATTCAATTATTTAACAAACAACAGTGTAATACATGAAATAAAGACAATAATAATAATAAATCACTTTATTTATATAGCACCTTTCATACATTAAAATGCAGCTCAAAGGGCTGTGCAAATAAAGATAGGTGAAGTCAGAAAAAGAAAAAATAAATTAGTAAACACATAAATAGTAAATAAATAGATACATACAAAATTAATCTAATCAAAAGCTATTTTAACTACATTTTTCTTAAAAGCAGTAAAATTATTGATAGTGTGTTCCAAAATTTTGGGAAACAAAAAACATGGCAACTCATATCTAGTCTAATATATTTTATTAATAATATTTTATTATGTGGTTGTTGTAAGCATAATTAAGCTTAGTGTAATATGTAAAAGTTTTTTTTTTATAATATTTGGTAGGTTTCTAGCTGACAGCTAGGGTTACTTCAATTACTATGAGGTTGCTAAGTGGTTACTAAGTAGTTGCTAAGCTGTTGCTAAATGAGAAGTACATTTGAGAAGTAGTTGCTATGGTGTTCCTAAGTACTTGTTTCATTGTTTCATTGTTTTCCAGGTTTCGTCTATGGTATCCAATGTGGTTGTTAAAGTATGGCATCTAAGTGATTGCTAGGTGGTTGCTGTGGTGTTGTAGAATATTTATACAGGCATTTTCAAGATTATAACCTTTTAATGAAAAAATAAGACAACTTTTCGAGACCTGGAATCTTTTCTCTGGGTGAGAATATATATGCGTGGCATGTTTGGCCACGAAGGACACAAGTTTTCAGGTCATTTTATATATTTAAAAATTTCTAGTATTTAATTAATCTCAGTTAAAATAATCAGTAGATTGATTTGAAGCCAATATTCTAAACAGTGTGAACTCTTTAGACTTCATATTTTGCAGTAAGACAAATATGTAAGTTACACATGATTTATTCACATTGGTAAAGATAATCTAAGTCTGATTATAAAGTAAATAAAGAATCTTTTAATAACTGCTAATGAGTGAAAAGTAACTTTCTTCTGCTGTATTTTTATTGATTTCCGGCAGATGTTTGGTCTTCGCTACAGATGGTTTTCCTTGGTTTCGGTAATTAAGTATGCAGGGCTTCCTCATGGTCCTGCCGTCCAGCTGCCATGCCCCATTGTCTTCTGAAAGACACACACACACACACACACACACACACGTGCTTGTAGGAGGCTCAGGCTTCTCCTCCCCTGTCCAGACTTCTGCCGGGCAGTCAGAAGGCTCGCCAGCAATTAACTGAAGAAACGACATCACCTCCTGTTGATTTGGGGGTGGGTTGGGGGGTTTGAGGGGGTTGAGGGGCTTGAGGGGTTCAGCAGGAGTGAATGGGTCTGCGCGTGACAGCCGCTGTCGTGCTGAAGGGCCGGGCAGGGCTTTGTTAACCACGCGCCGGTCGAGTCGGCCTGCTGCTGTCGTGGGTGTAAAGTGGATCTGGGCTCTAAACTGAGGCGCGACCCCAGGGCAGAAACCACCAACATATCAGAACCGGAGCTGACACAGATTAACCAGCGGCTTCCTCAGCGTTTAACTGCACCCTGACCCGCTTCACCCAGAGCTCCTCTCCATTCAGACTGAAATGCAGATTATACAACACAGGTCATTAGAAATGCATCTAAACATGTAGCCAAATACGGAATATTAAACACGTAGTTTACAGATCTTTCATTAATTTTACTCATTTCTATCATTTAATAATTCAAATAACCAGAGTAAAAGCAACTCCAAAACTAGAACTTAAAATATGTACAGAGGTATGAAAAAGTTTGGGCACCCCTGCTCATTTTCAGGATTTTCCTTTATAAATAATTGGTTGTTCGGATCAGCAATTTCAGTTATTCGAGAAGTGAAATGAAGTTTATATGATTTACAGAAAGTATATAATTTCTTTTTTTTTTCAAATTTTTTGTTCCATTTTCTCCCAAATTTACAAGGCCAATTATCATTAAAACCCACTCATTAGGACTCCCCCTATCACTAATAATGCCCCAACATCAATACCAGGAGAGTGAAGACTAGCACATGCCTCCTCCAATACATGCGAAGTCAGCCACCTCCTCTTTTTGAACTGCTGCTGATGCAGCATTGCCGACTACCATCACAGTGCACTTAGAGGAAACGCAGCGACTCGGTTCCGATACATCAGCTCACAGATGCCTTGTGCAGATCAACATCACCCTTTCATAATAATGTGGGGAAAGAGTGTCATCTACCCACCCAGAGAGAGAGCAAGGCCAATTGTGCTCTCTCAGGGCTTCGGTAGCCAATGGCGAGCTACATGAACAGGATTCGAACCGGCGATCTCCTAATCATAGTGGCAACGCTTAGCCCGCCAGACCACCTGAACCCCCGTCAAGTACAATAATCCTTTATACCAAATTAGGCAGGTGCATTAATTTGGGCACTCTTGTTGTGTTATTGATTTGAATACCTTTAGCACTAATTATGAGAAGCTCATTGACCCTTAATCTAAATACACAGGTGAATCCAATTATGAGAAAGGGTTAAGGAGCCAAATGCAACATGGGAGCCTCAAAACAACTCTCAAATGACCTGAAAACAAAGATTTGTCAACATCATGGTTTAGAGGAAGGATATAAAAAGCTCGCTCAGAGATTTCAGCTGTCAGTTTCCACTGTGAGGAACAGAGTGAGGAAATGGAAGAACCACAGGCACAGATCTAGTTAAGACCTGAAGTGACAAAACAAGAAAAATCTCAGATAAGCAGAGGAGAAGGATGGTGAGGATAGTCATAGTAGGGCTGTGAATCTTTGGGAATCCCACAATTCGATTCAGAATCGATTCTTGGGGTCACGATTCCAATCGGTTCGATTTCTTTTTGTTCATCCTCCACACTTTAGCGGCGCAACAACAAACACCGTAACACAACACTACACTACAGCCCATCTGTAACCTAATAGGGAGAGGCAGTAAGAGCAGAAATTTTCACTGTCCTGTTGCTGCTGTCTTGCCACACTCACCTACTGTCCCGTGACACTGTCACGCGGAGCTCAGCTAATGTCGCGCAGAGCGTCCAGTGGAGCTCTTCAACAGCAGGACAGTAGGTGCGCTCTGTGAGACTGTATGAGCTCCGCGTGACATTATCTGAGCTCTGCGTACAGTTAAAAAGCTCCGCGCGACACTAGCTGCACCCGCAAAAAAATCTATTTTTTGAAAATGAGAATCGAATCTGAATCGTTCAATGTTAGAAACGCGAGCTCGAATCGATTTTTTCCTACACCCCTAAGTCATAGTCAACCCACAGACCTCCAGAGCTCCAAAGACCCATCTTGACCCAGACCCATTTCTGAATATTGATACCAAATTCAGTGAGAACCTTATTCATGTTTTGTTGCTTTCTGTGGGAACATATACTGTACATATTTTAAGATGAAAATCATTTTGTAACATAAACAAAATACTGTTATATCTATTATTAACATTTTGTTTTAGAAATCAGCTCAGAACTCACAGAACATCAACTAGTTCTGTGAAAAGAAAAACATAAGTTAAACTGTTTGGATTGTTAAAACATGGTTAGAACAGACTCACAGAATCCAAAATACACATAAAAGGAGCTATTTTTATAAGTTAATGGAGCTAGTTAAAGACAGAGCATCAGTTGTGAATTTGCATACAGTGAAAAGCTCTATTTGATTAATGTTCTAATCCATATTATGTGAAAAACTACTCAAATATGTACTTTAAGATATGAAGGTCAGTCAATCTGGAAAATGTCAAGAACTTTAAAGATATTCTCAAGTGAAGTCGCAAAAAGCGCATCGAAAACGTTAAGATGAAACTGGCTCTCATCAGGAGCATCCCAGGAAAGGAAAAACAAGAGTTGCCTCTCTTGCACAGGGTTAGTTCATTAGAGTTAGCAGTTAACAGCACCCATGATAAGAGCACCTAAATGGTACGTTTAGCTCTTTTAAGTTACTACATGATTCCTTATGTGTTTTTTCATAGCCTGAATGACTTCAGTATTAATTTCTGTGTTTCATTTTGTTTTCGGTTTGCGTTTCATCCCAAATGAATTATTACGGTGCATCCCTAATATTTTCACTTCATTGCCTAGCCCTATTTAATACATCAACGATGAGAGGTACATTGTGTAAATTAGAGCATGTGCATTTACGGCTAACGACTGTTATGCTAATGGAGGCGTGTGGTGGATAGATACATTACTCTGACCCATGCGAGGTGGCAGATGGGTGGTTATATAGAGCGCACGAGTCACAATAAATATCTGCGCCGTGCTATCAAACCACCGAGGACACATTTAGCAGACGAGGTGTCATCTTACATCACAGTGACCCTGGCAACGGTTGCATAATTTCAGTTTGTGCTCATCTTTCTTTTCTCGCTGCTCCCTCCGACGGACGGACGGATGGACGGACGAACGGTCAGCTCGTTCTCCTGCTCCTCTCGCAGCTTCAGATCCAATATCCCTCTAGCTTCAGGCTTTAGAGCCGATTCTCAGAACTGAGCGTTCTAATCAGAAGACATTAACCCTGCTCCCTCAGTCTTCATTCGATTGCCGAACCTCATGTTCTTGTATTAAGCTGAGGTGGTGTCACTCGGGGCATATGGACGGGACACTCGGACACTGGGGGTCCTGTTGTTGTTGTTGTAGGTTCTGTCCTTTTGTCTCCATGCTGAAGGCCTATGGGACATCTGCTGCATTCAATGAACTAAATGAACTTCTGACCCTTCAACTGGCCAAAGGTTTCATTAATTCTACACTGTCCATTTATTTTCTACTTGACAAGGTTCTGAACATGGTGTTGTTTAACTTTTGAGCTGTTGGGTGGTGGATGGTTTATGGAGCTTTGCATGTAAGGATTCTAAGATCTCAATGTACTTTTCTGCATTAATGCTGCATCATTAAAGAAGTGTACCATTACAGATCTTAACTCAAGTAGGCCTCAACACATCAGCACAACCAAACTCTATTGTCTCTGCATTCCCCCATGGCTGTGTATACACAAGATCAGAGCCTGATATCAATGCATGGGCTTGTAAACAATGTTTTGAATCATTAATTCGAATTTGCACTCAATTCATGAACCAAATCACTCAGTGAGCCCACTCTACATTTAACCCATTGTGTAAGTTCATTGTATAAGCACAGATCATGTAATAATACGATTTATTACAGTTTATTGCTATGCACAACAAAAATTTACCTAAACACACCTCATTTTCAGACCACCACACCCATCAGCGTAGGTTTATTCCTAAAGTCCGACACTATTTTAATGACGCGGATGCAAGGGGCGAAAATACACTGTTGATAGGGTGTAAGATAGCAATGAGCATTACGATGTGCGTTGCGCAGGGTGCACAATAGGGCCCTTGGTCAGTGGTTCTCAGAATTTTGGGCCATGTACCACCAAACTAAAACTTCCAAGTACCCCCTACAATCCATTTCACAGAAACATATGTTCCAAATATATGCTTTCTAGTTTAAATAGACGTGTAATCCACACATATACATATTCTTTCACCAATTGTTCTTTGTTTGCTTTAATTAACATGAAATGTTAGGAACTTTATAGACTTCTGTCCTTAATGTATTAATGCAATCAGATTTTTTTTTTCTGATTTTGAGAACCACTGGACTAGGTGGTTTTTGTTGTGTCATGTCTTGTCTTCTTTGTCTGGAGTGCTTGGTGTACAATTGTTCCTCAAAGATCTGAAATACTGACTCATCCACAATACCGCTCATCAACAATACACATTTTTCCTAAGGTTTGGTTCATCCTAGATGCCTTCGAGCCTTCGACGCTGCTTCTGGAAATGGTCAACATAAGACTTCTGTTTTGACAGGAAAGCTTGTTTAAAAGTGGTTTTATTGTTTATTTGTGAATGTAACTCGGTATTGTAGAGCTTGACAAAGGTTTGCCAAAGAAATTCCTTGTTAATGTGGTTTTTGATCCCTTCCTATCTTGCTTTTGAAGAACACAAACTGGAGATCCTCTGCCCAGCCTTGCTTCCTCAAAGACTTGCAAGAACAGATCTTTAAAGTGTTTCTCCAGAAGTCTCCAACAATCTTTGAATAACTGTATAGATTTTACCTCTATATGAGATTATTGTTCAAAAGAAGACCACATGTTGACGAAGCTTTTAATCAGATGTCCCCTTTGGTTGTAAGTGTTTTCTACTTTTCTTTATCAAATCAATCCTCTTTCTGTTGGAGTTTGTAATTAGACTAACGATGTAAAGTAAGAGGAAGGTAAACACAGATGACTCAGATGAATGGATGAAAGAATGGGACAGTTGGATGCAGACAGGGCTCGATTGGCCAGAGCAGCAGCTGTTGTTAACTACTATCATTAATCTGACCCTTAAAAAGCACTCTCTGTCTTTTTCAGTGCAGGGGCACATGGACAAGAGAAAGAGAGAGAGAGACAGAGAGAAAGAGAGAGAGAGAGAGAAAACGAGTGTAGCTGTATGGGTCTTATAACAAGAAGGCCAGCTGCCCCAAACCTAGCATGAGTTTTACTGACATAAAAGAAAACACCTTTTCGAAGAGTTCAGAACTTTGAGACCAATTATAGGAAGTCGAGTCTGGCTGCTGTCACTAATTAAACAATAGAAGAAGAAAAAGAAGCTGTGTTCTACTGAAATCTGACTCCCCTTGGTGTTCAGTCACATCACAGCAGTAGAACAGTAGAACAGAGTACACTGGTGTTTTCTGTATCTACTGTAACTGTAGATTAACCCTTATTAACAAACAGAAATTAAAGAAATCTGAGGGGAATCTGTTACGCTCATTCAAAGGGAGGCAGAATTCGGCACAACACTCTGAAATGCAGCTCACTAAATTGACAGCTCATCACTGTTATCTGACGTAAGTCTTTCAACAAACCAATCAGTGTTAAGTAAAAGAACGACGACATCTGCAGTGTGAAAGTGCAGTGTGAAAACAAAACTAAATGAAACAAATGTACAGTATACAAAGTAAACAAAACTGTATTCAGCTTTGGAAAAAAATAAGAACCCACTGAAAAATGATGAGTTTGTTTGATTTTACCAAAATTGAAAACCTCTGGAATATAATCAAGAGGAAGATGGATGATCACAAGCCATCAAACCAAGCGGAAGTGCTTGAAATTTTTGCTCGAGGAGTGGCATAAAGTTATTCAAAAGCAGTGTGTAAGACTGGTGGAGGAGAGCATGCCAAGGTGCATGAAAACTGTGATTAAAAACCAGGGTTATTCCACCAAATATTGATTTTTGGAACTCTTACAACTTTATGAATATGAACTTGTTTTCTTCGCATTATTTGAGGTCTAAAACCTCTGCATCTTTTTTCTGTTATTTCAGATATTTCTCATTTTCTGCAAATACATTCTGCTGGAAGTTGGAGTGCCAACTGTGAAACTCTAGAGTTCTAGTGAAGGGAAACCTTGCCAATGTTCTAGAAAATTGTGTGTTACCAGCCTTTAGGAAGGCCTTGTTCTGTCTACTGTAGAAGAACTTGACTGGTCTGCTCCCATTAAGCCCTAAACACCTTTTGGATGCAGCCATCCTTGCCCTACTTGAGTTCCTAACTTCCAAAAAATTTAATAAATCCCTTCCTGGAACAGAGCAGAACATAATCCCCCATTGCTCCCATGTTCCAAAATGTAGTAGAAAGCCACCTCAGACAGTTCACATTTGTAGTAGTTAGCCAGTTCCAGTTTTACAGTAGTAAGGATGCGTTTGAAACTGTTAGAAACTGTTCTACTGTGCAGAACTTCTGAAATGAGTTCATGCTGCTTAATTCGGAGTGACAGGATATGGCAGAGCGGATGGGTCCTGTTGGGACTTGAGTGGTCCTGTTTCGGCTCATTACTGGGCCTCGCTATCGGTTTGGCAGCTTCTGCTCTTCTGCTGGAGAAAATCTCCAAAGCTCTTGTTAGTCCCTAATGAGGCGTCCAGTTGATTACGGCAGAGTCAGGGGCCCAAACGTGGTGGAACATCCTGTTTGTCTCTGTTCCGCTGCAGGAGGCCCAGTGTTGCCCAAACAGCCCTAAAGAACAGCTCCAGTATAGCGGCCCCGTGTTTGGCTTCGGGTGACGGTTCTGTTTTACGCAAATAACAGGCCTTCTGTTCTTCACGTTTACGAACGTATTCTCTATTCTTGTTGTCTCTCTCAGTTTCTCTCTTGTTCTCACTGACCCCACCCCCCTTCCTCTGTTGGTGCTGGTGATCCAGGACGACTCGCTAAATATTTAAACAGTGCAATTAGCCCCGCACCTGATGCTGGCAGGAGAACAGGCCTTTGTGCCGGCTCTCGGGCCTGCAGTGCAAGAATGTGCGTTAGTGCGTTAATTACCCGCCACATACTGAGCATGTCCGGACACTTCCGGGTTTATGTCTGCATGAACTTATACATTATTTTCTTTGATTGTGTAATGTTTTCCAATGGTTGTACTGTTTCCTCTGTATACCAGAAGCCAATAATATGGTAGTGCATTTGAAACAATTGGAATATCATTGAAAAGATACTTTATTTCAGTAAATCAGTTCAAAATGTGAAACTCATATATATTATATAGACGTAGTACACACAGAATTACCTATTTTAGGCGTTTATTTCTTTTATTGTTCATGATTACGGCTTACAGCCAATGAAAAAATAAGTGTCTCAGAAAATGAGAATATTATATTATAAGACCAATTAATACTTTTGGCAGTGTGGGGAGTGTGCCAAGTCCTGCTGGAAAATGAAATCCACATCTCCATCACTGATTGGTGGAAACTTCACACTAGACCTCAAGCAGCTTGGACTGTGTGTCTCTCCACTCTTCCTCCAGACTCTGATTCCTTGATTTACAAATGAAATGTACAATTTAATGGTGACCATTTGTAGTTTGGAGAGACATGTCATCTGCTGGTGTTGGTCCACTGTGTCCTATTAAGTGTAAAGTCAGTGCACAGAAAATCTTTTCACAGAAAATCTTACAGCACTTCATGCTTCCCTCTGCTGACAACTTTTACAGAGATGCAGATTTCATTTTCCAGCAGGACTTGGCACCCTGCCCACACTGGCAAAAGTACCAATTGGTCTTATTTAATATTCTTATTTTCTGAGACACTGAGTTTTGGGTTTTCATTGGCTGGAAAACATAATCATCATTAATAAAAGAAATAAAGAGTTAAAGTAGATCCCTCTGTGTGTAAAACATCTATATAATATATGAGTTTCACATTTTGAAATGAATTACTCAAATTACTCAAAAGTAAAACTGAAAAAAAAGGAAAACTGTTTATTTGTAGCCATATTGAGGATATATTGTAACACATAGACATACGCGAATATATCTCGAGGATGCATCATAATCCAGTTACTCAATCTGATTACATTCTGAGGTGGTCAGAGACACATACAGTATAAATATATTATTATTGTAACTCCAAAACCAAAGCCCCTGCCAGAACTTAATAACGTAATAACCTCCATACCACACCGTCCACCGTCCAGACGGGTTAGCTGAGCACTCTATAATAACAAGCTAATGGATAAAAATGATACTCCTGGCTGGAGCACATACGAACTAGCTGCCTCATCTGAATTTAGGTCGACTTTGTACTCCATCCAAAGAAAATAGAAAGACATTTATTGTAACTGGCCCTGCTTCCATGATGTAAATGATGTAAGTGATGTCTCATTTAGTGTCTGTCTTTCTGATAGGCATGGTTCAACCACTCTCACAGGACAACACCTCAAAACTTGCACAGGTGTGAGGTAAGACTTGATGATCAGGAAAAATATTTTTTATTTCATGACTTTTTAGTGGCATTTCAGTCTAGAGATCCACCATCCACCCTCCAGGCAGGTTAGCTGAGCACGCTACAATAACAAGCTAATGGATAAAAACGATACTCATAATTGGAGCACAAGCAAAACTAGCTGCCTCATCTGGGTTTGGGTTAAAAAGACTCCATGCAAAGATAACATAACAGGCCCCACCTTCTGCGGAATATAATCAAGAGGAAGATGGATGATCACAATCCATCAAACCAAGCTGAACTGCTTGAATTTTTGCACCAGGAGTAAAGGCATAAAGTTATCCAAAAGCAGTGTGTAAGACTGGTGGAGGAGAACATGCCAAGATGCATGAAAACTGTGATTAAAAACCAGGTTATTCCACCAAATATTGATTTCTTAACTCTTAAACTTTACATATACTATGTATATTTAAAATATCCTGACGTGGTTCAGCTTTACTTCACAGATTCACAAGATAACACCTCACAACTTATACAGGTGTGAGGTAACACATAAATACACATCAAGTAATAAGCTGTTGTCTTTTGACTTTTAAAGGCATTTCACTGAAGATATATTACCAACAATTTGATATTAAGAATTTTTCACACAGTCATCTTCATCCTCTTTATCTTCATCCATAATCCATAAATATATTTCAGTTATATTTTAATACAGTCATTGAACAAATGACCCCAGTGCTAAGAGATGTGGAAAGGTAAATCTACATATAATAGTATTAATGTTCCCCTAACCTTTCAAAAGTGCAGGTGATTGACAGCCGTGGCAGCAGGGGGTATCCCCTGACTCTCTCTAAGGTGGGTTCGAGGGGCGCTTAACAATTTTGGGGGGATTTATTTCACCATGGCAACCCAATTGAATTATGATAAGACCTGTCCTGTGGGGGGACGACTGGACCCAGCGGTGGGAGTTTAACAGTCAGCACTGAGACTTCGATAACAGCATCATTTTAATGATAAGCGTGATTAAACACTCTTCTATTAAATGCTCTTCTATGGTTCTCAGATGGAGGAGCGTTATGTATAAGCTGTATAAACTGTATAAAATATGGTTATTGTGGAGGTTTTGTGAGGTTTTGTGATGTTTCCCATCACAGCCACAGCTGAGAGGACCTCAGTGAGAACCACAGTGAGGGCATCCCGGGCAGTGGGAGATGTTCCGCATTCCCTCCGTAGTGCTGACGTCTATTGTGTGGGCTGATGCTAAGCGAGGGCATGCTGGACTGAATGAGCGGGTTGTTTTCACTGTTTTCCAGTGATTTGAAACACTGGAATCTTCTGACCTTTGAACTAAACAGGCTCTAGACAGTCCATAAACAGTGTAAATGAAGCTAGCACATTAGCTTGCTAATTAAATATATTAGCATTGTTCACACAGCAGGTAAAATTGTCCAAATCTAATTTTCTCACAATCAAATCCAGTGTTTTTAGGCTTAATCCCATGTCTCTTTTGTACCCCTACCCCTTGTTTTCAAGTGTAACCCTGATACAGATTTAGGTTTTATCAGGAGAGCGCTAAAGTTCAGCAACCTAGCTGCTGCTAGTGAACTAGTTAACTTTAGATTTAGGGCATTGTATGTCTTCAGAAAGGAGGCAGGTGTTGCAGTAATGAGTTATTATTGTCAATTCCTTAATTTCTCTGTGATAGGGAGCTTAGGAAATAAGCTTTTATTAACACATTTTCTTTTATTTTTCAATTCCACCTTAAATGCTGCGTCCTCTGCCATCTGTTGCACCATTTAAGGTGGAATGGGCAAGTTAGCTGGCCAGCTAGCTACTGAGGTGAACTATTAGTGTGTATGGCCATAAAACTCAAATTTGTAGATTTCCTTGGTCCCTTTTGCCACTTGACAGACCTTAACAGTGATTTTAATATTCCTCTGTTTTGAGTGTTCCTCTGAGAAATATCTGTTTCTTGAGCCAAGTTGCCCTAAACTTCCCCCTTCCCCTCCAGCCTAACAAGAATCTGGACACCCTAACCCTAGACATTCACACGCTAATCAGAGGGGTAGGGCCAAGAGGTGAAATGGGACCTTACCTAGTAACAACTTGCCATTTTTTTCACACTATAAGGTGCACCGGATTATAAGGAACACTATCAATAAACGTCTATTTTCTGATCTATTTTCATACCTAAGTAAACAAAATTGTCAACGAGTGCTGGATGTTAATCTACACAGATTTCTCTCCTGAAAACTTCACTTTCACTAAGGCTGCCAGGGCAATATTAGCTAGCAGCTCGTCCAATATAGCTTGTTTTAACATGGTAAACACCAGTGTTGGGCATGTTACTTTGAAAAAGTAATTAGTTATAGTTACTTCTCCAAAAAAGTTACTAACTGAGTTACTTCACTATAAAAGTAACTAGTTAAAAGAAAAGTAACTATTGCGTTACTTTTACTGGTAACTAGTTACTTTTATAGTGAAGTAACTATTGCGTTACTTTTGTTTTACTCGCCTCCGTAACCTTGTGACTCACATACACAGCGCACACACACACACTTGCGCCTTTGTCTCTATGCGCGATGTTAAAAAAAGTTCATTGAGTGGCTAAAGTAACGTGCAGAAACGGGGTGTCTGAAATGGTAACGGCGTTAGTAACGGCGTTTATTTCAACGCCGTTATTCCCATCACTGGTAAACACACAGGGTACAGTCCGATATACTCACCTCTGAACGCTGAAAGAGCTAGCACTGTGGTTAAGGGCTAATGCTAATACTGCTCCAGCAGTGCTAGCCGGGTTTAGCAGCAGGCTACAGGCTGATAATACTCACCTCTGAAGGGCAAAACAGCTAGTGCTTAGCGTGGTTAGCGGTTAATGCTAATACTGCTGGAGAACTAAACTGAAACTCCTGTATAACGCTGTACTTCAGCGGAGTGGCTTTACTGATCTTTACAACCTTACTGGTAAAATTCAAAAACAACAAAATATAAATTAAAGTTTTTTTTTTATTGTTTGGTATAAATTATTTACTTTTTTATTTATTCTGCCTAGAAATACCACATCTATCTGCCCCCACTCTCATTACCCATAATCCAGCTCCCACAATTCTACCAGTGTTCACCAGTCCAGTGTCTACCAGTCTTACTCACAAGATAGCACCTCATAACTTATACAGGTGTGGGTGTTTCCAAGCCTACTCTTGAAGAGGTAACACTTCCTAATCAAGAATCTTGGCATGCCAGTGTAATTTACTGTGAAATATCATTTAATCAAATTGGTTCATTTTAATCTTGTTGGGTTTAGGCAGCAAATATCTGCTTCAGTTTTATTCTGCTAAACAAAAAATAGGTTATTTTATTTAGACTCAATTATTTAATTAGTCAATTAAACATTTACTGTACATTTTATTTCATTCATCAGGCCGCTATCTCCATCAGTCAGTAAACAAGTTCATTTCAGGTTCTGCCACAGCTGGTCTAAACAGAAAGTGACAGCATGTTTTTTTTGTTTGGCTCAGTGCTAACGTTAGCGTTAGCACGGCGTACCTGTGAACACAAGACGGCTGTCTGGAAATATTTCGAGCTTCACCTCATACTAATTGGTCTCCTCTCATCAAGTATTTGCATAAATCACACGCTCTGCTTCGTAAAGCATCTCGCAGTGTCAGTCTGTGACCTTGCTCGTTTTTGGCAAAGTGCCAGAACCGAATAAACAGCGTAAAGTGATTTAGAGTCGATTGTTTTTGTTCCTCGGTGACCGTTTCTCTCAGATCGCTTTATAGACTGGTGACTGTGAGTAATACTTTGGGAGATTGGGGATATGAGGGGCTTTGGATAAGATCCAACATTACAGAGAAAGTGTTTTACTCTGTATGTTAGCGCAAACTTGTTTTAATTCCATAGCTGCATTAATATAACATGAATTTTACAGGCCCTAAAACTGAACCCTGGGGGACTTTCCTGTTATGTTCAGCTGTAAAGAACAGAAATTATGTTGTTGGGTCAGATTGATTTGATGCATGTTTAACCATTAAAAAATATAATATTTTTGTCTGTGCACTTTATTTGTACCTCATTTAATCAATATTTGGTGTAATAAAAGTTTTAATTTTGAAGTATTTTGAAGTAAACTTGTATCACGCAGCTGGATTTAGGGCGTGTCAGTGTGTCTTTGGTATCGTGGAAGCGTAAAAAATATGCCATGTGCAATTTGAAATGCGCAAAAAGGCATTAACTAATTCTCTTAATTAATCATGGGTGTGTTTTGGGCGTAACAAGAAATAAACCGTAATTGCCATTCATTCCCTTTAAGAGGCAGGTGTGCTTTGACTTTGGCGCATTCGTATTTTAACAGCCAGGCGCTTTTTGTGTCTTAGCAGAGGATACTGACCTGCATGTTCACTCTGTTAAGGTAGGCCAGCAGCTCATTTAAGGGAACAGCAATGTTATTTTATTCTTTATTCTGTTTATTGTTGAGGATAAAAGTTGGGTTTGTTCCTCTGCAGTGCATCTGTGTGTGTGTGTGTGTTTAACGAGTGGGGGTGTATGGGTGCACCTATAGGAATGGACTCTGATGATTGACTGTTGTCAGGGTTTTAATCGGTCAGTGGCGCCCCTGTGTTTTCTGCCGCCAAGATAGCAAAACACCAGAAATTTACTTGAACACACCTAAACTCACTTCCAGACCACTACACCCAGCAGTGTAGATTTATTTCTAAACTCTGACGCTATTTTAACAGTGTGGGCGCAAGGTGTGAAAATAGATTGTTGACGGGGTCTAAGGTAGCAAAGAGCATCGCGACACACCTTGCGCACAGGGTGTACAATAGGGCTCTATGTCTTAATTTTTAAAACACATCAAATAATTTTTGTCTAAATTTGACATTTTTGCCATTTGTAGCCTCTATTTAGTGTTCAGAGTGCGTTTGTGATACTATGATTTGGTGGATGAGGGTGGAAAATTATTAAATCATAATTTTTGTAAGGATTGTTTATCCGGGAATCCTTGCTCATTTTACAATTTCCTGGCATGTCATTTAATCAACAATATTTTTGCTATTTTACTGTTTTCTGGTCAGTTCTTTTACTAAAAATCACATTTTTTCTTTGGTGCCTTTGTTTTTACTTTACAATACAGTTTTTCTTTATGTTTTTCATCATTCTGAGAATATTTTTCCACCCATTGAACTAAACGCATCTCCTGCTCACATGTATCCTGTACAGACTGGCTCAGTGGCCGTGGTAATTCTGTGGTGAGCAGTGTGCAGTAAAGCGTAAGCAGTGTTTGGGTCAGAAATACGGGACGTAATTAACACTCGGCCTCTGGCTCAGCAGCGTCTGTCTGTACGGTGTGTTCACCTCCACAACCCGATGTCTCCGTCCTGATATTTTCACACTGAGATCTATTGACCTTGTACGATTCTTTCTCTTTCTTCCTCTCCAGCAGGCACTGATGCACGTTAATCCAGGGGCATGTTCTGTGCCCGGGCTTTATTGGTTGGTTGTTTGAGGGGCCCTCCTGAAATCCACATTTTTCAGAAATCTTTTTGTAAAGAATTCTATATATAGCACTGAAAGTGTTCATTTGACCAAGTGTGAAATTTGTTTAAAAAGTAATTAAAAGATCTCAAATTATTTATTACTGTATATAACAGTGTTATACACTTGCATCACTCCCATCACCTCCATCATTTAGTTTAAATCTTTCAAGTCAAAATTTTCTTGACTTGTTTAGATAGTCAACCATGTTTAGATTTATCGCAAAGTTTTAGTATTGGCTCATGCAAACTGTGACAGTGACATTACAAACAACCAGTAAAGATTCTTTTTTTGGAATCAAAAATGTCTTCATATAGAATCAAAAAAAGTATTAAAAAAACTTATATACAATAGAAATGGTTCTTTATGGAAAAAAAATACTGACTTCATGTGCAATCAAAAATGTTTTAATTGAATAAAAGAAAATCTTTATGGAATCAAAAGTGACTATACTGAATCAAAAATGACTTCATGTAGTCAAAAATCTTTCATTGTGGAAAAAAACTGACATATTTAATTAAACATGTTTGAATGAAATAAACTATTTATAGAATCAGAAATTATTTTATACTAAATCAAAAATGACTTCATATAGATTTAAAAAAGACTTCTTATAGAGTTAAAAAGGACTTCATATAGAATCGAAAATCTTTCTTTGTGGAATAAATACTGACAATCAAAATCAATCGAAAATGTTTTAACAGAAAGAAAAAAATGTTCTTTATGGAATAAAAAATGACTTCATATAGAACCATTTTTTATTGTGAATTAAATACTGACATATTCAGTTTAAAAATGTTTTAATGAAATGAAAAAAAATCTATATGTACTTAAAAATGTCTTCATATAGAATCAACATTTACTTTGTACTGAATTAAAATTAATTTAAACGTCATCTTCATATAGAATCAAAAATATTTTAGTGCAATGAAAACAAATGTTCTTTATGCAATAAAAAATGACTTTATACTAACAATAGTGAATAGTGAATTCATATAGAATAGAAATTACTCTATATCAAATCAACCATTACTTATTATAGATTCAAATATTACTTTATATAGATTCCAAAGTGGTTTATAGAAGCCATTAAATCATATTGATTATGGTGTTAAATCGGTTGTTTATGGCATTAAAATATCTTTGCAAAGCTGCTTTGTGACACATGAATAATATAAATACATGAATAACATAAATACAAATACAAGTTAAAATTTGAATTGATTAAAAATTTGTTCTTTATGGAATTAAATGTAAAAAAATATATGGAATCAATTCTATATTACTTCATATAGAATTAAAAAGGAATGTATGTGGAATCAGATTTGGTTTATGGAATCCACATGGAATTAAAAATGGATGTTTTGGAATTAAACATTTCAGAGAACAGGAAGAATTACAGTGAACAAGACGACATATTGATAGAATAGGACAGATTGGATGCACTGGGGATTGTCCTGCATGCTTCACTGCATATGCTATATGTTGTATGTACAGATGTGTGTATATGCATGTGTTCACACATATATTTGTACATGAGTGTGTGTGTGTGTGTGTGTGTGAATGCCTCCTCGAAAATGGGGGTGGACGCACGCCCAGGGGGTCTTTTTATTATTCATGAGGTGGGCGGGAGAAGGCAGAGTGGGCGGCGACAGATGGGAACGTGTGTGTGTGCAGTGTGTGTGAGAGTGCCAGAGACAGAGAGAGAACGGGAGAGTGAGCAGCACCACACACACACACACTTATACACACATACTTACATACACACACACACACACACAGAGAGTCTGACAGGGATGCTACCGTACCGAGAGACAGTAGCAGCATCATCACCAACAAACACACACACACAGAAACACACACATATACACACACACTGTTGTACTCCAGGAGGCAGTGAGACACAGTGACCCAGACTCACAGGATTTAAACCTGGTATCATAAATCACGGGCTGGCACCGGTTCCGGCGCACGAGGACGGATTTAAGCAGCACCTGAGGATGACCCACGTGTCGGTCCAGATCAGACTCATCACTACTGGATCTCTTGTATGAGAGGTAAATTGTGCAAATGCAAATGAGAGGAAAATGTTGATTCCAGACATTTCGGTAATATTTTGTAGAATAACGTGAAATGAGAATGAGTGTGATTTGCGGTTGTGTTCCAAATCCAGTGCATCACTTTTGTCAGTACTGGGGATGTTGGTTCTGTTATTGTGTTAGTGGATCTGTGCTGCCCTGGAGTTGGCTAATTGCCCCTTTCATCACTAGAAAGACAGAGAAAGAGAGAGAGAGAGAGAGAGAGAGAGAGAGAGAGAGAGAGAGAGGGGGTGAGAGAGCTTGACATACTCATAGCTTTCATTCGTTTCCATGTGTGTGATCTTTACTTCACGTGTCTTTATTCTAAATCTGGTTGAATTGGTTGAATCTTACTTTGTCTTTTTCAACAATAGTGGAACCTTTTTTTGGTGATATTTAGAACCGTATAGTCTATAAAGAGATTCTACAGGAGGTTCTCTTTATATCTAAAGAACCATTTATAATGACAAAGAAATATTTAAGCTTTCTAGGTATCATAGAATTATAGAACCCAAGCTTTTACAAAGGAAAGTCCTTAAAGACCCCTTTTTAGAGGAATGTAAATCATGCTGTGCTTGAATCAGGAGGTTCTCTTAATATCTGAAGAACCATTTTTTTACTGACAAAGAAACATTTAAGCTTTCTAGGTATCATAGAATTGTAGAACCCAAGCTTTTACTAAGGAAAGTCCTTAAAGAACCCTTTTTAAATCATGGGTTTTAAATCATGCTGTGCTTGAATCATGCTTTGTTGTGGTGTGCCATATCAAATTCATATGCAATTTTATTGCTAAATTTTCTGATACAGTAAAAAAAAACAACAACTTCATATCATATTTGTTTTGCTGTTTGCTTTTTGTATTTAATGTATTTTAGTTGTTCATGTTTGCAGTGTATATACATGCACTAAATATGCTGCACTTTAGATTTGTGGTAGATTTATATTGTCATTATATTTTATTTTTTATTATTTTAAACTGGAATTCAGAAATTTGTTCTTTTATCTTTATGATGGCATTAAATTGGTTGGTAATGCAATTAAAATATCTTAGTGAATATAGCTACATATAAATAATTTGAATCAAGTTAAAATTTAAATTGAATTAACAAATATCAATGCACTAAGTATACTGTACTTTAGTTTTGTGGTAGATTTATGTTGTTTATATGTTTTATTATTATTATTTGAGACTGAAATTCAGAAATTTGTTCTTTTATCTTTATGGTGGCATTAAATTGGTTGTTTATGGAATTTTCTTTCTTTATGGAAAATAAATGTAATTGCAAATATAAATATGCTGCATTTTAGTTTTGTGGTAGATTTATGTTGTTATTATGTTTCACTATTATTATTTAATAATGCAATACAATAAATTAAATAGGTTGTTTCTACAATTTATACAATATATTTGTGAATATGAATATAAATAACAAACAAGTTAGCATTAGTGTTAGCATTTTTCTTTTGTGTTTTCCCTTTCATCGTGAAATTAACTATACCAGCAGTTTCAAAACAGGCTGTTTTCGGAAAGCTTAGCTAATGTTTTACTCACATTTAGCAAACAAGTTAGCGTTAGCATTTTTCAAGTTTTCTGTTTCACCTTTCCACCTTAAATTCCACCTTAAATGCACTAGACAAGCAGTTTCAAAACCTGCCATAGATATAGAGAAGCTAGCGCTAGGGACGTTTTTTTTTTTTTTTTTAATTTATTCTGCTAAAGTAGTTAAATAGGATGTGACTCATTTTTTTATATTTATTGATTTAGAACTCACTTGCATTGCACGAACAGGTTAGCATTAGCGTTTCTCCCCTGTGTTTTCCCTTTCTTCTTTCCACCTTAATTTCATCTTTAAATTAACTAGACCAGGAGTTTCAAAACATGCAGTAGTTTTAGAGACGTTAACGTTTTCTCACTCAAGGTTCTTGCTAAATCTTGCTAGAGTAGGTTAACTTCTTGACACGTCTTATTTGTGATATCTTACTCACATTTAGCAAAAAAGTTAGCGTTAGCATTTTCCGAGTTTTCAGTTCCACCTTAAATTCCACCACCTTAAAGTCCAGTAGATCAGCAGTTTTAAAACATAATGTAGTTTTAGAGAACATTTTTTTTTTCACCTAGGGTAATTAAATCCTGCTAAAGTAAATAAATAAGATGTGTCTCATTTTTAGTAAATTTATATATCACTCATATTAGGCAAACAAGTTAGCGTTAGCTTTTCTCCCTTGAGTTTTCCATTTTAAATTCCACTTTGAACCATTATGTAACCCTTTTGTTATAAAATGAGTGTAGAACCCTTAAATAACCTTTTTTAATAGTGTGTCATCCTGTTTTTTAACTTGTATTTTCTAGCAAAGGCCCATCATGCATTAAAATGAGTTTAGAACCCTTAAAAAAAACTTTTTTAAGAGTTTTTCATCCTGTTTTTTAACTTGTATTTTCTAGCAAAGACCCATCATGCATTAAAATGAGTTTAGAACCCTTAAAAAAACTTTTTTAAGAGTTTTTCATCCTGTTTTTTAACTTGTATTTTCTAGCAAAGACCCATCATGCATTAAAATGAGTGTAGAACCCTTAAATAACATTTTTTAAGAGTGTGTCATCCTGTTCTTTAACTTGTATTTTCTAGCAAAGAACCATCATGTAATAAAATGAGTTTAGAACCCTTAAATAAAAAAAATTAGGAGTGTGTCATCCTGTTATTTAATATGTATTTTCTAGCAAATACCCATCATGTATTAAAATGAGTCTAGAACCCTTAACTAACCTTTTTTGAGAGTTTGTCATCCTGTTTTTTAACTTGTATTTTTTTAGCAAAGACCCATCATGCATTAAAATGAGTTTAGAACCCTTAAATAACTTTTTTTAATAGTGTTTCATTATGTTCTTTAACTTGTATTTTGTAGTTAAAGACCTATCATGCATTAAAATGAGTTTAGAACCCTTAAATAAAAAAATAAATAAGAGTGTGTCATCCTGTTTTTTAACTTGTATTTTCTAGCAAAGACCCAGCATGCATTAAAATGAGTTTAGAACCCTTAAATAACCTTTTTTAAGAGTTTGTCATCCTGTTCTTTAACTTGTATTTTCTAGAAAAGACCCATCATGCATTAAAATGAGTCTAGAACCATTAAATAACTTTTTTTTAATAGTGTGTCATCCTGTTATTTAATATGTATTTTCTAGCAAAGACCCATCATGTAATAAAATGAGTTTAGAACCCTTAAATAACTTTTTTTAATAGTGTTTCATCCTGTTCTTTAACTTGTATTTTGTAGTTAAAGACCTATCATGCATTAAAATGAGTTTAGAACCCTTAAATAAAAAAAAATAGGAGTGTGTCATCCTGTTATTTAATATGTATTTTCTATCAAAGACCCATCATGCATTAAAATGAGTTTAGAAACCTTAAATAACCTTTTTTAATAGTGTGTCATCCTGTCCTTTAATATGTATTTTCTAGCAAAGACCCATCATGTATTAAAATGAGTCTAGAACCCTTAAATAACCTTTTTTAAGAGTTTGTCATCCTGTTTTTTAACTTGTATTTTTTAGCAAAGACCCATCATGCATTAAAATGAGTTTAGAACCCTTAAATAACTTTTTTTTTAATAGTGTTTCATTCTGTTCTTTAACTTGTATTTTCTAGTTAAAGACCTATCATGCATTAAAATGAGTTTAGAACCCTTAAATAAAAAAATAAATAAGAGTGTGTCATCCTGTTCTTTAACTTGTATTTTCTAGCAAAGGCCCATCATGCATTAAAATGAGTTTAGAACCATTAAATAACATTTTAAAAAGTGTGTCATCCTGTTCTTTAACGTGTATTTTCTAGCAAAGAACCATCATGCATTAAAATGAGTTAAGAACCTTTAAATAACCTTTTTTTTAAGAGTTTGTCATCCTGTCCTTTAACTTGCATTTTCTAGAAAAGAACCATCATGTATTACAATGAGTGTAGAACCCTGGAAGAACCTTTATTATAGTGTTAACCATGTTGTGCTTTGGTGCATTTCTCTGAACACTGTGCTTTTTGTACCATTTGCCAGCTACTGTTCTTCCTCCAGTCATCCTCGTTAAGTAGTTAATTGCTGAGGCCCTGAGCAGTGCTGAGCACTGTTATAATAATATATTAATGTAATATTGTGGCGTTAGCCCGGAGCTGTGCGCTGGACGCTGGGCTGTGTGATATCTGTCTCTCTCGCTGAAGACTGTCCGAGTATAATTGTGTGCCTCTGAGCGCTGATGGTCGTTTGTCATGGTGGCTGAACATCTCTGTAATGATGTGCTTTTCAGTGTTTTGGGAAGGACGCGGGAACAGGCTGCTGGGAGCGCTGGGAGTGAGTGCTGGGCTCGGGTGATAATGTATGATGTATGTTACGTGTTAAACGCTGGGAAAAACAGGGGCCACAGATACGGCCGAGCCGATCAGACAGCCGGGGCGGATCAGACAGACGCTCATTGATGAGTTCATCCGACGCACTCGAGTGGATTTATCGACCTCACTCTCACAGGTTCGCGGGTTCACATCCACATGTTGCACCTCATGAGCTTCGTGACCTACGAGGCTTCGGTTTTTCTCAGTTAATGCCATGGAATGGGTTGCCAGTCACTTTACGTTACAAGTGGTAGGCTGGCCTGTCTGATGTCCGTTGTTCATTTAGAGTCAGTATAATCTGATTGTTTTAGATAAATGAGAGGCCATGTTTTACCTCAGACTAATTTGTTGTGTTGTTTTTGCACTGCAGACGAACCAGAATGTGGCTCAGTTGATCCAAAATTAAAACCACCTCTTATAGTCTGACTAAATTTTGATTCTTTGGTCTGGATTAGGGTTAGGTTTATGGATTATGGATTATGGTGCCATATTAACCACCCCTAATTATCACATTAGAGAACTGCATTTTTGCTGTTTTTAGCAAAAGAAAAATTCACACTGTTCTCATTTCCCATTATATATCTACTAAAGACAGATTATTTCTGTCCAGTATCATTTATTTTACTTTAATCCTGATATTTGAAGTGCGTTATTAGTATCATGAAATTCTGGATCATTGCCTCTGTTGCAAATCTGTTAATATCTCAGTTAGGGATGTGCCGTATCATTTGTTGCTGTAGTGTGTTCTCGAATAGTTATTCGTTTTTTTATTCAGTCACATCACCAAGAGTATCGTTATCGCAAAAAAACCATCAAATATCGTGATATTATTTTAGGGGCATATCGCACACCCCTAATTATGGTCCACAGCATCTTTCGCACCTGCTATGTTGGTTCAGACACAGAGATGCTACCAGCTGGACCAGCTGGGATCACTAACAGGAACTTGTGTAGGAGCATGTGTTTGAGTTATATAAAATAAAAAAGTTAATGCAATAAAGGTTCCAAACTAATTGCATCCATTAACATGTTATTTTTTTTTATGCAAATTAATCACATTACCAAGTTTGCCCCAAACTTCCTGCCATAATTCACTCTTTTTACAGAGGTTTGTGACACATTAGCAGTTTTTATTTATCCACATAAACACGGTGTTACTACTATCAAGTTGTTATTGCTGAAATATGGACTGAATCTTTTTCCTTCTCTCTCTGTGGAATATGGAGCTACACTTGCAATGTTTTTACTCGGGTTCGATGGTAATGCTCTGTGTTAAACTTTTTCTCAGCACATTAAAAGATGCTTAATTAAAAAAGCAGCTATATTTATATATTTTTTTATAATAATTAATCACAGAATATTATTATATTAAGTGATTTATGACATAATATAAATATACAAAAAAATCCATTCTGCCAATCTAACACTTTACAATTACATTATCAACTTATCATACAATAAATAAACATGACCTGGGTAATATTTGATAATTGTGATATTTTCTGTTTAGTGTTTATTTGTATGTTTGTACATATATATGTAACAGTGAACAGTATTTTAGCCAGTCATGCAATAACCAATGCTTTAATAACTGCAACTCCATATACACAATGTGGAAAGCAGTAGGTGAATAAAAAAGTATATATTTCCCAACCTATGATTATTTAAGCAATAATATGCAAGAGGCAGTTCTATAACTTGTAATATTGGCACTTCTGTGCTGCGGTTATAGGCACGAGGTCGCAGGCCGAGTGTTGAGATTAAGAGGATGAAAAAATATAATCTGTTTGGATATACACGCCGCAAGTTAAAATAGTTCCATTGCTGCTCTGTTTGTAGCTGTGCTGTTTGGCTTGTAAGCGCTGCATTGTTGCTTGTATGTGGCAGAGTAATACATGGATAGCTTCAGTTAAAGTGCATTACCGGCTGATAGCGGCACTCATAGAACTCCTCTCAGCCAATCACATTCAAGGGTCAGAACTAACTGTGGTATAATTAAAGTTTTGTTGTCTTTAAAAAGGTATAATTGCTTTGTTATACTATTCTATTATCATTATGTCAGTTTGATTTAAATTGTCTTAAAATGACAATCATATTATTTATCGCAATAATTTCTGGGACAATATATCGTCCACAAAAAACAGGCCTACTAACGAGTGGATTCGGTTTATAGACTCTTTAGGTTCACGTGTGCAGTCTATATTCACCACAAGCCTATACACACTCTCTCACACTAAAAGAGTGAGTTCACCCCAGCTGACAGGAGTTCTCTCTCGCTGGCGTTTGCACCTTTTAATTAGTGCCTAATGACTTGCGCTGAGCTGAGAGATGCTGAGATCCTGCGAGGGCTTCGCTAAGTACACATCTGGATCTGGAAGTCTTTGTCTGCCGGTGGTTAAAGTTGGTTAAAGAACGAATATAACATGGTAACAGAGCTTAATTAGAACGGTTCTCATCGTTTATTCTTCACGGATCATTACACAGCAATTACAGCTCGGCAATCAAACGGACCGCGTTCAGATTTTCACTCCTCTTTTATTCTCTCACTCATTAAACACATTCTTTACTCTCAGCCTCTGTTCATCTCTCCCTCGCTCTGATCTCGGGTCAGGTCAGGGTTTGGACGGTGGAGTTTGGTCAGCTGCTCTGGAGCTCGTTAGACGGGCTAGTTACAGTACTTGTATTGTGAAAGAGGTCGCGTCCCATTTCACTGATGTGAGGCGTTTATGACACAGCCTACAGTTACATATGGCTGAGGCTTTTGTAAGATTAGATTTTTAGATTTAAACTTAATTAGAAACCAGTAAGTTGCTAAGTGCTTGCTTTCTTATTTCAAGTGGTTGCTATGGTGTTGCTAAGGGCTTGCTTTGGTATTCCAGGTGGTTGCTATGGTGCCCAATTTTGTTGCAAAACTAAACTGGAAACCAGAAAGATGCTAGGCGGTTGATCTGTGGTTGCTATGGTACTCCAGGCATTTTCCATGATGTCCTAAGCTGGTTGTTATTGTGTTGCTAAGTGGCTGCTGTGGTATTCCAGGCGTTTTCCATGATGTCCTAAGCTGGTTGTTATTGTGTTGCTAAGTGGCTGCTGTGGTATTCCAGGCGTTTTCCATGATGTCCTAAGCTGGTTGTTATTGTGTTGCTAAGTGGCTGCTGTGGTATTCCAGGCATTTTCCATGATGTTCTAGGCTGGTTAATATTGTGTTGCTAAGTGGCTGCTGTGGTATTCCAGGTGTTTTCCATGATGTCCTAAGCTGGTTGTTATTGTGTTGCTAAGTGGCTGCTGTGGTATTCCAGGCATTTTCCATAATGTTCTAGGCTGGTTAATATTGTGTTGCTAAGTGGCTGCTGTGGTATTCCTGGCGGATTTGCTGTTTTTCCCTATAAAATGTATTAGGTTCCGAATGTTTGCCTTCTTCTTCTTTGTCACAATGATTTAAACACCCAACCAACCAGATAGGGTACCACATCATGCACTTAACAACCAACTTAGACACCATAGCAACCATCTATGATAACAACTCTGTTAATCTATGTAATATGGATGCCTTTTTTACACTGGATGCATTGTCCAACAAAAGTGTAAATGTAAAATATATAATTTTGAAATGAACTGGAAGCATTAATAGCTAGCGTTGTTGCCGAGATGGTTGTGGTTATGTATATATTATGTGTTGAGGGTGGTGAATATGGCAGTAGAGCATGTTCTGAATACACAAACTACTGCTGTTCTGTATCTGTCACTTACAGAGCACAGATTATCCACTGTTCCAGTCCAAATGCCACAAAATTCATTGGACATCATCCGACATGCTTCATAGGGTTTTCATGACCGTGACATTGCGTAGTTGTGTAATATCACTAATGCTGTAGAATAAGCAGTGCAGTCGGACATGGGAGCGTATACAAGCGGGTAATTGTGAGCTGAGAATCAGTGTAGGAAAGTGTGTGTGTGAATGTGTGTGTATCTTTTTTAGAGGGGAAAAGCCCATCCTTTTGTGTGCTGTCCTGCTGAAGAGGTTGAGGATTCTGGGTAGAGGGGTTTAATGGATGAAGGCCTTTCAAAGCAAATATTTAGGCTACAGCTTCTGAAAGCCCCCCACCACCCAATCTCTTCTATTCAGAACTATATATATATATAGAGGAGATGGATGATCAGATCACAAGCCATCAAACCAAGCTGAACTGCTCAAAGTTTTGCACCAGTAGTAAACGCATAAAGTTATCCAAAAGCAGTGTGTAAGACTGGTGGAGGAGAACATGCCAAGATGCATGAAAACTGCGATTAAAAACCAGGGTTATTCCACCAAATATATACCAAGATTTCTGAACTCTTAAAACTTTATAAATATGAACTTGTTTTCTTTGCATTATTTGAGATCTGAAAGCTCTGCATCTTTTTTGTTATTTCAGCCATTCCTCATTGTCTGCAAATACATGCACTAAAT
The DNA here is from genome assembly GCF_023375975.1 of Astyanax mexicanus. Classification (NCBI taxonomy): domain Eukaryota; kingdom Metazoa; phylum Chordata; class Actinopteri; order Characiformes; family Acestrorhamphidae; genus Astyanax; species Astyanax mexicanus. The sequence goes on along the minus strand of NC_064431.1, from coordinate 18,812,436 downwards.
GACAATATTTTTTTATTTGGAATTTGGGAGAAATGTTGTCTGTAGTTCATAGACTTAAACAACAATGTTCATTTTACTCAAATGTATACCTATGAATAGCACAATCAGAGACACTGTTTCAGAAACTGATGTGGTCTCTTTTTTTTTCCAGAGCAATTGTCACGTCTCTAGGATCTCCTCTCACACACCCAAACTCTATTTCCCAAAATCCCACTGGAGATGACGTCACCGTCAGCCGCTCACTCTCACCCAATCGCGTTACGCTCCCACCTGTATTCTAAGAAGTTCCGGTTCATAGTAATTCTAGGTTTTGTATATATAGGGTTCTGTTAGCGTCTGTCCGTTGCGAGGTATTGCCGACTCATGTTGCGTACTGAGCATTTTTCCAAACCCTTTTCTGTCTGCCCTTTTGTTACGACTCTTTTTCCTGTATTACGGATTTTGCCTTTTGTCTTTGCCCTTATCGGATTTGTTGAATTATCGGACTGTCTCTCTGGCTTTGGATCTTGGACTGTTTTCTGTACTACGATTCCTGCTTCCAGTGTGAGTGTTATTCAACCTGTTCTCTGGCTGTGGTATTCTGTTTACAACTCTGTAAATAAACCCGTCTTTACCTTTTACTCGGCGTGCGTCGATCCTATCTGTCTGGCGTTACAACAATATAAATATATTTATATATAATAGACTTTGTGTGTTAGACAATTGTTTTTTTTTGTAAAAATTGCCATCTAAAAGCTGTTAAAAACCACTTTATACTTTATGTTTTTCATTTACATAGTTTTTCATAAAGTCATATGGGACTGATGTAGGGATTCATTGATGTGGGCATAACTTTATTGCTTTAAAACTAATAAAAAAAGAAAAATTGGCTTAAATCAATAGATTCAAAAGTAGTATGGCCAGCGTTGACCAACTGTAATAGTGTGGCCATTGTCACTTGGTCCTTTTTCGGCATACAATAAATACATCAGCAAATATCTGTTTGAAATATCAGTCGATCGGCCGATATCAATATAATTCTGATATCATCATGCATGCGTACTGTGCATTCTTGTCGTTTTAATGTGATTCTTCCATAATAACTTTTACAAATATCCTCTTATGATTTTAGCATAATTTAGTTGTGAGCATGCTATTGCGTTACTTTTGTGTTAATCACTGCTCACAAGATAACACCTCACACATTATACAAGTGTGGGCATTTTGATACACATTGTCACATTTGTAGAAAGAAGAAGTCATAGAATGCTAATATCACCACCCACAGTGGACAAACAGAGCAGTAAATGGTAATAATGGTGACCGGCAGCATTTGGTTAAAATTGTCCATGTGATCAGACAAGTGAAATCATCACATCCACATTCAATGCAGGAAACCACACACACACACACACTCATATCGCACAGATCAGTGCAGTGATTCTTAGCTTAAATGGGACTTGGGGCAAAAGTCATGGGACACAGTACTAGTTCCTGTCTTATGCTGTGAAACAGTGGTGTTTTATTTTATATTATTTATTTATTATGCACCTAACTGTGTAAGTAATTGCCTTTTAATAGCATAGAAAATAAATTATACACTATTAAAGGGTTAATGACCTCATAAGCTTAGGTAAATAGAAAAAATATTTAAAAATACCAATATAATGCCAATATACCAATAATATTAATATATCAGCCTTTGTTTGTGTCAACACTGGCGATGCATTTTTGCTGCCTATGTGGCTCCCAGCGATCCTCAGCCTAAATAGAGACTTTCTCAGCAGAATAAATGTTATATGCAGCAATGCATTTACAAAAATGCTCAGTAGCGTTCTTTTTATAAAGTTTTTTTTATAAAGAAATCGTCCAGCTAGAGGTCACAGCGCTCCTCTGCTGCTCGTTAAGCACTCGTCAGGCCTACAGGAAAGACTGGAGTCTTACTGAGAGAAGATATGAGCATTTATAGTTGAAGAGAATATAGGCCAGATGTTCTAATCCCTGGCACTGGCACAGTTGTTGGCGCAGTTGGCCCTAAAGCTGTATACAGGGCTGCCTATTTACACTATATGTATAGATTGTGTGTGGGGGTATGTGTAACTGTGTCATCATACATTTCCCAGTATGTATAGTCTAATACTCACTCACACACTTAGATTTACACTAGTGTAAATAATCAGAATACTACTAAATCTATTACTGAGTGCAGGAAATCATATCTAGGCCACAGTTAAGCCAGGGAGTGAAGCCCTGAGGTGTTTTGTGAATATAGAAATATGTATAAATGTATGAGAGTATTTATATTCTCACTGTTTATCCATCTTTACTAGTGTGTGTTTTTTAAAAATCTTGTCAGAACTTGTTTTGTGGTTGCAATTTGATAAGCTTTTACTATGCTAAAAATGCACTGAATGTTCAATATGTAATTGAAATATGAATAAAAAAGGCAGAAAATTTATCACAAAAACAAAATGTAATAAAAACTATTAAAAAATATATATATTTAGCCTATTTAATTTATGCAACCGTGAATTTAATTCACAAAATTAGTAAAACCACTCAATTATTATTATTATTTCTTTTTTTTTTACAGTGTTTGACCTTTGGACTTATGTTTAATTTTCTTCAGAATTTGGAATAAGTTTCATTTTCAGTTCAAAAGTTTCATTTTGTTCAATTTTGTTAAAAGCTGGTGTCTGTAAGTTTTGGGATTTGAGAGTTTTCCCTCTCTGAGAATGGGTAATTGCACCGAGTATGCGGAAAAATCATTTTAAACTGGGCGGGTGTGATGCGTTCTCCTTTCAGAGCAAATGAATCCGATTCCAGGTTATGTTCAGTCAGAGAGAGAGAGAGAGAGAGAGAGAGAGAGAGAGCGCTCAGTCAGAAACTTCGCTTCTTATTATTTCTTTGTTTTTACTATGAGTGAATGAGCTACTGAGCTCTGAGTTTCCTCTTCTGAAGTCCCCAATGCTCCACCAGCCGTTTGCGTTTAGTAAAACTGAGCCAGATCCTCTTTTAGAGGCTCTACGTGTGACGTAAGTATGTAAAGACGCGTGACGTGGCCAAAAGAAGAACTCCCGTGAAAACCGACCCGACAGCCCAGTTTTTAGAATTAATATATTAGGCTTAGCAGGGATGGTGGTTCCAGCACACTGGTACCATTAAACACAATATTTTATCCATATTCTTTTACACTCAGAAATGCTTTAGAAACTGAATAATACGGACTGACACTTTAAAAATGTTTATTTTAGTGCATGTCTACACTGTATCCTTAGCAAAACACTGCTAATAAAATTGTACACTTTTCCTAGCTTAAATGTGGATTTTAGCAGTATTTAGTAGTAATTTGGACTGAGCTGAATCTGCTTTTAAATCAGCCGAATCTGCTGGAAAAGAATAACTTTTTTAAACAGCTGAATTCTCAAAAAAAAAAAAAAACTTTCAAACAAACTGAATCTGCTGAAATAAAAATATCACTTTTCAAACAGCTGAATTTGCTTAAAAATTCACTTTTAAATCAGTCAAATTTGCAAAAAAAAAAATCACATTTAAACCAGGTAAATATGTTGAAAAAAAATCACCTTTAAAACAGCCAAATCTGCTGAAAATTTTACTTTTAAACCAGCTCAATACAGAAAATTTCACTTTTAATTCAGTCAAATCTGATAAAAAAGTCACTTTTAAACCAGCTGGATCGGCTGAAAATGTCACATTTGAATCAGAGAAATCTCTTTTTTAGCAGATTCACTTAAAGTATGTATATTTTAGCTGGTACTTGGATGTCTGATGGTCTAAGCTGTTCTTTAAAGGTACTGGAAGTTGAAAAGCTGAGGAAACCCATGATAAAAACTAATATCCTGTGCTAGTAAGCTACCTCTTGACCAATAGATAATCAGTTACTGTACCTCATGCAGTTATTTATTAAGTTGGAAAAAAGTAAGCAATTATATTATTTTGTCATATTTTTAGAAGAATAACTGAAAACATACTTAAATGTGGTATATCATGATATATATATTGTTATCGTGATATAAAAAATTCCATATTGTGATATATGATTTTTCCAAAATATCACACTGGACTGTGTACCTGAGAGCGCAGGCGAGTATAACCAGTGTGATATTGTTTGTTCTCTGCGCAGAGTGAATGTGGGTTATGACTCAATGTTAACCTGCACAGGGTCACATCCCCCAGGGCAGCACAGCAAGGTGGGTTTGAGTTGTGGTTCAGTGAGGCATGAGGACGATGTAAGCAGGTCACAGTGTGACCAATAGACCCTGAGATGACATCAATTTGCTGTAAGATGGAGTCGTCCGTCGTCGAGCTGAAGCCTGGAATTCATCTTGTTCTTTGTTTCTTTGTCTCTGCCTGCGATGTGTTCCTCACACCGGCCAATCCCAGGCCTTAAACACATGGTATTTAACTGAACTGTAGCGATTGAATATCAATAAGCAGGAGTATTATTCTAATGCGCATATATTATCAAATCCATCTCTTCATCCCGTGCAGTGATGACCCCCTGCCATCTGAAGCAGGATCAGATGGAGGGGGGGGGGGGGGGCTGTGAGGAGGACGGGGAGGGGAATTCTTGAGGTGTTTGGGTGGGAAGACTCAAATCTCAGACTGGCTGCAGGGCTTCGTAAAAACTACCAAATTCAGGATTTTCACAGATTTCTCATGGGGAAAAGTTGTATTAATAATAATTTATTATTTTTTGTTTAGACAAAATAGTTGTCCAAATAGTTGTGGACACCCCACAGATTGAATAGTCCCTCTCGTAGAGAAATACTGTTAAAAGAATAGGTAAATAGAATAGGTAAGTAAATATAAAGCTATTTTTGGACAGGATTTGGAGTTGTGGATGAGAGTCTTTCCATTTTAGTTACTATATAATTCGAACACACAAGCTGTCCCTTACACTTTTGTCAAAATTTCTTGATGACTGGACCAATATAAATCTTTTTGTCTCTCGTATTTTTTGGATATACATGTCTTTCACTGGACATTGGACATCGATATAGTTTATTTTACACAAACGTTCAGGTTCAGTATTTTATTATTATTTTTTTTCTGATTTGATTTGATTTTTCAAAATTTCTGTAAATCACCTAAAAATGTCACTTTTCAACCAGCTGCACTTTTAAACCAACTGAATCCACTGAACAATTCACTTTTAAACCAGCTGAATCTGCTGAAAAATACTCTTTTAAACCAACTGATTCTGCTTAAAATTACTCTTTTAACCCAGATGAATTTGCAGAAAAAAAAAACATTTTAAATCAGCTGAATTTGCAGAAAAATTCACCTTAAACCAGCTGAGTCTGCTGAAAATTCACTTTTAAACCAGCTGAATCTGCTGAAAAATACTCTTTTAAACCAACTGATTCTGCTTAAAATTACTCTTTTAACCCAGATGAATTTGCAGAAAAAAAAAACATTTTAAATCAGCTGAATTTGCAGAAAAATTCACCTTAAACCAGCTGAGTCTGCTGAAAATTCACTTTTAAACCAGCTGAATCTGCTGAAAATTCACTTTTAAACCAGCTGAATCTGCTGAAAATTCACTTTTAAACCAGCTGAATCTGCTGAAAATTCACTTTTAAACCAGCTGAATCTGCTCTTAAATCAGCCGAATCTGCTGAAATAAAAATAACACTTTTCAAACAGCTGAATTTGCTTATAAATTCACTTTTAAATCAGTCAAATCTGAAAAAAAAAACACTTTTAAACCAGGTGAATATATATAAAAAAATCACTGTTAAACCAGGTGAATATATTGAAAATTTCATGTTTAAACCAGCTAAATTTTAATTCAGTGAAATCTGATAAAAGTCACTTTTAAACCAGCTGGATCGGCTAAAAATGTCACATTTAAATCAGAGAAATCTATTTTTTAGCAGATTCACACAAAATATGTATATTTTTGCTGATACGTGGATGTCTGATGTTTGATTAAGGCACCCCACAGATTTATTTTGCTTCACATGCCCAATTTGTTTCAGTGTTACACTGAAATAAATCCAAAATCTTACAACAAAAACATATGATCATATAAAAAAAGTAAAAAAAAAAAAAACTGGTTAATTGGAGTGTGCTGGTTCTGTACAGCTTGTTGACACAATAAGTATAGGATGTAATGCATGGTTAATGAGAATGTTTTTTTTTTTTCTGAAATTTTTGGTTTCTGAAGATCAGACCTCTCCATAAAAGCTCAGGCTCCAAGCTGTGGCACTAGTGTGACAGTAACACTGGTCTCATGGTAAAGCCATATGGACGCTTTCTCCTGCCTGTGTTGTCCCGATGCCATCTGTAGGTCACGGATATCATGGGCTGGGTCTCGGTTACAGCTTCTGCCTGGGCCAAGAATCTGTGGCTGCTTTGGTTATGTGGTTAATCTGGGTCGGTGTTTTAATGCCTGCGTGAGCCTAGAATCAACACAAAAGATAGACGAGTGCCGCCGAGCCCAAATTAGCTGCGGGAGCCATTATGTAGCTGATAGATTTCTGAGGATTTAATTAATGGATTTGTCAGCAGCTCCAGTCTAACCCGTCTTCCATCAGCCCCTCACTCTAAACACGTCCATACAGAGCACGGGCACCGCGGGGGTCCCGGGGGGGCTGTATTCCCACCACTTTGCTTGCCAGCTCTCCATACGCGTGAGGAGAAAGTGGTGGAAAGGCAAAAACGGAAGGAGGGGCAGGGGGGGGATACCCTCGTCCCGGGGGGTGCCACAGCACAGCCAAACCCATCAGGATTCCCAGAATGCCTCTAATCACCACGGTAACCCCGGGCAGATGGGCTCGTACAAATTAGGCCCGCCAGCTATTTCTATAAGCCTTCCCGTCTCGCTAACGCTAAGCTAAACTAGCATTCATTAGCGTGTTTTCTTTGATTACTCTTAGCCACGTTTCGGCTGAGCGTTTTTCTTTTTCTTCGTTTTTTTTTCTTTAAAAGCGAATAAAATTAGCGCTTTTTGTCTTTCTAACAAGATCCGAAGCACGCGTCTAGATTTTCGTAATGCGGACGACATTAGCGGTCCTTACAGAATCTGGATCAGTCCAGACCCCTCGCCGCTTTCATCATTAGTGGAGCTCAGGGCTTCAGACGGGCATCAGGGAGCGTTAAATATTCATGCTTGGCCCATGCATGACCCTACTGTATATCCACATATGGAAAACATACAGCTTAGCGTTCACACGGAGAGGCAATATGCTACAGCTGCTGCTCTATATAAATCCTCTCCTCCTCAGCCACATTCTGATCATCTGCTTGTCTTAAAAATACATATTATACCACAGTAAGTTCCAACCCTGCAATGTGATTGGCTGAGAGGCGTTATATGAGTGCCATTATTAGCAGATAATGCACTGTAACCGAAGCTCTCCATGTATTAATCTGCCACATACAGGTAACCTAGCTACGATGTTTGTAAGCAACGCTTACAAACCAAATACAAACCGAATGCGATGTCTTAATTTATACACCACTGGGAGCTGCTGGATCCCATAGAGGCACAGTGAAGAAGCGCCATGCTTTCTATATATATATATAATAGGCGGCGCAGGCAAAGACACGGTCCACACAAATAAATAAGCCCAGCGATTAACAAAAATGCATTATTACACACATTATCAGCCACCAATATCAGGTTAAGGGTTGTTCTTTTTAAAATAAAAGCTTAAGTGTGTATATTTTCAAGTTAATAAAGTGTTTTTTATAGGGTTTTTGTGTTTTAGGTCTTTAGTTGAAATTAGTTGAGAAGCAAGGGATTAAAAAGTGCGTTTGTCAGCGTAATCCAGCATAGCACATATGAGGGCACATTATTACTATTATAAGATATTGATCATTGATTTGTGCATCATTACATCCTACATTAAACTACATTAAAGAGATTCTGCTATTTTAAGGTAGCACATGATCATTGTGCTGCAGATTTGTGTCTTTATCAGTGATGAGAAGAAGTTCTTCTCAACCTCACACACACACACACACACCTACACACACTCCACTCACAATCTTTTGATGGGGTTTGTTCCTCTGTTATCACGTCCACTGGGACAAACCTCACACACACACAAAAACACACACACTCCTCACCCGATGCTGTTGCTAAGGAGCCCTAGCGACCAGGTCCGCCTCTATTGGCCAGGGTGGAGCCTGGGGTGAAGGGGGTCGCAGGATGTGTGAGATGTGGTTCAGATAATCAGACTGTGTGTTCTGTGTTTTTACTGTTTTTAAAGCATGGAGGGGGTGGGGAGTTTACACGCAGATGGGAGAAAAGAGTGAAATCAGACACTGCAGGTTTATTTGTGTTGTTTGGGAATGGAATCTGATTTATGTGCTAAAGATAGATGTTTTTTTTAGATGTGATGTAATACAGTCACAGATTATATTGACTAAAGGAACTACTGTAGTTTGATAAGCACATATTGTACTGTAAAAAGTGTCTAATTTTGATTTTGAGGCAATTTAAAGCTGTGGTTCCCACCTGTGATGTTGGAGAACTTCTTATTTTAGTGGTTTATCGCTCTTTCACACTCTTTCACTTAGAAAGGGATGGATAATTAGCCAATTATCTGGATCAGGTGCAATGAGAGCAGGAAATGTAAATAAAAGTGGTTATTATTTGGTGATAATTGGGGATAATTGGTGATATTAGCATAAACAAAATTTTTAAATTTTGTATTTTTCATTATTTCATTTTAAGGAAAGTTGTATTTCCAGAAAATAAAACCTTTATTATTAAAAAAATAAAAAACAAAAGTCATAAGCATAACATAGTATAGTAGAAAAGAGCTGGGTGGGGAAATAGTGGTTTTTGATTGGTTGAGTAGTGGTCTGGGTTTTAAATATTTCAGTTAACACAGTGGTTCTGTCTGGACATGAAGCAGACAGATAAAAACAAGCCGTCTAATAGGCCGACCAGCGTCCTATCTCCATGCAGGAAGAGCCCTGAGCTGAACTGAAGAAACCATGACCTCAATAATGAGGATCTCATTTAGGTAGAAAGTGACAAATTCATTACCCAGGCTACATCAGGTGTATCAGCTTCATTAGTACAGTAAATAATGCTGTGTTCCATTTATCTCGGACATCGAAGGTTGGAGCTGAGAATGACTTCACACTTAAGTTTACTGTATTCGGCTGCGGCTATGATCGTGAGATCGCATGTTCGAATCCCAGTCATACAGCTTGCCATCAGCTGCCGGAGCCCTAAGAGAGCACAATTGGCCTGGCTCTTTCTGGGTGGGTAGTTGGCTCACTCTCCCCTGATTGCTTCAAGGGGTGATGTCAATCAGCACAAGGCGTCTGTGAGCTGATGTATCAGAACCGAGTTGCTAGCTACGCAATGTTGCATCGAAAAGGTTAAAAAAAGGCATGTGCTAGACTTCATCTTCCTGGTGTTGTGGCATCACTAGTGATGAGAGATATACAGCTGACTAGCAGCTGAATGGGTGGAACTTGAATTGACGTAGCTACATATACCCAGTTTTAAACTAGCTGTCACTAGTCTAGTCAGCCAGTCCTGCCTCTAAGTATCAAAGACCAGTCAGTGCAGAGTTATGTTCCCCAAGTATCATCTTTCACCATCTTTTTTAAAGAATTTAAGGCCTCGCAATGCATTCTCAATGGGTTCTGGGAGGGCTCACACAACCTTAAATCAGGACAAGGTTACGTAAAAAAAATACGCAAGTTGGGCGGGGGTGGGGAAGATTGGTGGCTTAATTAATTAATATATATACAGCTCTGGAAAAATAAAGAGACCACTTCAGTTTCTGAATTAGTTTGTCTGATTTTGCTATTTATAGGTATATATTTGAGTAAAATGAACATTGCTGTTTTATTCTATGAACTACGGACAACATTTCTCCCAAATTCCAAATAAAAATATTGTCATTTAGAGCATTTATTTGCAGAAAATGAACATTTTCAGACCTCAAATAATGCAAAGAAAACAAGTTCATATTCATAAAAAAGTTCAAAAATCAATATTTGGTGGAATAACCCTGCTTTTCAATCACAGTTTTCATTCATCTTGGCATGTTCTCCTCCACCAGTCTTACACACTGCTTTTGGATAACTTTATGCCACTCCTGGGGCAAAAATGTAAGCAGTTCAGCTTGGTTCGATGGCTTGTGATCATCCATCTTCCTCTTGATTATATTCCAGAGCTTTTCAATTTGGTAAAATCAAAGAAACGCAGCTATCATCATCTCAGTCATTCCACAGCTGTATAAGGGCCTGATCAAAGTCTAAGTAAGGGCAGAACTGGGCCATGAATCATTCTCTATCTGGGTCATTATGGTGTTAATGGCAGTACTTCAACTGCAGCAGCTGGATGTAAAGATTAATAAGCTATATAATGTGAAGCATCCATTACAGACACACATATTGTCTTAATCTTCAGAGACGTGCTATTTTTCATTCGGGGATGGTATCAGTTGGGCTGTTAGATTTTGTGTTGTGTTGTCTGAGTGTTTTGACGGAGAGCCACGACCCAGATCCCGTCTCCTTGCCTCAAGGACCCCCGTCCACCCCCCCGATTGTCTGGTCGTCGCTGTACATCACTGCAGCTGGCAGCTTCCGGTGCTGTACCCAGACAGCGCCCCTCTCATCGTCCTCGCTGATGAACTGAGCGCTGTCAGGCGGCGCGGGAGTGATGAAGGAGACGTGCTGGGAGAAGTGGGTTCCGGGGGTGTGGGCTGGGTTTCTTTCAGTGAGGCGGCGCCCAATTGATTTGGATTTGATGTCTGGAAAGTTCTCAGTCACGAAGAAGACTTTTTTTTTAGGTAAATAATGACAGCGGCTGTGTGATGAAGAGCACTGGGACTGAGAACTGGCAGGTTTTCAGTTCAGTTATTTTGTGTTTAAAGTTCTATTTATCAGAGACTGTTTATCGGATTATAATTATTGATGTAAACTGTAAACTGCTGTGGAGTTAACAAGCAGCCCTCCAGTCCCTCTAGTGATGGGCTGATAAACTCTGTTTATTTCCAGTCCGATTCTGGAATGCAACTGCTGATACCTTTTTTAATTCATTTAATTGTATAACACTTTTGATTATTGTCATTATTATAGTTGGCATTGTCTTAGGGTTAAATCATAGGATTAAGAAAGCGCAGGACTTCCTTATTAGGAGAGAAAAATGAAGAAATTCACTGAATTTAAATACACTCCAAAGCAATTTAGCAAATTTTATGTAAAAATAAATGTTTAGACTTTGGGTTTCTACTGAAGTTTGTCACGTTTCTGGACAGCATAAATGAGAGTGCTGCCTACTATGGTCTTCCTGCCTGTTTGCAAGCATTCTAGCTAACTCCTAGTACATTTTCAAGTGAATTTTCAAGCTCTGGAAAAAAATAAGAGTCCACTTCAGTTTCTGAATCAGTTTCTCTGATTTTTTTTTATTTATAGGTTTATATTTAGTAAAATGAACATTGTTGTTTTATTCTACAAACTACAGACAACATTTCTCCCAAATTCCAAATAAAAAGATTGTAATTTAAATCATTTATTTGCAGAAAAAGAGAAATGTCTGAAATAACAAAAAAAAAAAGATGCAGAGCTTTCAGACCTCAAACAATGCAAAGAAAACAAGTTCATATTCATAAAGCTTTAAGAAAGTTTTAGAAATCAATATTTAGTGGAATAACCCTGGTTTTTAATCACAGTTTTCATGCATCTTGGCATCATGTTCTCCTCCACCAGTCTTACACACTGCTTTTGGATAACTTTATGCCTGCACGCCTGGTATGATGGCTGTGACCATCCCTTAAAATATGAGAGAAAGGTTGTCTAGTTTATAGAATAAAACAACAACGTTCATTTTATTCAAACATAAACCTATAGCAATAGCAAAATCAGAGAAACTGAAGTGAGAACAGAAGAGAATGCTGCACTGACCTGTGGGATATATGTGTGGGGTTTCCTGCATTGATTGTGGACATCGCCAGTTACCTTCACTGCCATCCACTGCACTGTCCACTTAGGGTGGTAGTATCGCATCTATTCTATGACTTTTGGCATGTTGGTGTTTTATATTCTTTTCATTCCCAGATCAGTTCATTCCTAAAATCACTAAAATGTCTAATAAATGTAGGCGAAAGATAAGTGTTTTTAATAAATTGGCAACTTAATAGACGTTTACCTCGCTAATAGTAGCACTTAACTCGTAAAGCCAGGAGGTACAGGAGGAGGATCCTGGCTCTTCCCAGGAAAACATGCAGGATTGACTTATCTGTGATTGAGCGTGTCACTTCCTGTGGCTATCCCTCAGGGCTAAAAGGAGAATTCATCACTTCTTCACTTCCTCACTTCCTCTTATCCTCACTCTCTTCATCCCTCCATCCATTCTCCCCCTGCTTTCTGCCTCTCCCACAATAACCTGCCCTTAACTATCGCTTCTTTATGTCCTCATATTCTCTCTCTCTCTCTCTCTCTCTCTCTCTCTCTCTCTTTTTCTCATTCTCTCCATCGCTCCCCCCCTCCCCTCCCCACTTCCACTCCTCTGCTGCTCCTGGTGAATCTAGGTCACAGTGCAGCACTGTGCCATCACTCCTGCCAAGCATGAGATGTGCTGTAGGCTGGCGCACTCGTCCGTCCCCTCCATCTTACCTTCCCTGAGGTTCTGCTCTGCAGCTCCGCCGCTCCGACCCGCCCGCCCTGTGGATTTTACCTTCCCTCAGTCCAGGGGTTAAGAGCGGTGTTTAACACCTTTTAGATAACATGAATACGGAATAATCATTGCATAATATTTGATATCAAGAACAGAGATGTGTAACTAGGGGTGTTCCATATCATTATATACCATACGCAATAATATCGCCAACATTTTTGAATATCGTGATCAATATCATACCCTGATATATCATGCTATATCACCTGCCCCTAATTATCACATCAGATATACCACTTTTTTCGCTGCATTTAGCAAAAAAGAAAAATTTACACTGTCCTCACTTCCCATTATATATCTATTACATACAGATTATATCTGTCCAGTATCATTTATTTTACTTTAATCCTGGATTTATGGAGATATCTGGAGTGCATTATTAGTATTATTAGTATCATGATATTCTGGATCATTGACTTCTGTTACAAATCTGATACAATTCTTGTATTTTTATTATCATATCATATGCAGTTATAAAAATATTATTATTTTTAATTCAGTGGAGTATCGTTATCACAAAAAAAATACCATAAAATATCGCCCACCCCTATACAGAACTGTAGATTCACTAGAACATAAGATAAATTCATTAATATTGCCAAATTACTGAATTACTGGGCATTCAGATATGCAATATTGCAATATATTGTAACAATATTTCTCAAGGTATTTTCATGATACCATGATTCCTCAAATTTGAAAAAAAAAGCCTAAATATTGGGAGATTTGCTCTTACTACATTACATTACATTTGGCAGACGCTTTTGTCCAAGTACAATGTAAAATAAGTTTAAAGGTAAAAACATCTTTGGATAGGGATAAAAGGAGGTCAAAGGGGAATAATAGGATAGAGGAGTGAAGGAGGGGAAGAAGGAAATGGGGTTAGAAGTAGTTAGTGTGTTAGAGGTGTTAGGAGAGTAAGTGCTCTTTGAAGAGCTCTGTCTTCAGGAGTTTCTTAAAGATAGCGAGAGATTCTCCTGATCTGGTAGTAGAAGGTAGTTTGTTCCACCATTGGGGAACTCTGTATGAGAACAGTCTGGATTGCTTTGTGTGAATGTTTGGCAAAGCGAGGCGACGTTCATTGGAGGAGCGCAGCGGCCGGGAGGTAGCGTAAGCCTTCAGGAGCGAGTGCAGGTAGGAAGGAGCCTGTTCTGTCATCACCTTGTAGGCGATTGTAAGAGCTTTGAATTTGATGCGAGCATCAACTGGTAGCCAATGGAGCTCAATGAGCAGCGGGGTGACATGTGCCCGACATGTGCTACTACATTTACATACTTTCTCATACTGTGAATAGTGTTTCACATTAAAAACATGATGCTTTAAAGATCTGGCAATATCCATGATATTCTGAGAAAAGTAAACTGTGTATCATGATAACATAATTAATTACAATACAATCAAATATTGTTGTACTGCCCAACCTTAATTGGCCTACAATCAGTTTTGATCAAACACGCTCTCTGTTGTAGACAAAGTGTCTGTAGTTCAGAACATCACCAGAATCCTAATGTTTTTCAGCTGTCACTTATTTACTCATGTATACAAACCTGTCTGTTTGTCACGTTTTTTGCGAAGTATTTTCCCTGTTTACAGCGATATTTATCATGTATGACACGTTTTTGCCTCTCTTTTTTTTGGTTTTTGCTGTGCCCTTTTGCTTTTTTCAGACACAGTCACACTGAGTTGCACCATATTATTACCCACTTATTAGCGATGTGTGAAGTAAAGTGCTACCCTGATTTCCACCAATACCATGAATAAAAATGTACCACTAGATTCAATGTGCTTTTTGCTGTTTACACAGCCACACAAACGACACACCCAAGTCAAATTTGATGTAAATGATCAGATTTAGGCCACTTTTACCTGTACAATTATGTGGCATAATGGTAGCACCTCCATTCCTGGACAATTAGGTTTGTTATGTAGCTGATCCAATTAACCCACCCACTCATTACGACTCCCCCTATTACTGCAATGCTCCTAACTTTTGCTTGCCACTATCTCTGACTCCGGCTGCTGATGCAGAAGCAGCATGACCCTGAATTCGAACTCATGATCTTTGGGCCATGGTCTCAGCATTTTAATCTGCTAAGAGACACTAAATTTAACCTTCCCGAATCCAAACCTAGGCTGATTTTTTCTCCCTCCCCCAACGCAGCTCTGCCTTATGAAGCTTTTCCTACCTATGAAGCTTCGTTAGCAGTGCCGCTGTGACATCTGTCTCCTGACATCACACCCTAAAGAGATCTAAACAAAGGGTCTCGTGGATGAAGTTACTGGGTCATGCCCCGAGGCCCTTTACGACATTATTCTCCTAACCGAGGGTCCGGTTATTGCTGTAACCTTCTGACCTGTCCAGCGCGATAATGCTATGAGTCAGAGGTCAGGGCAGGAGATCAGACCCGGAGGCGAGAATTCTGGGAAGCGAGAGATTGCTCTCGCTCATCAGGGAGCATCAGGCGACAGACAGGAAGCTGTCCGGAGTTTATGAACTGCACTGACCAGATGGGGCCAAGGTCAAGAGCCTGGTTTGACCTCTAAGTGGAGAGAGAGTGATGAGGTGAAATCGGTAATTCAGCTATTTGAAGCTGGGTGATATGTGTACATGTTATTGTGTGTATGTAACTGCTTTGGCTTTGGATTTACAAGGTTATGTCAACAAGAATAGCAGTTCACACCAGCCTTTTCTGCTGTTTGTCCTTTGAACCACACAGTCATATTCCCATATGCTCTAGTTTCATTTTAGTTTGAAGTAGTGACTGTACTGTATGTAATAAAGGACAGTGCTCTCTATTTAGACTACTGTGTGTGTAGTGAGGTGGACAGCGTACCTTTAACAGTTGACATACAAGTATTGCATTGACTGAAATGAAAGTAAAATTGAAACTTTAATTTTCTGTAGAACCAATATTATCTGCAGAGATGGGTTTTCGTGATAAGAAATAACAGAAGTTGTTGGACATTTTGCCATTCTGTCAGCCACCGCCTCTTTGCCGAGTAGCGTCACAGCGCATTTCGAGGAAAGCGCAGCGACTCAGCTCCGATACATCAGCTCATAGATGCCTTGTGCTGATTGACATCACCCTTTGGAGTGATGTGTGGAGAGAGTGCCATCTACCCACCCAGATTGACCAAAGCCAATTGTGCTCTCTCAGGGCTCTGGCAGCTGATGACAAGCTGCATGAAAAGGATTAAAACCGGCAATCTCCTGATCATAGTGGTAGCACTTAGCTGGACCACTCGGAGCCTGACATACAGTAGAAAATCATGACTTTTATACATCTTTATATATCCACTGTAGTGACCACTCTGTGAGAAAGGGTTAATTTATCTCTCTTATAAATCATCTCTAGATCTGCTGTTAGCTTCAGATGATTGCAGCTCCGCCTTATGAAGCTTTCTCTACCTATGAGGCTTCATTAGCGGCTTTGCTGTGACATCTGTCACATGAACAGAGGACTAAAGAGCTCTAAACAGAGGGTTGCGAAAAAAGGGTTAATTCAGCTCTCATAAATCATCTCTTGTTCTGCTGTTAGCTTCAAAAACTTGGACCTCAAAATCGAGGTCAGTTCAGAAGCAGTTTGCTCATTTTTCTGATGTCAGGAATGTTTTTTGACACTGGTCCCTTGTTGGCGTGTTACTGGTGTGTTAATTCCCAGAGGAACTGGTTATTTGGACTGGTTGTTGTAGATGACTAACACTCTAAATATAAATACGGCTCTCCTGATTAAGGTCAGTGCCTACTGTATGATTTTCTACATGAATAGATAGAGATGATTAAAACTCCAAAATAAGTAACCTAGTTTAATTTTTTACTTTTTTTCTAAGTTTGACCTCCCATTACTCCAAAATGCTACAGTAAAATCAATTGATTCTTCTGTCATTAATAGTATAGAAACACTTTTTTAAGAATTTTAAGATGTCATTTGAAAACAGTTTGATTTGCTTTGTTTTATAGGACTCCAAAATCTGGTTTAAGCAAAACCGAATATTCATTTTTCCTAGGTTTGACCTCCCATTACTGCAGAATTCTACAGTAGAATCACTTGATTCTTCTGTCAATAATAGTATAGAAAGACTTTTTCAAGCGTTTGATGGTGTCATTTGAAAATAGCTTTATTTGCTGGTTTTATAGGACTCCAAAAAAGCTAATTTAAGCAAAACCCAATATACATTTTTCCTAGGTTTTATATCTTATTACTCCAAAATGCTGCAGTAGAATTGCTTGATTCTTTTGTCATTAATAGTGTATTAAGAATGTTTGAATAGTTAAATGGTGTCATTTAAAAAAAGTTTGATTTGCTGGTTTTATAGGACTCCAAAATCTAGTTTAAGCAAAACCGAATAGACATTTTTCCTCAATTTGACCCCCCATTACTCCAAAATTCTACAGTAGAATCACTAGATACTTATGTCATTAATAGTATAGATATACTTTTTCAAGAGTTTCATGGTGTGATTTGAAAACAGTTTGATTTCCTTTGTTTTTTAGGACTCTAAAATTTGATTTAAGCAAATCCGAATAGACATTTTTCCTTGGTTTGACCTTCCATTATTCCAAAATGCTGCAATAAAATTACTTAAAACGTATGTCTTTAATAATATAGAAAGACTTTTTCAAGAAATGAATGAAGTCATTTGAAAATATTTTGATTTGCTGCTTCCATAGGCCTCCAAAATGATTTTTTTTTACACAAAACCGAATAGACATTTTTCCTTGGTTTGACCTCCCATTATTCCAAAGTTCTACAGTGGAATCACTTGAAACATTTACTTTAGATACAGGAAAAATAGATATTTAGGAATCTTCTGTTGTGATATGATAACCCTTTGATTTTCATGTTTTATAGAACTCCAAACATTAGTCTATATAAAGCTAAATAGGCAAATTTCCTAAATTTGCCATACCATTATTAAATATTCTTTCAGTATTATTACTTGAAAAATACAAAATGAATACTATTGAAAGTGTCTAAGTCTTCAGGGGAGTCATTTGAAAATCCTTTGATTTTCTTATTTTATAGTAGTCTAAATTCTGGTCTATATGCAACCAAAATCGGGAATTTCTCCAAATTCCTACAGTATAATCTTTGGAAACTTACAAGATTAATACTATGAAAAGTGTTTTATCAAGACATTAGTGGTTTCTTTTGAGAACACTTTCATTTTCGTCTTTAATAAGACTTTAAATTGTGGTCTATACGTGACGTAATGTTTAAAATATAGTGGATTTAACCTCAAAACAGATTTATGTTACACCGTTCTACAGATAGGTAGTTGTCTTTTTTTGTGTGTATTTGATGATAAGAACAGGTTAAATGATGTTTATTGAGCTGTAAATCTTTTCTTTTCATGTTCCACTGTACCATGTCTTCATTCTAATTCAGCACTGTAAAGCTAAGCTAAGTAAACAAAACTGTAATTGTAAAAAAAAAAAAAAAATCTTTTAAAGTCAAATGAGCACTGGATGTTCATTTACACATTTTCTCTCCTGAAAACTGTTTATTTGGGTGATGTTTCCTAAATTATCTCTAGTTCTGTTAGCTTTAGATGCTTGGACCTTAAGGAATTAATTTTTTTTTTATATAAAAAAAATAATGCAGTACAGTGGGCGGGGCTAAGCTACTGTTCCATTGGCTGGTTTATGATATATTCTGATGGACAACAGGTCTCAATTAGTGTTTGAAAAAAGAAACAAAATGATGTCCATTGTAACAGACGCAGGGTCTGAAAAGGTTAAGAATAGAGTCATTGGGGGTCATTTGAAATGGGCTATTTCCAGTTTGACATTACAGCTTGTTAATTAGATCACATCCTGAGTCTGCGGTGTCGTACAGTGCCTGAACCACTGGTATGATCTGTATTTAACTCTACACTGTAGAAACGTCAGTGCAGATCTGTACACTCATCCGTTTAATCAGACAGGTTGTCGCCCAGTCAGTCTATTCATCACGTCCAGCCGCACCGATACGTACACACAGCATATGGGCGACCCTCCCAGGCCGTGTTCAGTTCCACCTCCAGGCCAGTGTAGTGTTATTATGCGGGAGTCCTCAGAGACCGGTCTGGACGGCGTGTTCCACCACCGTGAGCGCTGTCAGCCGGAGCCACTGCAGCCATCCATCATTTTACCGATGGGTCACCGTTTTTCTTCTGCGTCGTTTCCCTATATTCGTCACTTTTCTTCTGCTGATCTGTCCTTTCCACGAGTCTTTCTCTGTGTTTGGACTCTATGGCTGCTTTTCCACTGCAGGGTCAAGTGGTTACTAAGGTCATGTGATGATTGTTTGGCCAGTTACAGTTTCTTCTTCTGTGTTGCTAAATCAGTCGTATAGGTCGTGTCTCACATTGCTTTGGGTCTCGTCCAACATCGCTACCATAGCATTAGCACAGCAGCTATATTGCTATGGTTCTTGTTTAACATCGCTACCATAGCATTAGCACAGCAGCTACATACCTTGGCCCACATTGCTATGGTTCTTGTTTAACATCCATACCAAGCATTAGCACAGCAGCTATAGGCTTTGTCCCATATTGCGATAGTCATTGTTCAGCATCAGTACCATGGTATGGGTGATGTACCACATTGCTATGGTTCTTTTTGAACATCACTATTACAGCATTAGCACGGTGGCTACAAACCTTGACCCTCATTGCTATGGTTCTTGTTGAACATCACTACCATTGTATTAGCACATTGGCTACAGTCCTCTTTCTAAATCACTACTGCAGCATTAGCATAGTGGCTATGGGCCTTGTCCCACATTGCTATGATCCTTGTTTATGATCCTTCGTTACCACAGCATTAGCACAGCGGCTATAGTCCTTGTTTAACATCACTACCACATCATTAGTACAGTTGCTATGAGTCATAGCTCAGATTGCCTCAGAGCCTCATCCAACGTCATTGCCACAGCATTAACACAGTGACTATGAACCTTGTCCCACATTTCTATGGTCTTGATGAACATCGCTACCACAGCATTAGCACTGTGGCTATGAACCTCGACCCACATTGCTATGGTCCTTGTTTATCATTGCTACCACAGCATTAGCACAGTGGCTATGAACTTTGTCCCACATTGCTATGGTCCTTGTTTAACATTGCTACCACAGCATTAGCAGACCAGTGGCTACAAACCTTGTCCCACATTGCAGTGGTCCTTGTTTATCATTGCTACCACAGCATTAGCACAGCGGCTATGAACCTTGTCCCACATTGCTATGGTCCTTGTTTAACATTACTACCACAGCATTAGCACACCAGCGGCTACAAACCTTGTCCCACATTGCTATGGTCCTTGTTTAACATTGCTTCCACAGCATTAGCACAGCAGCTAAAGGCCTTGTCCCACATTACTATTGTTGCATTAGCACACTGGCTACAAGTCTCTTTCCATATCGCTACCAGGGCCCGCCTGCTAATAGCCTCATCCTGCATTGCTATACCACGGCATTAGCATGCTATGGACCCCGTTACACATTGTTGCCAGCCTTATCCAACATTGCTAACATGGTGTTAGCAGGCTGGGTATGGACCTTGTTCCACATTGCTTCCAGCCTCATCCAACATTGCTAACATGGTGTTATCATGCTGGCTATGGACTCCATTCCACATTGCTTCCAGCCTCATCCAACATTGCTATACCATGATGTTAGCATGCCGGCTATGGGCCTCATTCCACATTTTTTCCAGCCTCATACAACATCAATCCAACTAGCCAATCAGTTAATCCCAATGACATTAACACCTCCCACAGAATGGCTTGCTAAACATCAAGTAAAGCACCCCGTTACCCTCCCTGCTCTGAACCGTTTGGCCCTGCTGTGGAAAAGCTGTCTATATGAGCTAGAGAGTCTAGAACCGTTCTTACGTGATAGAGGTCAAGAGCTCTCCTCAGTTACTGCAGCAGCAGTTACACTGCCGCGAGCGTCACAGGCTGACTGGTCAATAGTTCTCAGGATACCATCTGTTGCAGTGCCCTTAGAGAAGGGCACACCTGGGAGGAGCATGTTATCTCCTTTGAGGCTGTCATCTCTCTCATCACTCTCACAGTTCTGTAAAATAATAAAATAAACAGTATATGAGACAGGTCTAGTTCTGTTTTTATTTTTTATTTCTGTTTTTAAATTGTGCAATGAATTATATTATTGTCATTTTTTGATTTCGTATAGTATAATAATGCAGCCTAACACGTTACAGCCATTTGTTTTTACTTGACGTGAAGAGACAATCAACATAAATTAGATGTATAGGTATGATAACTTTTAATATGTTATTTTTATGTATTTAAAATATGTAAAAAATCTTAATATTCTAGCTTAAATTTCTAAATATTTGTACCAAAAAAGTTTAATGCTAGTGTAGGTCCTGGCGCTGTAAGTCTGCCTGCTCTGGACACTGATTCTTATTATTAAGACTCCAATTCCCAGCATGCACTCATACTGCACCTTCCTGACTCTGCTGAACACAGCTGACGCTATGGAGTTCACGCTCTCCCAGCTTCTGATTGCACACACCTGGCCTGTTTTACTATACATACCCCTGTTTCCTTACCTCCTCACCAAGTATTGCATTTAGTTTGCTAGCTCACGTTTACATCACATTTCTATAGTTGTTTTCCTATTTGTGTTTTTGACTACTCTCTTACCTTTCCCTTCGTAGCCTGTGTGACAGTTGTTTTTTGACAGGATGTAATCAAATTATTGTAATATTATACTATAATTTTATTAGCGGTATGAAATGGTTAATGACAAACAATTATTATGATAATTGTATTGTATTATAATCATTTAAATGGCATGAAATTGGTTTAAAATGGCAATAATATCTGGACAATATATTGTATATCAAAAATTATTCTTGTCATGACAGGTTTATATAGATCATTTTAAAAAGCAATGAACTTTTAATTTTCAAAATATGAAGCTTATTGATGTTTACAGGCATTCTGAGGTTAGCAAAAATCATTGGTATGATAATGATATGACCGTTATATCGTATATTGTACGATAAATCGTTAAACTGATTATCGTAACAGGCCTAATATGTGAAACTGGAACTAGTTTAATGTATGCAAACCTCCCATTATCTGCTCTTCTAGGTGTGTTGTTACGATGCCAGCGATGTAGCTGTCTAATCATTCATGAATAAAACAGGCAATTACAAACACACTGGAGAAAGATTTAGAATAGAACCATCTTGTCTTCATATGTCGTTCATTCCCTCTCGAGAATTCCCTTCATTCGTCTTGCTGGAGGCACTGCTGTAGATATATGGAGGGAGAAAAGGCAGTAAAGCAGCATAATCTGTGAACTGTGGGGTTCCTCAAGGTTTAGTGTTTGGCCCATTTCTGATTTACACTGTTCACACTAATATCATCATTTACAAATATCCTAAAAATAATAACAAAAAATAAAATGTTTTTAATTTTAATATTTGTTCCTTTTTTCTCTTTTCAGGTCTTACAATCCTCCATAATTCATAAGGAATTCTTCAGAACTTATCGTGTAAGTATGCTCTTTGTCACTTTGTATTTCTATTTCTTAAATATCAAAAAAACCTTTATCTATTTACATATTTACTATTTTAAACACTGTATTGGTCCTAAATTTCCATAAGGATTAATAAAGTATCCATCCATTCATTGATCAATATTTGCTTCCTTAGTTTTTTCTTGCTTCCTTCCTTCTTTGTTTCTTTCTTTGCTTCCATACTTATTTCTTTTCTTGTTGCTTTATTTCCTTGTTTTCTTCTTTTCTTGCTGCTTTCCTTCCTTGCTTTTTTCTTTCCTTTCTTCCTTCCTTCCTTCCTTTCTTCTTTCGTTCATTCCTTTCTTGCTTCCTTCCTTCCTTCTTTTCGGCCCTTCTTTCTTCCTTCCTTTCTGCCTTCCTTACTTGTTTTCTCCCTTAACTTGCTTCTTTCCTTGCTTTCTTCCTTCTTCTATCTTTCCTTCCTTCCTTCTTTCCTTGCTTCCTTTCTTCTTTATTTATTATTTTTTTCCTTCCTTCCTTCTTTCTTTCCTTCCTTCCTTTTTTCCTTCCTAAACACAGTATTCATCCTAAATTTCAGGATCAATAAAGTATCCATCCCTGCTTCCTTCCTCATTTCTTTCTTTGCTTCTAGTTTCTTCCTTCCTTCCTTGTTTCCTTCCTTGCTTCCTTACTGCCTTGCTTTCTTGCTTTCTTCTTTCCTTGCTGCTTTCCATCCTTGCTTTCTTCCTTCCCTTCTGCCTTTCTTTCTTGTTTCCTGCCTTGCGTACTTCTTTCCTTGCTATCTTCCTTGCTTCTTTCTTGCCTTCCTTCCTTGCTCCCTTCCTTTCTTCTTTTTGTCCTTGCTTCCTTCCTTTTTTATTCATTCTTTTCTTCCTTCCTTCCTTGCTTTCTTCCTTCCTACTTTTCTAAGGTGATAAATTGCAATTATTTAAACAACATTTTACAAAAAAACTGTCATAAGAATAAAAACACACTATCATATTTCTAAAATCTGTATAAAACAAATAGTTTATTTTTTTATCCAATCAGAACAGTGGGATCTAACAACAGAGTACAGCACTGATATCTAGTAGGCAAGGTTTAAACATTAAACTAAATGAAAACTATTCATTAATAATCAATACTGTGTTTTTTTTAAATCAATACAGTAATGCAGTAAAATAAAATAAAATAAAGTAACGTGATATAATGTCTTTTAGTCATAATGTTGTGAATTATAGTTTAATCGCTGTGATGTTGACATGTGTTGTGTGTGTGTTTAATAGGAGTGTTTAATATTGCTTTGCCTTAAGCAAAGAGGGGAACATTTTCACCTCTGTATGTTCATTTAGAATGATACCCTGAAAATGTTTATTAAACCTCCCCCACCGTTATCTCGGTTAAAGGGGGTTACTACAGGCGCCTGAAGAGATGAAGGGGTGCTCGGGGGTGTGTGTGTGTGGGTGGGTGAGGGGTACGGAGTGTCTGGAGCAGGGGGAGGGCAGAGCCCTTCTGAAGGTAATCGGCTGTGATGGGCATGAGAGTATTTATAGATCAGAGTACAAGAGTATGGGTAGTGTGTGTGTGTGTGTGTGTGTGTGTGTGTGTGTGTGTGTGTGTGTGTGTGTGTGTTTTGCGTGGTAGGGGGTGTTAAGTAGTCAGAATGACGGGCATGTCATTGCCTTAGGCTCTGCTACTGTCAGCAGAGTACGAGCGAGAGACATACTAAGAGGAAAAGAGAGAGAGAGAGACTGAGATTGTGTGAACGGGAGATACTGAGAAAGACATGCTGAGAAAAAGAGAGAGAGATACTGAAAGAGAGATACTGAGAGATATACTAAGAAAGAGTGAGAGAGACAGATACTGAGGCTTCTTTGAGAGAGAGAGAGAAATAGAGAGACTAAAAGAGAGAGAGATACTGAGAAAGAGTGGCAGAGAAATACTGAGAGAGTGAGAGAGAAATACTGAGAAAGAAAATGAGAGATGGTGTGTGTGAGAGAGAGAGAGAGAGAGAGAGAGAGAGAGAGAGGGTGGGAGCGAGGGAGTGACTTAGAAGAGACTGAGAGAGCGGGAGATAGAGAGAAATACTGAGAAAATGAAAGATGGCGTGAGAGTGAGAAAGAGAGACTGAAAGACTGGGAGCAAGAGAGAGACTTAAAAGAGCCTGAGAGAGTGGAAGAGAGAGAGAGAAACAGACTTAAGAAAGAGTGGAAGAGAAATACTGGGAAATAGAGTGAAGGACAGAGTAAGAGAGAGACTGAGAAAGTGGGAGCGAGAGTGAGAAAGAGAGATTTAAGAGAGAGTGAGAGAGAAAAACTGAGAAAGAGAGAGAGAAGGACAGAGTGAGAAGGAGTCTGAGAGAGAGCGTGAAAGAGAGCGAGACTTAAGAGAAAGTGAGAAAGAAATAATGAGAAAGAGGTAGAGAAAGACAGAGTGAGAGACTTAGAGAGTGAGAGATACTAAGAGATACATACTGAGAGAAAGAGATAGATACTAAGAGAGAGAGAGTGACATACTGAGAAAGAGAGAAATATACTGAGAGACTGAGAAATATTAAAATAAAGTGAGAGAGATACTGAGACAGAGAGAGAGTCAGAGAGAGAGAGAGATAATACTAAGAGACAAAAATACTAAGAGAGAGTGAGTGAGAAATACTGAGAAAGAGAGAGATGCTGAGAGAGTGTGAACGAGAGAGAGAGTGAGAGAGAAATACTGAGAAATAGGGAGAGAGGGACAGACTGAGAGAGTGAGAGCTACTGAGAAAAATATATACTGAGAGAGAGAGAATGAGAGAGATACTGAGAAAGAGAGAGAGACAGAGAGAGATACGAGAGAGTGACAGAAATACAAAGAGAGAGTGAGTGAGAGAGAGAGAGAGAGAGAGAGAGAGAGTGAGAGAGAGAAAAATATAGAGAGAAAGAGAGATTCTGTTTGGTTGGTCATCAGCCTACAGTCATACCAGGGGCGTAAGCAGTTGCCCTAACTGTGCCATATTATTTTTTTGTTTTTGGCACCATGCATCATTAACCCGTGCTGGCACTCATGCCAGGCCTCAAGCTGGTTGGTTTTTTTTTGTCTCTAAAGCCCTTAAACCATGATTCTCTCTCCCTCTGAACTCCAATACACCATTAGGAACCTCTACACCTTACTTCTGTATGTGTAGCTTAATAAATGTTGCCCATTTATGGTTCTTTATCTTCCTTCTGAATCGCAGTGCAATCCCACCCTTCCTCCTGGGTGCAACTATTTCTGCAACTATGTATTTAATGACGAGTGTACAGGTATATAATTCCAATCCATATGAACGTGTATTATCACATAATGTTGTGATTGATATTATATACAAAATGTATATAAACACTGAAGAACAACCGAAACAGCGAGAAAAAAAGCACTTCTGTAGGAAAAGCAGTTGCTTAAGGGTTAATGGGCGTGTGTTATTGTATCTCAGGTGGTTGCTCAAGTTGCAAAGTAGTTGCTGTGGTTTCAAATGTGTTTAAGTGTATTTGAATCATCTGCACACAAAAAGGCTGCACAAATGTTTGCACTTCACTCATTCTCATGCGGCTAAAAAAAATCTGTCAGCAAAATAAAATAAAAATCAAATAAAAAATAAAAATTAAAAGAAGCCATGCAAGCCCAAGCCATGATACTCCCTCCACTTTGTTTCACAGATGACTAGTGTGTTCGAGATCATGAGCAAATCCTTTCTTCCTCCATACATATGTCTTTCCTTCACCTTTTTGTTCCTTGCTCTACTTTTTACTACTGAATAGTGTCTTTTATCTTTTGGTGATGCCTCTGTAATTTTGTTCATAAAGTCTTTTATGAACAGTAGATTGTGATTCCTTCACTCCTGCCCTCTGGAAATTGTTTCTTATGTCACTAACAGTTGTTTTAGGCTCTTTCTTTATGGCAGTAACAATGTTTCTGTCATTAACTGCTATGGTTTTCCCTGGTCTACCTGTTCATCACCTGTTATGTAGTACACCAGTGACGACTTTCTTATTCAGCACACACCTGGCCAACAAACACACCTGACAGTTAGATGTTCCAGTACTTTTGCTCATAAGAAAAATGGGTGGGTTCAGACAGAAGGTGCTATCTTCTGAATAGTGTATCAGATCCAGATGTAAATATCTAAAAATAAAATTTAAAATTGTGATCTTTAGCCTCATATTCAGCTTTTAATACCAAACCCTCACTTTTCCAATACTTTTGAAGTGGAATGTAGTCCTTTTTAAAATGCTGCAGCATTCCATCCTAATAAAATAAGGGTTAATAAGCTAAAAAAAGTAAATGAAAAAAGCCAGAATTTGTTACCTTTTTACCTGAGCATTAAATAAATCAGTAGTTGATAAAATTCAAGACATTCAGACATATATCAGTGTAAAAATGCACCACAAGCATGCTGAGAGATTATAAATTAGCATTGCGATGATCCATCAGCCGTCCCGCGACCACCTGCACGCCACTGGCTGTCGAGTGGCAGGCAGCATGCCCACACATGTTCACACTGGGCTGGAGTGTGTTCAGCTTTAAGAGCCATTAATGCCTGTAATCAGTTCAGTATGTTTCAGCAGCAGATTAATGCAGCTCTTCAATCATTTTACAGCAATTTCCCAACAACCCCCCCCAATCCGTTTATTTAGTTACAGGTGAAAGGTGAGGCTTTCTGCAGCAGAAATCATTTATAGTGAACATTTTAATTTAATTTAAATAAATATATAAATATTATTAGTTGTTTAGGCTGATGCTGAATTTATTTGCACAATTAAAAAGAGCAGTGAAATGCTGTTTCATTGACCGCTGTGTATTGCTGGACATTACAGTATTCAATATCACAATAGAAAATTATTATAATATGATATTTAAACACATTTATAATATTTCAATTTACGCTATTTACTGCATCTGGTACTAAGTGATATCCCGTAAGGCAGTGGTTCCCAACCTATGGGTCGCGACCCAACCTATGGGTCGCCAAAGATCCATGATGGGTCGCGAAGCCCTCTTGATTTTAAGGGGTTTAATTTTAATACTATATATAGTCTAGGGTAAGCAAAATTCGCCGCGCTGCGCTGCGCTCTCTCTGTCTCTCTCTCTCTCTCCGGCAGCACGGAGCTGAATTCAGAGCGAGGCTTAATATAATAATATAATAATATAAGAATATAAAACTCAATTTAGTTAAATAAATGAAAATGAGTGAGGGCCTGTAAAGTTAATCAATTATTGTCCAATATTTGGACAGGTTGAGGTTTTGGTGAGCTGTTTTACTGATTTGAAACTGAAACTGAAACTGATATTATTCTTTTTTTTTTTGTTTGTTTTTATTTTATATAAATTATTTTTTATTCATTTTAAATAGTTGTATTATTTTATTGATCTAATTATTTTTTTCTTCATAAGATAAAAATTCCTTATGTTTTATGTATCAATTTTTCCTTTTTTACGTGTTTATTTTATTCATCTATAGTAAATGTCAGTTTTTATTTGTCATTTCTAACCCCCCCCGCCCCCGCGGCCCCCCCCCCCCCCCCCCCCCCCCATATTTATTTTTTAGACATTTGTAGGTATATGGCATTTGATGCAAGCGTTCTTAGTCGTTTTTATGTGGACGATGATATGGGAATTATATCTGTATAGGCCAATAAATGCTCCTTTTTAGAAACATTGCCATCAGCCAATTTAGCCAGAATTTCAAACTATATCTGCTTATGTTTTATTGTATGCCGGAAAAGGACCAATTAAGTGCCGCTAGCCTCGCTAATTCAATTATCCAACTACTTTAAAATCCATTGATTTAAGCTCATTTTTCATTTTAGTGAACAACTTAACTTGGTCAAGATAATTTTGCTTTGACTCAGTTATACTTTGATAAGACATAACCATTTAGGTTTGTTTAACTTTAGTTTTGTTCACCCTTCCATCTTTTAAAATGGTATTTTGTGTTTAAATGTAACTTTATACAACATTGATTGAATTATTTAATTTTTATTTTGTTTGTTTTAAAAAATTGATTTAGAATCAAAAAATTGATTTAATTTTGTTAGTTTTTACAAATTTGCAGTAATTTCCCCTATCAAAGCTCATTTTCTCAATTTATTTAGTAAGTGTATGCTTAATTGTTAGCTCAAAAAACAGTTTTTTTTTTTAGTTTTCAGGTTAAAGTGTATTCATTTGTGCTGGCCAGGAAGTTTTCTTTAATATAATATTAGTTCATCTGACTAAAATATGAATTCACGTCTTATATGATAATAGTATATTGAGAATAAATAACTAAAATAGGTCAACTTAAAATAAAACAGAAAACCGAAAAATCAAGTTACTAAACAACTAAGTAAAACATAACAAAATAAAATAAAAATAAAGCTAATATAAAGTTATCAAATTTACAATTTGTTTGCCAATTTTTTCACTCCTAATAGAGGAGTAAGTAGATTTGTTTGTCCAAATTATGAATCTTCTGATTAGAAAACAACAATTTTAATCCATTTCAGAAATAAATAAATAAATAAAAGTATATTAGAGTATATGTAATTTAAGTACAAGACAGTGGTATGATTGGGTTCTGAGTCAGGTGTAAAACACCCGAGACCCGTATTTTTGGGGTCACAGAGGCTTTGGCACAGTCCGTGCCCGATCACATGCCCGTCTGTAATCTGCGTGGCACAGTTCAGTGAGCTTCAGACTCTCTGTTGCTACACAGGCTCTCATTAGAACAGAGCCGGGGCAGGAAGACCCGGCAGGGGAAAGCTGGCACCGGTACCGCGGGCAGCTCCGCCGTATGGGAGCTGGACTACTACTGTACCAATAACCGCCATACTGTACCCCACTCAGCCCTCAGCTGCCAAACAGCTCCTGCCAGTGCTGGCCCGGGGCTGTGTTTGTGTATGTGTTTTTTGCATATGTGCGTAGGTGGGTGTAAGAGTGTGTGTGTGTGTGTGTGTGTATATGTGTGTATGCTTCACATTATTGATGGTGACTTACACTTAGATATTTCTGGATACAGTGTTTATTATGTGAGGACCTTTCAGATATTATAATTTTTGGTTAGATTTTAGTAGCTAGAAAGTGATACTTTGATTTAATCAAAATGGTTTCATATTATAAATCATGTCTCTTATCTAGGCTGTTGATAACTTGAGGTTTCTGAGGCTGGTAACGCTTATAAACTTATGCTGTGCAATAGAGGTAACTGAGCCTGCTTCATCATAACATTTTTGACGGACTGCAATTGAGGATATTTTCAAATTGTTTGAATTTTTTTGAATTGACAGCCATCAAAACCACCAAAAGTCTGTTTTCTCAATTCTTCTTCATGTACATGGCAGGCTTAGTTGCATGTATTTGACGAAAAACAACTCCACCAGTGGACAGGAGATAATATTTATTTTTTTCATTTATTTGATGAGTAAAGTGTTTATTAATTAACATAAAATTACAGATGAGTAGAGTCTTTGTCACAAATATAAAACACAATGCAAATGCTACACATTTCTTGGGATGCAGTAACATACATATGTGTTTTTTTCTTATAGGTGGAACTACAGGGCAGTATGACAATATTCATAGTCATAATGATAAATTACATTTCAATATGTCACTATATTAGTATATAGTATATTAGATTTATTGTTGGTCCTAATAGAACGCTGTTGTGCCAACTCCTTAGACTCAAAAATGCCTTAAACTTAAAAGCAGCTCAGCACAGTTGACCCTTGAGATTCCTATTTCTATTCATTCATTTAAAGCCTAATTGCTTTATTTGATACTATTCTTATATTTGTACTTGCTTATTTTTGGCATCAGAACTATCTTATCATACATTTCCTACCAAAATGACAAAAAAACAGCATATAAAACCATCTTACCATGCCATTCCATCATGATTGCTTTTAGATGTGTTTGATATAATGTAATTTAAATCTGTATTGTTTTTTATTTATTAATTTTATTAGAATTTAAACATAATTGGACCAATAGAAAGACCAGGATTCTGAATAAAGACTAGTCTAGAAGTCAGTATAGTGAAGGTAGTAAGGCTTTTCTTTGTCTCTCTCTTTCATTTTGTCTCTCTGTCTCTTTTTGAGTCTCTCTGTTTCTCGCCCACCCTTCTTATCACCTCCATCTCTCTGCTTCGCTCTAATTTATTCACTCTGTCGATCACACAAAGCCCACCCTCGCTCAAAACACCCCTCAACATCTCAACACCTGCAGCAGACTGCAGACTCACCCCTGCGTTAGAGAGAGAGAGAGTGAATGAGAGATAATGGAGAGATAGTGAAATGATTGTTTATTCCTCTGGGACGGATTAAATAAATGTTCTGTGGAATAGTGGTGGGTTTGGTTATCTGTGTGTGTGTGTGTGTTTGTGTGGTTGTGCATGCCTGACAATCTCTGTGTTGGTACCCTGAACTCCTGCTAGTTTTTTTTATATATCTGGGGGAAAAGCAGCTCAAACACAGTAAAAGCACTCATGTTCATGTTCCACTGTAAAATATTCCACTCTGCAGACTATAAACTGTTTGGTTACCCTCTGAGAACTCTCCTCACGGCTATAAGCTGTGAATATGTCCTTTCACTTGCTTCAACATGACAATGAAAAACGCTCTGCTAGAGCACAGCGGTAAAAACAAAGAATCTCTACAGGATTAAGTTCATAAGGGCTAATATCTGGTACTCCTACTGCTAACTGATACACACTAAGAAAAATAAATACATGAAAAAAGTACAAAGCTTATCACTGGGGCTGTTCCTTATTTCGAGGTACAATAGAGATACCTTTCAGTGAAAGTCTTCTATTGTACCCATGTTTTTTGTGAAGATTATAAACATTTTCATCTAATGAATATGTGTCAAGATGATCCAAAATTGTCTGGCTTTCAAATGAAAAAGGTATAATTAATATATATATATTGTTTATTAGTACAGTGATACAGAATTGTGATAATGTACCTTTTTGCTAGTTAAATGGTAAAAATCTGTACCTTCTGCTTTAGGAAAGACTTTGTATTTCAGAGGGAACACATCTGACCCTGTAAAGAGCAATAATATATCTTTGAGGGTAGAATTATCAAAAGTGTACCTTTGAGTACAAGAAATTATTTATATCATACTTCTGTATTTTTAGTGTGTAGTTGTTAATAGGCGGAAATATTCAGAGAGTGAGGGACACAATTTTCTTTGGTACCTTACACCCCGTAACGAGTCGATTTTCACGCTTTGCGCCCACACTGTTAAAATAGCATCAGAGTTTAGGAATAAATCTACGCTGATGTGTTTGGTGGTCTGGAAGTAAGGTGTGTTCAGGTAAATTTCTGGCTTGTTGCTATATATTTTGGCGGCTGAAAACACAGGTGCACCACTGACTAAAATAAACTTAGACAACAGTCAATCATTAAACAAGTCCATTCCTCAATCATCAATCAAGTCCACCAGAATTTTAGCACAACAATAAACAGAATAAAGAATAAAATATCATTGCTGTTCCCCTTAATGAGCTGTTAGTGTACCCTCACAGCGTGAACGCAGACTTCACTTTCCTCTTCTGAGACGCACAAAGCGCTGTGCTGTTAAGATACAAACACGCCAAAGTCAGAGCTCACTCTATCTATCTATCTATCTATCTATCTATCTATCTATCTGTCTGTCTGTCTGTCTGTCTGTCTGTCTGTCTGTCTGTCTGTCTGTCTGTCTGTCTGTCTGTCTGTCTGTCTGTCTGTCTGTCTGTCTATCTATCTATCTATAAATCCAGCTGCACAATCTGCAAATGATCAGTGTGCTATAGATTGCTAAAATAGGGCTCTATGTGCTGAAAGTTATAGGAGACCCATGACTTTTGGCATCGTTCAAAAATAAGCGTTTGCACCTGAAGGTGAATCTTTACTTGCTCTCAAGGTTCAGACGGACGAGTTAGTAAGGGTCTGCATATTTAAAGACCACCTGGAGGGTCCGGTTTCAGATGGTCTGACTTGGACACTCAGGATGATGGGTCTCCTGCTGACCTTCAGGAAAAAAGAGAGAGAGAGAGAGAGAGAAAGATAAAGAGAGAGAGAGAAAAAGAGAGAGAGAGAGAAAAAGAGAGAGAGAGAGAGAGAGAGAGAGAGAGAGAGAAAGAGAAAGAGAGATAGGACGGTACACAGTAAGGGTTCTGGATGCTCGGCCGGGTCCGTGGATCAGCTCTTATTTCCCTGACAGATGTAGTGGTGCAGAGACTGGGAGTTACTGGAGCACAGCAATACAGTCACATACCAATGCACTGTATTATAAATAACACACACATACACACACACACACACACACACACACTTCTAAAATCTTGTGTGCCCAGCAGCAGATATCGGCACATTTTGGCTCTTACTAGCTTAATCCACTACCGATCCTTTGTTTTTACCGCTGTGCTCTAGCGCAGGGGTTCTCAACTGGTGGGCCTAGGGGTCTGCAGGCTCATCCTCAGAAGGAGACAGTAATCTGTAGTAGCACTTTAAATCAGGGGTCTCAAACCCGCGGCCCGCAGTGAGGTTGATTAAAAAATCCTAAACTTATGATTGACTACACCTGTTGCTTCATTTGAATTAAAAACGTCACGGATACGTCAAGTTGTGCTACCCTTTCAAACCGTGCTACTCTTATGTGTATATTTAAAGGTAAAAATACAAAAGAAGCACAATACTAGAGCATGTGTTCAATAAAAAGTTCATGTACTATATTTGGAAAGCCTAAATCACTGTTTCAGGGTAAAGTTATGGTACCAAGAGTTTATTTTACTTTTTTTAAGATTATTATTATTATTATTATTATTATTATTAGGCGGGCCTTGACGCTTTCAAGTTGTAAACAGGGTATATCCTGTTTTCCAGAAAAAAAAAATCTACAAACAGAGGATATTTACAACTTACATCAACATTACAATAAAATTCAGGCTGCAGTCACACATAACTTGTTTGGTCCAGACCTTTAGACTTCAAACTCCAGTTTGGTTAGAAACCAAAAATAGAACGTGTAAAACCATGTTACAGACCAAAGATCCAACATTTTCAAGCAGCACTATGGGTACAACAGATGATGTTGGTGATCCCTACTGTATCTACTGTACATACGCTTCTGAACACGATGGGATCCCCTCCCGCTGGCAGGTTTTCTGCTGCCCTGATTTCTGCAGTGTGGGCTCTAGTTTTGGTGCAGTATTTGGTTTAGATGCTGAAACCCTGTAGTAAAGGCGGTCTCAGAGCTGGGGGCAGGACACTCTCTCATGGGAACGCTCGCCTCAGCTGAAAATATAGGCCATCTGAAACCTTCACACATATACTGCATTCTCCCTTTCACTCATACTATATCTATATAATGCATATAATCTAAGTATATGACTTATTTTGCTTTTACAAACCTTTTTACCACCATGTTATTTTAAATTGAATCAATTACGAACTATTTAATTGTTGAAATAACTTATTTAAGCAATAATACACGAGAGGGAGTGTAATATCGGCACTGCTGTGCTGCAGGCCGAGTTCCGTAGATCAGCACAGCAGTGCCAATATTACACGTTATAGAATGAACCTCGAGTGTATTATTGCGATTATACCACAGTTCCATTATCACTGTTTATTGAAAGATTTTGAGATAAAGACGACGATAAAATACAATCTATTTGGTTTTAAACACTCAGCGAGTTAAAATAGTTCCATTGTTTCTCTGTTTGTAGCTGCCCTGTTTGGCTTGTAAGCGCTGCCTCGTTGCGAGGTTACCTGTATGTGGTGGACTAATACATGGAGAGCTTCGCCACTCTCAGCCAATCACATTGCAGGGTCGGAACTAACTGTGGTATAATTTATACTTATATACTTATTTTATATATTTTAAAATGTAAGTATATTTTACCATAACATGTTATGTATTAATTCTATAAAACAATAGCTATTTCATAAAACTTTATCATAAACTGACCCATATATACAGTACCAGTCAAACGTTTGGATACACCTTAATTTAAGTGTTTTTTCACTATTCTAAAATGTTCCGCATTATAGAATAATAATAAAATCATACATAAGAAACATATGGAATTATTTAGTAAAGAAAAAAGTGTTAAACAAACCAGAATATGTTTTATATTTTACATTCTTTAAAGTAGCACCTCCTGCTTAGATGACATATTTGCACATCTTGGCTGGATTGTCTCAGTCAGTTTTCTCATGTGCCACATGGAATGTGAGCTTTCAGTTAACAGCTGTGCTGAACTTGTCAAGAGTTAATTGCTTGAATTTCTTGTCCTCTTAATGTGTTTGAGAAAAAATTCATAAGCTTTGAAAGTTTTCCTAAGGTCAGTCGCAAAGACCATCAAAAACATTATGATGAAACTGGCTCTCATCAGGACCACCCTAGGAAAGGAAGACCTGTTGCGCAGGACAAGTTCATCAGAGTTAGCAGCCTCAAAAACCTCAGAAAGTTAACCAAAGCACAGATAGGAGCAACATAAATGCTAACTTTTAAGTTACTATATAACAATTTATTCATTAATTTAGGGAAAAAACCTTGAATGAGAAGGCGTATCTACAATTTTGACTTGTACTGTATGCATATATTAGCATTGCTTAAGGTTCAAAAAATTTACTATTTCTTCAACCAAGGGCTATGAAATACATAGTTTTTTGAGTCATATTAATAATAAAAAAAATCATTCACAGAAATAATTGTTTTTAACTGTTTTATTGTTGTAATGTTTTTTTATAGGTCAAAACCACTGCCAAAGGTGTGCCACTAAACCAGTACGGAGTGCGGGAGGAGCGGCTAGCCGTTGCCGGACAGAGATGTGGCCGCAGGGGCAGCGGGCGGCCCTGGCTGTGCTGTCAATCATTGTGCTTCTGTGGAGGAAGGCGGCTCCCATCGAAGTCCCTCAAGACCGTGAGTTACATTCATACAGCCATCATATATAGAAACAATGTTACGACTATACATGCACACTGACATGCCAAAAGTCATGGGACAGCAAAATTGTGAGGTGTTATCTTGTGAGCGAGGTTGAACATTGGCCAACATGGTCATGGCAAGGCAGCGGGAATTATCCTATGTTGAAACTGATTTGGAGAGAGGTCTGACAGTGGGTGCCACATGGATGAGACATTCCATTTCCGAAGTTGTGTTGTGTTGGCATATATCATTTCTTTATTCTCAGAAGGCCTGTCACGATAACTATATTTTTGGATACTATTTTGTCCCAGATATTATTATTATGAACTCTGTTTTTGTCATTTTAAGACATTTTTTTTTAACACTGATATAATGATAATATAATAACATAAGTATTAATTCACAGTTATTTAAAAAGCCAAATGAGCTTTTAATAATATCATGTAATCCTAAATAATCCTTAATAAAGTAAAAAGTAACATTATAAGCAGTGGCTTTTTATGGACATATTGGCATAAAACAGAATTGGTGGCAGGGTCCACTGTTTGTTTTTATTGCTATATGTGATATAGAAGTGTCTGTGTGTGTGTATATATCCAGCTCTGAAAAAAAGAGACCACTTTTTAAATTATGAGTTTTTTTATTTTACCAAATTGAAAACCTCTGGAATATAATCAAAAGGAAGATGGATGATCACAAGCCATCAAACCAAGCTGAACTGCTTGAATGTTTACACCAGGAGTGGCATAAAGTTATCCAAAAGCAGTGTGTAAGACTGGTGGAGGAGAACATGCCAAGATGCATGAAAACTGTGATTAAAAAACAGGGTTATTCCACCAAATATTAATTTTGGGGGTCTGGAAGCTCTGTATCTTTTTTGTTATTTCAGCCATTTCTCATTTTTTTGCAAATAAATGCTCTAAAAAACAATATTTTTATATGGATTTTGGGGTAAATGTTGTCAATGGTTTATAAAATAAAACAAAAATGTTAATTTTTCTCAAACATAAACATATAAATAGCTAAATCAGAGAAACTGAAGTGGTCTCTTAATTTTTTCCAGAGCTGTGTATATAAAATATGTGTTAAAAACAACGATTTTAAAAGGAGTGTGAGTGTAGTGTTGTCCCTA
The DNA here is from genome assembly GCF_023375975.1 of Astyanax mexicanus. NCBI lineage: Eukaryota > Metazoa > Chordata > Actinopteri > Characiformes > Acestrorhamphidae > Astyanax > Astyanax mexicanus. The sequence goes on along the minus strand of NC_064431.1, from coordinate 18,776,257 downwards.
GAAAAGCACAGGGAGAGAACATCACCCCCCTCCTCTTTTTTTCACACTCATATACACACCTCACACTCAATTCATACCACTTCACTACGCACAGTGTGAATTAATGCATATGCCATGCTCTGATCCTCAGATGCTCTCTCATCTCTTCACACCACCCACAGAGATCTGATTATATGTGTAATCAAATCTCTCTTTTTTTAACCAACTTTGTGTAATAGACTGAACTTATTATTAATTAACACTAGCACATATTAGCAGGGTCATTAAAAATATAGTTCAGTCAAAAATCAGTGTCCAAATATTTGTGGACACCCCTTTTAATGAATGTATATATGTTCAGCAACAGCTGCTGACACAAATATGCAAGTGAATACACACCCAGCTTGTATACTGTATTTTTCACACTATAAGGTACACTTAAAATCCTTTTATTTTCCCAAAAATCGTCAGTGCGCCTTATGTATGAATTTTACCAGACACTCTGCTGAACTCCAATGATTTAAACGAGGGGTTTTGGTGAAGTTTGTCCAGGAATATTATCATTAGCCGCTAACCGCGCTAAGTGCTAGCTTTTTCATCATTTAGAGGTGAGTTTTATCAGACTGTAGCATGCTGCTAACCCTGGCTAGCACTGATGGAGCAACATTAGCATTAGTTGCTAATCGTGCTAAGGGCTAGCTCTTTCTCCGTCCAGAGGTGAGTATTATCGGACTGTAGTCTGCGTGTTTACCGTGTTAAAACAAGCTATGTGGAAGAACCGCTAGCTAATATCGTCCTGGCTTACTGGAACACTCAGGGTTACTTAGTGTAACGCTGTCAGGTGGCATTAGCTGCTAACCGTGGCTAGCGCTAGCAGTTAGCTGCTGGTGTCTCAGTGGAAATTTGGAAATCTAAGCTTACTGCAAATAAAGAGATGAGATGAATTTTCACAAATCACCATTAGGAACCTCTGCGACTCCATAACATTTACCTTTCTTTTAAATAAAACATACATACATTTTACATATATACATCTTCTAGACATTCATCGTCATTCCCCACATTCTCCCGCATCATACCCATGTTATTTCACAGTTTTGTAAATGGGTAGAGAACCCCCCTGTGTCCTTCTACCCCCCACCAGTTTCTCACACTTCTCCAGCTATCTCAAACAAAGAGAAAGGTAACACAGCCTCCCGTCTGCTGTCGTTTTCCCGCTGCTTCAGTTTCTATTCTCAGCTCAACAATAGCAGTGCAGGTTTCACACTGACCCCCCCTTTCCTTATGAAAAATGATTCGGCAGAGCATAGAGTGTCCCATCCCCACCCCCACCTCATCCCAATCATTCTGAACAATGAGGACGATTCGCTCTGACCAGCATCTGTCAGCACATCCAAGCCATTTCTCGTTTTTTCTCTTTTTCTCAGTCACTTTTTCTCTTTCTCGCTTACTCTCTATCCTCTCAAATTTTCTTAACTAAGTAAAAAGTCTATGAGTACATCAGAGAGGCATGTTTAGCAACAATCAACAATCTCTCACCAAGAGGAACACTACACAAAAGTAGCCTCTTAAAGCATTTACTGACCTCTTGTGGAAAGACCATGTGTCTGATCAGACCACAACTGTAATCATTCACATATCAGTTCTTTCTTTCCCTCCCTCTCTCTCTCTTATTCCTTTATTCTCTCTCTCTTTCCCTCCCTCTCTCTTTCCCTTAGTCTCTCTCTCTCCCTCCCTCTATCTATCTTTCCCTTAGTCTCTTTCTCCTTCTCTCTCTCCTTCCCTTAGTCTCTCCCTCTCTCCCTTCTTCTCTTTCCCTTAGTCTCTCTTTTTCTCTCCCTTTCTCTGTTCTTCTCTCTTTCCCCCTCTTCCCTTTTCTATCTGTCTCTTAGTCTTTCTTTTTCGCTCTCTCTCTCTCTCTCTCTCTCTCTTTCCCTTAGTATCTGTTATTCGCTACCCCTTTTCTCTCTTTCCCTTAGATATTTACTCCCTCCCTCTCTCTTTCCCCTCTCTCTCTTTCCCTTACTCTCTCTTCCTCTAACTCTCTTTCCCTTAGTCTGTCTCTCCTTCTCTCTCTCTTTCTTCTCTCTCACCTTCTCTGTCTGTCCCTAAGTCTTTCTTTTTCGCTTCCTCTCTCTCTCTCTTTCCCTTAGATATTTACTCCCTCCCTCTCTCTTTCCCCTCTCTCTCTTTCCCTTAATCTCTCTCTTCCTCTAACTCTCTTTCCCTTAGTCTGTCTCTCTCTCCCTCTCTTTCTCTTCCCTCTCTGTCTCGCCTTCTCTATCTGTCCCTTAGTCTCTCTTTTTCGCTCCCTCTCTCTCTCTCTTTCCCTTAATCTCTCTCTCCCTCTTTCTCTTTCCGTTAGTCTCTCATTTTCTCTTCCTCTCTCTATTTTTTTCTGTTTCCCTTAGTCTATCTCTTTCCCTTTCTCTCTTTTTCCCTTAGACTCTCTCTATCTCTCTTCCCTTTAGTCTCTCTTAATTTCTCCTTTTCTCTCTTTTCTTTAGTCTCTCTATCCATCTCTCTCTTTCTTTCTCTCTCTCTTTGTCTCTCTCTTTACTTTAGTCTCTCTCTCCTTCTTTCTTATCCTCCCACTCTCTCATCCCTCTCTCACTCATGTCTCTCTTTCCATCTGTCTTTGTCTGCTCTCCCTCTTTCTTATCTTCTCTTTGTGCTCACACACTTACTCTCTCGTTCAGTCTCACTCGTTTCGGTTTATTTAGTGTCATCAGCTTGTATTGATCTCTGCAGAAAGAGATGATTGGGCCTCAGGCTTCACATCTGCGGAGTGCATAATAGTGTGTGTCCTCTTGACCTTTTGAAATGGATTCAGTAGAATTCGCTATTAGGAGATATTGTATCATATTTTTCTGTGTTGAACACACATGTTAGCAGGGTGATGTCTATTTTTTCCCTGTGTTTAGATAAAATATGTTCTTTGAAAGAAAAATATACCAAGAAATTGCAAGGGTTTTTCAAAAAGGTCTCTGCCAGATTGCAGCACCAAAGAAGTGCTGCAATATGGCGCAGACTTTCTTGGAAAACCATTGCTGTGTGTGGGTGAGCATTATCCTACTGAAACATGCAGATTGGAAGTCCTGCCATGAGAGGCAGCAACACATGTGGCCGCAGGATGTCCTGCACATATCGCTGAGTTGTTAGTGTACTTCATATTACTACTAGTGCTCCAGGTTTCTTGTTTACACCGCACTTTTCTCTGTGTGTCCAGTTCTGTTTCTCAGCTTTACCCACAACCCCCTTTTATCCCTTTTCCTCCTTTATTGATGAGTCTGCTATTGATGAGTCTTGTCATCGCCGTGCAGCTGACCTTGGTTTCGATCTCTCTCTCTCTCTCTCTCCGCTCCCCCACACACTCATACGCTCTTTTATGATGCTCTAACCCATTGGCCATTGTGATGTTGTGCATATGTTATGACTGAGGCTCGATAATGAAGAGCAGAGGTCCAGAGCTGCATCTGTCCAAACATTGCGATCAAAAGAGAACTATAGGCAACAGATATACGAGGCCCCGTAATAAAATCGTCTCAGGAGAACTGACCTTCAAAATAAAGGTCACATATTTTAATTAGTGCAGCACAATAGAGTTTTCATTGTCATATATATCATCATGATGTGATAAATGACAGTTATTATAGGTCCCACACCATGTCTGTCATTTTATAACCAAAATAAATTAAATGCAAATATGGTGTCAGTTGCAATATGACAAATATCTTGAAAATGCTTTGATGTACATGACAGTAATGTATTGTACATTGTACTTAATATGTCACATTAATGTCTGTCATGATACAGTCAGGCCTGTCACAACAAGGCTTTTTTGCATTGGCGAAATATACTAATACAGTGGCTTGCAAAATTATTCTTTTTTTATATATATATTTTGTCACCTTACAACCACAAACTTAAATTTATTTTATTAATATTTTAAGTAAGTGATAGACAAACACAATGTAGAACATAATTGTGAGTGAAATAAAAACTATACATGATTAAAAAAAAGTGTAACATGCAAAAGTATTTAGTACCCCTTTTAGAACTCTGAAACCACTAAATAAAAAAGTCAGTGCAATCAAATGCCTTTAGAATCACTTAATTAGATAGGAAAGTCCAGCTGTGTGTAATTTGGTCTTTTTAAAATTTTTATAAAAATTTGGAAAACGGTGTATCATTTTTATTCCACCTCACAATTATGTGCTACTGTTAAGCTCTCACTCAAAGTCTGTGAAATCTGTAATATGTGAAAAAGTTCAAGGGTTATTAAAAAAATAATAATAATTTAAATAATTCACAATAATTCGCTCCTTTAAATAACTTGTGAAAAATTGTGACTTTATTGTCAATTTAAGACCAGTTTTTCACAGATATAGGCTAATTATAATATAATAACATAATAATGCAATTATATATTACCTATAAAGAGCAATTCACTTTTGAGTATTACAAATATTCAGAGAACAAAATTCACACATATAATTATTTATGTAAGTATCCTAAATTAAATCAATAAATGAATTCAATAAATCAATAAATTAATGCATATTGACATTACAGAGTATTAGGATTATCAGAAATTATTATAGAGAGGTCATGTCCATGTGTTTGTTTAATAAACTGAAAACTAAAGCTCTTTTTTCTCTTTTGCTCCACCCTCCACACACCTGGAACCCATTAACAGGTAAGTCCCCCTCTTTGGCTTTCGTATACTAGTCTGTTTTTTGCATTCTGTGTGTATGTATGTATATAATGTTTAATATCTAAAACAGTGTGCATTCCTAATACATTAGTCATAAATGTAATATAGTAATAATATACTAGTTCCATAGTCCATCACTCTAACTGATATAATAATGTTTGTTATTGTTGTTGTTGTTTTTGCTTTTACTAAAACTTTAAGGGCCCATATCATACATTTCGCTATTTTTGCATTCACTGAGCTTGTCCCATGACTTTTGACACAATGGGCCTTCCTTACACTTCGTGAAGAGTCTATATTTTTAAGCCTTTTACATTACATTACATTACATTTGGCAGACGCTTTTGTCCAAAGCGACTTACAATAATGAAGTACAAAGTAATAGGAATTTAGATAACCCATTTTAGATAGGGCTTAAAGGAGGTCGAAGGGAAATAAAGGGATAGAGAAGTGAAGGAGGGGAAGAAGTAGTTAGTGTGTTAGAGGTGTTAGGAGAGTAAGTGCTCTTTGAAGAGCTCTGTCTTCAAAGCCTTGTGCCCACACTGTTAAAATGACGTCTGAGTTTAGGAATAAATCTTCACTGACGGGCGTGGTGGTTTGAATGTGAGGTGTGTTTCTGGCGTGTTACTATTTTGGCGGTGGAAAAAAACAGGTAGGCCACTGATTGAAATTAACCTAGACAACAGTTAATAGCCAGAGTCCATTCCTTATAGGTGCACCCAGCACGCTTACACCTCTGCTCGTTACACACACATGCGCATGCACTGCAGAGCGCAAAAACGACTTTTAGCTCAACAATAAAGAGAATAAAGAATAAAAAAATAACATTGCTTTTCCTTTAAATGAGCTGCTGGTGTACCTTCACAGCGTGAACGTGGAGTTCAGTATCCTTTGCTGAGATGCACAAAAGCACTGCACTGTTAAGATACGAACATGCCAAAGTCAGAGCTCACCTGCCTCTTAAAGGGAATGATAAGTGACACACTGATTGGTTTATTTCATGTTGTGTGCGAAACACACCCATGATTAATTAAGAGAATTAGTACATGCCTTTTGCGCATTTTGAGCCATGCAAGACATATTTTTTGTACCCTCATGATACCAAAGACACACCGACACGCCCTAAATCCAGCTGCACAATCCACAATTGACCAGTGCACCAGTGTAGATCGCTAGATGATGGGATATGCTTACAAACTTAAATTTTGCAGACTACATCGAGTTTGTATTTTATAAAAAATCTTGATATGGGCCCTTTAATTGCATAAATGTAGTATGCATAAAAGTAACCATGCTTTCTGTTGCATTTGCGTCTATCTCTCTCCCCCTCTCTGTCTCTTTCTCTCTCTCCCTCGTTCACTCTCTCTGTCTTTCACTATTTCACTTATGTGTGTTTTTCTTCTGGCCCCTCCCCTGGAACTAACAGCGAGGATCCTGCAGGACTGTAAGTGCTTCATTAACACGGATTAACTTGTTCATTTAAACAGCGTCTTGTTCCAATTAGGCTTTAATCTGAGGTTATCACAGCTCCAATCTCAACCATGCAGTCATGGCTGCTGCTCCGGCTTTGGGCACTGTCCCAGTTCCGCTGGAGCGCTGGGTTAATGCTGTGTAGTGGAGATTAACACCCATATTGTGGAAGTGCTGCACGTGTTCCAGCCCTACAAGCTTATAAACAGAGGCAGAGCAGAACATTAACATGAAAAAATGGTGGCTTGAAGGTATTAAACTTGCTTCTACCAGAAAAAAAACAAAACCTCTTTAGCCTTTAGTTGTATGCTGTCGATAATGTTATAATTCCTTTAATAAGTATGGTCCCTCATGTGTGATCTAAACATTTCAACACTTCAAACTGGACGAAGCATCCAGCTTTATAACATTCATTCATTCACTAATAAGTCTTTCCACACGATATAGCGCATCCTGAAAATACAAAACGTTTTTTTTTCTCCTTTTAAAAGTGGGCATGACCAAATAAAAAGCATGTGGACTGCTTGAATTGTGTGTGTCTCATGTCCAATGCGTGAGACTTGCAAGCCCTGTGACTGACAGCTCAGAACAATAGCCTAAGTATGATGTGTGTAACGCATTGTGTTTATCATGACCATGACAAGTCATGAATTGCATATTTGCTAGGCTATGCTGTTAAAATAATTTACTTTTTAGCGCACTGTGCTTCTGCGTACATCGCTTTTTCATCATTATTATTTTTATTTTTACTTTTTCATTCATCAAAGCATTAGCGCAGTTTTGGTGCAGCTTTAAAGCTGTTGACGCACACAAGTCCTTTACATGTCTCGCAGGTGTCGTAAATTGTGTTTTCTGAACATCTGCCGATTTGACACTGTCTCCTTTTCACAGGCGAGCTAGGAGCTTCAGGTAAAAGTTGCTTATGCATCGTTTTCCCTCGCTGCCTTTGCCATTTTCTGCTGTTCACACAACTCCTTGGCAGCTTGAAGGATACGTTTCCTTCTGCTTATGGCAGTCGATTGATATTTATTGTTATCTACTTAGAAATTCCCTAAGATCAAGGCACTCCTACGTTTTTTGCCAAGACTCTAGAAGTGCAGAAGTGAAGCAAGGCAAGAAAACGAAACAAAAATGACTATCCTGTCCGGATGGGATTAGTTTCTCACTTTGTCCACTGCTACGCACCGTAATGACATTTTGGGTGCACGGTTTAACAGAGATCCACGTAAAAACAACAGCAAGTGGAGATGGAGGCACTACTAAACGCAATGTCATGTGACTGAGAAAGCCAAAAAACTCACTGGTGCTCCTGTTTTTTAATTGCAGTCCAGATGCAAGAGTTTTATCACTGAGTAGAAGTGTGGAATATTTTTTACAGACGTCCCCCTGAAAAACTAATCCCGTCCGGATAGGGCTTAACAGAGATCTCCATATTAGCCAAGAAACCAAAGTGGCAGCCATCTTTGATTAGGCTACTTTACGCTAAAACTTCTGGTCTGATGACGGATGCATTGATTATAGATGAGAACAATAATTAAACCTACAGAATAAATAGTATAACATACTCAGTTAGAGGGAGTTTTGTGTTTAGTGTTGTGAGAAACCATGTAACTAAATAGCTACATTTGAAATGACCATCCAAATGCCCATGCATCTGCATAACTGTAAAATGTATTTTATTTTTAGGAATAGTATCTTTTACAAAGATATATGATATATAATTAAAAACATTAATTAAAATTGCTTAGAACATTCTAAAAAAACAGCATTTGTTGCATGCTCTCTAATTATATACTTTATATTTTTTTAAATGCTTCAGAGGTTTTTTTTCAAACTCAGAAGCACCGAGGCTGGAGCAGTATTAGCATTAGCCGCTAACCGCAGCTATTTTGCCATTCAGAGGAGAGTATATTGGACTGTAGACTGCGTGTTTACTGTGTTAAAACAAGCTACGTGGTGCTAACTGTGCTAAAGTACTGGAAATCTAAGCTTAGTGTAAATAAATGGAAGCGCTTTTCATGAGAGAAATCTGTGTAGATTAACATACAGCGCTCGTTTGACTTTAAAATAAAATGTTTTTTATAAGAATTAAGCTATAATTCTGTTTATTTAATGCAGCTAACACTAGCTAAGCTAACACCTCAGTCGTCATGCCTGCCTTACTACACTTCACTGAGTTGTTAGCCAGCCAGTTAACTAGCTAAGTAGATAATTGTAAAAGAAACATGCTTATGTGGTCTTTGATACTGTATGACTTATCATTTTCTATAAAACTCAACAGAACATAAATCAGCTAATTAGCTTGCTAGTAGTTTATTAGTTAGCAGCAGCTACCTAATCTTAGGGCTAAATGTTAGCCATACTTTTAAAGCTTTAAAAAATATTAAAAGATAAACCAAGCCACATAAGCAGGTCTGTGTGTATTTATTTGACTTTTATTTATATGAAGAAAATGTGTAATCATTTTTAAATATAGTTTGTTGCTTAAAGCCTAAATAGTAAGTGTAGTATTGTTGAATATTACTTGCTAGCTAGCTATACCTAGCGCTAACTATTTTTTAAATAAAGAATACTACTAATGAAATAGAAATAGCTTTCTTTTTTCATTCTTTGTACAATTTAATACGATTTTATCATTTATTTTATCATATTTTACTGAAGTTTTAGCATGAATTTCAGAATGATTTGCTGAGAGAACACAAACTGTTACAACTTCTATGCCATGAAACAGGATATTATATATGATACTAAAAAAATGGAAATTATTGAATCAAATTGTGTCTAATATAAAACAATCTTTATGAACATACACATGATTTGCATATTGTTTACACTTACTAAGCAATTATTAAGGTTGTATTTTTCCATTTGATCCACTACATAACAGGAAATTTAGCAATAGTTAATATTGAAAATGTGCCTAATTTTCAATATTTGAAGTTGGAAATGTAATATTATCCCTATTATGACTGAATCCACAGAGCTGCTCTGATATACATTTCTCCTCCCCTGCAGTGAAACAGCCCCCCACCATTGTGAAGCAGTCTGTGAAGGACTACATTGTGGACCCCCGAGATAACATCATCATTGAGTGCGAGGCCAAGGGGAACCCCGTGCCAACGTAAGAACGCACAAAGCCCTTTATTTCTCTCGTTCTTTATTTCTCTCTCTCTCTTTTTTCCTCTATTGGCTTGGAGTCCTTTCTTGGGTTTCTTCTTACCCTCCTTCTTTGTCTTCTACTTTTTTTTTGTGGGCCAATTCGGTCCATTTAGGCTTTTCGGCAACAGTAAAAAATTTTCTGGTATGATAACAGTCTCAGAAAATATCACGGTATTACAATATGTCACAATTACCCGCAAGTATTATCATAATGATGATAAACAGAATTACACATATAACAGAACAAAAACTTGAACACATGCACTGGATGGCTGCTTTTGGATTTAAACTGTAATTTATTTAATATCTTGAAAAAAGAATGGATTCGTTTATCTGTCTAAATTCCAAAATAGCTAGAATCATGTTATTTGAGTAGCATTTCTGAGTTAAATTTGTGACTAAAATTGCTCTGCTGAGGTAGCTAGCTTGCTAATTGTATGATTAGAAAGGCATTGCTGGGGTAAAAGCATTGTGCTTGTTTGTTTTGTAAATCATAGGTTTTGTAAATGTGTATTGTAAAATGTAATTTGGAATTTTTCATTTTGGTTTTGGACCAAAAAAAAAAATTATTTTACACTAATTTGTATTTTGTGAAACTGGTTATCACTGTAACTCAATTCCTCACCCTCCAGCAGAGCCAGCATCCCATTAGCTCACAAATTAGCTTGATACGTGTGACTTGAATAGCACTTCTGAGGTAAATTTGTGACTAAAATTGCACTGCTGAGGTAGCTAGCTAGCTAAATGTATGATTAGTACATTACGTTAAGGCTTATATAATTAATTCAGTCGAAAAAAAAGGTTTTTAAAAAGAATTAATGAAAATCTGCCCAAAAACATGTTCGGTGTTCTGCTTTTGGCACAAAAGAAAAACATCTTTCTAGAGTTTGGTTAATGCTGTAACTCTATTCCTGACCTCACAGCACAGCCAGCGTCCCTTTAGCTCACATAAATAGCTCTCCTCTTTTTTTTTTTGCTGGCTTGCTTTGTCCCGTCTCACTGTCCCCACTGTTCTGGTCTTTGTCCTTTGTCCCATTCTGTCCTCTTACATCTCTTTCTGTCTCTCTAATTAACACTGACAACCATTAGGATGAGCACGGAAAGCTCAGCACGTTCTGCTAGGTGGCGTTATGTCCCTCAAACATGACGCAGCCTATCTCACCCATCTTCCCCTCCAGAGAGGTGGACGGACATTGGACAGTGGGCGTCGGGTCTCGTCCCTCTCTCAGCTTACGTAAACAACAAACAAATAAAAGAAAAGGCCGGCCAGGGCAGCTGAGCGCAGTGGACACAGTGCTCCTATTCACGCTGGCTGTTTGTTTACAGGCCTGTTAGGCTTTATATAACCTGCCACTAGCCCGGCTTTAGGAGGACGTTTGTTCTAGAATAAAGCCCCCAGTGGGCCATTAATTAAACTAAAATAAATTCACGTGGATTGTTCACATCCTCCAATCAGCAAGGAGAACTGGTTTACACCACTACATACTGGTTGACCAGGAAGTATTGTACCAGAAAGTTGATATTTGCTATGTAATTAAATGCTTAAAATGTGAGGGCAAATATATTTATATGTTTATTGTGGAATAAGTTTATTGTTGGCACCTCCAGCCTGGATACAAGATAATATAAAGTTGGCCATGGAGATGTACAGGTTCTGTATGGGCATCCTGCTTCACATTTACCCACAGGTGTTGCAGCTGGACCTGTAGATCCTGAAAAATCATAGGTTGCCAAAGCTGACATCCCAGCTGTTCCCACAAAAGTTCTGTATTGGCGAATAATCTGATGACCAGGCAGGACAAGGAAGTGTTGGCAGAGACATTCCTGTGTGTGAGCGAGCATTATCCTGCTGAAAATGTTCAATATTCAAAAAATTTGTGTGTTAAAAATTGTGTGTTAAAAATGTATGTGTTAAAACAACAGAAGCAGATAACATGGCTCTCCATACCATCACAGATCATCAGTAAATTTAGAATTTCATTTGGAAATCAAGGGAGCAGAGTCTGGAGGAAGAGTGGAGAGACACAGTCCAAACTGCTTGAGGTCTAGAGTGAGGTTTCTACAATCAGTGATGGTTTGGAGAGACATCTGCTGGTGTTGATCCACTGTGTTATATCAACTCCAAAATCTGTGCAGTGTTTTCTCCTTATTTTTTGAGATGCACTAGTATAAGTGAAACGTTCATGAATGTTCCAGGTTTTGGTGGAGGCGGAATGGGAAGTTCTTCAATGCTGAGAAGGACCCACGCGTGTCCATGCGGAAGCGTTCTGGGACGCTGGAGATCAGCTTCAGGAACGGAGGAAAGCCTGAGGAGTATGAGGGGGAATACCAATGTTTCGCTTTGAACGACTTTGGCACGGCTATATCCAACAAAATCCTGCTACGAGTGTCCAGTGGGTATCCTTTTTTTTTTTAGGAAGAGCTTAACTCACCCAAATAAAGAGTTTTCAGGAGAGAAAGCTGTGTAGATTAACTTCCAGCACTCGTTTAAATAAAATAAATGAGTGTTGTTTATTTAGACGACATTAGAAGGGAAACATGGCGACGCCCTTGTTCCTTACTAGTGTTGCATATTGCGCCTTATAATCCTGAAAGAGCCTTATGTATGAAAATAGACCACAAAATAGATGTTTACTGATAAGTGCGCCTTATAATATGGTGCGCCTTATATTCCGTAAGATACGGTAAATTGTTAAAGACGCAAATAAAGTTATTTATAAGCATTATTTATAACAGTTTGTAAAGAATATGTGAGAAAGCACTACAGTATGTAAAATGACTGGCCATGCTTTATGTATACAAACCCTGTGTACAAACTGTATTCTCTTTTATATTCCTCAGAATCTCCACTGTGGCCTAAAGAGGTTCTGGAACCGGTGGTGGTCACTGAGGGGTCTTCACTGATCCTCCCCTGCAACCCCCCTCCTGGCCTCCCCCCTCCAAACACCTTCTGGATGAACAGCGGTCAGTCTGCCTGATCTCCTTGATCTGTGTGTGTGTGTGTGTGTGTTAGTTTTCTCCTCCCCATTGTCTTTCAGTCTTTGTTGTGCTACCTGCCTCACTTCCTGTCTCTCTCTCTCTCTCTCTCTCTCTCACTCTCTTATTCAGGATATTGGTCTCTCACTCTCTCATTCTCTCGCCCACTGTGTCCTCAGGATAGCTCTCTGTGTTATTGCTGATGTAGTGTGTGTGTGTGTGTTAGTAAGTGTGTGTGTGTGTGTGTCTGACTCTGCAGTGCTGGGTAAAGAGCTGAGAAGACAGAACCAAAGCCTCCGAGACATTTTAGCAGCCTCACCCTCAGGAGTCACGTACACACGCACGCACATACACACACACACACACACACACACACACAGACAGACAACCACACTCACTTTGAAAAACTCATAAACACTCATAAAAACAACAAAAATGTAGAGGAAAAAACACACTGTAACATTTTACGATATGTGAAAAATGAAACAATTAAATATATGCTATTCTTAACTGCAATTATTCCCACACTGACAATGAAAAAGGTGTGAAAAAGGTGTCTAATTCATGCTCTGCTTAAATATGAAATAAATTTATCTAAATTCAACAATATATGGGACACCTGCTCATTCCTCATTACCTGTTTTTAGTAGCTTTAAACGTTTTAAGCGTTAATCATTTCAGTTCTTTGAGAATTTGTGACATTAGTTAATTGCCTAGCATGAATATTTGCTGGCTTCCATATTCTTACATAGTAGCTGTTTCATTTTTTGAAGTTGCAGCTTAGAATTGGCATTAAATAGCTTTCACTAGTGGGCAGGGCTTTTATAAATGTTGGAGATGTAAATATAACAAGTTTAAACTGTGATGTAACAGTTTTGGGGGTTTGGAAGTTCTATGTTTTACAGCCCTCACATCTTTACTTTTACTTACAGTGTTTTTCCTTTACAGCATTTCTTACTTATGTACTTTATTTTTTTATTTGAATGTTTTTCAACATGCTTATTTAAATGTGAAAAAGGAATGTCTTTGAAAGGAAATGAGATTTGAATGGTCTACTTAACTAAATCAAACCAAATTTATTTGAGCAGCACTTTTTACTAGTGATCCACTGAAATAAAGGTTTTGTCTGAAGCCAAAACTGAACTTTTTTTTCTCAAAGAACAGCAGTTTCCCTTATTCCATATTGTGTATAGTTAGCTTTTAGCCTAGCACATTGGCCCCTGTTGATGTGGTGATTTTACCTAGTTGGCTAGAGTTAGCTAATAGCCTAGCATTAATATCTGCTGGCTTCTATATTCTCCCATAGTGGCTGTAGAGTTTTGCTGTGTCACAGATTTAAATAGCCATTACATAGGTTCCTTTAATGGGTGGGGTTAATGTAAATGGTGGGGGTGTAAATACAACAAGGTAAAAATGTGATGTAACAGTTTGGGGTGGTTGGAAGTTCCCTGTTTTACAGCCCTGTGTTTGGTTTGGCTTGTCATAAAAAAAAAGAAAAAAATGTATTTTTCGCACTATAAGGCGTACTATCAATGAACATCTATTTTCTGGTCTATTTTCATACATAAGAAGCCCCGAATTATAAGGGGCATTTCAAGAGACACTATGAGGAACTTGTTATTCAGCAGGTCTCGTCACTGGGTGAAGTTTGGGGGGTAGCTAACTAAGTTAAGTAAAGCTAAGCTAAGTAAAACAAATAATAATAAAAAAGACTTTCTTTTAAAGTTAAACAAGTGCTGGATGTTAATCTACACAGATTTCTCTCCTAAAAAAATGTTGATTTGGATGAGTAAAGCGCTTTAGTTTATTTACAGTAAGCTTAGATTCCCGAATTTCTGAAGCACTAGGCTGTAGCATTAGCATGAGCAGCTAACGGCTCCAGCAGTGCTAGCCGGGGTTAGGAGCAAGCCTACAGGCTGATAACGCTCCCATCTGAACAGGGAAATAGTGAGCGTGGTTAGCGGGTAATGCTAATGCTACTCCAGCAGTGCTAGCTTAAATTAGGAGCAGGCTACAGGCTGATAACACTCCCCTCTGAATGCAAAAATAACAGTTAGCAGCTAATGCTAATGCTACTCCAAGCTGGAGAACTAAACTAAAACTCCTTTAAAAGGCTGCATTTTAGCAGAGTGGCTTTACTTCTCCTTACAACCTGACTGGTAAAATTTATACATAAGTCACACCGGAGTAAAAGGTGCAAAATTGGGAAAATTAAAGGATTTTAAGTGCGCCTTATAAAGCGAAAAATATGGTATATTGTTAAGTAATGGTATGTCTACTGGTAAATTGTGCTCCATCCTTCATCTTCTGAAGCTTGGGTTGATTTATGATGCATGATTTATTATATTTGGCGATAATACACACAACCAGCCAACGGCATCAACATCACTAACACAGTCAGCTCACTATTACATCACTCTCTCTTAATGACAGCTAGCTTACTCTACTCTAACATGATGAGGAGTGACAGAGTGTAGTTCACACCGACTCTTTAACTCCTTAGACGTCCTCAGGCTTCCTCTGAACAACATCTCCCTCTGCTTCTCTTCCCAGCCATGATGCCCATCACGCAGGACAAGCGGGTATCCATGGGCCTGAACGGGGACCTGTATTTCTCCAATGTGTTGGCGAGAGACTCGACCATGGACTACAGCTGCAACGCCCGCTTCCTCTTCACCCACACCATCCAGCAGAAGAACCCCTTCAACCTCAAAGTGCTGACCAGTGAGTAGCTCAGACCGAGGCCATGAATGATTCCTGGGTACTAAAATATGTGAGGTAGAATGTGTCCATCTAGTGGTAATCAGGCTGTACTGCAGTGGATATTCTGTGTTTATTTCAGCATCATTCGTTTCAGCACACAGTGTTTTACCTTTACAGCATTTCTTCTGTATTTGTATTGTTCTATTTTCATGACAAAACATATTTAAAAAAGAAAGTCTTTGAAAAGAAAATGAGATTTGAATTGTCCTACATAACATGATCAGGATGTAAAAACATACAGCTCTGA
The DNA here is from genome assembly GCF_023375975.1 of Astyanax mexicanus. Lineage (NCBI taxonomy): Eukaryota > Metazoa > Chordata > Actinopteri > Characiformes > Acestrorhamphidae > Astyanax > Astyanax mexicanus. The sequence continues at coordinate 18,760,946 of NC_064431.1, read as the reverse complement.
AAAAAATCTGAAAAAAAAAAAAACTCTGGAATATAATCAAGAAGATGAATAATGATCGCAAGCCACCAAACCAAGCTGAACTACTTGAATGTTGAATGCACCAGGAGTGGCATAAAGTTATCCAAAAGCAGTGTGTAAGACTGGTGGAGTAGAACATACCAAGATGCATGAAAACTATGATTAAAAACCAGGATTATTCCACCAATATTGATTTTTGAAATATGAACTTGTTTTCTTTGCATTATTTGAAGTCTGAACGCTTTGCATCTTTTTTGTTATTTCAGCCATTTTTCATTTTCTGCAAAAAAATGCTCTAAATGACAATATTTTTATTTGGAATTTGGAAGAAATGTTGTCTGTAGTTAATCAGAGAAACTGATTAAGAAATGTATGACTAATTGTTTCATGAAATGAAATCAAACAATAATTATTTGAGCAGCACTTTGTTTACTAGGGATACACCAAAATTACGTTTTTGGTCTGAAACCTAAATCAAACAAAATAAAATAAATAAATCATTTGGCTCAAAAATTTTGTCTGGGTACCGAACACCTATTTATTAGAGGTTTTCGTTAAATTTGCCACCTTTTTTTACCATTGCATAAATTAAATAACCTAAATGTATTTTATGTTCCTTTTTATCCTTTTTTCCATTATAAAATTACAGTTTGAACATATTTTTTGAACACTGAACCTTTTTATATCCCAGTCACCTCTGCTGCATTAAGGCTAACCAGCAATATGACATAATAAAAGTAGTTAATTATAAATTATTTTTACAGAAAGAGCTTTTTTTGTAATTTTTGATTAAATAATTTTGGTTGCCAAATATTTGGTTCATCCCAACTTTTGTCAACCTATATTTTTGTAGAGTTGCTTTACAGAAAACAGTAATAAGACAACAGAAAATGAACAAAATATAAAATCCTCGCTGAGCAGTTCTAATCAACACTCCAGGACAAACTCCCTCAGAGCTCAAGGAAGAAACACAGACCCATCCTCCTCAAAATGTCAAAAAAGTCTCTCTACCATCATCATCTGATACCATCTGATTGGATTCATAGGGGGCAGAGAAAGTAATCAAATCAAATTTCCAGACTATGAATAACGAATCTGGCAGATCTGACTATAACAGTCTAACTAAAAGAAGAGCCAGAAGGTAACATAGACATGAGGGAACCCTGAAACACCGGCATCCACCCACTCCATTGTTCTCAGTTTATCCATGTGTCCATAAACTGCTGTAACTGCAGTCTTTATCCAAAGGGAAACATTAATTAACAAAACCTAAACTAAACAAGTTAGTTTTCCATTTATACTTAAAGTTTAAGACTATGCCTGAGTCGCAGACTTTTTTTCTTCAAGCTTAATCCACTCAAAATATCTACCATACTTTTGATCTATCATCTATTGATTACTGATGCTCAGTAGAAGCACAAGGTTTTCCAGGCACCAAGCATATAATTCATAATTCATAACATGGTATTATATTGACATAAACCATGTGTTTTTTTCTCACAGAGTGTATTATTATTTAATTATATCCATTAAGAGCTGTATTATAAGACATATGACTCAGCTCTTTATGGTCTGGTTGTGTTCTGACATGACACATGGCCCTCCAGTGAGGCCTGAAATCACTGGGAGGAATTGAGGATTGATTCTATTGATCCAGGCAGCTTTCATCATGAATAATAATATGACTCTCGGGAACTGTCCCCCTCTTACTGACAGCTGTCACAGTGCTTTGTTCTACACTAATTTGTAGATGAAAAACCAGAGGTCTCCTTATAGGGAATTCCACCCACCCACATGAAATTGTGACTATATTTTTTTATTTTCTTCAGTTCTATTTTCTGTGATTGGTGGTTTTAGCCGGTTATTAAGTAGGGTTTCATTCTTATATATATATATATATATATATATATATATATATATATATATATATATATATATATATATATATATATATATATATATATATATATATTTTTTTTTTTTTTTTTTATAAGCACTGTTGCATATTTTTAAAGCTAGATTTCCTAGAAAGCTGGATTCCGCTTTAAAACTAAAGAAAGTAGCTTGTTCCAAAGTAACCGTCAACTGTTTTCAGAGGTTTAGTGGTTTCCTCTTAGTGCTAAACTGTTGCTATGTGGTTGCTATGGTGTTTCTAGGTCTTTGTTATGGTGCTAAAAGCTGGTTGATATAGTATGCCACAGTTTTTCTATAGTGTTGCTAGCTGGTGGATATACAAATCTAGGTGGTTTCTATGGTTTTACTAACCAGTGGCTTTGGTATTCCAGGTGGTCTTTATAGCGTTGCTATCTGGTGGCTGTGGTATTCCAGGTGGTTGCTGTGGTGTTGTTATTCTATTTGCTATAGTATGCCAGATGGTTTCTATGGTGGTGCTAGCTAATGGATATATGGAATTTCAAGTGGTATTCTATTGTATTGCTATATGGTTGCTATAGTATACCATGCGGTTTATTAGTGTTGCTAACCAGTGGCTTTGGTATTCCAGGTGGTTGATATGGTGTTGTTAATTGGTGGCTATGTTACTATCTGTGGTTATTGTAATGTTACTAGCTGGTGGCTATGATATTCCAGATGGTTTCTATGGTGTTGCTAGCTGGTTATATGGCATTCCAAGTGGTTTCTGTAGTGTTGCTTGCTGGTTATACCAGCTATAGAATACCATGTGGTTTATTAATGTTGCTAACCGGTTGCTTTGGTATTCCAGGTGGTTGCTATGATGTTGTTAACTGGTGGATATGGTATTATAGGCGGTTACTATAATGTTGCTAGCTAGTGGCTATGATATCCCAGGTGGTTTATAAGCTGCGTTTATCTGATTGCTATAGTATTCCAAGTGGTTTCTATGGTGTTCCTAGCTGATGGAGATATGAAATTCCAGGTGGTGACTATGGTGTTGCTAGCTGGTTGCTATGGTATGCCAGGTGGGTATGCCATCCTATTATTAGGGTTTCCTTAATCATTCCAGTAGCTTGTGTAAGATGTTGCTGGATGAATGCTACTGTACACTTTACAGGCAGTTGCTTTGATTTTGGTAAATGGTAGCTAGAGTGTTGGTTACTAGGTAGTTTGCTAGTAACTATGGTTGCCATGGTATCCCAGAGGGTTGTTATTGCATCACATTAATTTGAATTTCAAACCAAACCATCCTAGGTCACTATAACATAAAGTAAAGCTTTGTTTGGATGTTAATGATGTAAATCTGTCCACAGAGGAGCCTTATAATGACACGCTGTCCTCTCTGAACGACACTGACCTGTACGGTGGTGAGTCCCGACCTGACCTCAGCAGCTCATCTTCCCCTGACCTCAGCAGCTCTAGTGTCACTTCCACTGTTCTAACAGGAATAGCGCTTCTGCTGCTAACCGCTAACCCCTGGGAACTGTTAAATACTAAAGGATGTTCTGAGTTTGGGTAGAAAAAAAGCCAGATTCTGGCCAGCTGTCCGGATTTGTACCTAAACAGATGCCGGCTTTATGAGTCTCCAGGGTTTCTGGACCATCATCATCTCAATCCAAGAAGCTCTTCACCACTGGAGGCACCCTGGTAACCCTGTGCACCCATCAGTATTCACCCAGAACCACCTCCAGCACTGTGGAGTACACTGGGGGTGGCGGAGACATGTCACAGGGTTGCAGAACATGTGTTCCTGGCACTTCCACAGCCTAATCCTCCAGGCCTGCTCCTCCTGTAACAATAGGCCTCCTCCCTCTGTTCACAGGCTAGGCTAATAACCCCAGGCTATGCTAATCTCACTTCTTTGTGTGTTTGTGTGTGTGTGTGTGTGTGTGTGTGTGTGTGTGTGTGTGTGTGTGTGTGTGTGTGTGTTTGTAGCGCAATTGCTGCCAACTCTGACATTTTCTTCACGTTTTTCTTGTCAAAGTCTCTTGAAAACAGGGATAACAGTGTGTTTGTAACTAATCCATGTGTGTACCACCCATACAGGTGCATCTCAAAAAAAAATTATATCATTAAAAAGTTACTTTATTTTAGTAGTTCAGTTCAAAATGTGAAACTCATTTATTATATAGATGTATTACACACAAAGTGATCTGTTTTAAAAAGGTTTATGAATTATATTGTTAATTTTTATGGCTTGCAGCCAATGAAAACCCAAAAATCATTGTCTCAGAAAAATAGAATATTATATAAGACCAATTGGTACCAGTGTGGGCAGTGTGCCAAGTCCTGCTGGAAAATAAAATCTGCATCTCCATAAAAGTTGTCAGCAGAGGGAAGCATGAAGTGCTGTAAGATTTTGTGGGAAAACAAAACTGCACTGACTTTAGACTTGATAATAAAACACAGTGGATCAACACCAGCAGATGACATGTCTCTCTAAACCATCACTGATCATCAGTAAATTTAGCATTTCATTTGTAAATCAAGGGATCAGAGTCTGGAGGAAGAGTGGAGAGACACACAGTACAATCTGCTTGAGGTTTTCATAATATTCTTCTGTAATATTATATAATATCTTATATAATATTCAAATTTACTGAGACACTGATTTTTGGGTTTTCATTGGCTGTAAGCCATAAAAGAAATGCACACTTAAAATAGATCATTCTGTGTATAATACATCTAATATATGAGTTTCACATTTTGAACTTTTCAATATTATTCTTATTTTTTTTTGGATGCACCTGTATTTCATCATGTTTATTCAACTTTGCTATATTCGCTACATGTGTGTTCTCTATATTACAATGTACACTGTACTTTAAGGCTAGATAAGTTACATTTACTTTAGTAATTCAAGGAAATCCATTAATTAATTAAGTTAAAAAAAAACTTTTTTTTTTTTTTGTAAATAATTGAATTAACCCATTAACAGGCCATGTCCTATATATGGGCTACATGTGTAGGTAATACAAAACCCTTTTCGTCTTCAGTAAATTAGGCTATTCACATGCTGAAAACTTAAAGTGTTTTGGAGACTCCTACAGGACACTGAGAGAAGTTCCCTGCCTCTTCACTCTCTACTTCCCTTAAGAATTTCAGATCACTAAGAGGAATTAACCTCAAATTCTGCATGTTCGAAAATAAACATAAAATATAAACAGGTTTACTTAATTATCCTTAAATATTTTCTATTACAATTACTGTTAGTATTGTCAGTAATGTTTCTTATCAAATATGAAACCCTTTTATGTAATGCTTGAATAGAAATCCTCAAGATTAAGGCATGTAATATCAGGCACATTTTTTTTTACTATTCAGTAACTAATAGCTTATAGTCTGTATGTCTTTCTGTGTGTCTAACCTGCTGTTTATTCTATATATGTGTATTTTGAGCGGTAAACTATCCAAATCTAAACTAATCTTCTGTTCTTCACAGCGCGGAATATTCCAGAATTTGCTCCCAGCTTCCTCTCTCCGTCTGGACTCCACAGCTCCAAGATGGTTCTCCGTGGAGAAGAGCTTCTTTTAGAGTGTATAGCTGCAGGAGTGTAAGTTACACAGAAATGTCTGTGTGTGCTGTCCAGTAAATAACAAGAATCTCCGTTTTTGTACATTTTTAGTTTACTACATAATAATTTGAACACACAAACCCTTACACTTGTGTTACAATTTCTGGACCAATGGAAATGGACCAATAGAAATTCTTCAAAAGCACCTGAAATAAACTATTTTACATTGACCTACATTAAAATGTTTTATTCCTGTGTCTCCTGTAAAGTTGACATTTTGGAGATACATGCTTTTAATTGGACAAAAATGATATACATCACAGTTAAAAAAGTCATTTTCAATGTAATGAGAATCTAGACTCTGTTCTTTATAATCAAATAGAAATGGGTAATATTTTATAATAAGGGTGCATTAATTACTATTACTTATGACACAATGTCTTAACTGACAATACTTAAAACATTATTAACCATTGCAATATAATATACATAATGTCTCATTCATTATTATTTACAGCATTCTTAAGCATACAAATTAGCAATGTTTATTAGTGTCTTAACTAGTCCCAATTAATAACTAGTTGAGACATTATTTGGCCGTTTAACGATTTTAATACTGTTGTAACTACTTTTATTTTACTCTTATTGTAAAACTGTAAAACTGATTCTTTACATTGTGTCTACATTTTATAATGATTGGACCAATAGAAACTGAAAGTTAAATTTTTTAAGAGATTGTTTTTTGGCAACTATGATATTGATGCTGTATAGTAAAAAACATGTATCTTCATTTTTGTTAATTTTTTAGTTTACTGCATAATTTGAACACACAAACTTTTCCTTACACTGTATCAAATTTTCTTAATAAATGGACTAATAGAAATTCTCCAAAATTACCTGAAATAAACTCTTTTACATTGACTTGTTTTGGTGATACATGCTTTTAAATGCACAGCGAAGATTTTTTTTCCTATTTCTTAATAGTCAAATAGAAATGCTCCAAATGACCTGTAATTATGGAAGCCACGTTAAAAATATAATAGCCATTTTTGAGAATTATCCCTGTTATAAACGTGTCCACATCTCACCTGCAGCCCGACTCCTGGCATCAAGTGGTTTAAGAAGGGTGGGGATCTGCCGGAGAGGAAGGTGAAGTTTGAGAGCTTTAATAAAACTCTGCGGATCGTGTCGGTGTCGGAGGAGGATTCTGGGGAATATGTCTGCATGGCCAGTAATAAGATCGGCAGCATCCGCCACTCCATCTCCGTCCAGGTCAAAGGTCGGTGTCAAAGCGAATTTTACTTACTTTGTAAGATCTACATTGCTGTTAAAAATTGTTTGAGCCCTTTATGATTTCTTATTTTTTGCATTTTTGTCACTCTTAAATGTTTTAGATCATCAAACTAATGTAAATATTAGTCAAAGGCAACATATTTAAACCCAAAATCAAGAAATAGGACCTAAAATAGGACCTGCCTGGCAAAGTGGAGTAGACCAAAAGATACTAAATCATGCCAATATCCAAAAAATTCAGAACAAATGAGAAAGAAAGTAATTGTGATCTATCAGTGTGGAAAAGCTTATAAAGTCATTTCTAAAGTTTTGGGACTCCAGTGAACCACAGTGAGAGCCATTATCTACAAACAGTGAAAACACAAAAAAAGCAGTGGTGAACCTTCCCAGGAGTGGCCGGTGGACCAAAATTACCTTGAGAGTGCAGCAACATCTCATCCAAGAGGTGACAAAAGACCCCACAACAACATCCAAAAAAGTCAGGCCTCGATTGCCTCAGTTACGGTCAGCGTTTATGACTCCACCATTAAAAAGAGAGTAGGGAAAAATGGTCTGCATGGTACAGTGTACAGCCAATTTCATCTTTTTACCTTTTTACGAGTTAATGACATGGCAGTGGTCTGCATGCAAGCAGTGCAAAAAAAGAAAACCACTGCTGAGCAAAAAGATAATTAAGGCTCATTCGTCTATATTTTGCGAGAAAACATCTTGATAATGTCCAAAACTTTTGGGAGAATACTCTCTGGACCAACGAGACAAAAGTTTAACTTTTTGGAAGGGGTATCCTATTATCTATTATATCTGGTTAAAAATAAGTGAAGTGGTAAGAAATCATGAAGGAGGCAAACACTTTTTCAAACCACTGTATATCTAGATGTATATGATCAGAAATGTTTGATTATATTTGTATTAAATCCCTGTTTCCTTGTTTCCCTGTGTATATAGCTGCTCCCTATTGGCTCCATAAGCCAACCAACCTGGTGCTTGCCCCGGGTGAGAACGGGCAGCTGGTATGCCTGGCCAGCGGGAACCCCAAACCCACCATCGAGTGGCTGGTGAACGGAGAGACGATCCAGAGTGAGTTCACCTCATAACCTAATATACTCAACAAAATACAGGACGTGTACAGGTGGTACATTACTGGGCCTGTTAAAATAATTATGTTTTTGAATGATACAGAGCCCCTGAAGGGACGTGTTTTTTCGTAAAAAGTGGTGGGCACCACATACTTAGTAGTGAGCACCACATACTAAGTGGTGAGCACCAGATAATGGTAGCTAGCAAGCTATAGTTTAAACTGGCATATGTTCCACAGTGAAATAATGTTGTTAGTTAGCTATGTAAGCTAATGTTAACTATATTTTTAGTGTGAAATGTTTTAGCTAACGTTAGCTATGTTAGCTAATGTTAACTACTTTATTTCAGTGGGGAAGGTTTTAGCTAATGTTAGCTATGTTAGCTAATGTTAACTCCTTTATTTTAGTGAGTTATGTTTTAGCTAATGTTAACTAACGTTACTTTATTTCAGTGTGGAAAGTTTTAGCTAATGTTAACTACTTTATTTTAGTAGGGAATGTTTTAGCTAATGTTAGCTATGTTAGCTAATGTTAACTCCTTTATTACAGTGGGGAGCGTTTAAGCTAATGTTAGCTAGGTTAGCTAATGTTAACTCCTTTATTTTAGTGAGTTATGTTTTAGCTAATGTTAACTAACGTTACTTTATTTTAGTGTGGAATATTTTAGCTAACATTAGCTATGTTAGATAATGTTAACTACTTTATTTCAGTGGGGAATGTTATAGCTAACGTTAGCTAGGTTAGGGTGTCCCAAACTGTATCCAAATGGACAAAAACTTCTCCATACAGCCACAAACCTCTGTAAATGACCCAAAAGTAAAAATAAAACAATAATAAAACATATTATATATTTTTAATCAGGTTTAAACTGTATTTAAATTGGGCCTGCAGAAAGAAAAAAAAAACATGGAATAAGAAGTGTGTCCAAACTCTAAAAGTTCTGCCACAGAGTAATGTCACTGATATAATCATATTATATTTGTATAACAATGCATGTTTGAGTGTCCTGGTTAATAATCTCTGCCTGTGTTTGTTTTTTTGTTTTTGTAACTTCAGGTTCGCTTCCGAACCCGAGCAGGGAGGTGGTTGGCGATGCAATCATTTTCAACTCTGTGCAGATTGGCAGCAGTGCTGTGTACCAGTGCAACGCCTCAAATGAACACGGATACCTGCTGGTGAACGCTTTCGTCAGCATACTAGGTAAAAAAATGCTGATCTGTGTACTTTATTTTCTGTAGTTTTCTGTAGTTCTGTAGTATGTGTGCGAGGGCTCTGTGATATTAATAAAAATTGATTTATCAATATCTTTTAGAGAAATTGGGATATACAAGGCTATATGATATGATGAAAAGACTGACTGTGTAAAGCTGGACCGAGCATCGTCTCTCAAAAGTTAAGCCACCACAGGTCGGGCGCCCCCTGCTGTTCGGTTTCAGAAAGCTGTGTAACCCCACCCATCCCCATAGGTTTCAATGGCAAAACAGACAACTTTCAATCACGTTTTTTCCTAATATACAGTAATTCTACCTCCATTAATTAAATGCAACAGCTAGTGTAACCTCTGCTTATATTGTCAAATTTTTATATCCCCACAGAATTAGTTTTTTTTTTTAACGTTATTCAGCTCTATTCAAAAAGGTGCTGCGTTACACAAAAGGGCTGCGTTACACCTAGCCGGGGTGGGACCAATGACTGTATGGGTGAGACCATAGACTGTGTGAGCTCTGTGGAGGCAGCCCTCAGGGGCGGGTTTATTAAAATGAGTAGGCTGTCTCTCCACAGTCTTTCTCCCTCCTCTGGTCTCTACTGCGCAGACTCGGGTATCAGGATCGCCAACATGGCGGAAGATTTTGGCTTCATTTTCATTGAATGAATGGGAATGAAGACACTGCGTCCATCTTTTTTATAGTTTCTGATGAAAACCTAAGATAAACACCAGAAATATAAGACTCTGTATTTAAATAGCATATATATAATATTAATAATATATTTTTATTAATACATATAAGACAGTTGTACTTTTGGTTGTGTTTCACTGATTCAGGACTGTAAAAAGTACTGTAAAATTAAAGCTAAGAATTTCACTGTAAATGAGCAATAAAATACTGGCAGCAGACGCACTGTAAATTCACTGCATTGTAGATCTCAGCCAGCATTAAGTCCTGCTTTACGGTAACTTGCTCTTATAGTCTACAACAATGTGGCCAAACAGTCAACCATTAATATATAAACTATAACTGTGTATCAATGGGGAATTAACCCCGATAGGAAAAAAGTTTACGATGAGGTGGGAAAGGACACACTCATGATGCAAATTAAGGATGTCAGGGGTCAACAGGGGTCAAATTTAAGATTGGTGCAACATAATAAGAAATGTTAGATTTTTGATTGTGTCTTAGTTGTACAATTTACTTGTAACGCCACAGACGGGAGTCAGACGCTCGCGGTAAAAACAAAACGAGGCTTTATTATAAAGCACGTAAGCTGATAGGGTAGTCCGATAACAGGCGTGGGTCAAAGCCAGAAAAACAACCAAACAAAACATCAGAGCCGAATCACAAACCGAAAACGAAACCATAAAACAGAAGCAGAGTTCAATAAACCAGAAAATCACAAAACAAACAGAACAAAAGGGTAAGGCAGAAACGTAGTCGAAAAAGAACAAAACAAAGGTCATACACGGGTAATATAGACGGAAGAAGAACGCTCAGTATATCGCTGGAAATACAGGGAAAATACCTCGCGACACGCGAGACAAACAGACTGATATTTATACTAAAACTAAATTACAAACACCTGAACACAGTCTAAAATTCCGGTGACGTAGAACGCCCGAGTGAGCCGCGGTTGGCTGAGTCCGAGCGTGTGGTGTTGACAGGGGCATGCTGGGAGGTGTAGTTCCGGACCGGGGATTGTCCATAGACGGGAACGGCAGAGTCAGAGAAAGGAACTACAGAGTCTGTGGCAGGCGTGACATTACTCAAGTATTTTCTCAAAATATGGAGTATACTCAACTTAAACAAAATAAGATGTAGGTTCTATATGTTACTACATTACTGAATAAAATTTCTACATGTGGAATTTTGCATGGACTCCTGGGAAAAGTCGTAAAATAACCAACCGTTTTTTTTCTTTAAATGTTAAATGTTACCTTTAAATGTTACCTGTACCAGGTCTGAATTTAGGTATCATTTATTTTACAGACATGGCACCACGGTTGCTTGGCCCCAAGAACCAGTTGATAAAGGTGATTGAGAACCACCAAGCCTTCTTGGACTGCCCGTTCTTTGGATCGCCTTATCCAGATGTTCGTTGGTGAGCTCCAGACACATTCTTCCTTTAATACACCAGCTAATTTAAATACACTAATCAAAACACCTGACTGTGCTGGAGTAATCTTCTCCAGCTATGGAACTGATGAGCCCTGTTTCACCCCTGTTTTGAGCTAAAAATGTTAATAACTTATGTAATACTGTACGTGTCTCCAAATAGGTTCAAGAATGGCCTTGGCATCGTTCTGGATGGTGTGAAATACAGGCTACATAATAACGGTACTCTGGAGATCAAGCGGGCTCGGCCTGAAGACCAGGGGACGTACACTTTTGTTGCCAGCAACATGCTGGGCAAGGCTGAGGACCAAGTCCGTTTGGAAGTGAAGGGTAAGACATCTAAAATACTGACGTACACTGAAGAAAATGATGCGTAAAATTTACTTAAAAGTTTCACAACTTTCTGCATTTGCTTCTTTTAAGAAAATGTTATTTCCTGTAAATTTAAGTAACTTCAACTCAGTTTCAAGACTTAAATGTTACATAGAGTGAATAAGTTTTTTAGTACATTTGACATATTATTTTTTTCAGTGTAGTGCTGGGAGATAAGACCTCACAGACCCATCCTCCTCTGATCAAAGCTCATTATTAATTATCATATGTTTTGCGCTATAAAGTGCACTTAAAATCCTTTAATTTACTCAAAAATCATCAATGTGCCTCCGGTGCGTCCTATGTATGAATTTTACCAGTCAGGTCATAAGGAGCAGTAAAGCCAGTAAAGCCAGCGTTATACAGAAATTTAGTTTAGTTATTCAGAACCAAGAATTGAGGCTAAAGCAGTATTAGCATTACCCGCTAATCACACTAAGCATTAGTCAGCCCTTTCGCCGTTCAGAGAGAAGTATTTGGGACTGTAGACTTTGTGTTTACCGTGTTACAACAGGCTACGTGGGACAAACCGCTAGCTGATATTGCCCTGGATTACTGAAACACTCAGAGTTTCTCAATGTAGCGATGCATGGCAAGCCTTAGTGAAAATTTGGAAATCTAAGCTTACAGTAAATAAACAGAAGCACTTTACTCACCCAAATAAACAGATTTCAGGAGAGAAATCTGTGTAGATTAACACTGAGCGCTCATTTGACTTTAAAATAATTTGTTTTTTAAGATTTACAGGCCAGACAGATAGAGACATTAACTCATTAACTCATAAAATAGTAGACTGTAGGAACCTAACTAAAAGGTGAAGGAGGAGCCAGAAGGTAACATAGACATGAAAGCAGTGTACTGTTCAACGTTAAGGGTATTAATGCGGGGTTTTTTTCCATTTCTTTGCAGAACCAACACGAATTACTCGGATCCCAGAGCACCTGTCTGCCAATCGTGGAAGCCTGGCCCGCTTTGAGTGCAAAATCAAACACGACCATACCCTCCCTGTCACCGTCAGCTGGCTTAAAGATGACAAGCCGCTCCATTTTGGTTGGATGTATGAAAAAAGCAGATTTCTTATTCTACAGCTCCTTGTGTCACAGCTAATGTCACCGTATGTGCATTTTGAGTCTAACTGATATCTTTGGTTGATTTAGGAGCAAGTATAAGAAAGACGAGGAGTCGATGTCAATACCCAACATCAACAGCGATGACGAGGGCACCTACACATGCACAGTTTCTACAGAGCTGGACCAGGATTCTGCCTCTGCCCGCCTTATAGTTTTAGGTACACTGCCATATACATACACACACATACACACAAACCAGTCAAAAGTGTGGGCACTATTTTTTAATTTAATTTATTTTCTACATTGTAGATTAATATTAAAGACATGAAAACAATTAAGGAGCACATTTGGAATGATGTAGAGTAAATAAAAGAGTAAAAAAAGTGTTTGTCCTCCACATTAATCCTCTGACGTAAACCTGATCAACTGAGATTAGTGATTTGAGATGGATGAGCTGGAACTTCACATCATGAAGAAAAAGCAGCAACTATTGTTCAGCCCCTCCAGGAACTCCTTTAATCAAGACGCTATGAAAACTATTCCAGGTGACTCTACCTTATGAAGACACTGAGCTTAAAATACTAATACCAAGCTGAATGAATGTGGCTACTTAGAAGAATCTAAAGTATAAAACATATTCTGCTTATGTAAAGCATATTTTTGTTTACAGGATAATTCTTCATGTGTTCCTGTATCGCTTAAATGTAGTCTTTTTTTAATTAAAGTTACAATGTAAAAAATCATAAAGACGAAAAAAAAAAAACCTCACGCAGGCCAGACTAAGGACAGACACTCGCAGATAAAAACGACAGAGTTTATTATAATAGAGACTGGGTGCACAAGAGTAGTGGGGGACAGGCAAGGCCAGTAATAAAATGGCAGCAAATGGCAGTACACGGTACACAGTAAATCCAGCAAAAAAAAGGGGAGAAGGAGGAGGAGTCAAAAAATACAAAAACGGCAAAGTCGGCAACAGGTAATCAATAGAAAGGGCAAGGCAAAAGGCAAAAGATAATAAATGCTAATACAAAAAAGGGTTAGTAATGAGGTAGACAAAAACAAGGAAACGCATCCTAGAAGATCTAGGAAAACTACATTCAATGCTCAGCAATGAACTGAGCAAACAAAGGGGTATATATACTAGGGAGGACAGGTGGAGCCAATTAGTAACTCGGAGAGCGGGAACACTGTATTATCATTATATGATTAGTGGAGCCAGGGAAGTCCCGAACTGCCCAAACTTTTGACTGGTACTGTATGCTCTCACAGACCTGACACACATTCAGAACAACTTACAGTACTTTGTTTACACAATGTTCAACCTCTTAATTTGATGATAACTCACTTAACTCACCTTAAAATTCTGGATATTACCATGTATAACTGTATACATGATCAATATCAGCGATGTTTACATACATGTAAATTGTGTATGTACTGTACTTCCTGTAGTACTTCAGAAACGCTGTATCTGGGTTTTGTTTTATTCTGTTTCATAGATTACTCTGTACTGTTTACTGTGTGGAATATAATATAGTGCATGTGTGTGTAAATCTATAATCTGTGGTCTGTTGGTACTATTGGTACTTTTGGTACTTGGTTTTGCTGTGCAGTTTGGACCTCCTCTTATCTTTAATCACTAATAGACTGACTAACCATTAACCTTTCGCCTTTGACCTCACAGAGGATGATTCCCTGTCTCCCTCAAATCCTAGTGCCTTTGCAGGTAATGTCTCCTCCCACTTAGCTTTCTTGTTATTATTTCTCTGTTTGTTTGTGTTATGGCTACATTTTGACTAATTGTGTCTAATACAGCTTTTAAAAAAATGAAATGACTGACTGATCACATGATTCACATGATTCACTTTGTAATACATACACTACCCATTTTTGTTCTCTTTATTTTTTGCCATTTAAGCTCTTCTAAAATCTAGTGTCTTTTTAGTATTATAAATGATATTTTGTTATATAATATTTAAAATTGGTTAACAGCTTACAGCTGGTAAGTAGCAATGGAAATAAACTGAGTTTTGGAAATGGAGTTTCACACTTACCCACAGCACATTCACACTTTCATCACAACTAGAAAAAGACACAGAAATACAGAGAACTCTGTAACTAGTAAAAAAAAGGATTTTCTTTAGCGAAATTACAGAAGAAGTCATAGAGCGATTGAGCCAGTAAGTACTGATTCATACACCTTTAAAAGTCTCTGGCTGACCCACATGACAACTGCTCAGATGTTTTTAAACTTTTGACTGGTAGCGTATGTACAAATTACAAATAGAAATGCCAAATTGTGCCACTGGTACTGTCCCATAATAAATCTCACTTCACACTATGAATTTGCTAAAATACATTATAATAACACATGTACTGTATTTCCGCCAGACCGTCCTGATCCTCCTCAGGACCTAGAGCTGTCCGACCTATCAGCACGCTCCGTGCGTCTCACCTGGGTCCCCGGTAACGAAAACAACAGTCCTGTCACAGGTAGGGTGTATGTGTAATTAGTGTATGTAGCAATTTTAGAGTATAATTATAGTTTTTAATACTGTGTTATTGTCTCTTTTGCTTTAGAATTCCTGGTCCAGTATGAAGAGGACCGGTGGAAACCTGGTGAATGGCAGAACCTGTCCAGTTACGCTGGAAACCAGAACTCGGTGAACCTGCAGCTGTCTCCTTTTGTGAACTACCAGTTCAGAGTCATCGCCATCAACAAAGTGGGCCAGAGCCGCCCCAGCCGCCCCTCTGCTCGGTACCAGACCAGTGGATCTCGTAAGTGACTGAGGGCAAGGCAGACATAAAGTTTGGGAAAAAAATAAGAGACCACTTAAAAATGATTATTTTCTTTGATTTAAACAAATTGAAACCCTCTGGAATATAATCAAGAGGAAGATGGAGGATCACAAGCCATCAAACAAAACTGAACTGCTTCAATTTTTGAGCAAGAAGTGGCATAAGATCACTCAAAAGTAATGTGAAAGACTGGTGGAGGAAAACATGCCAAGATGCATGAAAACTATGATTAAACCATGATGTTTGAATGTATGTATAGCATGGGTGATAATTAATAATTCTATGCTTTTAGCACCCGATGTTGCCCCCAGTGGCCTTAAAGGATGGGGCACCAGGAAAAACAACATGGAGATCTCTTGGCAGGTAATTAATACACCATACGGATAAAAAAGTATTGTGACACTTTTCTGCCTCTGTAACTGTAACTGCCTCTACTGTCCAAACTACATTTTGGAGATCAAGAATTCTAACCTGCAGCTAAGAATAAACAATCAACTTAAAGGGGAGGAGCCACAGACTAACATTGTACACAATATATAATCAGATATGTGGCTGCAGCTCATTTATCTATCATTTATCTTTAGGCTCAGCTTTATATGCTCATTGCCTGAATTATATCTTTAGGGGGGAAATATCATTTTTGGAATCTTGGGCGTCCCTGTGGATGTAAAAAACGCAAATTAAGATTTTGACTTGTGATAACAAGCTGAACATTTGAATCCGGTGTTTTACTGCAAAAAAAGCACCCAAAACATGCAGGGTAGGATCAGAGATGATATGGAACCACTGCTATATACTGAACATAGTGAGAATATTGGATTGGATTTAACTTTATTGATCCCACATCGGAGAAATTCACTTGTTACAGCAGCACGAAAAATATTAAGCATATAGAAAAGCATATGTAAAAGACAATAAAACAATAAATACTAGTATATAAGAAAATACATAAACAAACAAAAATAAATGAATAAATAAACAAATAACAAAATATTGCATGCACACATAAATTTAAATATATATGTCCTATGAAAAACACATCTCCATTCTTGTCGATTTATGGTTTACTAGTTTTTTAGTTTACTAAATAATTTGAACAGACAAACTGTCCCTTACACTGTGCCACAATTTTTTGATAAATGGACCAATAGAAACTCTTCAAAAATGACCTGAAATTAACTGTTTTTACATTGACTTCCATTGAAAGTTTACAAGTTTTTTTCTCTCTTTTGTAAAGTTGCTGTTTTGGAGATAAGTGTTTTTCATTGGACAGCGACGATATACACATATACATTGTAACGTTTTTTTTTTCTTTTCAAGTTAAATAAATAAAAAAAAAAAAATACATATAAAAATAACGTATAGTAAGGTATGAAAACCAAAAATGTGGTTTGTTGCCTGAGGGCCTGACACTATTCTATATAGGGTTAAATGAAAATTGTACATTTTACACAAGAGAGGTTAACAAGTGAGGTTAAGAATCATGTACAAAATATTAAAATAAGCCTTTTATATCAGATCAGGACATCTACCGCTATATGGATTGCCTACTCAACATTTTCCAGTGACTTGATGGTGTGAATAAATATTTGGGAATTCTTTGATAAAGTTTTCATATACATCATGTATTGTTAATGTCTGGTGTCAAATCTATGCTTCCAGCCCTTACTGGATACTCAGAGGAACGGGCCTGAATTACGGTATGTTGTGTCATGGAGGCGTAAAGACCATGAGGAGGAGTGGAACAACGTCACCACTACCAGTACAAAGTACGTGGTCAGTGACACTGAGACCTACGTGCCCTACGAGATCAAAATCCAGGCCATCAACGACTTCGGACGAGGTCCGGAATCCAACGTAGTCATTGGCTACTCTGGGGAAGACAGTAAGTAGCAGCATTCATATTTGGATTCATCCTCATTTACCCTTAATGTACTGATAAATCCGAGTGTTTCACTCTTTTGTATTTTATATTTTACTTCCATTTATTTCCTTGTTTTTTTAGAGCCCTCTGCTGCCCCGGCTGATCTCAGGGTGCCGAAGGCCGACAGTACCAAAGTGAACGTGCACTGGGTCCCGGTGGAGCCCAGCTCCATCCATGGAGAGTTTAAAGAGTACAGAGTGAGTGTCTATATTTCAGTGAACCTAATTCATCATTAAAATGATGTGCCTCAGCTGCCGGAGCCCTGAGACAGCACAATTAACCTTGCTCTCTCTGGGTGGGTAGATGGCACTCTTTACCCTCATCACTCCAAAGGGTGATGTCGATCAGCACGAGGCGTCTGTGTGCTGATGTATTGGAACCGAGTCGCTGTGCTTTCCTCCAAGTGCACTGTGATGCTATTCAGCAATGCTGCATCTGCAGCAGTTCAAAAAGATACGGAGTCTGACTTCACATGTATCGGAGGAGGCATGTGCTGGTCTTCACTTTCCTTATGTTGAGGCATCATTAGTGATGGGGGATATACAGCTGACTAGCAGGTAAATAGGAGGTACAATTGGTGAGAAAATTTGGGAGAAAAACGGGATAAAATTAGAAATAGTGTTTTTCGGTTGCAGTGGTTGTTAGGTGTAATGTTGTATAAAAACAGACACAGACACAAACCAAACACAGTTTCAGGGTTCTTGCGGGTCCTGAAAAAGTCTTAAAATGTCTTAAATAAACATCCGGGTAATTAAGATCTAAAAATGTCTTTAATGTACTGTAAATTTCCCGTAGGTATTACATTTTCAGTGGGAAAACTGGCATTAAATGTTTTATCTCTTAACATTATTCATTTTGCTCGTTGTCTTTTTTATTGTCACTTTGCTTTTTATAGTATCACATCTGAACTTCACACTTTTATTTGCAAATTAATTAGAAATGTATGAAGCATGAAATTTAACCAAAAAAATCCATTTTGAATCAAATCGGGACCTTGTGAATTGGAATCGAATCGAACTGGGAAATCAGTGATGATACCCACCCCTAAACGTGAGTTTTGGCGGCGGTAACTTAAAAGTACTCCATAAAGTAACTAAGTTACTTTTTAAATTGTGATCAGTAATAAGTTTCCTTTTTAAAAGTAACTATGCCTTCACTGCATATGACAGACACACGCAGACACAAAACACAGTGTTTATTTAAGGGGTGAAGCACACAGGAATCAGCAAAAATAAACAACATACCAGGAATAGTCAGGTGGTCCAGGTCATACACAGTAAATCCAATAATAATAGCAAATAGGCAAAAGAGAGGTACAAAAAGGCAAAAACTGTCAGCAACTAGGTAATCAATAGTATGATGAACAAACAGGAATGAGGGGTATAATAGTGCATCTTCAAAAATTAGATTATCATTGAAAAGTTACTTTATTTCAGTAAATCAGTTCAAAAACATGTGAAATTACACAAAGAGCGGTCTATTTAAGGAGTTTATTTAATTTATTGTTGATGATTACAAACCTTCCATGATTGTGGACACTTCACAGTAGACCTCACGCAGCTTGCACTGTGTGTGCCAGAAAATCTTACTAAGCACTGCATGCTTCCCTCTGCTGACAACTTTTATTGACATGAGGATTTCATTTTCCAGCAGGACTTAGCAGTGAAAAAATACACTCACCTAAAGTAGTAGATGCCATGCTTTAAAGATGCCTGGAAAACTTTTTTAAACTCGGCCGAACTTAGCTTATATATATTGCATATATACCCCACTAGCCCCGCCCCTCCAACTCATTAGACACCACAACATACATACCTCTCACACACACACACACACACACACACAGCTCACACAATACATAAATGGCCAGTTTCAATCTGCAACCACATCTCCACAACCACCAGATGGCAGTCATAGTCCATTCCATATGATTACTCTATCATTTATTTTTTGGCTCTTGTCATGTCTTGTCTTGAATTGTTTATTCTACAGTCTCAGTGCAGAATCCTAAGACTCATGCCAGAATCATTCAGACCAGATTAAAGGTTCTCCACAGTCCTAATGTTCTAACTCTCCTGCCTGTGTTCTCAGCTGTACTACCGGCGGGAGGCCAGCCTGGCCAAGGGCGTCAAGGTGACCAAAGAGAAGAAGACGAAAGGCTTCTACAGTGACGTGTCCCAGAACTCCGGCATCCTGACCGACCTGGTTCCCTACAGCAGATACAGCATGTACATGGTTGTCGCCAACAACAAGTTTGAAGGGCCCCACAGTAAAACTGTGGATTTCGAAACCAAGGAAGGAGGTAGGATTTGATTACGTTTACTTCTCTCTCTCTATTATTTAGCTCTACTGTTGATTTGGGTTTATAGTAGTGGTGTCAATCAATTAAAAAATGTAATCTGATTAATCACAGCAAAATTCGGTGATTAACTGCGATTAATCGCATTTTGTTTTCTTTAGACGCAGATTTTTATAGTGTATATATAAATGTAAATAAAAGAATGAGTGTAAGAAATGTAAAATGCAATTATATGTATATTAGTGGTGTCAATTAAAATTATAGTATACACTTGTTTGTTTGAGGAGAGATAAAATAAACGTAGGGTGATGGAATAAAGAATGCATGATAAATTGGATTGTAAGGACTTTTGAATTTGAACTTAATTTGCTGAGTATAAAAATCTCAGGGATGAGGAGCAGGACAGGAAAGCAGGGTTCTGTGTGTATGTGTGCATGCGTGTGCATGTGTGTGTGTGTGTGTGTGTGTGTGAGTGAGAGAGAGAGAGATTGAGTGAGAGAGGCAGAGAGAGAGAGAGAAATAGAAAGAGAAAAATAGAGAGAGAGAAACAAAGCTCTCTAACTGGGTCTGAGCTGGAAAACTAAACCGGAGAGCGCACTGTTCAATCTGTGCCAGAAACAAATCGTGGCATTGGGTGGGGGTGGGGCAGATTACGGCTGAAGTAGGGGTCAAACATAGGGCCCTAATTAACAAAAATAGTAATGCGTTACTGATACCAAATTAACAGCAAGTTTTAACGCTTTAACGCTGACAGCCCTAATTTACATATAAGAATTTAGAACATACCAGAATTCAGTTTTAAACAGTTACGTTTTAAAAAGTATTTACCCACCTTTTTTTGACGATTACAATTGGGGCCTATTATACACCCTGCGCAAGGTGTGTCAGGATGCTCATTGCTATCTTACACCATACCAACAGTCTATTCAAACTCTATGTGCCTGTTTCGTTTAAATAGCAACAGTGCTTGTGAATATATCTACGCCGATGGCCGTGGTGGTTAAGGTGTGTTAAGATAAATTTCTAGTGTATCACTGTCTGGGCAACGAAAAAACACAGGTGCCCCACTGACTGTTTAAAATCTAGACTGACGTCAGCCGTCAACCGTTGGCAGTGAATTGTCAACACAGACGCATCCTCAGTGCCCCACTTTAAATGGAGGCGTTGGACACATCCTTGTAGCTGCGCCATTGAATTAGCAGTCCACATGGCAAGTGATGCACTAATTGATTTATTTCACTTTATGTCCAAAATACACAAATAAAAACATATCATTAAAAAAATATATTTTTTAAATGTTTTGAACCAAGCCAGATGTATTTTTTTTCGGTGCCCAGTTGACAGCTGGCCTATAGATTGCTAAAATAGGGTGCATAGGTTTTAACAGCAATGCTTTTAAAGCATCAGTCCCTACCATTTTTTGTTTTAAATTGAAAGCAGTAGCATCCCTCTATTGGGAGGGGCAAAAAATTTGAATTAATGGTATGAATGTACTGTCTCGATCATCCCTGCAACATGTGTAGGGCTGGTAGGTTTATAAGATGTAATTGCTCCCTACATTTAACAGTTTATCAGAAATTAGCAAAATAAACAAAACAATAAACTCAAACAACCAGCAATTAATTTACTTTCATCTGCAATAAAAGTACTCTTCAATATACTGTGTGCAATTACACATTCTCACCAGAGATGTACAGACTGTTGCTTTAATAGATAATGATATATGAATTTGACATTTGTTATGATTGGCTGTTTTGTTAAACTGAAAAAGGCTTAAAAACGTGTATTAATCTTACAATAACTGAGCACTTCAGTATTACCTATTCTGCTATTGATTTAAAATGCTGCTATCCAAAAGAAAACCTTAGCAAGTGAAATCCTCTTAAATCTAGTGTTTATCTCATTGTTGTAATTTCTCATTGTTATATTGTTGTAATAATAATAATAATAATAATAATAATAATAATTGTATGTGTTACTTACTAGTTAATAAAACACACATTTAAAAAAGATAAACTATTTAGAAAATGCTACAGTAATCTGAATAAAATAGTTACATTTATTTAGATATATTGTAAGATACTGATGTTTTGCACTGATTAATGAGATTTTGATTTTGTATCTGTTCTTAGTGCCAGGAGCTCCGAAGTTCTTCAAGATTGTTCAGAGGAACACAGAGACCATTCACCTGGAGTGGGATAAGCCTGTGGAGCCAAACGGCATTCTGATCGGGTACACTCTCAAGTACAACACAGGTCTGCTCACATTTTCCTACTTATTAATAAACCATCTATAAACCATTTCTAAGGGTAGTCTTATTTTAAAGTGGTACCTAATTATTTAATATTTTAAGTGTATTTAACTTGATTGATCAATGGTTAATGGTTGATGCCCTTTCTCTGTATCTAAACTGCATTATTTCTGGATCCTCTAGTTAACGGGACGCAGGTGGGCGGTCAGCAGGTCCAAAGCTTTTTTGCCAACGAGACGGAGCACACCATCCATCTGCCGGACCGCTTCACTCGCTACAAGTTCTACCTGTCCGCCCGGACGCAGGTGGGGTCTGGAGAGGTGTACGCCGAGGAGTCACCTCACTTCGCTAATGAAGGTGAGCCGTTATATACAGGGTGTGTATCACCGCCTGTACACGTGTCACTCTGCCGTGACGTAAAGTTAGATAGAGGTGCTCGTGTTTACGCAGATATTGAGGGAAACTGGAAATGCTATAAAGAAAAGCATGAGCCAGAGAAATTAGTGATTCAACCAGGCAAGGCAAATAATAATAATAATAAACTTAATAATAATAATAGTATGATAAAACTCAGATATTGAATAAATCATGTACTATTAATAAAAATAGCAATAAAAAAATCACCCAGCAAACAGGAGGCTGTGGTTAGTGTGCAGCAACAAAAACAAATCAACAATGAAACTGAAACACCTGTCATTTTAGTGTGGGAGATTTCATGGCTAAATTGGAGCAGCCTGGTGGCCAAACTTCATTAATTGCACATTGCACCAGTAAGAGCAGAGTGTAAAGGTTCAATTAGCAGGGTAAGAGCACAGTTTTGCTCAAAATATTGCAATGCACACAACATTATGGGTGACATACCAGAGTTCAAAAGAGGACAAATTGTTGGTGCACGTCTTGCTGCCACATCTGTGACCAAGACAGCAAGTCTTTGTGATGTATCAAGAGCCACGGTATCCAGGGTAATGTCAGCACACCACCAAGAAGGACGAACCACATCCAACAGGATTAACTGTGGACGCAAGAGGAAGCTGTCTGAAAGGGATGTTCGGGTGCTAACCCGGATTGTATCCAAAAAACATAAAACCATGACTGCCCAAATCACGACAGAATTCAATGTGCACCTCAACTTTACTGTTTCCACCAGAACTGTCCGTCTAGACAATACATTATTGTGGTCTTAAACCAGGTGTTTCAGTTTTATTGTCCAACCCCTGTATATATATATCTCATTATATTGAATTATATTGAGTTTTGTAGTATATTATATGATATAGTTCAGCCTGTAAGCATGCGGTTAAAACATTACCATCTGACACTAAATAAAGCACTGCTTTCATTTCAAATATTAAACTTACAATGTTGAATTCACAATATCCTAAAATTGGAATCAGCCTTGCTGTATCAAAATGAAACAGAAACAGTATTGTTTATTGTGTCAGACTGTATTCTGAATTTTGTGAATCATTACACTCTAAAAGTGTGATATTTCATTTGTAAGATAGAGATTTGTCTGATTTTTCTGGAAATGAAAATGAAATAGAAATACTTTATTTCAATGCATAAGCTTTTGCATCAGGTTATACTCAATATGGATCTAAGCATTACAGATTTTCATAAAAGCAATATGTATTGTTATAAATAATGGTTATGGGTGAAATGATCTTCTAACCTTAATGTAAAATGTCATTAGCCAGAATTGCATTAAGGATATATTTGTACTGGTCATGTAATAAGTCAGAATAGATTCATAGATCTGTAAATAGGATTCCGATATTATTACTACAAAATAGTTTATAGCTGATATCAGAAATTAAGGATTCATCTAGTAAAAACTGCACAACCAAGTTCTGTAATTTGAGTTTAGACTTTAGATATCTTGACAGTATTTTGACAGTAATCTGAACTGATGTATTAACATGCGCTTCATAATATGATAACGGCAGAACATTAGAGTTTATTATTTTGACAGAGTTTACATGATACATCAGACAATAATCAGATTTTTGCTTTGCAGTCAGACAGTAATCTCACAGAAAAAAACATGCATTAGCATCCCATAATAATGGGATTTTATTACACATCAAGCTCCAATATGAACATGAAAATGATTTAAATCCTTCAGTTTCAGCATCGCTCTGAAAGTGTTTGGACGGCATCTCTCTGTGGGTGTTGCAGTTTGTTTGCACTCATTCGCATGATAAGAAATCTGAGAATACTCTGGTTTTTTTACATGAACTGAGAAATCTGATTACTCGGCTAAAATCCTGCTCTTTTAATCAGATTTCTTAATCAGACCTCACTCTGATCCAAGATATCCGAGTATGCTGTTTACAGGAGTACTTGAATAATCAGATAACTGCAGTAAATCTGATTATAATCGGAATATGGCATCACTTGTGTAATTTTAGGATAAACAGCTTATCATACAGTGTCGCAGTCTTGTTGTGTCTGTGGTTCTTTCTGTCGTTTCTTTGTCTGTCTGTCTCTCTGTCTTTGTGAGAGTATGCTTTGTCTGCCTCTCGTTCTCTTTTTTCTCGCTGTCTTCTTTCTCCCTCTTTCTCCCTTTTTCTCGTTTCTTGTCATTTTGTGGTTCTAACTCTTGTCTTGGTTTTCTCTCCGAGCTTCTTGTTTTTTTCTTTTGTTTGTTTGTTTTGTTTTAGTCGGTCTGCTCTGACCATTTTCCTCCTTATCCTCCTGTCTCTCTCTCTCTCTCTCTCTCTCTTTTTCTCCCTGGGTGTGAAAGAAGACTTTATCACTTCAGGTACTGAAGCTTGCCTGACAGCACAATGCTTGCCTGTCTGTCTGTCTCACTGTCCGTCTGTCTGTCTGTTTGTCCTGTGCGATAGTGCAGTTTGGCTCTCATCATTGAATAAGAGTTTAAATGAAATATTACGTTTTTTTTATATTATTTATTAATAAATTAACCTTAATACAGTGTTTTATATTCATTTGAATTAGTTTCAGTTAAGCTCAAATAAAACAGAAAGTGAAAAGTCCAGTAATATAACTCTAACTTCTGTATCTTTCAGCTTGTCCAGAAATGCATGTGTAAAGCGTGTCCTTTAGGGTTGGCTTAAAGTGCATTACACCTTGATGAATTCTTACATAATGCTGCTATAATAAGCCCAATTATGGAAAATCAATGTAACTACTAATTCCCCAGGATGTCACAAAGTGCATCTCATTTGCATATCTCCAC
This sequence comes from Astyanax mexicanus, assembly GCF_023375975.1. Classification (NCBI taxonomy): domain Eukaryota; kingdom Metazoa; phylum Chordata; class Actinopteri; order Characiformes; family Acestrorhamphidae; genus Astyanax; species Astyanax mexicanus. Next base: position 18,735,884 of record NC_064431.1, on the reverse strand, counting down.
ATATTACCTATTAGATTAGCTCCACCCGTTTAATAAACAATTTGCTATAATGCTTCTGCTTTAAGTGCTTATTGATTGAGATTAATACAGGACGTTCAATATGTATTAAGACAGTTATTGTACCACAGTAATAAAATAAAACTATAAAATAAAACATCCTATGGAATCAATATTGTACTAAAGATATATTGATATTAAATATGTCAAATTGCTAGACAGCAGCAGACTATGGTATAACATGGAACTTGTTTTACATAATTATTTATAATTTTCTTAATGGAGCTTAGTTATGAAGTGATCTAAACTGCACTGTCTACTCATGGTTAATGTCTTCCTGTCTGTCTGTCTGTCTGTCTGTCTGTCTGTCCCGGTCCATATCACTGTGTGCTTTCAGGGATGGGACAGTTTACTGCTCTGCTTACTGGTGTTAGTTACAGCTGTTACACTTTATTCACAGTTTGATTCAACTTAAAAGCTTCAGTTATAACTGAAGAGGTACTTTCACAAATGGGTTCAAACTGATTTTTAGATAAGTATCTACGTACAAAAATATCTATAATATGTCTTTTCTTTCCCCATTTCTTATCATTTGACCTCCGATCCCTGACGGCACCTTGCCACCTTTGCCTTGGCATCCCTTCCTGTCACAAGACCTGTTCAGCCTGTACCAGCATGCAGTTCTGATTTCACTACTAACCCTTAGAAGAGAGGTGTTATTATTTTTATTTTTCTGTATTATTTGAATATTATTAGGAAGTAAATGCATAGTTAGTTATGCAAAACTTTACATTTACAAGTGGCAAAAAAGTGGAATTAATTTAAGTGGCAGTCATTTTTCTCTTCATGATTTATACAAAGTACCAGGTGGTATCAGGTGAAAGATTAAGATCCATAATGTCTTTATAAAGGATCTGTATAGAGTTTCACATACATAAGTCCTATTGGAATTAGGATTAGTTTCACATGAGAAGGTGGCGTATTGTTTTAAACATTTTATAAATTCAAGTTTTAATTTAAATGTAATTACCGTATGTATTTAAAATTTAAGACATTAAAAAATCTCAGCATAAATTAGACTATTAATTAAGCGCTGATGCCAACTCAAACAGGGGAGGTGCTCTCAGTATTTTCTCCTGTTACACCTCAGTTTATTTGCACGCCTTGTGGCTGTGCCGTTTGAATAGCAGCAGAGCTTGTGAATATATCTACGCTGATGCGTGGTGGTCTGGAAATGTGGTGTATTTAGGTAAATTTGTGGCATATTGCTATCTTGGCTATGAGAAACATATGTGCACCACTGACTGAAAAAAAAGTGTGACACAATAGTAAACAGAATACAAAATAAATTAAGATTGCTGTTCCAGTAAATTACTTGCTCATGCAACTTTACTGTGTTAGCACCCGGCCAGTTTCCGCTGATAAGAAGCGCAGAGGCGCTGCACCAAGCTCCGCAAGGTGTACTTTTCCCGTCGTTACGATAGCAAAGACACACTTAACAGTACATTTCCTTAAATCACTGGTGACGGCTTACCTTAAGATTGCTAAAATAGGAACCGAAATAATTATTACCAGAGTTTTTAATGATTTTATTTCCGTTCAAACTAATGCATCGTGTGGGTCGTTTTAATGATTAGCAAATTATTGGCTACTCTGCAATGCTGCATCAGCAACTGTTCAAAAAGAGGTGGTAGCTGACTATACGTGTATCGGAGGAGGCATGTGCTAGTCTTTACCCTCCTGGTGTCGGGGCATCACTAGTGATGGGAGGGTCCTAAGGAGTGGGTTGAGTAATTGGCCTTGTAAAATGGGGAGAAAATGGGATACAATTTAGAAATAAAATTAATAAGTAAAAAAAAAAAAAACGAAATAAGGCTTATGTCACAGAGCATTTTCTTCAGCCCGACCCGACCAGGCCTGAGGAAAGTGATGGATATCTCAGCCCGTCTTGGCCCGTGTTCAGGTTGGGCACCTAAACTATGCCAAGCTCAGACAACACAACATTTTTGTCTCTCACGATATTCACTATGTTAGATTAAGCAGTCATCTTCATTTCGTGTCTTACTCTGGGAACTGGTAACACTATACATTAGTCACCGACCAATCGTCTTCAATCACTTCCTTGTGTGAGTTTGTAGGTCATTGTGGAGGAGCAGCAAAAAAAATCAGCACCAGGGAGCATGTCGCGGGACATGTCAAACTAGGTGATAAAATACAAAAAATTCTAACATGCTAGTCTTTTTACAGGATGGTCTGCTTTTGACTGTCATACTACACAGACCTTTGTTGCTCCTGACACTGAAATTTCGATTTGACACTGCCAATTTGTCGGCTCTGAATAATCTGCGTAGTCTGATCTGGGCATTAGTCATTGTGTAAAGTAGCCTATAGCTCATGTTATGACAATGTAGCTACTTATTTTCAAACATAAGCTCCTCCCATCTCAGTCATTTATACTGATATATCTTATTCTATATGAATCAGTCATTGATTTTATAGACGTCCCGTAGTAAATTGACATTACTCCACCTCTCTATGTAAAACTAATTCCATATTCCGTCCCAATATAACTGATACTTCTAAGGGTTACAGAAAGTACTTAGGAATCTTCATGACGTGATGGCACCTTAATGTTTGAGAAAAAGTTTGAGATATCTTGTGGTAACCTCTGTTGCCTGGCAACAAGAAGGTAAACGAGAAAACAAGAGTAGAAAAAAAATTACCCTGGAAGAGTTCTGGAGTAATATGGATTGCAATGAACCTGAACTGGTTTGTGTGGAAGAGCGTAGTTTGGTTTCCTATCACCTCGAGGTCTGAGCATGCGTCCTGAAGCTTCCGGTTGAGAAGTTTAGGACATATCCATTTGTCACGTTGATGCCGATTCACGAGCAGGCTGCTGGCTCCTCAGCACTTTTCATTCACTGCCCGCACCATCCACCGCTTCTGCTTGCGCTTATTCACCACCTTTCTTATTTTGCTTTGGCTTGTTTGCCGCTAGGCCACTCCCGGTTTCAACTGAGGGGATAGTACAGGTAAGAGCGTTCCAGGCTGCTTGCTGATTGGCCGTTCAGAATGAACAGCTTACCTGCACTGGGTCTTGTAGAAGGCAGCTAACTCCTGGTTTGGCAAGGTTTACTTGGGCATAACCTTGGGCACTGGGTGGTTCTGCCCCTGCTGGCTTTTGTTTCCCATCACACATCACAGTCTCATCGTCTGCCTGTCCGTCAGTTCTGCAGAAATGCTTTTTTGGGGGTTCCTGTGCATGTTTTATTTATAAGGTTCTGGTTCTGTGAAGTGGAGCTTTATCTGGTAAGGACTACGGGTGAAGACGTGCAGGTATACGATGTTGTTTAAATATAATAGTATGAAGTAATACTGAAGGTCCTATATGGTTGTAATCCACTGTATGGTGGTGGATGTGTGTTTTTTCCGCTGATGGATTTCCCACAATCCCATATCATTCCAAGTGATCGCCACAATTTAATATCAAGTAAGGAATGGATATTAAATGCAGATGACCACATGGGGGCAGTGTTGTATCATATGAACACCATTTACTTTCAAGCAGTCTGCCAAATCTGAAACCAGGCATACACTGAATTAATGTAAAATATTGTTCTTTAGTGAGAAATTCACACTGTTTGGACCTGTACAGCCAAATTCTAGAGTGAATATATATGTACACTACTGGATAACAGTTTTAGAACACCTCCATTTTTGCCATTTAAGCTCTTCAAGTCCAGTCAATAACTGAAAATGACAAAACTTTAGGGAAAACAATCTAATTAAAAACTGGATATTCAGATATATTATTTTTAGTAAACAATTGATTGGTTAACAGCTTACAATGAAAATAATCTGAGCTTTGGATATGGATTTTAAAAAATGTCAATTTACAAAGCCTTTTTCAGTAGTAAAGCTGTACTAGGACAGATTGTGTTACTGCACTCTCTACTGCACTACACAGCACATTCACACTTTAAACATAATAATTAGAAAAAGACAAAGAGAACTCTGTAACTATTAAAAGTAAATGTCTTTTCTTTAGAGAAATGACAGGTGAAGCCAGAAAGCAGTGAGTATTCTTTCCAACACCTTCAAAAGTGTCTAAGATGAGAAAATAAAACAGCAGCTTGTCTGAGCTATACAGCACTGATACTGGTCAACTAACAAACACACAAACATTTTTGACAGGTAATGTGTATAAAAATCAATGTTTTTTGAGATTTTAAACCTTATAAAATTTGATGTAGGAGTAAGGAGGAAAAACAATTTGTTTTTATTTTTCAGTATTTAATATTTGAGTAAGAATTAAACATTTGAATAATTAAGTACACATTAAACAACTGAGTAAAAGCTATAATATTCACTTTCAGTATCTCTGTAGTACAGAGAGTTTTATATTAAAGGCTGAGGGGTGACAGTGTAAATAGATGAGAGAGGTGTATCTGTACAAAATTTTACAAAAAAATGGAATGAAAAATGAATTTTACTAGTCAGGTTATAAGGAGCAGTAAAGCCACTCCGCTGAATTACAGAGTGGCACCGAGTCTGGAGCAGTATTAGCATTACCTGCTAACCGTGCTAAGCGCTAGCTTTTTTACTGTACAGCGGTGGGTATTATTGGCCTGTAGCCTGCTGCTAACCCCGGCTAGCACTGTTGGAGCAGCATTAGCATTAGCCGTTATCCACGCTATCTCTTTTGCAGTTCAGAGGTGAGTATATCAGACTGTAGCCTGTGCGTGTGCCATGTTAAAACAAGCCCTGGCTTACCGGAACACTCATGGTTCCTCAGTGCAGTGCTGTCGGGTGGCATTAGCTATCTAATTGCTAGTGTTAACGGTTAATGCTAATGCTCCAGTTTTTTTTTTTTAATACAGTTTTGTTTACTTAGCTCTACTTAACTTAGTTACCCACCATCACCCAGCGGCTAGACGGTAATCTTAAAAGTTTTTAACGATAGTGTAGGCATTTTTGTACTAGTTTACTGAAATAAAATGTAATTTGTCAACAAACACAAGCCTTAAATAGTTTATTTGATTTTATTTAGCAAGACATGCCTGATTAAGTTTTAATTAGTAACTTAAGGAAATTGTACAGTGTATGCCTGGTGTAATGGCTGAATGTTGCTTTACATACTGGTATTGGAGTTGCCCCACCATACTGGTAACTCTGCTGTAGTGATGGCAGTATGTTGGTCCTTGTGCCTCTGTTAAACTTACTGTGGTAAGTTAACTGTTTAACCAGCTCTTGACCAAAATAGTGTATGTTCCATTTGTTCCATTTTGGAAATACTGACCAATCATCTCGGTCCTTTTAGTCGACCACTGTGGTGATGCGCTCATGCTGTGTTAACGCAAGATTGTGGGAATTCGATCCGAAGTTGCAGCTCTGTTGTGTTTGTGCTTAACGACTCCTCTCTTCCTCTCTCAGTGATCGATGCTACAGACGCCTTGGTGTTCGCAACTCCTCCTCCCCCTCTCCCCTCGACCACCGTCCCGACTACCACCATTAGTACCTCAACTACTACTACTGTAGCCCCTACTACTGCTGCTACCCCTACTACTGCTGCTCCAACTACTGCTCCAACTACTACTGCCACCACACCCGCCACCACTACCTCTACCACCACCACACCCGCCACTCGGCCTGTCACCACCAAGCGGGTGGACATGAACATGCTGGGTATTTCCTCTGACGTCTCAGTCCGTCAGTCTGTCAGTTGCAGATGTTAATAGATGGCGCTTTTACACTGTATAGTATCTCTAATACTTTTTTTGGAGAGATTTTGTAGGGCTGTAAGAAAATATCAATATATCAAATTATCGCAATATTTAGTTTTGCAATTCTGTATCAATTTTCAAAAACACACTAATAGTTTACTAAAAGTTTACATCTAAATATTGAGTGCAACTAGGGTTTTATTTCATGTTGTGTTTAAACCCCGCCCACTAGTTGTTAGATCCCACTGTCCCATTGTATAAAAAGTAGTGGTGTCAATAGCTAAAAACCTTTAATCAGATGAATTACAACAATCTTCTATGATTAACTGCAAATAATCTCACTTTTTCTTCATAAGATGAGGTTTTAATAGTGGATATTTAAATGTAAATAAAAGAATGGATGTAAGATATTTAAAAAAATGCAATTATATTTATATTACTGGTGTCAATTCAAATACCAGTATATACTTGTATGTTTGAGGGGAGATAAAGCCAATGTGGGGCGATGGAATAAAGAATGCATGATAAATTGGACAGAAGAAACTTTTTTGTATTTTTTTATCTGTGTAATGTGAAGCTAACACAGAACTCAGAAAATTTGCCACTGTGCTTTCAAACACAGTGTTTTTAAAGGGACGTAAAGCACAAATGTGAGCAGTAAACGCTGAACATACCTTGCTCTGTGTGCAAACAGCATGGAGCAGCAGACACAGCTTTTGTTCATAGCAGTATAGCAGATTACGCTAAAGAAATAACGCGATTCCAAATTGAACGTGTGCCTTAATTCTTATTGTTGACGGCTCTAATAAAAATAAATAAATACTAAAAGATTTTTTGTCAGATTTTATAAGTATGATACTTTTTATATTATAAGCATTTTTCTAAAGTTTTATTAAATCACAATATATTTGCAGCATCGTTACAATATTTTGCAATATAATAAATATTTAAACCTCTGTATTGTTTCAAAATCACTTAATGTAGGCATAATTTAAATGCAACAAAACTTTACTGCTAATGTTTATTAAAATAATAGCCTTTAAGTCTCACTCTAAAATAGTAAAACAATAAAAATATGTAATACATACTTTTTATTTGAGAGAAAATTGACTAGAACTAGACTAAAATGTTTGTTTTCGTCTACTAAAACTAATAATATCCAAAAGACTAAGACTAAAACTAAATCTACACCTAAAAACTAAAACTAAACCTGTTAAAAGCCCTGTTATATAAAAAAAAACTTTCCTTTTTTTTCATAAATCTAAGAATACGTTTTTTTTATGGTTATTTTTGTTAAAATTGTCAGCAAATGGCTGTTATTTTCGTGAAATCATATCAGATTTTCCAAAAAAAAAATAGAATAAATATTTAGAGTAAATATTTAACAGAAAAATAATGTACAATTTCCTGGGAAAATGTAAAATGTAAAATGTTTTTTTTTTTCAGTGTAGAGTTGAGTAGTAGATACTTGCAGTGTGAAAATGCTGTTATTCATGAGGACATGGAGGCCGTGTCTAGTTAAAGTGGCCAATTTGCAATTTTTGACGGATGCTTTGACGGATGCTTTGATGGATGCTTGCCCTGTACCCTTAACAAAAGCACTTTCCTCAGATTAGTATTGACACTGATAAGAATTTGTATTGACGGCAGCATCCAATTAGCCTGTTATTGTTTTACAAGATTAAAAGACTGTCGCTTTAGAATTTGATCGTAGAGCTTTAGTGATGAAGAAAGCTCCCACACATAAAATCAGAGCATTAGAAGCAGTAACTGATGTAGCTGATGTAGTAAGTATAAGGCTTGTTGTGTTTTTCTCCAGTTTGCTCTTGCTGATCTGTACTCCTCTCCCACCTGTTCTGCTTAGCCCCCAACATAAAGATCTGGAATCTGACCGTGGATGCTAACAGTGACTATGCTAACGTCAGCTGGAAGCACAACTTCCCTGATGACAGCAGCAAGTTTGTGCTAGAGTTCACACTGGACAGTAAGACCCAGACTCTGGTGCTGAGGGCTTCTGAAAGGGAATGTTCAGGATTTGAAACAGGACTTGCTGTAGACCCAAATCAACCCGTCCCACCATCGTCCCGTTATCTTCCCGTTATCGTGAGAACATACCCTGCTGAAAAATGCAGTTCAGGACCTGTTTCTGCTTGTAGCTGGTTTCAGATGGTCTAAAATAATGGTGTTTGATGGTGAAGGTGGTTGAAAAGCTGCTCATCCAGGTGAAAATACAACCTAAACTGCATGTTAAATTTATGCAGTAATTGGTAATTAGGGCTCCAGACTAACTTTTTTCACAGCCGTCCCAAAACTTCCCTTAGTCATCCTGAAATGTCTGTATATTATTTTTTACATTACTATTTATTTATTTTAGTTTATTATTCTACTGCAGAAAATAGATCAGTTGTCTGGATTCGACTAAATGTATTTTTCCTGATTTTATTTAATGTCAAGTTTTTGTTGTACATATAGCTGCTCCTCTCTCCTGGTTTTGAATGTGCTATTATGAGTTAACATACAATCAAACTGACTCAAAGCTGCTCTAAAGTGGGACAAAAGTGAAGTTAAGTAATGTTTCCTTATTTAGTATACACGGATGTGATCAACCAGTATATTTCAAACCATTTAAATGGTTTATTTTTCTTTAAGTAGCTCATTCATTGTTCACCACTGTTCACTTTTGAAGCTCCCCAGTTGACTGACATTTTGCCAGGGGTAAACAGACTATGTGCAAAGCAATATGAAAACTCCTTCTTCTTAAATACTTCTTATACCAGTTTTACCACACTCAAACTCTCTCTCCCAAAAATATCCAAAAAGAGCCCTAATCCCATCCCGTGTCCTTTTTTTTTTTCAGCCCCTAACGGTGGGATAGTGTTAGTCTGGAGCCATAGGGTCACACAGGACAAAAACTAAGCCATGCTGTTAAAATGGTCGGCCATGCTCATCAACTAGCTTAGCCATTCAGTCAACCATCTTTGTTCAATCTAGCCATGCCGGTTGTTTAACTGGATTTTGCTGTTCCTACTGGTTGATCAGTGTGGTCATGGTGATCAACCAGCATGGTCAACCTTGGTCATACTGATTGACTGCTTGTGTAGCTTGGTTAAGTTGAATCATGTTGGTAGACCAGCGTAATCACGATACTGGTCTATACTGGTCAAGAGCTGAATATGTCAACCAGCTTGACCAGCTTACACAGCTTAAGCAGTCCAGGCTGTTTTTTTTTTTCTCTTTTTCAGCATGGTAGCATCAATCCAAAGCATTATTTAACGAAAAGTGCCAGTGTACGAACTTTACTGCAAAAAAAACTGTGTTTTACACAAAGAAGGCAGACTCATGTTCTGTGCTAAAACCCCAGCCACAGACTTTAAGTCTGTGATAAAAAGCTTAAAAACATTGTGCTAAATGTTCTGCTGCATAACGATATCTCCGGGCTTCCAGCGGCGCCCCTCTGCGAGTTGTTCACATCCATTTTCTGTGATGATGCTGATAGTTATTCCACCCAGACACTTTTGGGAAGAACAAAGGCGCAGGGCTGCGTTTTATCTGCCGTCTCAGAGGGACGGTACGCGCCCGGCTTTGCGGGTCCTGCGGGTTCGGTTTGTGTCCTCAGCAGTCCTTGAAGTTCCTTTTAGGAAGCTCCTGTTCTCTCTGGTGGCTGCAGGAACAAGGAGAGATCGGAGTAAAAAAAATGAGAACGAGAGAAAGAGAGAAAGAGAATGAGAAGAAAATAACGGAGCCACTTGTGTAAAATTTGAATTAGATTGAAGGTCATTTTGAAACGTTGAGTCGGGAGCAAAATGACCTGCAGAACAGATCTTCATTACACCACAGACTTACAGATATAACCTCTTCAAAATCTTCTATCTGCTGGATAATGGTTTATGAAACTACACTATATGACCAAAAATATTGGAACATCTGCAAATTTTTAGTTTTTTTCTCAAGGGAAAATCAAGGGTATTAAAAGTAGTTTATCCTGCTTTTGTTAGAGTTACTGTTTCTACTGTCCAAGATTCTAAAGTAGCATTGTCTTTTTATCTTTGTCTCCATAAAATCAGTCGTACACACACAGTACAGTCCAACTTTAGTTTTTGGATGCACAAAAAAAATTACACAGTGCTTAGTTTTTACTAAACTAAATTTATAAATGTCTGATAAATTTTATGCTGACATATATACTTATCTTCTCAACACAGGACAATATCAAATGTTTCAGCACCGCAGACATAGTGTTATAAGGTTTTTAACCTACTACAGTAACTAACCTTTAAAACGTGCTCTAGCCTGTAACTCTAGCTTCAGATCACCAACTAATCAGATCACAGCAGATCACAGAATAAATCAATTATTTCACTTTTCTTCAAATTTCATTTTAGCCTTGTTCATCCCCATTCATAGAGGACTCTGACTCTATGAGGACTGCCTCTAAAGTTTAAAATAGTGAATTCTTGGTATACTAACAGGGAAAACAGAAAGTGGTCAGACTTTCCTCTTTTTCTTTAAAATCCCATTGACTCCCAGTCGCCAACTGGGTCAGATATTTAGCATTTCAAATATTTGTCGGATGTCTGCAATTACTTGGCAATGTCTCAGCAAGCATCTTTCACTAGTCCACATCACATGACTGAGGGTGCGTCTGGAAATCCCCAATTTGCCTCCGAGAGCTTGGCGAATGAAAAACTGGCCAAAAATCGTGTAGTATTAACCTGGCATAGCTGTTTCTTCTGTCCAGGATTTCCAATGAAGGATTTCTACCAGATTTTTACCGCATTGCTGTGAGGATTGGATTGCATTCAACAATAGTTGCACTCACTTACAACTTACTCAGTAATTCCAAAAATACTGGAATGATTAAGCACAATCATTTCAGAGATCAATGTTCCACTGTTCCACAGCTGAAGGCTACCTCAATACCAGTACATAATAACTAAGCACAAGGTTTTTTGCATACAAATATTGTGGAATCATGTCCTCAGATTAAAGATGGACAGTATTGTGTTTACGACTGATTTACTGAGACACTAATTGATAAATACTATAATAATAAACTGTATAATACTACTGCATTGCTTCTTTTACTACTGTTGATTTGCAGGGCAGCCATCTTGACTTTTAAACTTGGGCTTGGCTAGTCTCTTTCGATATTCAGAGAAGGAAATCTGACTTGTAAGGGCGTTCCAGTTCCAGAAATGTTCTACGTGATTCAAATGTAAAATAGCATTAAAATTAAAAGTTAAATGTTTTTGGTTAGCTTATATTTGTTGGTTAGTAGAACATTTTTTTACAGTTAGTTTGCATTCTTAGAATGTTCAATCTGTCAGTTTTTAAAGTTCTTAGAACATCGCTGCAACGCCACTTGTGTCAGGGTTTTAAATTTAAGTTTTGGCAATGTTACTTTTTTTGTTTTTATAATATTAGACTTTGTCTAATTGTGGACATTATATGAAAAATGTTCTAATCATATTGTAACATTGTGATGCAAAACATTACTATGTTACACGTTTTCCGAATGTTCCTGGAACATTATTTCTGTAATGATACAGGCTAACTTTTGTAGAACCTTTTCAAAACGTTGCACAACGTTACTACAACTTTCTCTGTTAGCTTGTTTTAACCCAAGAATTGGTGGATCAATGCCTGGGTAATGCTGCTTCTCCATCAGCAGCCGGAGTCCGAGAGAGCGCAACCACCTGTGCTCTCTCTGTGCAGATATTGTTAAGTAGATGGCACTGTTTTCCCGTATCACACTTATTGTGATGCTAGCCAGCACAGGCATCTGTTGGCTGATGTAACAGAGCTGGGGATCTGGCACTTTACTTCAAAAGCACTGTCATGCTGTCTAGTGATGCTGTATTGATTGACGGCAGTTAAAAAATGGGCAGAGTGGAACTTCACATGTATTTGTGTTGTAAACATTGCAGTGATAGCAGTAGTATTATTGCATGGTTGGGTTAATTTACTCTAAATGCTAAATTTGAGGAATTGAAGAGTAGCTGAATGCATTTATTCATTTATTAAAATGGGTGTTTGCAAACATTTGGCCATATAGTGTATTTACATGTCTGCATTAATGCTAATGCACAGGCTAATGCTAAAGCTAGTAGCTGTGTATACTGTATGTGTGGTGATTAATATTGTCCCTATATATAAGTCAAAATGCCTGTACCTATCTACTGTTTGAATTGGTAATAGAGGGGTCAAAGCATTAGTTAGCTAACGATAGTCCCTTCTATTTCTCTCTCTCTCTCTCTCTCTCTCTCTCTCTGTATCATTCTCTCTTTCATGTACCTGTATCTTTATGTCTCATCTCCATTAGCTAACCACATCTGCTTTTTACGCTGATATCTGTATCTGGCTGCTCCACTGCTGCTTACCGTAGCTCACAGTCGCACAGTCACGGTGCGTGAGATACGTCTGATGTGTATCTCAGTGGGCCTTTCACGATATTCACGTTATTATGGCTTATCATACAATATATGGACATGACCGCAGTTATTTTTGCTGACTTCAATATTATTTTAACATATTGTGTTTAATTACCCGGCCATCATTCTCATATGGGGCCCACAAAGAACCAGTTGGGATACCCACATAGACCCCACATGCATTAATATGTTTTTATCATATAGTCATTATATCAGTCTCATAATTTGGTCTTAAAAATTACAGTAATAATGTTTAACTAAAAAAAATATGTATATATAAATTATTTGACAATATATTGTCAACATACAAAAAACAATATCATTGGCCTTTTAAATAACAGAATATAATTAATCACAATAACGTTTAGGGCAATACCATTGTTAGTATACAAAAAATCATTATGTCCGCCTTTAAAATGACAGTAATATAATTCATTATAATTATTTCTGAGACACTATATTGTCCATATACAAAAAATAACATTGTCCGCCTAATTCATCACAACAATTTCTGAGACAATACATCGTCCAAACACAAAAAATGATATCATACACCTTTAAAATGACACAAATATAATCCATCATAATAATTCCTGGGGCATTATATCGTCTCAATACAAACAAAAAAATATTGTGTCTTTTTAAAAAATAATAATTATTATAATAATTGCTGAGAAAATATATTGTCCAAATGCAAAAAAATATGTTGTACGCCTTTAAAATTACAATATTATTATTCATTACAATAATCTCTGGGACAGTATAGTGTCTGAATACAAAAATAATTTAGTCTGCCTTTAAAATAACAGTAATGGGACAATATATCGTCCAAATACAAAAAAATTATATCGTACACCTTTAAAATGACAAATATATTTCATCACAAGGATTTCTAGGACAATAATTTTTCCGAATACAAAATAAAATTATCTGCCTGTCATGGTTAGAACAGAATAGCAGACAAGCGCAGATACTGATAAAAACAAAGTAGGTTTATTATAATAATAAACAGATGTAATCAGGGTCGATACAAAAATATGGTTGATCACCAGTAGACAGAGCAATGCAGACAAAACCATACCATAAACGAGAGACAGTCCAGAGTTCATACACAAGCAATCCAGTATCAGAGATAATCCAAGAGGCGGTGGTGAAAGTACAGTCCAGGTCATACACAAACAATCCAATATCAAAGGCAGAGGCAAGAATCGGCGTCGAGAAACAAAAAGCAAGGTCATACACAAGTAAACTGAGACAAGAGATAAGTAACGCTTTGTATGAGGATAACCTACAATACGCGGCGATGAAGTCTGTTTGGCGTGCACCTTTATAGTGCCAGTAATCAGTATTCGGGGCTTCCTGGTGGAAGCAGGTGAGGTGTCACGTGATCAGGTGAGTGCGTGATGTCAGCGGGTGGTGCATTCTGGGTAGTGTAGTTGTTAACCTGAGAACCTCCGTTAGAGCTTGGTGTGGAAGGGACAGAGGAGCTAACAGCACCAGACGTGACAGTACCTCCCCCCAAGGGAGTCGGAACGGAGCCGGAACGGGGACGACCACGACGACGTCCACCCGACGGGCAGGGAGTACCGGCGGGAGGACCAGGCGTAGCCTCAGAGGTGACGGGCAGGCGGGGGTTGCGAGACTGGGAACCCCTACGCACCGGAGCCGAAGAAGAGAGTGAGCGCTTGGGACGCCCACGGGGTCGAGGAGCAGGCTTACTAGGGTGACGGGCATGAAATTCGGCCAGTAGAGCAGGATCCAGCACGTCACCGGCGGCAACCCAGCAACGCTCCTCAGGGCCGTAACCCTCCCAGTCTATGAGGTACTGGAGCACACCGCCACGCCTGCGTGAATCCAACACCTCTCGAACCGCATAGGTAGACGAATCCTCCCCCTCCACTGCCGCGGGCGGCACGTCATCTGGAACACCCTCAGCAAGCGGACCTGGGACAAGAGGCTTGAGCAGAGAAACATGGAACGAGTTATGCACCCTGTACTGAGCCGGCAACTCGATCTTATAAGTCACCTCATTAACCTGAGACAACACTTTAAATGGGCCAATATACTTAGGCAGCAGTTTCCTACAGGCCCCTTCAAACCTCAAGTCCCGGGTCGACAACCACACCCTGTCTCCGGGTTGGTATTGGGGGGTGGTACCACGGTGTCTGTCGGACTGCTCCTTATATTTCCGTAAAACCTCCGAGATTTGCTGATGCGTCTCCTCCCACACCTGCTCACTCCGCTTCATCCAGTCGTCGACAGCGGGGATCTCAGTGGATGATGCTGTCCACGGAGCTAACGGAGGCTGGTAACCCAGAATGCACTGGAATGGAGTGAGACCAGACGTGGAGTTAATCAGGGAATTCTGAGCTATTTCAGCCCAAATTAAATACTGAGACCATTCTGACGCATGCTTAAAACAGTACAATCTTAAAAACTTTCCCAACTCTTGGTTAACCCTCTCACATTGACCATTACTAGTGGGATGAAACCCAGAAGTGAGACTCACGTGTACACCCAAATGTTCAAAAAACGATTTCCATACCCTAGAAGTAAATTGAGGACCTCTATCTGACAAAATGTCCTCCGGGACCCCATAATGTCTGAAAATGTGTGTGTATATAGCTTGGGCGGTCTGAAGAGCAGTAGGAAGAGCAGGAAAAGGGATAAACTTAACACCCCTAGAAAATCTGTCTACAACAGTAAGGACAGTAGTGTAACCTTCAGATTCAGGTAAATCGGTAACAAAATCTACTGCAATATGTGACCATGGTCGTTCTGGAACAGGTAGAGGACATAGCTTACCGGCTGGAAGGGTTTTGGGTGTTTTGCATTGTGCGCAGATAGAACATGAAACCACGAAAGTTTGAACGTCAGCTCGCATGGTTTCCCACCAGTACCGAGCTGAGATTAGTTGTAGCGTGCGTGTAACGCCTGGATGACCGGACGTAAGGGCAGCATGTGCCCAGCCAATGAGCTGATCGCGAAACTGCTCAGGTACGTAAATCTTGTGAGGAGGGCAACCCTCCGGAGGTTGTGTGTTAGCTTGACTCTGCTGAATAAGGTCATCGAGTTCCCATCTAATAGCTGCTACTTTCACAGTGGGTGGCAGAATGTGTTCGGGTTCGGAAGCGTGGCATGTGTCGTCTGGGGCACTGAAAACACGAGATAAGGCATCAGCTTTAGTATTACGGTTACCTGGACGAAACGAGATCGAAAAATTGAAACGGGAGAAAAACAATGACCAACGAGCTTGACGGGGGTTTAGACGTTTAGCAGTACGGAGATACTCTAGGTTCTTGTGATCAGTAAGAACGGTGAATGGATGTGCAGCACCTTCCAGCCAGTGACGCCACTCCTCTAGAGCTAGTTTTACAGCCAGCAGCTCTCTATCCCCTATCCCATAATTACGCTCCGCTGGTGACATTTTCTTTGAGAAAAAGGCTATGGGGTGAAGCTTAGGCGGTGAACCGCTGCGTTGTGAGAGAACTGCTCCGATGCCAGTATTAGAAGCATCGACTTCAACAACAAAGGGTAAATCTGGATTAGGATGTGTGAGAATGGGGGCAGAGACAAAGGCGGCTTTTAACGCTTGGAAAGCTTGGTCAGCTTCAGGGGACCACTTGAGAATTTTGGTAGCATTCTTAGTTAATGCTGTAAGGGGGGCAGCTATGGTACTGAAGTTGCGTATGAAACGCCTGTAGAAATTGGCGAATCCTAAGAAACGTTGGAGATCTTTGATAGATTGGGGAACAGGCCAGCTAGTAACGGCGTCTACCTTCGAGTCATCCATAAGGACTCCCTGGGAGCTGATAACATAGCCGAGAAATGCGACTCTCTGAAGGTGGAACTCGCATTTCTCGGCTTTAGCATATAGATTGTTCTCCAAAAGTCTCTGGAGAACCGAGCGCACGTGCTGCACGTGGGAATCAAGGTCTGAGGAATAGATTAATATGTCATCTATAAAAAGTGTAACATACTTGCCAATCATGTCTCTAAAAACATCATTCATAAATGACTGAAACACTGCGGGGGCGTTAGCGAGACCATAGCTCATAACTAAATATTCGTAGTGGCCATTGGTGGTGGTAAACGCTGTTTTCCACTCGTCCCCCTCCCTAATGCGAACCAAATTGTACGCACTACGCAGATCAAGCTTGGTAAAGTAAGTAGCCGTACGCAGTTGCTCGAGAGCACAAGGAATTAAGGGCAAAGGGTAAGCAAATTTCTTTGTTATGGCATTCAAACCTCTATAATCAATACAAGGTCTCAGTCCCCCGTCCTTTTTCTTAACAAAGAAAAACCCAGACCCGACAGGGGACTTCGACGGCCGAATGAAACCCTGGGCTAATGCTTCGGTGACATAATCATGCATAGCCTTTTCCTCATCGAGTGTAAGGGGGTAGACTCTAGCTTTGGGTAGGGTGGCACCCTCCACTAGGTCGATGGCACAATCATAAGATCGATGCGGAGGTAATTTAGTAGCGTTTTCCTTGCTAAACACTTCTAAAAACTCTGAATATTCAGGGGGTACAACAACGGGATCAGAAATTTCAGGACTCTCTACAGAAGTAGACTGAATAACTAGACTATCCAGAGCTAAACAATGTTCATGACAGTGAGCAGACCAAACCGTGATATCCCCATCGCGCCAGGAGACAGTGGGATCGTGAGTCTTCAGCCATGGCATGCCCAGGATAACTGGATGCTCGGTGCAGGGAAGCACGAAAAGTGGTAGTTCCTCAAAATGAAGAGCGCTGGCTTGTAGAGTGATGGGCAGAGTCTGCAGGGTAACCGGCTTGGAGCGGACAGTCTTTCCATCAACAGCATGGATGGCCAATGGACGTAGAAGTTCTCTGGTGGGCACTCCATGCTCCTTAACTAGGTCCTGGCTGATGAAGTTCCCCTCCGACCCGGAATCTACAAGCGCTGGGACAGAGAGCATACCAGTAGGTAACATAATATTAACAGGCAAAGTAAAACATTTAGAGCGAAGGATTGTGTTGTGCTTACGTACCACGTTAGCGCGTGGAGAGCACTCCACGCGCTGTCCCAGGGCTGGAGCTTTCACAGGTCGGGTCAGGAGACCACACTCAGCCTTGAAATGCCCGGCCTCTCCACAATAAAGGCATAGGCGAAGCCGGATTCGACGCTGCCGCTCCTCTGGAGTTAGCCGGGTTTTCTGGATATCCATGGGCTCTGGGGCAGGCAGCGCAGCTTTCTCTGGAGTGGGAGCGCGGGGCAGAGACACAGGAGTGTGTTGAGTGCGAGGACTGATCTTGGGTCGGCGCGAGAGAAGTTGATCCAACCGGATCGACAGTGAAATGAGCTGATCCAGGGTCAGGGAATCATCTCTGCAGGCTAATTCCCTCTGTACATCTGGATTAAGTCCGCATCTAAACACGTTGATCAAAGCAGCGTTATTCCACCCACTACCAGCCGCGAGAGTGCGAAACTCCAGAGCGTAGGAAGCCACCGGCTTCTGACCTTGCTTAAGAGCCAGCAAAAGTTCTCCATTAGACTGTCCATAACGCGAATGATCAAAAACTGAGCGGAAAGTAACCAAAAAGTCAGTGTAACTAGCCCCAGAAAGGTCTTCCCAAATAGCTGTAGCCCACTCGAGTGCCTTACCAGAAAGCCGTGAGATAATGAAACCGATCTTAGCTTTATCGGTTGTAGGCGGTGAATTACTGAAAAACACGGAGCATTGTAAAAGAAAACCGCTGCATTTTTCCGGATCCCCATCAAACAACTCCGGTTTAGAGACAGAAAATCCAGGCACAGAAGAGTTAGCGTTAGGCATACTGGGGGCAGCTAACGGGCTAGGGCTAGGCTCAGTTACGCCTCTGAGGTGAGCTAGCAGCTCAGCTAGTTGTTGCTGCTGCGTGGTTTGCTGGCGGGCTAGCTCAGAAACAGCTTGGGTCACACCAGCGAGCGTTTGCTGGTGCTGACCGAGTAGCCTCCCCTGGTTGGCTAAACCAGATCTAATAGCCTCAGTATCTGCTATCTGATTTAGTTCGGCCGCGTATTCTGTCATGGTTAGAACAGAATAGCAGACAAGCGCAGATACTGATAAAAACAAAGTAGGTTTATTATAATAATAAACAGATGTAATCAGGGTCGATACAAAAATATGGTTGATCACCAGTAGACAGAGCAATGCAGACAAAACCATACCATAAACGAGAGACAGTCCAGAGTTCATACACAAGCAATCCAGTATCAGAGATAATCCAAGAGGCGGTGGTGAAAGTACAGTCCAGGTCATACACAAACAATCCAATATCAAAGGCAGAGGCAAGAATCGGCGTCGAGAAACAAAAAGCAAGGTCATACACAAGTAAACTGAGACAAGAGATAAGTAACGCTTTGTACGAGGATAACCTACAATACGCGGCGATGAAGTCTGTTTGGCGTGCACCTTTATAGTGCCAGTAATCAGTATTCGGGGCTTCCTGGTGGAAGCAGGTGAGGTGTCACGTGATCAGGTGAGTGCGTGATGTCAGCGGGTGGTGCATTCTGGGTAGTGTAGTTGTTAACCTGAGAACCTCCGTTAGAGCTTGGTGTGGAAGGGACAGAGGAGCTAACAGCACCAGACGTGACACTGCCTTTAAAATGACAGTAATATAATTCAATCACAATAACTCCTGGGGCAATATATCATCTAAATACAAACATATATATTGTATGCATTTAAAATGTCAGTAATATAATGAATCGCAATAATTTATGGAACAATGTAATGTATTGATTACAAACAATTATATCGTCTTTAAAATTAAAGAAATATTATTAATTGCTATAATTTCTTGGAAATATATTGTTCAAATAAAAAAAATATATCTTCCACCTTTAAAATGACAAAAATATAATTAATTGCAATAACTTCTTACACAATATATCATCTGAATAAAAAATATATATTGTCCACCTTTAAAATGCCTCATATACCTCATTGCAATAATTTCTAACATTTTGTCCAAACAATCGTTATTACATCAGGCCTGGATGTAATTGCATTATAATACTATTTTATGCTGTAATAACTGTTATATTTGTATTATCAATTGAATAATATGTTCCGAAGTTCTAATATAGTAATACCATTTATCGCAACTATTTCTGGAACAATATATTGTCAGCACAAAAAAAATCATGTCAGTCCTAAGTGTAATTGCATTATTATACTATGATTTTATCATTTTATCAATGACGTAAAATGGCCTTTATACAATAATATAATTTATTGCAATTATCTCTGAGGCAAAATATCAACCAATTAAAAACAGTTATTGTGACAGGCCTACAGTATATCTCAGTTTATTGTGTTTTTTTTCTGCTATCTCTGTCTGTGCCCAACCAGCAGATGTTTTCAGGCCGAGAGATAATGAGAGGGTTAATGTAACCGGCCCAGGGTCATCTCTGGGGGGCTATCATAATCATATCCTCGACCTTGAAGCATGCACGCGAGAGCACGGTGATGCAATTGCCCAGTGAGGTGGTGTAAAAGCGAGCCGAATCGCAGAGCGTCCGCATCATCTGACCATCCCAACCTGCGATGTCATGCGTTAAGGAGCAGGGGGATAGATCAGATATCACGGACCCGTCTCTGATCGAGACACTCGGACACTCGCGCTGTAAAATAACCCGTATCAGACATTACCTCCCCTCACGACTCAGACTCGAGATATCGACTCGACCCTACCCTCCGTCTACCTCTCTCTTTCAGTCTCTCTCTGTCTCTCTTTATCCATCTATCTCTCTCTCGTTCTATCACTCTGCTAATTCTATGTCTCTGCTGGATGCTGCATGCTGGCTTGGTGTGTGTGTGTGTGTGTATGTGTGCCATGCTGGGTGGTAAAGAAGTTTGTTTTATTTGGTATAAAATACTAAAACTCTGTAGAAACGCTGTAATGCTGAATTAACATTGCACCATGCTCATGCACCTGTTTTTTTTAGGATGAGTAACTGGTGATACCTTCACTATCTATTCTCTCTCTTCAGTAATTTAATCACTGACACAATGAGGATAATTATATCATTTTGATGAAGAATTCGCCCCCATTCAGAATTTCTTGAAACTCTTTTACAGGAAGTTTACTATGCTTACTGCCTGCAGAAAAACACAGCCAAACAAAATAAACCCTCTCTATTTTGATTTTATTCTAGTCTGTACAATACGAATGTTTGTCAAAAGTTTGGACACACTCCTTCTCATTTAATGTTTTTTCTACATTATAGATTAATATTGAAGACAATAAAATAAATTATAAAGAAAACGAAAAAGTGTTTAACAAGCCAAAATACTTTTAATACTTTACATTTTTCAAAATAGCACCTTCTGCTTTTTTATGCCAGCTTTGTCCATTCTTGGCATTATTCTCACAGCCAACTTCATGAGGTAGAACCTAGAATAGTTCTCCAACTGAGGTGCTGAGCACTTGTTAACTACTTTTTCCTCACTCTGTTTGTGCTCCAACTCGTACCGTTTTCACCTGCTCAGATGTGAAACTAATGCAGGTTGCCAGATCAACAGTCGATGGCAATTGGTGACGAGTCTATACGTTTCAATGTCCAAAATGCCCTTCTCTACTACGCTAGTGATAGTGGGAAATTACCCAGCTATGATTAGCAACCTTACTGAAGCTTAGTGATTACCTGTTCATCAGAAAAATAGGCAGCTCCTCCATTCCCATGGCTGCACGAGTAGTGTGGAAATGGCGGTGGGCAGATTCGGAGGCTACATTCCACAGAGATTTCCATGATGTACTACTCCGAAACTCTGCCGACAAGAGCCGCCAGTGCTTAAACTTTAGCAAGTTTCCTTAATATTTGAAAGATACATCCAGATCTCCAATGTAGTATATAATACAAATAAAGAACTAATATTAACAATAATGTGTGTCCAAACATCTGACTCGTACTGTATGTCTACATTGTATGTGGTATAGTGTTTTTGGAGGACAGTGATTTGCTGGACAGTTTTATTAGATGCAGGTGTGCTGGTGCACTGTTCTACTGTGCAGCATTGCTTGCACCAATACGATCTTCAAAAGAATACGATCTCTGAGTTTCTACCTGTGACTGATTTCTAAAGCCCTTATGGTGCTTTGCAGAAAAGCTGTGCCTGAGCTGTGGTGCGCTCTCATCAATAAAGGTGCTAAAAAAGGTCCTTTGGAGTAGTGCCAAAAAAAAACTACATTTGGTTCGTTTACAAAATGTACAGTATATAACTATATAGTATAATGTTTAAAATGTGTAAAAACCTTTTAGAACCTTTATTTTTCAGAGTGCTGTTTGAGTTTGAGCAGATTATTTTAATTTTCATTATTTTTTTTGCGCTGTACTTTAGCATTTAAGCACATTGCATGGCGTCACCAGCACAAGCTTTGCGAAAGTTCACGGCGCATCACCAAAAAGTCATGCTCATATCTTTACACACCATTACGGAAAACCGCCTGTTCTTCGGAAAGGCGGCGCGTGCTTTGTTGGTGCTGTTTGGTTTCCACTGAGATGTAAAAAAAAAGAGGTCTGTAGATGGTTGAGACTGAGACTGGGTCTGTCTCGTTTTTCTCGTAAGCCGCTGTTTTGCTCTGTCACTTTTCCCCCAGTGGAGGTATTAAGTAACAGCTCGGCATCAAAGCCTCTGTTAGGTATCGAACTGCTGAAATCATCCCTGTAATTTCCTGGAGCCAGGCTTTGATGTGCACCATGAAAGGAGTGTCCAGAGTTTGGCTGGGAGCTCCATTCCCTATCTCCACACAGAATTGTGCGTTCTTTTATGTCATTTTCTCTGGAGAACTCGACTCTGACCTCAGACGGGATGCTCTCTCAGCGGTCTGCTAACGAGAAAACTTTGTAATTCTTGTAAGTCTCGCTTTTTAAGGTCTTCCAGTAGTCATCCTGGTATACGCAGTGTCCAAATAGTAGTTGCACCCAGAAGGAATCAATAGACAGAAACAAAACTTGGAGGAAAGTCATGCCAGACTGTCACGGAGTGACTCAGAATCGAATGGCGGTGGGTCATCTTCAGTGATGAGTCATAATGTTGAGTACAGTTTCAAACGTTGCCAGGTCCTGCAACCAGTGGCCTTTCCTTTTCTAAACACACACTATGGTGCACGATTTCAAAGGGTTGTAACGATGAGACTATAAAAATTTAATAGAGCACAGTACACAAGGTGCTGTGGAGAATTATGGGGAGGGGTGATGGAGTACACCCTCTGTTCGCTCTCTGTGTCTCTAAAATGTGTAAAAACTCCAGATAAGGGACAAGACAACAGCTGTAATCACTGCATATCAGCTCATTACACATTTAAACACATCCTTAGCCTTTAAAACCGACAATTAGTGCTTCTGTTGTCTCTGGAGCAATAGTGAAAAGCAGAGAGTGCATTCACCATGAGCTGCAGCTCCACTGATCTGGTAGAGCAGGTAGAGAAAGGGCAGATCACACGACTGGCGAAGGCATCGGGTTACAGAGGCAAGGCTCTTAATACCACAGCAATATAAAAGCAATATAAAGAAGAAAAAAGTAATACTAAAAGAAGAAAATACTAATAAATAAACTAATAATATAAATAATATATATATATATATATATATATTAAAACATGTTTTTGAGCTAGTGAAATGTGATATTTAAAGCTAGTATATATATATGAATATATATATATATATATATAAAATACTTTGAAATATCACATTTCACTAGCTCAAAAACATTTTTGCAAAAACCCTTTGCCTGAATAAAGATAGATAGCACTATATTATCTTTTCTCTTACTGTGTGAATTTACAGTTATTGTGCAGCTAAAATAGCAGTCTGAGTAGGACCCACATAGCCAGCTAGCTAATTTAAAGAGATATGAAGGAATTATCCAAACTTTAAATTAATTTTAATAACTACAACATATTTTTCTAGTCGCTAAATCGAAAAACAAATCATTCAAATTTCCATGACTTTCCAAAACTTTATGGGTAATTTTATTTTTCCAAAATTGCTATGTTCAAATTACATGACTTTCCAAGTTTTCCATGACAGTATGAACCCTGTATACTATATATACCCTGGCAATACAAAACATCCTCACACTAGACAAGATCTGGCTATATCTCAACTGAAGACATATTTAAGTATCCTAGAATATCATGATAAATAACATCCAGTATCTCCTCTAATACTTCGTAATTTTTAGGTATGTTAAACTATCAAAATGTACTTCTAAATTTAGCTGTCAAGGTGGGATAAAGCATGAATTGACTCGGGAGCCTAATCAGTAGGAAGCACAAATGGAGGGCATGGCAAAAGCATTCATGACTAATTGACTAATCGTAATAATAATCGACAGATTAGTCGACTACTAAAATTGTCATTATGCAATCCCACAATCCCACACTTCCTTCTGGGGCAAACTATTCCTTTGACGATGGTGTATACGTACCCAGTTACCGATATGGGCAAGGGATGGACGGGGTCTTTCAGTCTCAATCATCACGTCCCGCCGTCTCATGGAAGAGAAGGCATTGCCGCCATTGTATTGCTCTCCGTCGTTACCGCAGGTGATGCCGTCCTGGTTTGATGGACACTTGTCTTATGTCTCCTCCTCCTAAGGTAATGGCTCTGTTAAAAGCGTGGTTGAACACAAGCCCCCCATTAAACTGGCCGGGCTGGCAGCTGGGGCCAAGTACCGCCTGCGGGTATATTCCCACCTGCAGCCCAGCATCACCAGCGAGTATGTCACCTTCGAGACCAGCGGAGGTGAGGGCTGGACCCGGTATCATGATATCAGACTGGAACTGAAGCTTAAACCCTTTAGCTTTTAATTGATTTCTTACAGTTTATACAGGAGTACCTCTCTAGATCTCAATGACACAACCAATACTGTACAGCCCTAAATATGCTGCCAATATAAGCAGTGAAGATATTTCTGATGTGTTCAGGTTAAATGAGACTGGTAACAAATCTTTGCCGCCTGCTTTTATTGAACATGACTCTGATCGATAAGCAAATATCTGCTTTTTTTCTTAGGTAAACCTGTGTGTGATTGTGGAATAAATGTCTGCTCAGGTGTGCTAATCCAGATGAAATCTCTCACTGTGTTCTGTAACAAAATGCAGAATATAATATAGATCTGCTATCTCTAAGTCAGCTTCTCACCAGTTTCTCTGGTTCCCAGGTTGTCTGGTTTGTCTGCTTTATGATTTTTGCCATATTAAATCTGCCTGTGTGACGATTAAGATAACCTTTAAGATGCTTTCACAGTATGATAAAAGGGGCTGATAGAGCAGTAGCTCTTATCCAAAGCGAATTTAAAAGGTGCTTTGTTGTTTACCTTGATAATATCCTTACATAGATTGTACTGGCTAGAGTCAAAATATACAACAAACCAGATGCTGCTAAATACAGCATCTGTATCCATTCATATGGTCCATTCAACCTTACATGAATAAGCATGGCTGCCATTCTGCATCTAGCCAATCGGGGGAGAGCCGTCTGGCATATCATGCTTAAAAAAATGATTGCCAATGATTTAAAGACTATATTTTTGCGCTATTTTGCTGCATTTGCTTACAAAAATGACAAAGTTATGTGGTGGGTGCCGAGTGGTCTAGCAGGCTAAGTGCTGCCACTATGATCGGGGAGGCGCTGGTTCGAATCCTGATCATGCAGCTTGCCATCAGCTGCCGGATCCCTGAGAGAGTACAATTGGTCTTTGAACATGGCAAAAAAACACCAAAGGGAGGTATAAGAGGAAATTGTACCATAAGAAATGCTGATTGGAAGGCTGGTTGAATAAGCAGAGTAAGCAGAGTAGGTGTTATGATGCCTAAATAAATGGGACTGAGAGAACGCAGACTCTGTGCTGATTTCGTTATAATGCACTTTTACCTTCACTAATGTGTTTCTGATAAAGTGCAGTTGTCAGTAAAGGCTTTTCCTGTTGATACATACAGACGTTCATTAAAGAGCTGAATCTGGGTCGCTAGTAATAAATCACAGAACAAAAGATGGTGAGTAGTCCATCTAGGAAACATGCATTTCATTTTTTCTCTTTGTTTCTCTCTCCTTCTCTCCTCCCTCGCTCTCCCCTGTGTGTGTTTGTTGTGTAACAGCCTACAGCAAGGACCAGGTGGACATCGCCACGCAGGGTTGGTTCATTGGTCTCATGTGTGCCATCGCACTGCTAGTCCTGATCCTGCTCATCGCTTGCTTCATTAAGAGGAGTCGAGGAGGGAAATACCCAGGTAAATACCCAACTCTCGGTGCTGCAAGCATGATGACACTAACACTGTAGCGTGAGCAATAATACCCTGGTGGCACTGTCCTAACAAGGTCAGAACTGTGTTATTGGTCCATTTGTCATTAGTTGTTGCGATAGTCTAAAAGAGGTAGTCTAGCTGCTTCCGTCCAGTAAAGTTAGGCCAAGGCCAGGTTTAAACTACACAAGTTAGGCCAGAATACAGTTTTTAGGAAATCACAGTTCTCCAACAAATATCTCGCAGGTTTAATATTTGATTTCTCTACAGTACTTTACGGCATCTGTGTTGAAAAGTATCAAATGCTCTTAAATAAGCAAATACCAGGAATTATGTATTTATCGCAAATAAAAGTGGTACAATATCTTATGATATCGATATTCTGTTGTATGAAAATTGTTGTGACTGAAAGGTAGTGCAGAAACTGGCTACAGCCAATGAGAGACTGAGTTCTAACTTGTGCTTTAATGACAAAATGTGTTTTTGGAGAGCAGACATCCATGTTCAGCAACTTCTAGCAAAGGTAGTCTGGAAGCTTCCAACAGATGTAGATTTATATAAGAGCCCTATTAAGAGACCACAAGCCATCAAACCAAGCTAAACTGCTTGAAGTTTTGCACCAGGAGTGAGTAGCATAAAGTTATTCAAAAGCAGTGTGTAAGACTGGTGGAGGAGAACATGCCAAGATGCATGAAAACTGTAATAAAAAAACAGTTATTCCAGACAATATTGATTTCTGAACTCTTAAAACTTTATGAATATAAACTTGTTTTCTTTGCATTATTTGAGGCCTGCAAGCTCTGCATCTTTGTTGTTTTTTTTGCCATTTTTCATTTTATGCCAATTGCTCTAAATTATATATATATTTTTTGGAATTTGTGAGAAATATTGTCTGTAGTTTAAAGAATAAAACAATATTTATTTTACTTAAACATAAACCTATAAATAGCAAAATCAGAGAAACTGATTCAGAAACTGAAGTCTCTTCATTTTTTTTCCAGATGATAGTCCTGCATTATATCAATATTTTGTCCCACCCCTAGTGTAGTAGTTGTATAAAAATTGTTGTGACTAAAAGGTAGTGCAGGGACAGGCTAAAGTCACTGAGAAATAAATATCTAGCAGGTTTAAAACTGGGATTCTCTAAGATACTTCACAGCATCTGTGTTACTGAAAAAGATCAGATGCTCCTAAATAAGCAAATACCAAATATGGGGGGGGTTGTATAAAAGTCTAAAATCAGTTGTATTGAGAAGTGTGGTGTGACTGAAAGTTAGTGCAGGAACTGGCTACAGCCAATGAGAGACTGAGTTCACACTTGTGCTTTTATGACTAATTTTGTTTTGGAAAGCAGACAGTCTCGTTCACCTGAGGTTGTCCACCAGAGATAATCTGGAAGCTTCCAGAAGAGATAGTCCACCAGACTGCTTACATTGACCTTATTATTAACATGGTGACAAAAGCTTAGCTTTCTAGTGTTATGAATGCTTTACTTTAATTATTTTTCATATGTGATGTTATTTCTTTGTCCTTTCTGGACAATATCTAAATAACTAACATCAAAATCGCCATAACCAAATCATGCGACTTCCCTTTTCCTCAGTGAGAGATAAAAAAGACCTACCTTTGGATCCGGTGGACCAGAAAGACCAGGATGGATCATTTGATTATCAGTAAGTATTGTAGGTTTTCTGCTTTAATATTGAATGATTGCATATCACAAATAAATGACTTTCCCTCTCTATTATTAAAATAATTCTGGTAATATAGCATGAGGTGATGTATGGTATTATATTTTCTCTATATGTTATTTTTTTGTTTGAGCTGAATTTAGGAGAAAATTAATAGGGGTAAAATGTAAAGAATAAAGTTATATAAACTAAATTATGTCTGTTTTTTGCTACATAATCATCCATATTAAAACAATATTGGAGGGGAAATATTATTTCAAATGAAATATTTGATGTTAAAACCTTTATTTGATTTTTCATTTTTGTCGTTTGTCTTTTACTCGTTGGTGAATTGTCTTGTCTTTCTTTTGCCTGTTTCAGGTTAGCTCTGACGTAGTTGTGAGAGATGAGCGGGACCAGCCCTTCTGTCTTAACTAAACTAAAAACTAATTAATAACTCGGAACAATCAGTTCTGTCCCATTTAAACAACCAATTAAAACACTTAAATGCAATAAAAAATTAATAAGCTTATAGTCCGGTAAACTAACTCTTTAATGCTTTAGAGGAACAAAATATGACCATGTTAAAGCTTACTGGCTACTTGGACAAAGGGGTAGGCATCACCAAGGGGCAGCGGTCACTTGGGCAACGTCGGTTGCCATGGTGTTGTCCGCTGTCTAGCACATATGTGCTGTGCTGCAGAGGCAGTGGCCTTGCTGAGATTGGCTCCAAACAATAGTCAGGCTAAATTGCCCATCTCCCTTCTACTGTGTGTCTAAATTTACTGGGCTCAGGAAAAAAAAGCCATATCCAAAAAGTCTGAATGAGGGACTGAAGGGAGGGGCTATGCTTGGTGAATATCTGTGCCATAAAACCTGGGCACACAGTTGTTATGCAGTTTGACAGTTTTTAAGGTACTATAAAGTGGTGCTAATTGAAACTTTGACCTCATTATGAGCAGCTTTTTTTATTATTTTTTAATAATAGCCTGTCATGCTCAGGTTTAATTGGACAACCCAGGTTAGATGATGCAGATCTGATGATGATAAAACATGATAGAACTCTAAGTGGTCCTACAGACTAAGGCTCTGCCACATTGATCAGGTTCAAATCCGGGTCATGCAGCTTGCTATCAGCTAAGCTGAGAGACCACAATTGGCCTTGCTCTCTCTGGGTGGGTAGATGGCGCTCTCTCCCCTCATCATTCCAAAGGGTAATGTTACTCAACACAAGGCGTCTGTGAGCTGATGTATCAGAACCGACTCGCTGCGCTTTCCTCCCAGAGCGCTGTCTTCTTGTCAATGCTGCATTAGCAGCAGCTCAAAGAGAGGCGGTAGCTGACTTCACGTGTATCGGAGGAGGCATGTGTTAGTCTTCACCCTCCTGGTGTTGGGGCGTCACTAGTGATAGGGGAAGTCCTAATGAGTGGGGTGGGTAATTGGCCGTGTGAATTGGGGAGAAAATGGGATAGAAATTATAATTAAATAAAAAAAAAAATAAGTGCTTAAAAAAGCTCTGCTCCTGTAATGTTTGATCCCACTGTCCTCCTTAACAATAAGTTAGTGGGTTTTAAGAAGACACTTTCGTTTTCATCAGAATATTTAGTGAATGAAGCCCAGTGTCGTTCCATAAAATTTCAGAAAGGAATAAAAAAAATTATTTAAGACACGCCTTGTTTTAATTTTTATTACAGCTTGCTGTAAAACAGACACTTTTTAAATGTAAATTATCTGTTACTTAAGTTAAATCAGTGCATGATAGCATTATAAAAGTCCCCCTGGAATATATGATATTTTTATATAGTTTTCTTTTTTATTTGTAGACCTATCTGCACTTTTAAACCTGTTAAATTAGAAATTAATTCTGGTAATCAACTATTTCTATAAATTGATCATTTTTTAAGGCTTACTGTCTGTCTTAAGTGTTGCTGTTGTTGCCTTAGCTGCTTAATAACATGCTTTTTGAAGTTGAAATTGAATGGAAAGCATACAGGCTAACAGGTGCGCTAACAAGACATTATTTCCCAGCTGCTTATTATTAACACGTCAAGCAATTGTTGTTTGGCATTCAGTGGCACACTTTCACTTTACCTTAATAAGAATGACCTGCCAGAGCCTGGAGACCACAGATCTGCGAGTATTGATTGTCGCTCTGTTGCCAGGTTCCGGTTTTAGTGGAAATCCATGTTAAGCTCAGTCTACTAACTTCTTTGTCCATCTTAACTGTTAAATGTCTCCCTTTTACCATCCGTCTTGTGACCCCACCCTTTTCCCCCCACCCAACTTCACCTCCCCCCCGTCCTCCCCTCTCTCTCCCACCACCACTGAAAATGGCGCCGTGGTTTTAAGGAATGAGAACAGGTATTTGACCCAGCATCTTTGAGCCTGAGCATGTAATAGACCTCTGATGATGTCATTTTGTCGGCCGCGGTTAGCATCCAGATGAGCGCTGGGGCTTAGCCACTTTTGTCTGCTGGAAAAAAGAATGGCTGAAAGCATCCCAGAGTAAGTTCCATTTGACATGTATTTGATTGCAGACAGTTTGAAGCCAAGAGATTTTTAAGGTTTGTTTTTTCTTAAGTAATATACATCCATTCCTGCCTTTCAGGTCTGCAACACATTTCAAATAAAAGTTGTGATGGCAGCAAATGATCTGATTTCAAATGAAAATAATGTCAAAAATAGATTGTAATCTCCATGCCCTCCGATAGCACTTTCCCACCAACTTGGAACTGGCACTGTTCTGGTTCACAAACCTAAGTTTGAACCGGTTTGCAGCATTTTGACCAACAAAAGTAGAACCAGGAACATTCGTTCACAGCAGGAATAGAAGAATACTAGGTTCTTTAGCACTAACCGTGACAGCATCTGTGGGTGTGTCTGTTTATACAAGAGCACCACCGCTGTGAACCTCTCTGTTTATGACGTATGATGTGAATTTTCTGAAGGTTCCACTAAAAATAATGAAAACGCGGGCTGGTTTGCTTAAAAGCACTACGGTTCTAATAACAGGGTTCATACAGTTTTTAACCAAGAGATTTCCTGACTTTTCCATGACTTATCAATGACTTAACAATGATCATACGATTGTTAAAACATCAGTGCAGACATGGATATAAAAAAAACAACTACAACTGTAATCAAAATTACAGTAGGCCTAAATTTGATTTGATATAAAAAAAACAATGTTGACACACAGTCTTCCATAATAAAATGTATGTCAAATCCTGAGAGCTCCATTTAGCTCCCTGCACGGGCTAAATTACTGAACAAACTCTGAGCAGATGTATTTGTTCATTTAAAATAGTATTTTTCCGTTGATAGATAAAAAAACAAAGATTAGTAGATAGTAAATTTCCATGACTTTTCCAAAACTTATCCATGCCTGGAAATTGCTAGTTTGAAATTCCATGACTTTTCCAGGTTTTTCATGACCGTATGAACCCTGTAATAAACACGAACGGCTACTTACAGCGCTAATACGGCACTGCATCAAGAACCGCCATTCAACAGCAGCTTATAGAACCACATGGATACAGATTTACTTTGGTAAATCCTACAATACAAGTTACATTCAAAAATGCTGCTTAAAACAAAACAGAAGCCGAATGTTAGCTACGTTCAACTTCCCTGGAGTTGGAAGCATTTGGGATCTGGGATCAATCACACAGTGGAAACACAGAGTATTGTGGTCAGATGACAAATTAGCAGGCTCGTTGCAACAAAGCAAGCAAACCAATCAATTGCCTAGGGCCCTGAGCTGGCCTGGGGCCCCAAGACAATTGGTAATGAACTGAATTCAATGATTAACTGTGTAAGCATTCCTTTAAATTCTATGATGGTTAATGCAGGAAAGTACAACACTCAATGGGGCTTCTCCCACTAGTTGCTGAGATTAGCCAGCCAGCCAGCCAGGTTTGTGATTCCTGCAGCCGGCAAAATATGAAACTTAAGCAATCATTAAGCCAGAAAAGAAAGGAGAGAAAGATTGCACAGATACATGTTTGTGGAAAAAAGTTATATGTAGCTGATAAAACAATGTATACAGAATACTGTTTATGAATCTTGGGTTCATACTGTCTGCCATCAAATAAAAGTCAAAGTCAAAGAAAATGTAGAAACGTTGAAAGAAACATTGGAGTAATGATTGATCACAAGGTTGTGAGTTTGATGCCAACCATGCTGTGGGACCCCATAGCATGGTTGGCATCAAACCCACAACCCTACATTCGTGATCTCAGTTTTCTATGTATGGTGACAATAAATGTACTTTTAAAAATGTATCAATATTTGTGTTTTGGTTCTAAATTCCCCATAGGAATGACATTCACTTTTTTCCATCCACAAAATTAGCTGAAACCCAGCGTCCTTGTTTGAGCATGTTGCTGGCAGCAAAATGACGCACAATCTCAGAGGTCTATTGGTTATTGTTAGGTGGGAGGAGTCTACCCGATGGGTGGCATCACAGCTGATATCCAATCAGCAATGTAGTTCCTCATGGGTGTCCGACACACAATTCATAATATTTGTTCTGATTTAGAGTATCATAGCATTTTCAGTCAAGAGGCTGCTCTGTTGACATTAATTAGTGCTAATATACATTAACACCCACACTGTATTACAGTCCATTAACGACATGTTTACAAGGCCCAAGAAACAGACTGGATATTTAACACTGCACCCCGATCAGCTTACTGTGTTCCGAGTCGCTTCTGCTCCAGTAAAAACTGGTTTAAGCTTTTTCTTATAAAAATATAATTGCATTTTTTGTTGGACAGCTGACATTTGAAAAGCAGCGACTCTGTGATCTAGAGGTCAAATCAATTTCAGATCAGCAGCAGCAAAGACTGAGGTTCCTCCCCCCGGCACTGTTGGACACCCTTGAGGTTCTGTTCTGCTGAAAAAGCAGCTCTCGACATTAAGCAGTACTCAGTGCTGCAGGAACTGAGTCTAAAACCAATGATTTTGATGCATGTAGTTTAATGATGGTATTGTTCTAGCCTGTTCACAGATCAGACCAACTCAGACCGACATGGAATATGCATGCAATGTAACAGCTAGCATAATGGTTTAATTCTGTAGTGATTTCTGCACTACAAAAATGAAATATTAAATGTAATGAAGAAATATCTTAAGTCTTATTTTCCACTGCAGGTCAAATGGTTCAAAGGTGGCGTTGTACTGTTTCACAACTGCTAAAGCCGTGCTAAATATCACTGGCTATAGACCTCACCAAACATCACTAATACAGTGTCAGTACACTAGCTACAAGCCTCACCAAACATTGCCACTACAGTGTTAGTACATTGGCTATAAGCCTCGGCAAACATCGCTACTACAGTGTTAGTACATTGGCTATAAGCCTCGGCAAACATCGCTACTACAGTGTTAGTACATTGGCTATAAGCCTCGGCTAACATCGCTACTACAGTGTTAGTACATTGGCTATAAGCCTCGGCTAACATCGCTACTACAGTGTTAGTACATTGGCTATAAGCCTCGGCTAACATCGCTACTACAGTGTTAGTACATTGGCTATAAGCCTCGGCTAACATCGCTACTACAGTGTTAGTACCAGTGTTGGGACTAACGCCGTTACTTTTTTTCAGTAACGAGTAATCTAACTAATTACTATGACTGTAACTATAACGCCCTTACCATTTCCGACACCCCATTACTGCACGTTACTTTAGCAGCTCTATGAACTTTTTTTTTTACTTCGCTTTGCCCTGGTTAACCCCTCCTCTGTCCGGTGAACTTGAGCTTCTGGCCGCTGTGCCTGTGGTTTGGCGTGGTGAAGTGAGGCACAATTGTGACGATTTGCGTGCTCTAATCAATTCAGTGATTGCCGTGGACAACCCAAGTTCCGAATTAAGGACGTTAAGCTCTTTTTAGCTGCTCCCGTTTTTGTGGTGCTGCTGCTTTCTATTTTAGAGCTTAGATTCTCTGCCCGAATCCCACCTGACCTGAGGACCGACCCGAAATCAGGCTCCTATTTTTATTTTATATAAAGCTCTGGTGTGATAATCACAATGTTGCTAAGTAACCAATTATTGTTCACTAAAGCGAACGAAATAGCGAAAACTGAAAGTGAAAAACATTTGTGTTAACTGAATCTAATAAAAACGGTAATTAAAAGGAAAAACATAACTATCTCGAACTGTATTTTGTGTTTATAAAACTAACTAAAACGAACTGAAATTACTGATAGAATACCCTCATTTTTGTGTTTAATTTATTTATAAGCGCTGTTGTACAGCGGAGTTGTACAGCGGGAGTTGTTGTGCCGAGCGCGCGGCACTCGTGGTCCGTTAGTTCTTGTGTAAAGCGCTCGCGCTTGCAAGCCCACCCTAAAATGAACAGAAAAAATTAAAACAAAATAAAATTAAACTATAATAAAAATGAAAAATGTAATCACGTAGCTCTGGGCGCACGTGAACGCCTCCGCGTTTGACTTGCAGCATTGTGTGTAGCTGTTCTTAAAAGTCATTTAAATTAAATAATAGTTCTATGCTTCTATGTTACAGTGTTAATTAACATAATTCTGATTATATTTCGCTCATTCAATCAGCCCGAAAACAGACAGTTTATGGGGCGGATCGGGTCGGGCTCATAATGACAGTTTATGGTTCGGGCTTGGGCAGAATGTGCACGGGCTCCGGCTGGGTCGGATTTTTTGGGCACGATCTAAGCTCTATTCTCTTTTGGTGAAGCTGTTATATTGATACCATTTTAACGGGCATTAAATTGTTGTTTTTGTCCATTATTTTGTTTTATATATACATATTTCTTTTGAGTGTGGCTTGGTTTGTTAAATTTCATCCCCAGACGCGTTTTTCCGCTTTTTTCAGTATTACAAGTTTTAGTAATTTTCTTTGGTTGTGTGGAGAATTTCGTTTTATTTTTTTGAAATTCGTTAGATTATATTTTTGTCAACATTTTGGGTTTATTTTCGTTTGTTATTTTTTGTTATTTTTCTAATAATAATAGTAAATGCATAATTGATTTCCTTTTTTTGACGGGCGAATAATAAAAAGTAACGCGATAGTTACTTTTACTGGTAACTAATTACTTTTATAGTGGAGTAAC
Organism: Astyanax mexicanus; assembly: GCF_023375975.1. Lineage (NCBI taxonomy): Eukaryota > Metazoa > Chordata > Actinopteri > Characiformes > Acestrorhamphidae > Astyanax > Astyanax mexicanus. The sequence goes on along the minus strand of NC_064431.1, from coordinate 18,701,715 downwards.
TCCGTTAGTAACTCAGTTACTTTTTTGGAGAAGTAACGAGTAACTATAACTAATTACTTTTTCAAAGTAACGTGCCCAACACTGGTTAGTACATTGGCTATAAGCCTCGGCAAACATCGCTACTACAGTGTTAGTACATTGGCTATAAGCCTCGGCTAACATCTCTACTACAGTGTTAGTACATTGGCTATAAGCCTCGCCAAACATCGCTACTACAGTGTTAGTACACTGGCTACAGACCTCACAAAACATTGCTACTACAGTGTTAGTACATTGGCTACAAGCCTCAAGAAACACCCCTTCTACAGTGTTAGTACGCTGGCTACAGGCCCAACCAAACATCGCTACTACAGTGATAGTACAATGGCTACAAACCTCACCAAACATTGTGAATACAGTGTTAGTACATTGGCTATAAGCCTCACCAAACATCGCTACTACAGCGTTAGTACAGTGGCTACAAGCCTTACCAAACATAACTACTATAGTGTTATTAAACTGGCTACAGACCTCACCAAACATCGCTACTACAGTGTTAGTACATTGGTTATAAGCCTCACGAAACATCGCTACTACAGTGTTAGTACATTGGCACCAAGCCTTACCAAACATTGTTACTATAGTGTTAGTACATTGGCACCAAGCCTGGCCAAACATGGCTATAACAGTGTTAGTACACTGCCTACAGACCTCACCAAACATCCCTACTACAGTGTTAATACTCTGCCTACAGACCTTACTAAACATTGTTACGACAGTGTTAGTACACTGGCTATAAGCCTGGCCAAACATGGCTATAACAGTGTTAGTACACTGGCTATAAGCCTCGCCAAGCATCGTTACTACAGTGTTAGTACACTGGCTATAAGCCTCGCCAAGCATCGCTGCTACAGTGTTAGGACACTGGCTACAGACCCTACCAAACATCGCTATTACAGTGTTAGTACACTGGCTCTAAGCCTTGCCTAACATTGGTAATACAGTTTTGGAACACTGCCTACAGGCCGCACCAAACATTGCTACTGCAGAGTTTGCCCACTGGCTACAGGCATTGGCAAACATTACTACTTGCAAGGATAGCATACTGCCTACATGTCTTGCCAAATATCGCCAAACAAGTACGGTTTGCTAAACCTTTGAACCCTGCAGTGAAAAGAGGCTGTTGATTGTTATGAGGTTCTTTTGATGCTGCTCAAGATACATGCAGTTTAAACATTTACTTTAGATACTCTTACTAAAGTTACTTTATTAAGCGACATTATCTTAATGCACTGGCATTTCTTCGCAACATTCCAGTATGTCTTTAAAGAAACCCTCTCATTTCACTTGAGAGTGTAATGAGAGTTGTGTACAGTTGTGGTCGCACATTTGCATACATTTATTTATTTATCATGGACGTGAATTTCATGGCAATGTTGATGATTTACCCTATAGATTTCTTTGAACTGTTGTTTTTTTATATTGTAGCTTTTGTCCAAAGCGACTAACAATAGTCAAGTACAATGTAAAATAAGTTTAAAGGTAAAAACAACTTTGGATAGGGATAAAAGGAGGTTAAAGGGGAGTAATAGGATAGAGGAGTGAAGGAGGGGAAGAAGGAAATGAGGTTAGAAGTAGTTAGTGTGTTAGAGGTGTTAAGAGAGTAAGTGCTCTTTGAAGAGTTGTGTCTTCAGGAGTTTCTTAAAGATAGCGAGACATACTTCTGCAGACATACCTCTGGTCATTGTGGCCATACAAATCAAAGTTGAAACATATGTGTTATGACGTTTTATAAAGCTCAGTTTCCCATTCACATGAACATACTGAAAACAGGGCTTTTACTAATCTGCAGTTTTCATGTGGGTGGGAAGCCAAAAAAAATCAGGTAATTGTTGACGGGTTCTAATTCTTAGTGTGCATCAAATTCTCATTTCGATACATAAAGAGAACAGTGAAATAAGTAATAGAAACTTAACTTAAACTGACATGCCATGTCATTCATGCCCATGATATGTGTATAGAAGCTTATATAAACTTGTACAACCACAACTGTACATGCTCAGTAACTTTAATACTTAATACTTTGCGTGGGTTTTGATGAATGAAAAGTATGAAAGGTATTTGGTTTTGCCACAGAGTTCCTCAGCCTTGTAAGCATGTCTAAATGAACAGCACTTAACATTTATATATTTTACATAATATCTGATTTTATGTGTGTTTTTGTTTATATGTTGAACTGTTTAAGTCAGACTATGTACTTTCACATAACAATAACAAAACAATAATACAGTGGGGAAAGTAAGTATTTGATATCTCCCATTTAGCAATTTTTCCTACCAACAAAGAATGCAGGTCTGTTTTTTTGAACATTCTTATCATAGGTACACTTTAACTGTTAGTGACAGAATTTAATAAAAAAAAAAAAACTGAAAATCAAATTGTATGATTTTTAAATAATGAATTTGAATATTATTTAATACAATGATCATTTGATACAATAGAAAAATAGAATTTAATATTGGTACAGAATAATTTGTTTGCAATTGCAGATGACAGATATTTCCTGTAGTTCTTGACCAATTTTGCACACACTGCAGTGGGGATTTTCACCCACTCTTCCATCCATACAGATCTCCACCACGTCAAAAATTACAGACCTCTACATCGTTTGTAGGTGGGAAAACCTGCAAAATCAGCAGTGTATTAAATACTTATATTCCCCACTGTAAGCAGTGGCTCATTAAAACTTAAATAGGACTGTGGGCACATGGTTATTAGCATTGATTATTAGAGAAATGACCAGTGATTAACCGATTTCTGTGTTCAGCTGTGATCCGTTTCTTTCTTCTATTTGTAACCCTCTGTTGTTTTCCTGTTGTTCTTTGAAGGTCTCTTGAAAGAGAAAGGTATGGAAGAAGAACAATCAGCTCTCTAATCCATAGTTTTTACCCGTCTTCTGCTTGCAGTTTTTGCTTTTAATCGATTAACATGTGCACTCTAATCAATACTGACGTGTTTGACATGTTAAAACACTCATTATTCTTTATTCGACCTCTGTTTTGACCCTGGATGCATCAAGTAAATTAAATGTATTATTCACCGTACCAAGCACATTTTTTACACCAAATAACCTCTGACTTAACCCTCGCACTCACATTTATTTGTGTGCCATATTTGGGAAAATTGTATTGGTGCATTATTGAAATCATATGACTTTGATATTTTGACTTTGACTCGTCCCAATAAGGTTTATATTAACTCACACGTTTTGCAGTGCTATGGGTGGTGAGATATTGATTTTATAGGTCAGATCTGTCACTCACGCATAAGTGGAATTGAATCGATTAAAACAAAAATGTTTTACACGCAGATTGGGGTTTGTTTGGTTGTTTGTTCTCTGATTAATATTTGATTTGATTTAACTGAAAGCTTGAGGATGGCAGTGTGCTCGCCTAAACCGTGTGGTTTAAAGGGAACTACAGTATGACAGTATGTTACTGTGTATGATTGACTGCTTCCTCCTGCTGACTATCTAACTGCAGTTGCAGCCCTACTGATGTGGATCTACAGCCGACATGGTGGCAGAGCACGGCGCATGCAGTAAACCATGTCTAACGACCATATCATATCATATAATGTCATGTGCAAATTCAAACTAGGACTCTACACAACCAACACTGGCCACTTTATCAGAAACACCTGCCTTGTAGGTCCATGCTGCTGGTGCACAGGTTGAGAGTTTAGTGGGTGGTGATTTTATTTTTATTTATTTCTCCAAATTTACCTGAAATACATTTTTTACATTTAAAAAGTCCAGTTCTGCAAATTGGGTGCAAGGTCTATATTTGAAGGCCTTTGTTATAACTTATTATGTAATGCTTAGGTTGTTTCCAGTAGTCATCTTCTATTTTTTCGTCTGTGGTCAGGTTCTGTCCACAGTACAGCTCTTATCTGTTCAGGACTGGTCAATAACAGCAGTCCTGTGGTCAGAAATGGACCAACATTCAAAGTGGTATTTCCCAATTTATTCTGCCTTTGTGATAGAATTTCCATTCATTTCGTATCAGATGCTTTTTGGTCGTCTCGGCTTTAAAGTGAATGCAGTCTGAAGTAAAAAAAAAAAAAAAAAAAAAAAAAGCTATTGCAGTGGACACTGGACATAAAGTAGCTATATGCAATCTATAACAATGAATCCACTGAGAAACTGGATGTTCTAACACATGGAACTTGAAGTGGATGTAGTAGGATGTCTAACAAATTGTGCATGCACTCTGTAACTTCTGACTTCATGCAGATGTTCGGTAGTAGATGATTGTATAGTACAAGTGGGTAGATTCAGGTGGGCATAGTGAGTTGTAAATCATAGTATGGCCAGTGAGTGAAAGACCATGGTTGTGTTTCAAATAAAGTGGACAGTGAGTCTATATCTGCCTCTTGTTTATATACAATGTGTTCTAAAGGACAAAAAAAACAGACTAGCCTATCAAGGTCAATTAGAGCTTCAGTATTAACTGGTTTTTAGCATGAGCCACAAAATGAGAGCCGTCCTTTTTTATTCAACGAACAAGGATACTTTTTTTTTTTTCATTTTATATAAAGCACATTGCCTGCTGTGATGCATCAGATGTTCTAATTCCTCTGCATGTAAAATTCTTCCAGCTCAGGATGCATTTTTGCTGATTTTAGATGGTTTAAGCTGCTCTTTGATGGACAAGGTGATTGAAAATCTAACTGGTTAACCAGCTCTTTACGGTTACAGTTTAGGGTTATTCTTGGTTTTGCTGGTCAGCCACCTTGGTGATGCTGGTGATGGGCATTCAGCATGGTCAAGCTTGGTCAATACTGGTGGATTATGCTTGCAGACCAGCTAAACCATGAAACCCAAACAAAAGCATACCATATACTGTTTAAGAGCTAAACTGGTTACCCAGCTTAAAGGTACAGTCTGTAAGTTTGGGGGATTTGAAAACCTCTCTGGTGAGAATGTGTAATTGCACAGAGCATGTGAAAGAGTATTTTAATGGCAGATATGTACGTACAGTAAATTGCTGTGATATTTCTGTGTTTGTGAGTATACTGTTTTGTTCATTGTGTGTTCATTACGCAAAAACTCTAAAAAATCTTCCTGACGACCCTGTTTTTAGAAAAGTTAAAAAGTTACCGTTTCAATAATTTAGTTAAAAATGTTTGGAGAGACATGTCATCTGCTGGTGTTTGTCTACTGTGTTATATCAAGTCTAAAGTCTATGCAGTGTTTTCCCAGCAGTTCATGCTTCCCTCAGCTGACAACTTTTTTAGAGATGCAGATTTAATTTTCCAGCATACTGCCCGCACTGCTAAAAGTACTTGGTCTTAATTGGTCTTCAATAATATTTGAATTTCAGAGAAACTCATTTTTGGGTTTTCATTGGCTGTAAGCCATAATTGCCAACAATAAAATAAATAAACGCTTAAAATAGATCACTCTGTGTGTTACACATCTATGTAATATCTGAGTTTTACATTTTGAACTGAATTACTGAATTACTTACATTAGCAATGATTGGATGCACTAGTACTATCGCTTTCAATTTGAACAAAAAAAAAAAATCTTAGGCAATGCTGCTTTAACCAGTTTAACAAACTCATTTAATCAGGCTCGGTAGATACTGTAGATGTTCTACTTGTGATCAGACTGAGTATCTCTGCATCATGTGATTGCCAGAACACAGGGCAAGGACATTTGGTAGGATGTAGATAAATACAAGTTGTAGAAGTATTTCGTCAATAAACAAAGCATCTGCTTCACCCCCACCCTCCCGCTGTGCTTTGTGCCGCTCAGACGTGGCGTGCACTCTCTCTCCCGGGATGAAACTCTTGTTTTTCTGCCTTTTCACTTTTTTATTCTTTTTTCTTTTGTCTGTTTTCTGAGGGAAGGAGATGTTTTTGTGTTTTGTACTTTTTTTGTGAGCACCTCGTGAATTATAGATACTAGTGCAGAGCTTTTCCTTTCTGCTGTTTCCTTTCAGAAACATGAAAAATAAAGCCAGCTTTGGATAAGAGTTTTGCAGTTCAGCAGAGTTTTAGTTTCTGAGAACTTGTTATCCTTGTTGCAGTTCCATTTAAATAGAAATATGATGGCAGTATTTGATTATTAATTGTACTTGGGTTTGAGTGATAACACCAGCAATCAACCAGTGAAAGCAGAATCACACTAAGGGCCCTATTGTAGCAACCTATATCTTAAGGGCGTTTGTCTTTGGTATCGTGAGGGCGCAAACTCAGCCTGTGTATACCTCACTTGTTCCACACACACACAGTGTTTACAGTGTGAACATGCAGGTCAGTTTTCTATGCTGAGAAGCGCAGAAGTGCTTCGCCATAAAATATCAATCTGCCAGTCAAAGCGCACCTGGCTCTTAAAGGGAATGGCAGGTGACACGCTGATTGGTTTATTTTGCATTAATCCCAAAACACACTAGTGATAAATTAAGAGAAATACATGGCTTTTGCAGCTTTGCAGTGCAAGGTGTACTTTTTTTCCTGTCATTACAATAGCAAAGACATACAGACATGCCCTAAATCATGGTGCACGATGCACTGTTGATGGCTCGCCTATATGTTGCTAAAATAAGGCCCTGGCACATGCTATGAGCTTATTGCTACTCAGGAAGAAAATACAGGGGGGGTTGGGAAGTTTGGAGTTTGGAAAGTTTCAGATTATCATAGAAAGCGAAATCAGGAAGGAGTCAGGTTCCTGTTTATCATTTGGAAATTGCAAATGGCCATATGGTTTAAAATTTATATTAAAGTTTATTGTAGCCGCATAGCCAGTAATTGGGATATTGTATCATTCTGTGTTTTTTTTGTTATTCTTTCACTTTAACAGTAGCGACGAGGACAACAAGCCTCTGCAGGGCAGCCAGACGTCTCTGGACGGGAACGTGAAGGAAAGCGACGACAGTCTGGTGGATTACGGTGAGGGCGGCGACGGCCAGTTCAATGAGGATGGATCCTTCATCGGCCAGTACACGGTCAAAAAGGACAAGGAGGAGACAGAGGGCAACGAAAGCTCAGAAGCCACCTCTCCCGTCAACGCCATCTACTCACTGGCATAGAGCCTCCTTCACGTCCGCCTTCTGGGAACAGCGCCACCTGAAGGCCTGGAGGATACAAATATATGAACCTTTATGCCAATAAACGTCAAAATAAAGAGAGAAAAGAGAAAAGTGGACACACATTCTACACAAAACACAGAACTATGGGCAGAACGCCTTGTCCCTGTGACAAGGAAAGCTGGTGGAAGTTCGGAAACAAACCCCGCCCCCAAAGCAATCCGAAGGGCAGTTTTCGAGAAGATTTCAGAACAGTGCCTGTGTCCCTGTGCCCCACACAGACTGCAGTATGCCTTTCGGCCAACAGGGGGCACAGTGAAACTTGGGCAACTCCGGACTTTCGAGCATTTTGTGTGGCTTTTTTCTTTTTTTGGTTACTTTTTACTTTATTTTTAAAAAACCCAGACCCGCTTTTACCCTCAAACCCCGCCCCCTGTGTAGCTATAGCATCAAAGAGAAGGAGATAACACAAGGAGCGGCGAAAGCCCTGCGACATATCAACTGTGGGCCGACTCTGTCTGTAACGGATGTCGGCAAATGCGTTTATCATATTGATATTCAGCAACGAAAGATCAACTTTTTTTTTTTACGTTCCTTTTTTCACAGCCGATAGATGTGTCAAAAAAAAGAAAAATAAATAAGAGATACATGAATGCTGTAATCAGTGCCGGTGCAGCGGTTCGCCACTGTGCCACTCAAAGCTATGCACTATATATTACCACACAAACGTTCGCTTTCCTTTGAGTCGAAAAATCAGTAAAATAATTGCTTTTTTTTTCTTTTTCTTTATAAATGTTGTCTTGCGTAAAAAAAAGTAAACCTTAATCTTAACTTTAAGCTAAAATGCTCGTCCCCTTTCCGTCCCTTCCTAGCGGATACATGTATATGTTCTCATTCGCTGCTTAAAAAAGGCTTTTGCAAAAATATTTTTTCATTGGCTGCAGCTTTAGCGATGCCATTATTGCCACAGATATTTTATACTTCTCCCGAAATTTGAGCACCATCACTGAGAAAATGACGAGAAAAGAGACGTTATTTTGAAGCATGGTAGACTTTTAGTGCAAGAGACAATGGATAGGATGAGACGAAGAATTTCTCTCTTTTAGGGGAATCTCCATAACCACAATATTGTATAAGCGTTTTTTTTATAACTGGCACTATACAATATATTAGAATATGAGAAGAATGATAATGGCGATGATGTTGATAATAATACCCTAATGATGATCATGATGACCTCGGGCCCGGTCGCCACCACTTTTTGTAGTACTTGGGCCGAGTCCGCTGTGTATCTACGGTGTGTTTAGGATGACTGCGATGGTGGACGATGAGCGTAGGTGGACTGCCATTAAACGTAAATGTAGAAGCAGCAAACACTGAATGGCTTTCATAACAAAAAATGAGAGAGGAACAGCCATATGTTTATTTACGTAAATCCTCATATATATTTATTCATGTTTTCATGTTGAGCCCATGCTAAACTTCATGATATGTTTCATGATAAGCTTCATGAACCCGACCTATCCATGCTCCGCCCACACATCTGTTGTTTCATAGCAACTGAGAAAGTAAATTAATAAACTGAATGGGATCTAATTTAAAAAAAAAGCTAAAAAGAAGTCATATCACATATCACACAACTTCAAAAATCATTGTACATAATTTGAACATTTTTTAATTTATTGCATTTAAAAATTTATAATTTATTAAAGGTTATTTTGCATGGGTATACATTTTATTTTATTATTAATTTTGTGTTGATTTGCATTATTTATTTGAATTCTTTTGAAATGCAAACTTTTCTAAAGTTTTCTAGTAATAAAGGAATAATTAATATTTAACGGTCTTGTCAAATGAATCTGGATTTGCTTTTGTTTGTTTATCATGTTTATCAAATTTGGCCTCCAGTTTTGTTTTTGTTTTGTTTTTATTTAATCTAAAATAGTAAAAATTTAAATGTAATATAATCTCAATAATAATTCACTTGAGGAATTCCGTCGCTGTGCTTTGATTTCTGCTATACTGGGCTGTATTGTTCATTAGCATTAGTCAGTAAGGAACTCCTATAGGCCTCCACAGCATGGCAGCCTACATGCAAATGTTATTTTGATTATTTTTTTTAGCATGAAAAAAAAAACAAGATTGGGGTAAACATCAAATAATAACAGACAATATGTGAATCTATCGCCTTTTCCATACATTTAATTCAAATGCAAAATGCAAAAACTATTGTGAATTATTTTGTCAGAACTGTTGGCTTCCGCATATTTTTTGTGGAGTTCCACAGGGTTCAATTTTAGGACTTATGAAGTTGATGGTAACTTTGAGTGAACATACAGGGTCTAAGGGGTTAAATGGGATTTTGGATCCGCGCTTATGGAAAAGCATTTTGTAAAACCATCTTGTAGCTATTTACATTTTCTTATATTTCTTATATTTTTATGAAGATCCTTATTTGTTCTATATAGTTTAAAAAGTTTACATGAATCTTATCCTACTGGCTTGATAGAATACAGTAGCTTTTTTTATATTTGCTTAGATCAAACAAAATTATCTGCCAATAAAAAGAGAAAAATATAAGTTTCTAAACATAAAACACAACTTAAACTTAAAACAACTAAACATATTCTTTATGCAATCTTGTAATTAGAAATATTAGGCATATCAACTTAATTGAAGACAAATTTACAATTTTTTTTCAGTGTGGGTGAAACATGGATAGGTTTGAGACGAAGAACTCAAAATCAGTTTATCGGAGTAACACAACAGATGTACAGATGAGTGAAAAATGTAAGTGCCAGGTCCCTCACAGTAGCAAAAACAATAAATACAAATATAGAAATATAGAAATCTACACCAAATTCACACTAAATTATCTAAAACTTTGTTTCAAACAGTGATGGATCACAGAGGCCACTGTTACAGACATCGCACGCTTTTCTTTTGCAGTTTTGGGGCCAAGTCCCGAAAGCGTGCGAGCCATGCCCACTGAGAGTCCGCACTCTCTCAGATAGAGTGTCATGTTTTTATACTGCACCAATATATACATCACCACCTCCCCAAGAGGGCGCTGTACGTACGCAAAATCGCAAAAAATTAGCTATTTATTGATGTGTTTAATTTATACTGTAACACTTCTAGGTAACATTAATCGATGCTTCGATAACAATGATGCCTTTAACAAACACCCAATTTTAACGACTCGTTTCACAGATTGAAAGCTGTATCACAGAACTTAAAAGCTTCTTAACGAACTTTACGTAGAGTAAATAGCCTAAATATGTTATAAATACATATATATTAGACCCACATAAAGCGATTTTGCTGTAAACTAACTCTAAACTCTTTAATGTCGCCATTTAATCGTACATTATTTGTCTGTTGATCTGTTGATTGTGCTGCTCTTTAGTAATATTGTTATTGTATTATCACTGTTATAATAATGTGTTGAAATATTTAGAACATTATATTTTATTTAATGTAACTTTTACACACACAGAAAGGATATATTGTTTATTTATTACAGGGTCCCTTGTTTTACTTTTACTCTAATGTAAATATTAATTTAAGCTCTTGATTAAGTGAAATGAGAGTGTAGTTGAGAGTAGCACCTCAAAAGCGATAATGATTAATATATTACTATATTAATATACTAATGCTGTGTTCCATTTAAAAAGTGCCAAGTAAGACATTTCTGGTACTGGAACATCCCCACAAGTACTTGGAAAGTGCTTAGAATTCAATATGTTTAGAATCCAATATGGCGGCACTGAACATCAACAGTAGTCATACACTCGCACTACTGTTTAAACTCTATCTATAGATATGTAGAGTACCAATGCTAATATATAAAGCATTGTTATCAACTGGTATCACTAACAATGCTAACTATGGGTTAATGCTAACTATGCTAATTTTGAATAATGCTAACACTAAAAACTGGGACATAAAAAGTGTGACATCATATTTTTGTTGGATTCACCATTAAACACAAGTAAAGGATTGTCACACCAGTTGTGGTAAACTTCAAAGTCTTCACAAATCAAAATTATCGTCAAGTTTAATTGGAAGTCCATCCATTTAATCAGGTGTGACACCATTCTCATCCTAGACATCCAACAACCAAGGAAAATGGAACGCAGCATTTACGAGCATTAGCTTTGGTTCTGTCTCAGTTGTAGTTCTGGGACAGTGTGGGATATTTAAATGAGGCTAACTTGTGCACCCTCTTGTTTATCGTACTGTATGTACCGTAAGTGGCATATTATCGTTGTCCTCTCTGCGCAGTTCCTTTGTTCTGATTTGTTTCTTATCTGATCTGCACAGAATTAAGGGTTGGAATCTATCACGTCGATGTAAATAATCGTGAAACTTCAGGAGGTGGTCAGAGATACTTTCAAAAGTAGTACAAATCCAATCACTCAGATCAATTCTGAAGGTGGTCTGAGACACTTTTAAAACAGGAACAAATCCAATCACTCAGGTCATTTCAGAAGGTGGTCTGAAACAAATTTGAAAAAGATACAAATCTAATCACTCAAACCACTTAAGGACTTAAGGTCTGAGGTGCATTTAAAACATACAAATTTGATCGCTCAAACTACTTCAGAAGATGGTCTGAGACGCATTTGACTCATATTGTTGCTTTGCTTTTTGCAAAGTTGGTTTGTTTCTTCTCTGACCTGCACAGAATTATGGGTTGGAACGGCTCACGTTGATGTAAATAACAGTAAGTGCTCGAAAACTCTACAATTGTAGCATTCTGCCACACATACCAACACAGGGCGGAGCTTAACCTTTAAACCTTTAACCGTCACCTTTTGTCTTTATCACCAAACAACAGTGTACGAGGCGTTTTATTTTTGCTATATTCTTTTGGTTTTGGTATCATGACTGTTTCTACGTCACTTCGCCTAATTGACGTCCAATCAAAGGTCCAACGCAGTCCTGTTTCCCATCATGCCTTTCACCTGTGGCGTCAGTAGATCCACGCTGACCGCTTCCGTGGAAGGGCTCGAAATAAGATCCAATCCAAGCTGATCCTGAGTGCGATGCGATGTCTTGGATAAATGCCTTCATATTTACGAGAGTTTCGTTTGGCGAACTTGTTAAAACCTCATGTTGGACTTCTCATTGTTTCTCGGTTCTCCAATACCTCAGAGCAATATTCTGTATCCCTGTTTGCTTTCCTTATTGTCCGTTTTTACCTCGGATCTTCAGGCCACATCCATATCTACACTTGATCATCTACCACACTGGTGTCTCTCAGAGGAGTGGTCACTAAGAGGGTATCAGTGTTGTGTGGAAAGGTAACACTCTTAAAAATAAAGGTGTCAAACTGGGTTCTTTCATTCAAGCAATGCTGTGCACGCATAATAAAAAAATTCTACATGGCGTTCTTTGTGCGATACCATAGAGAGACTACTTTTGGTTCCATAAAGAAACAATGGCCTTTTCAGAGCCTTTTCTGAAGGGCAGATCGATTTTGAGATTTCTTTTTATAACATAGAAGAGGTCATACTTGAGGACAAAATAATGTGGCAAGAAGACAATGACGTAGAAATACATGCATTGGGGGTGGTCTGAGGCAGTCTGAGACGCTTTGAAAACAGATACAAATCCAGTCACTAAAACCACTTCAGGAGGTGATCTGAGACGTTTTTAAAACACACGAAACAAGACACAAATCTGATCACTCCCTTTTCATCTGACACCCTTTCAGAAGGTTGTCTTAGACAAATTTAAAACAGATACGAATCTGTTCACTCAAACCACTTCAGGAGGTGGTCTGAGACACACTGAAAACTAACAGCGCTGTGCGAAACATGAAACGTGGCCTGTAGCTGGCATGTCATCATTTCTTAATGGAACATCTCCTGTGGCATTGATTAAAGAGCCCTTTGTAGCACCTTTCTTTTTTAAGGTTCTGGTTTCTCCATAAACCTTTCAGAAAAAAAAGATTGGTTTAAGAAGTGCTGCTGTCAGTGGAAGAGATACATGATGTAAACTGGATCTGTACTTATTAAAAAAAGTGTATGTCCAAACCCAGAAACCCTAAAGGAACCTTCATGTTCAAGAAGTGTAGAAGAGCAGTGGGCTTCACTGTACATCTTAACCTGCTTTACAATGAAAAATTGATGTTTTGTGTGTATTTTTTCCATCTTTGACAGCTATATTCTTTGTCTTTCATTGATACTTTTGGGTTCTGTCTTCATAAAAACTAACTAAAAAAGGGAATGGACTGGCAAAGTTCATAACGGATATTATGGGATATTATCGGACATTATCTGAATATGTTGATGCACATCTGTTTATTCTGCCTTTCTTCCATCTTCATCTTCAGCTGGTCTGTGCACTGATTTTCTGGCAAAATGCATATTTTAGTCAGTACACTCTACTAAACTAGAAAAAGGTGTATTTTAAATATCAAGTGTCAAAAATCTAAAATATAGATATGCATTTCAACTGCATCTTCTTTTGTTTAGTTTTCTTTTTTGCTATTAAGAAGTTCTGCAAAAGCAGAAATAATCATATTCATAGCTTCAAATGATGTTTATTATGTTTATATATATATATTTTTATCATTTTTATTTTCCAGTGATCAGTGTACCCAGACAGTTCTTTGATTTACTGCTTCTACTTGCAGGGTAACAGTATTTTATGTAAATCTAGTCCAAAAGAAAGAATGGCATATTACCATATTCACCATGTATGCGTGTATGATGAGATGCTGCAACTTAATCTGCTAGAAAAGCCTTTCTTTATAGTAAAGCTACGTCATTTTCTCTACCTCTGACTTCTGTCTTTGCTCATTTTATTGTCAAACTCTGAACATTTCATTAATTATATTAGCATTCTGACACACAGAACAGGGCACTCCACAACACTAGGGAGAGCCCACAAGCAGAAATACCAGTTCTTACATAGTGCAACTTCAGAAGATAGTCTCAGACGCACACAACTTAGGGAAGCTGTCTGGGACGCATTTTAAATTTATACTAATCACATCACATTACACAAACCACTTAAGGAGGTTGTCTGAAACATTAAAAACAGATACAAATCCAATCACTCAAACAACTTCAGAAAGTGATCTGAGACACAATTTCAGGAGGTGGTCTGAGGCCGCGGAAACCTTTGCTCGCCTCGCTAAATTGTTAAGTTAAGTTTAAGGGTTAACTTTACCTAGCACTTAGTGCTATATCTTTACAACTAAGGCTGTATCTCTGCTGCAGTGCTGTTAGCCAATCAGAGGCGATATATTTGCATGTTCAGAGACCTCTAATTCAGCGATCTAAAGCAGGGCTAAATAGAAAAACCAGAGCACTTTTTTAAAGGGCTCACATGGCATTCATTCATACTAGAGACCACAATTAGACATTTTAAAATGAATGAAAAAACGATGACACTGCTGGATGCAATCAGATCCTCACAGAAAGGCTCCATAATCTAGTAGAAAGTCTCAGCTGGAAAATAGAGACATTTACTTCAACCAAAGCTGGATAAATACTATTAAATACCTTTGATTTCAGAAAAAAACAATAAATGAGCAGGAGCCCCAATATTTGCTGTAATTAGTAAATACAACTTAATAGCCTCTCTCTCTCTTTCTCTGCTAAGCACTTTATCTTTCCATTGATGTATCTTTTCTACAGGAAGTCCACAGTGGTTTATGCAATGTCCATTAAAAGCCCCCAGCCAGCATCTATCTCTCTAGAGCCAGAAAAAAAAAACAGCATAACTCAGAAACAGCAGCCGTCCCAATAATAAAAGCTCTGCCGCCGTAAATCTGCTCACGATTCTTCAGATAGATTGAGTGTCTTAAGAACATCTTTTATTGAAGAGAAGTTAATACATTCTGCCATGACCCCGTGACCCTGTGAGATGGGGAAATATTGACGCACTCTGTCCTTCTGATGACCCTCTAAAATAGACAAAGTTGTTGGGACCTCTCGGTTAATGAAAGAAAAACCCACAATGGTCACAGAAATAACTTGAATCGGACAAAAGTAATAAGAAATAAAAATTCTATGAAAATGAGAAAATGAAAATCCAACAATGATTTTGAACAATGCTTTAACAAAATAATTTTAAAAAGTAAACTAATAAAACAGGCCTGGACAAAAATAACAGGGGTACCCCTGAAAATTATGTGACCAAAGGGACATGTCAAATCAAGATGTGTCTACTATATATGTTTCTACGGTGGCCGAGAAAGCCCAACGCAGTGCAAATAGGAAAGCGCTGCAAAAGCACAAAACACATCCATCAAAATTACAACACAGGCGCAGCAAATAGAAAAACGCGCTGCAAATAGAAAAACGCGCTGCAAATAGAACCACAACACAACGGAAGTGAGTCACAACACAACGGAATTTTCCCGGGGGACCTTAAAAGATACTGTACCAGCTAAGCTGCGTCTTCAGTAACGTCTCGGACTTCACTATGTGTACAAATTACAATAAGTGGCAAACAAGGCGTTTTTTGAAGCAGAACTTTTAATAAACATAACTTACTTTACAGAAGCTTGTTTGCCACTTATTGTCCTTTGTATACAGCTGGTACAGCATCTTTTAAGGTCCCCCGGGAAAATTCCGTTGTGTTGTGACTCACTTCCGTTGTGTTGTGGTTCTATTTGCAGCGCGTTTTTCTTTTTGCAGCGCGTTTTTCTATTTGCTGCGCCTGTGTTGTAATTTTGATGGATGTGTTTTGTGCTTTTGCAGCGTTTTTCAATTTGCACTGCGCTGGGCTTTCTCGGCCACCGTATGTTTCTACAATATACAGGGCTACAGGTAGTCACTGTGCTGTTTGGGGGCATAGTGCATACCACAATCAACAAGGACCAGAGGAAGTGAAGAAAATAGTTGTCTTAAAAGATTAGAAAGAAAAATATAGACAAGCATGTTAAAAGGTGAAGGTTATAAGACCATCTCCAAGCAGCCGAATGTTCCTGTGACTACAGTTCACATAGGATATTATTCAGAAATTTAAGATCCATGGGACTGTAGCCAACCTCCCTGAACGTGGCCACAGGAGGAAAATTGATGACAAATCAAAGAGATGTATAATGCGAATGGTAACAAAAGAGCCCAGAAAAACTTCTAAAGAGAATAAAGGTGAACTTCAAGCTCAAGGAACATCAGTGTCACATCACACCATACGTCTTTGCTTGAGACAAAGTGGACCTAATGAGAGACGACCAAGGAGGACAACAAAACATAAAAAAAAGCCAGACTGGAATTTGCCAAACTACATGTTGACAAGCCACAAAGCTTCTGGGAGAATGTCCTATGGACAGATGAGGCAAAAATTAAACTTGAACAATTTCAATTAATTTGAATTATAGGTCATAATAGGTAATAAACTTCAATCAATATCAGGTTTTATCTTTATTTAAACATGTCAGCTCTAATACACAATTCACATTTAAGTACACATTCACAACACTTGACTTTCTTTAACAATTAACTGAACATATTTACAATATGTGGCATATCCCATCAAATCTGTGCCATTTCTGTCCCCAGGAAATCACATGTATAAATGTGCACACAAAATTAATTTAAAATACGTTATTATTATTAAGCACAGTGTCTTGTACATTGTCCTAATTGCAAAAGTAAGATATGTAATTAAAAACATTAATAAAAATACTCATAGAACGCTGAAAAAATAGCATTTATGAAATACAATTATTAAAAGCCTTCCGAGATGCAATTTTTCTGCATTGTGTGAGTCCTAATCCCATCTATGTTTTTAAAATATTTATATCATAATAAATATCATAATAAATCCATATCAATTAATTTAAAATACTAATTTTACTTGTGTCCCTGGGTTTCATTTAGTCTTGCTACCATAAAACATTAGCCCATCTAAAACATCTGGAACATTGTAGTTGTCATAGAATGTATTAATCAGGCAAAGCTTAAAGTGTTTTGTGTACTACGCGTGTTGCCGTAGTAAAGTTCGGGGGCTGCGGAACTGAGAGCATGTGAGAGACAGCAGCTGGGATTTTCTTTGGATATAAACACTGATAAAGTTGTTTAAAAGAAGCATCTGCAAGTGTCCTCAGTTTATTACATGGTGTCAGAAGCTGGTGAACAAATCTACACCCGAAAATGGGCCGAAAAAGTTTAACCCACCTGAGAGCTATTGTTTCGAGAAACCGTCGGAGTGGGCTGAGTGGAGGAAGCATTTCACCCGCTATCGCATAGCGACCAAGCTGGATAAGGAGGAGGGCAGCGTCCAAGTAAGCACTCTCATATATGCTTTAGGCAGAGAAGCAGAGAATATTTTCAGCTCGTTTACTTTTGCGGATGGAGAAGATACAGACTATAATGTAGTCATGGCCAAGTTTGATGCTTACTTCATTCCAAAACGTAACGTTATTCACGAGAGAGCCTGCTTTCACCAACGCTTGCAGCGCGGGGGGAGAGAGTAGAGACATTTATCCGAGCTTTATACGAACTGTCGGAGCACTGCGAGTTCGGAGCTAATCGCAGGGAACACATTAGAGACAGAATCATGGTGGGAATCCGGGATAGAGATCTGTCACGAAAATTGCAGCTCATTCCAAACCTCACGCTGGAGATGACCGTGCTGGAGGCTCGTCAGTCAGAGGAGGTAAAAGCACAAGTTTGCCAGCAAGGCGAGGCTGCGTGCACCATACAGGAGGTAGCACAGGGACACAGAAAACACGCAAAATGGCCAAAACAAAACACAGATCGGGACAAAGAGAGGGATCTCAAAGACAAGGGACACAATAAATGGGGTAGGTGCGGCAAAATACCACACAAGAAAACGGAGAAATGTCCAGCTCTCAAGTCAGCATGCAACAGGTGCAGGAAAACGGGGCACTGGCAAAGAATGTGCAGAAGCAAACTAGTGAGTGAAATCACTAATAGTGAGGAGCAAGCATCCTACTTTCTGGGCTCAGTTAACAGCACTAACCCCCAGGAGGATGAATGGACAGTACAGCTTAATATAGGTAGCACTCCAGTACTCCATTTCAAATAGATACTGGAGCTGATGTGTGTGTTATGAGTGAAGACACATTCAAAATGCTGAAACCTGATAAAAAGCTGCTGGATGCTAAAGCTGCACTTAGTGGACCAGGAGGGCGTTTGAAGTGTGTAGGCAAATTCACAGCAAACACAGAATACAAAGACAGTAAGTACTCATTTCGAGTCTTTGTAATTAAAGGTGAGAGCGTAAATAACCTGCTCAGTAGATCAGTAGCCCAGGAAATGGGACTAGTGAAAAGAGTACTCCAAGTCAGCAACGCTGGGGAAGAATTTGGCCTGCTTAAGACACAGCCAGTGAAAATTGTGCTACATGAAAATGCCCAGCCCTATGCAGTTCACACAGCTCGCAGGATACCCATACCACTCCTGAAGCCTGTAAAGGAGGAACTAGAGAGAATGGAGGCCAATGACATCATACAAAAGGTGACAGAACCAACAGAGTGGTGTGCACCTATGGTGCCAGCTCCAAAGAAATCAGGAAAGGTGCGTATCTGCGCAAACTTCAAAAGGTTAAACAAAGCAGTCAAAAGAGAGAGATTTATTCTTCCAACAGCAGAAGAAATCATTGCGGGCCTGAGTGGCTCCACAGTTTTCTCTTCATTAGAAGCAGCAGCGGGGTTCTGGCAAATTCCGCTTGACAAAGACAGCCAAAGACTCACAACCTTTATAACGCCTTTCGCCAGATACTGCTTTAAGCGTCTGCCCTTTGGGATCACTAGTGCCCCTGAGATCTTCCAGAGAAAGATGGTGGAAACACTGGAAGGCCTACAGGGGGTGTCTGTTTATATGGACGACATAATTATTCACGGAAAGGACATGACTGAACATGATGAGCACTTACAAAGGGTACTAGAGAGGTTGGAGTCAGCTGGTCTAAAACTGAATGCAGAGAAGTGTGTCTTCAGGCAGAGAAAGTTGCACTTCCTAGGCCAAGTGATCGATGCAGAAGGAGTGCGACCCGATCCAGCCAAGGTGTCGGCAATTAACAATCTCTCTCCACCAGAGAACGTCCAGGAGCTCAAAAGAGTGCTGGGACTGGTCAACTATCTGGGAAAGTACATTCCCAACCTAGCCACAGTCGGTCAGCTGTTGTACGAGTTATTGAAAACCAACTCTGTTTGGACATGGGGTCCTGCACAGATGTCAGCATTTCAGCAGATTAAAGAACAGCTCACAACGTCACCCACTCTTAAGTATTACGACGTCAACAAGCCTACAGCAGTTTCTGCCGATGCAAGTAGTTATGGAATTGGTGCAGTACTGATGCAGCTTCATGGACAAGACTGGAGAGCTGTGGCATATTGTTCCAGACGTTTAAGTGACGCAGAGACCAGGTATGCCCAGATAGAAAAACGACGTAACCGTCGTCACCTTCAAGCTGTGCCAGCAGCACCACCAAAAGTTACCACTTCCACCCCCAGGCCTGCCTCGGACAATGTATCTGACCAATCAGCTGACACACCTGTAAGCTCAGAGGAGAACCTTTCTGTTCCGACGTGGAATGGACCGCCTGTCATAGATGGGATGACTCAGACTAGATCTGGCAGGATTAGTAGACCAGTTCAAGGACAAGTAACATATGTTTAGGTGTGATTATTAGCCTATTGGTTTAGGTTATTAGCCATTTCTTACCAGAGATCTAAATTCAGTTGAGTAGAACTGTTTTGTTATTACCCTTTATAATGTAGTTGAAAGTCCTACTGTTACTATATTAAAGGAAGAGATTTTTTTTGTGGGGAGATGTCATAGAATGTATTATTCAGGCAAAGCTTAAAGTGTTTTGTGTACTACGCGTGTTGCCGTAGTAAAGTTCGGGGGCTGCGAAACTGAGAGCATGTGAGAGACAGCAGCTGGGATTTTCTTTGGATATAAACACTGATAAAGTTGTTCAAAAGAAGCATCTGCAAGTGTCCTCAGTTTATTACACTAGTCACACATACAACAGGAAGTGACATCAGCTGGTTCTTCTAAGCTCCCCCATTTGTTTTTTTATTTGTATATTTGATCTTATTATAACTGCGACTGAGGAGCTCAATCTTAACACAAATTAATTCTTAGATCTTATTTGTTCATTTATAAAATACAAATTTTGGAAAAATCACTACAATGTGCTTAGTGTCCTCATGCTATTAGCATAGCCATTTAGCTATTTTTCATGTTTTTGCTAAAAATGTCTATGCTAAAAACTCATACTTGTTTTTTTTCAGTCTTGTTTCTCAAAACAAGAAAAGTAACAGTAAATGAGTGCCAGTAACAGAAGGAGTTCCAGTAAAAGGAATGAGTAGTTTATTCATGTGAATATTTGTTTATTAATGTGAATATTAGTTAAACCACTTTTTTCCAGTTTTGTTGGGTTGCTTATTTATTTATTTATTTAATAAATAACAATAATATATATATATATATTAATTTCAGGTTTGGGTCTTCTTAATAAGATAAAGACGGCTTTGTATATTTTAGAAAAATACAATGTGCATGCATATATTGTCACGCCTGGCCCTGTTTCCTGTCTGTCCTCGTGCCTGTGTTGTCCCACGTGACCCGTGCCCCTGTGTTCTGCCTGTGATTTTCCATTACCTCATGTCTCATTTGTAGCTCCACCCCTTCCCCAGGTGTTTCCACTCCCAGTGTGTTTCCTGTTTAGTTAAATAGCTTTCCTCTGTCACCTGTCCTGGTCGGTCTTTGCACTGTCTCCCGTTGTCTGTCCCTCTGCGTTTCTCTGTTCTCAGTGTTTTCATAGCCTTAGCCCGAGTCCCTTGTTCTGTGTTTATCTCTGTTTATTTTCTAGTTCCCTGTTTAGTTTTCTTGTCTACTCCCTTGCCCTGTCTAGTTTAGTTATTCTTATTATCTCTTGTTTGTTTTATTTATGTTCTCTAGTCTCCCTAGTTTGTTTTGGTTTGTTTCGCTGTTCTTTGTTTATTTGTTTATTTACTTATTTAATAAATTTCTCGCCATACCTGCACATACGTCCGCCTCCTCGTCTCTCTGCCTGGGTCAACCCTGACATATATAGTGAGTTTTTTGTCATAAATATTAATTACTTGAACATGCAGTCAACCACTGTTGATAGAAAATCAAATGAATTAGTGGACTTGCTTTAAAAAATGTCACATGAGTTTTGTTAACAGGACTGAGAAAAATGAAAACATCTTCAATTTATAAACCTGGTAAAATATTAAGTAAAGCTGCCTGAGATTGACCTGTACATGTTTTCGGTGGAATGGCTCATTTAGGATTTATGTACAGAGCAAATAGAGATAAATGCACCGCTTGGCGCACGAGCGGTTAAACGGGGGGGGGGGGGGGGGGGGTTGGGGGGGCGCGAATGTGTGGCGCGCGCTTCCCGCGGTTACACGCGGCCCAGCCTCTGCCTTAACAGACCAAAAAATCCCCAACAAACACAAACATATACTATAGACAAGCCTTGTCTCAGTTATACGGGTCAAAAATCATTTTAAACGGTTATATCTACACGTTTAAGCACAGGCATTACCAGAATCCCATTAAAAATACATGGTTAGCTTAGCATAGTCGGCCAGCGCCGTAATTACTGAAGTAACTCACCGATAAGAAACTCTGTGAACCTCAGGCTGTTAACGCTCCTCATTCACCACAAAGTGCTTCTTGGGTCCACCAGCTCAGTGTTCTAGGTTAAACAGGGCTTTGCTTAATAATATTAAGGTTTTTAGAACGTCAATTAAGCTTCTGTCTAACTTTATCTTACTTCCTTCTGCGGATGCCCTAAATGAAGTACTGGGTCAAGGTCAGCAGTATTTCCCACGCAAATCAACCTAATCACCTTATTGGCTGTACCTACTAGAAAAATGTGAAATATTCTCAAAAAAATTATTAAAAAATTATAAATAAGCCATTCCACCGAATATGTGCCATTTGCTTGCTGTAACTCTTCCAAATTAAATGTATTTATTATTTTCTTTTACTTTTTTAAACTCTGAATATAATAACACATATTTAACTATTACATACACATACTGCTCAATCTCAGGCAGCTCTACTTATTTTTTTACAAGGTTTCTAAGCCGTAGATGATTACAAAACTCATGTGACATTTGAAAAGCATATTTAAAAGCAAGTCCTCTAATTCCTTTAAATTTCTCTCAAGGAAGTCTTTACTTTAAAGAAATTGTTGACTGCATTTATGACGAAAAAAATCACTCCTGTTACTGCCACTCAGTCCTGTTACTGCAACTCATTCCTATTACTGCCACTCAGTCCTGTTACTTTATATGTTTTAAGAGTAATTAAAGTAAAAGGAATGATTTAATTATTTATTTAATTAGCAAAAACATAAAAAATATATCTAGATGACAGGACACTGAGTACATTCTAGTGCTTTCCCAAATTTTGTATTTTAAAAATAAACAAATAAGATCTAAAAATTAATTTCGGTAATAGGAATGAGTGTTAAGATTGACCTTCTTAGTCATAGTTACAATAAAAGCAAATATACAGAAAGACAAATGAAGGAACTTAATTTTGGTCTTCCCATGATCTTCAGAAAAAAAAAAGCTGATGTAACTTCCTGTTGTAGATGTGATTTGTAGAATGTTCCAGATGTTTCAGATAGGGTTACAGATGTAGTTTTACTTAAATACTATAGATTTATTATGAAAAAGATATTTTTAAAGCATAAATAAGATTTGAAGTCACACATTAAAGCAAAATCTCTAAAGGATTTTAATAAATATATTTCATATTAAAGTTTATAGTTAGAGAGTGGGGACAGGTATGTTATGTTGTCAGTGTTCTAAATATGTTTTATCATTGTTTTTAGGTCAATGTACAATACCCTATGCACAATAATAAGATGTATTTTAAAGTTATTTTGTGTACACATTTAAACATGTAATTTCCTGGGGACAGAAATTCGGTGGAATGGCCCAAATATAAAAATAAATATAAAATAATTATTACTCAACTAAATATAATGTTTCTTTTCCTCACATATTTGTGTCTTTATTTATTTATATTTTCTTATCTTACTTAATTTTAGCTTTAATCTAGCTCGAGTATTGCTCATAAACTGGTTATTTTGTTTTATACATATTTTTTATTACAAATTAATTATTACTTATTCTAGTAGGCTGTATCTCAATTCTGTGCACTTTTAATAATAAAACTTAGGCTTTTATAACCTGGGTTAAAATTGCATTACGGAGCCTGAAACTCTGAAACTGAAAAAAAAAACAAACATGGTTAACATGGGATGAATTAGACTTGATCGATTTGGCGATTTATTTTTTTAAAACGCCGCAAATCGCTCCAAAAGAGGCAGCATTGTGTGGAACGCAACTTGTTGCTGATTGGTCTCTGATTCTCAGAGGCAGGACTGGCTGTACAGAACAGTCACAGCTAGTGTAACACTGGTTGAATGTGCTGGAAACTTTTTCCTCCTTCTTAATCTTTGGTGGGGCGTCCCCAGATCAATTGCCCTATTAAGGAAAGCGTCACTGCTTCTAGAATGTACACTCATGACATCGTGGATCACATCAAAATGTTAAATTCCCACACAATCCAGTGTCAGACCTCGCTTCAACTCCCGTAACTCACCTGGCCAAGTCATGAGCACATTGGCCATGTTCAGCGCCTCACTCACAAGATAACACCTAAAGCAGTCCCATGACTTTTTGGCATGTCAGTGTAACGGCTGTCTAAGCAGCTAGTGTATCCATAACTCAAGCTGTGAGCTGCTCTGGTTCCGTGAGACCAGATAGGGCTCAGTAATTACTCTTCCGAATAAATGAAGGTTCTGCTCTGACAGAACCGAGCCGCGCTGTGATTAATTGGAACGAGAGGCGTAACATTAAACCTGAAATGATTTTTAATTGCATCCATTGTTCTGTAATGAAAAAGTGGCGGGACGGGTTTGGGAAGCGAGTTATTGGACCCGTCTGTCTCGGCTTTAAGCGGAACGTGTTCGCGGCGTTCGCCGGATTCTGCTGCCGGGAGTCGGATATTTGACTAATTGTGCTTTCTGGGCAGATGAATGCTAATGATGCAGTATAGCTGCCAATTTGTGTTACGTTTGACTGACTGAGCTCAGAATTATGAATATGAGAGTAAAGGGGGGGTGCATGGTCTCGTAAAGCACAAAGCAATCTCACTTTAGCTTTTGTTTTATGAAAAAAGGTAGTACGGCCTTTTATCAAAAAATGCAGATTTTAGTGCCCCAGCACTGGCACTGCTTTAACCTGGAGAGGGCACCTGAGAGAGTGGAGAGGGCACAGCCTGGGAAATCAGGCAGGCATGCCGAGTTTTAGCGCCACTTCACCAAGCAGATGCCTCTCTCTCTCTCTTCTATTGTCTCTCGCCCTCACTCTGTGTCTCTCTCTTTCGCTCACCCCATCGGGGACAATTAGAATAAACACGGGCAGATGTTCCTGACACCAGCTCATGCCAGGTGCTGCATTACAACCCGTCCCGCTCCCCGTCCTAATCTAACAGAGTGCTCGGGCGCGTCCTGCCGCATTCTAATTCACTCCTTAATTCATTTTCATTACCCCCTCCAGCTAACGGGGCAGCGTCCAGAGACAGGATTACCGCCAAAAAACTTGCCCCTTGCTCTCCAACAAATATGATTTATCTCCTGCATCTCACCCCATTTCATTTTACAAATGCAGCCATGCTGCCAGAATAGCCCATATCATACCAGAGCACACGGGTTAGAAGAATGGACAGGACCATGTGAGCTATGAAGGGCCGTGTGGTCACTGACACTGAATGATGACAAATCCTTTACTTTAAGTAGAATTGCAGCATTTTTCAACTTGATTCTTGGCTCGGTTTGGTCATCTCTGAAGTGCTTTTGCATTTGTCAATATACTGTAAGTATTAGAGCTGAGCCAGTGAAAGTCAAAGCAACCATTATTATAATTCGAAGACTTAAATCTGAGAATATATAGTAAAGTAAGAAAACCTATTTTTATAATTCAGCAAAATCAAATGCGTGGAATGTTTTTATTAAGAAAATCTAGTGAGCTTAATGAAAACAAGAAGGTACTGGTAAGCAAAGAAATCCTCCACAGTTAATAATACGAATAATAGGATTTATATCAAAATGAAATCAAATCCTCGGAGAGTAGGGGTGTAACGGTACAGAACCTTCACGGTTCGGTTCACACCTCAGTATAAACCCCATGGTTAGGTACATTTTCGGTACAGTTGGTGAAAAAATAGAGAGGCTGGGCATTCTGTATAGCCTCTCTGTCACATCTTAGCCCTGTCTCATGTCTCTCTGTGTTTTCCCCACGTGACCTGTACTCCTCTGTGTCTCCTGTCTCAGTAGTTTTCCACCACATGTCTCATTTGTAGCTCCGCCCCTTCCCCAGATGTTTCCAATTCTAGTGTGTTTCTTGTTTGTTAAATAGGTCCCCTGTGCCACTTGTCCTCCGTCGGTCTTTGCACTAACCCCTGTTGTTTGTCTCTCTGTCTCTCTTTGTTATTTCAGCCTTAGCCCTAGGTCCTTGTTCATATCTTCTTGTTTATTTCTAGTTCCCTGTTATTTTCCTTTGTTTTCTCCTTGCCCTGTTTAGTTTATTCATTCTTGTCTAGTTTAGTTATTCCCTGTCTAGTTTAGATTCTTGTTGGTTTCCTTGTATATATATATATATATATCCCTGCCCAGTTTAGTTTTGTATTTATTCAGTCCCTCGTTTGTTCTTTGTTTTTTTTACTCCCCGTTTGTTTGTATCATTAGTACTTCTTGTTTGTTTACTTTATGTTCTCTAGTTTCACTGGTTTGTTTTGGTTTTTGGTTATTTGTTTATCTAGTTTCATTTATTTGGTTCACTCCCTTGTTCCTTGTATATATCTCCCTGTTTTATGTTTACGTGTTTACTTGTTCCTTGTATATATCTCCCTGTTTTATGTTTACGTGTTTACTTGTTCCTTGTTTACTTGTTATTTATTTATTAAATTAATATTATTTATTTCACCCTACCTGCACTTGCGTCCGTCTCCTCCTCTCCCTGCCTGGGTCATTTCTGACACTCTCCTTTATTACCTACATAATAACAATAAATATAACATAATTACTTTTTTCTGATGGAATGTTGTAACAGGACTTTTATTAATAAATGCTTGAAACCAGGGTTCTCTCCTACTGTCATTATGAGAGGCTCAGTCTTTTGGATCTTGTTGAAACAAATAAATGATATGCATGAATGTGGCTCTTTATTAAGAACAAAAACAACAGCATTATTTTTAACTGCTTAAACTACACATTTTTTTCCCAAGCATATTACTATAGAGAATGAGAGAGAGAGGGAGAGAGAGAGAGAGAGGGTGCGTGCGAGAGAGAGAGAGAGAGACAGTAAGAGCGCCTAACCCTGCATTTACACTGGAAAGGGACAGGTGACCATTCATTCATTTTCTATAGCATTATGTTAATTGGTTTCGCATTCTGTTAATTGGTTCCAAAAGTCTCCACCACTATCTAAAAGTGATAAAAACAGGAGGCAGATGTGGAAATTTCAACCATGCAAACCCATTGCCCTATTCAATTTTACCCTTGTGTGGTGATTTGTGCGGAAGGGGGCTAAATAAAATCTTCTTATTCTGACTTTGTTTTTCCCCTCCCTTGTGAATTTACCTTTTAGGAGAAACAATACACAGGTACATAAAACCGAGCATGAATCATGCTTCACTGTCTGGCAATTCCACATATCTTTTCGACATATATTTGACATATATTTGACAAATCTGGGTTTGGTATTTGTCATGAAACTGGTACTTGTCAGTTTGGTAGAAGGCGGAATATGGTGTGGAGTTTTTCAAGAAAGCTTAATGCTTCAGCATACCAAGAGATTTTGAACAATTTAACAATTATGCAGGAACAGCTTGGGTAAGGGCCCTTACCTTTCATTCCCAGAAGAAAGAGTTAAAGTTATAGTTGCAAAGGGTGGGCCAACATCAAACAGATCAAGTTCATATGCATGCAAAGGCAGATGAGCGAATACTTTAGATACTACATTGTGCATGATTTCTGTCTGACAGGGACAATATGTTAAAAGGCTTAGCAAGATGGATGTAAATGACGAATCTGTGACATGTTATTAGGATTCGGATTGTAAAGAGCATTAGCGTTAGCTTTTAAGTGCATTAACCTCACATACATATAACTGAGTGGTGGGCCGTTATACAGGTTTATGGTATTGTCCCTGTTTACTTAGAGGTTTTTTATTTGACGGTGGGACATATTTCACATGCTACCAGCATATTCACCCACTAAACTAACCACTGACAGTGCCAGCAGACCGTTTTATGCAGGTAATAAAAATGGCAATAAGTCAAATGAGCTAAAGACAGCATTATCTGAGAGCTCACTTGAGGAGACGGATCAATGGCTCTGTTCCATTAGACCTGTTTCAGCTGAAGATTCACCGGAGCACTGTTCCACTGAGACATCCCAATCTGAGTTAGAACATACAGAAAAGCTGAGCTGGACCTCAGGTTTAACTGGTTTCTGTGGTGTTGGTGTAATTGCAAGTGGACAATTTAAAAGAACAATCAGTTCTAAATGAGAAATGGTTCATTTCAAAACACTAGAGAGAGTTGTCTGCACTGCCCACACCTCCCTCTACAGATGTGAAGCTCCTGTGGGTTGCCAGATTGAGAAAACAGTTGCAGGTAAACGATGACTAGCCATTCTCTGTAAGCTTATCAGCAAATGTACAGTATAAATTTGCAATGTGGAATTTTAAATAACTCTGTTAGCTTGTTTAGGGAACCTAACTGAAGCTCAGTGATTAGCTGTTCAGGAGACACATATTCAGCTCACCCATTTTCATGGCTGCAGCACATTGTTTATGTGCTGTTCTATACCTGCCAACCTGGGGTGTGGAAATGGGACTGTGGGAATGGCAGTGGGCAGGTTCAGAGGCAAAAGGTTTTTTGCCATTTAAGTGTACACTGTGGTGTAGGTGTAACTACAGGTGAGCAATTTAATATGTTATCGGCATCATAATAACTTGATAATGGTGCATTACGGGTATCATTAGGTCTACAGTACTGAATATAAGTTGTATTCGTCTCTTTATGAATACTTAATCATTTAGCACCATTTTTGGTGTATTGAACACATTTTTGTAGAATGTTATAAAAGTTTTACCAGTTCAAAGACACTTTTAATCAAGTATCCATTAATTTAAGCTTCCAAAGTTTCTTTGAGTTGGCATGGTTCTTTACAGAACCACTGCATTTAGAAAAGAATCCTTAAATCACAGTTTTTTTGTGTGTGTGTAAAGAGCCTACAAACAACAAACAGTGTAAACTGATATGCCAAAATTTCATAGGAGAGATAAAAAACTAGTGTCATGTCCCATGACTTTTGCTCTATCACATTGAAGAACACTGCTCTTACCTGTGGGATGTGTGTGTGGTCTCATGCATTGAATGTTAGTGTGATTTCACACGGACAATTCTAGACAGACACCGTTGGTCACCATAATAATTTAATAATTCACATGGTCTTGCCATGAGCATGCTGGCCAGATAACTCACCAATCAACCTTACTCACAAGATAACACCTCACAACGTATACAGGTGTGGGTATTCCCATATGGGCCATCCAATGAGGCTACTCAAGCAACATTATCTACATGAATTTCTGCATACTGCTGTCCCATGCTGTCAGTGTAGCGTAGCAGCAATGTACTGTGGGTAAAACCCGGCCTCGTAGCGATGAGTGGGCATGTGAATCACAGAGGACTGAAGATGCCTTTGCCTGTAGCCAGGCTTCAGAGGAAGCTTCTGTGCACCCTGCTGCCTCTGAACCCGCCCGCAGCCAAAATTCCACAGCTGCCCACATGAAATACTGCAGCCCTGGCTGGTCACCCTATTGAAGTGGCAGGTGGCCATCATGGGGCAAGGAGATGCTCCAGCTGCTAACATCAAAACTTCACTGATACTACAGCAAATCCAGCATCTCCAGAACTCGATTCTGATCCTGGGTGAGCTGAAGACGCTAAAACAAATTCTAAAAAATTACCCAGCTATGGGTAGCGAACCTTACTTAAGCTGAGTGAGTACCAGTTCAGGAGAAAAATATCCTGCTAGGAAGTTTTCATTAGGGGCGTGTTTAAAAAATTGATTCTTCGACTTAAATCGATTTTATTTGAATGAGCCAATATCGATTTATATAAACCCGAATCGATCTTTATAATTAGCCCATTTTCTCGTATATGCATACAGTTTTTAACGTCTCGCGTTTTATCTCGCGAGAGCATCCTCGTGAGCGCCGCCCTCTGGCTGGGGTGAGCTGGAGCAGAGAAGTCGGCGCTGCTGGGAGTTTCTGTAAAAATGTAAGTAATATTCCTCTGTATTTTCACTCATTGCTGCCTGTGTTTATCAAGCTAGTGCATTTAACACTGTTTTAAGTTGTTTTCCAGTGTTGTTTTCGCCTGTACTTTATTTAAAGTTAGACCTGACCGGCTGAATCCACCGTTAGCTTAACAGGTTAGCCGATTCACCGGTTAAGCTAATCTCCCTTTAGCCGAGTTTCCAAGCCTTATACGCAGCCGGCGTGCGATAGCAGCATCTGGCGGTCGCTCAGTGTAACAGGTTTAACTTTTAGACGGAATAACTGTAGATTAACCTGTAACTGAGTGATTTAATGTGTCTCTATGAAGTGCTGTTGCTAATTTAGATTATTTTGTCCGCAAGGATGAACGCAATTACCGGCCGAGTAAGAGGCTCTTATAACGGGGGAGCTGAACTCCGGTCAGACCGCTTGTTTTTTCCTTTGAATTTAATAAAAGTTAAAAGTTTTCTCTCTTTACATTATTCATTTAGCTTGTTGTGTTTTTATTATCACTTTGCTTATTATATTATCACATCTAAACTAGTAGGTCTGGGTAAATTTCACACTTTTATTCGCAAATAAATAAGACGTTTATTTTTATGTAACTAAAATGTCAGTATATATGTTCATACAGTGTTGTTAAAAACAATGGCTTTCGAAGCCTCATTAATGTTGTGGAACCACATTATATTTTACTCATACATGTAAACAAGTGGCCATTCCAAACCTGTATAGAGAGCTACATTAAATGATTTTGAAAAAAGAATGTAACTGTTGTGTTAAGTCTATATAATATAAACTAATATTTTAATAATGGAAGTTTAAATGTAACTTGTATAATTACAACATTTCATATTTAAACTTAAATTTTTATTGTAACTGAAATTGACCTAAATGATTTGTTTTTGAATCGAATCGGGATCTTGTGAATCGGAATTAAATCAAACTGGGAAATCAGTGACATGTCTGCAGAACACTCTTAGTTTGCTGTCGTGTTCTATACCTGACAACCTGGGGAAATGGTGGAAATGCAACTGGGAGGATGAAGGTGGGCTATAAGGCACATAGATTACTGTGAAGTACCACACAGTTCAAAAAAGAAGAGAACATACTGGCTGAAGCTCTGCTGACAAAATAGATGACAGTTTGTTTCTTTTTATGTGTAATTTTCCACCAGATACAAAATGGTAATGTGACATTTTTAATGTTTTTTTTTTCTGGCACTCTGTCATGATTAGGCAGGACTCAGATTTGTGGATTCAGAAATTAGCTTTATTCAGAAAAGGGGCGATACAAAGGGTGGTCAGAGCAAGCAGGGTCAATACCGAAAAACAAGAGCCAACAGGGAATGACATATCATACACAAGATACAGTCCAGGGTCAAAACACAGGCAAAGAGCAACGAAGGGCAGTCGAGGTACTCAGAAAAATAGTCGTAAACAAGAAAAGGAACAGAGCAATGGAAAACAGGTTGTATTGCAGAAAAAAACAAACACTACTTAGCAGTGATAGAGTGGACTAAAGAGGTATATATACAGGGGAATACAGGTGAGACTAATTACAACAATTCAGAGTCATGTGATCATGTGAGCAAGTGTAGTAGTGTAGTGTAGTCCAGAGACTTAAGATCGCAGAAAGAGCTGAGTGAGAAAGAGACAGGTGCGCTTTCAGCGCCAGGCGTGACACACCCCTGCTGCCAGAAAATATCAGTTAAATAAAAAAACTGGGACATACTGTTACTGTAAATTAACAGTCTGTACTGTCCAAATACATGATGCACTTAATCAAATTACTTTCCCTTACTACATATACAAAAACATACTAAAAAAAAAACCCAAAGCATCATGGGAACACTCTGTTGTAACAAAATTCAGTATTTAAAATAATATTGAAATGTAAAAATATATGAAATTAAATATAATAGGACATCTCTGTTTTTTTAAATAGACAGAAAATTTATGTAAAAAAAAAAACTGTAATTTATCTAACTAAGCCGACTGATTACAATTTACGATTGCCATATTTTTTTTTGCCATACATTTCAGTTATACACACTATTTTTACAGTGACATTTTAACTGCCTGGCCTATACGTTATAGGCTGTAAGAGCAAGCATCATCTTTTGAGCTGCTAGCTCTGTGTTCACTTTTCACTCTAAAGCATCTTTTCTTTATCCATTTACTTTTCTATAAGTGTTTCAAGTCAAATTTTTTACTTAATTGAAATATAAAAAAACAATGTTTAATATTTAATTAACTCAAGTTAACATAAGTTAATCAAACATTACTTTTAATTAAAAATGTGGAAATAACAAATTGCCTCAAATTATTTTATTATTGCGTAAAGTCAGCTTATTCAGCTTCAGGCTTGCAGTGTACACTATTAAAAGGGTTCTAATTGTCATGTCTGAAAACAGGACAATAAGAAATTGAGGAAGTGAGAGAATAAGATCATGTATCTGAATGTAAAATCTCTCGACGGCCATTAAACACTTAAATTACACCTGCACATAATATAATATTAACTCCACCAGTACATAACGACTGGACTGATAATGCTAACAAGCTAATTAGCCGATCCCACGTTGGGATAGCATTGGGTGGATGATTGCACTCTAATCAATGCGTCCGTGCACCTTTCAGCGATTAATCAGGTCTGAACACCATCCGTCACGAGCCGTCCATTAGTCAGAGGGTAGAAACACACAGCGCAGTGTGTAATCGCATTACCCTTCATTTGTCACGGGGGGCCGGCCGAGCGGCGGGCAGCACTCTGGGCTTAAAAGCTCCGGCGTCCAGCGCTCAGTGGCCTCTCAATAATTAATGTCACTTTAAGGCATCCTGACCGGGGCCGGCAGACGGCCGAGCAGAGGCCCCGGAGCAAACGTCCTGCGGGGTACAAAGACCCCAAAGAGCCAGGAGACTGAACCGCTTCCTCTATCAGCCACATCTTTATTTATAAGGCTCTTTATACAGTACAGTCTAGGCCTGTCAGGATAACAGGTTTTATTTTTATTGTTACAATCGTTATGTTGCCCAAAAAATGATTGCAATAAGAAATTTCATCGCCATTTTCCTGATATAATGATTCTATAATAGCATAATAATACACTTTCCTTTAATTTTAACAATATTCAGACATTAAAATGGTATTATACAATATTTTAATGTTGTTATTATAATGTTTAAACAGTCACATTCATGTTCACAGGCTCCTCTAGCTACGTAAACACAATAGATAAAGTTTAGGTCATCAGAAATGATGGCCCTGTGTATATACAGTATATTGTATGATAAATAGATAACACAATTAAACACATTTAAAAGTGTGGACACACCTTAAAGATAACCTGTAGAGAAAGATAACCTAAGTAAATATAAAAAGCACTTTTTAAACGATAATTTTATTTATTAAAGGAAAAAATCTCCAATCTAGCCCTGCATTAAAAAAAAATTAATAACTTGGTTGTGCCACGCTTGGCGTAAACAACTGTAATCAAGCTTTACTGATAACTAGCAATGAACCTTTCACATCTCTGTGGAGGAATTTTGTCCGACTCTTCTTTACAAAATAGTTTTAATTCAGACACATTGGAGGGTGTTAATGCATGAACCTCCTGTTTAAGATCATGCCACAGCATCTCAATTAGACTTTGAGTTGGCCACTCCAAAAACCTAAAATAAAAGGCATTTTAAAGCAAATTTAAAGCCATTCAGAGCTGGACTTGTTTGTGTGCTTTGGATCATTGTCCTGCTGCAGAACCCAAGTACACCTAAGCTTGAGGTCACGAACAGGTGGCTAGATATTCTCCTTCAGGATTGTCTGGTAAACAGCAGAATTCCTGGTTCCATCAATTAAAGCAAGTTGTTCAGACCCTGAAACAGCAAATCAGCCCCAGAAAAACACACTACCACCATGTTTTACGTTCAGTATGATGTTCTTTTTCTGAAATGATATGTTAGTTTTATGCCAGAAGTAACGATACACACATTTTTCAAAAAGTTCCACTTTTTTCACGTCAGTCCAAAGAATATTTACTCAAAGTCCTGCGGATCGTCAAGATGTTTTTTTTTTGGTAAATGTGAAATGGGCCGTTGTGTTATTTTTGGTCAGCAGTGTTTTTTGCGTTGGAACTCTCCCATGGTGACCATTTTTGACCAGTCTCTACCTTATTATTGAATAATTAACACTGACCTTAATTGAAGGAAGTGAGAGCTGCAGTTCTTTAAATGTTCTGGGTTCTTTTGTGACCTCCTGGATGAGCTGTCCATGGCCTTTCGGAGTAATTTCGGTAGATTCACCAGTGTTCCATGATTTCTCCATTTGTGAATAATAGCTCTCACTGTGGTCTGCTGTGAGTTCCTTAGAAATGAATTTGTAACCTTTTTCAGACCGATAGATGATCAATGACTTTGTTTCTCATCTGTTTCTGATTTTGTTTTTCAGATTGGGGCATAATGTGTTGATTTGTATTTTTTAATGATCTCAGAAAGGTTCTATTTAAATGATTTCCTGATTCTACAGGTCTGTTTGTGGCTAGTAGTGAAACTGAACTTAGCTTTCCAAAAAGTGTCATTAATTTGACACAGTGAATTTATGGGGGCAAACACTTTTTCACAGAGGGCTAGATTGGTTTGGATATTTTTTTTTCTCTTAATAAATGAAATCATCATTTAAAAGTGCTTTTTATATTTACTCAGGTTATATTTTATATTACATTTTGTTTCACACAAATGCAAAAACAAATGTAATCTGTAAGGGGGCAAATACTTTTTCACACCACTATATATATATATAGGTAGAGTCTCATGTTACTGTACATGCCCCAGGGGTAACTCCCCAAGGCCACAGGAGAGTGGTTTATAATGAACCCACAGCCGGCGCAGTGGGCATAATGGGCAGATGCCACTGGATGGCAATTAGCTCACATGTCATAAATGACTGCCCCCTTTCTCCCACCTTCCTCTCTCTCTCATCCCCCACCCCAACCAGCCATCATCACTGACTGGGTTGACTGGGTGATGCCCGAGCGCATGCTGGTTGTCTGGTCTCAGACGATGAAATACACTCACTGTGGGGGGCGGGGGGGGGAGGGGGGTATGGGTTAACACAAGCAGGTAATGTTTTATTAATCAGGAGCCTCAAAGTCATCTTTATTAATCTTTCAGACACGCATTTCATTACTGCCACTGTCGTCTGACTCTGTCCGAGCCAGGAGGTGACGTGTGTCTGATGCTGAGCAGACACTTTACTGTCTGTTTGTCTGTCTGTCTGTCTGTCTGTCTGTTTCCAGTGGTACTGAGTATATAGTATTGTACTACAGTAATTTCATTCATCATGCTTTTTTTCTGTAATTAAGTATTATACCACATTGCAATTAAATATGCTGTAATCATTTTACATTAAATTAACTTTAGCATAAAAATATATTATAGAGATATTCTAAGTTGACATTACAAAGAATCATGAGTAATGTCAATATACATGGTATTTACATGCCAAAACAAAACACTACTGTCTAAAGATGTTAAAAGTCATGAAGAAGTGTGTAAATGTACCATAAAATGTTACAGTACCTCAAGGGATGGCTTGCGAATGCCCAAATCTCTTGCATAATAGGCTTCTTGTCCCCGACCACTAAATCCCCATCATCCTGCAGTATTTCTCACCCGGGCTCTTTCCCTTGGGTATTCAGTTATGTTTTGCCTAATGCTTTACTACCTGGCCATAGTGTTGTAGGCCATAAGAGCAAGTTTCCACTTTCTTTGCTGTGAAGTAGAGGTTGCGGTGCGGGACAGAACTGAATTGTTATTGGCGGGAGCGGAGGTTTAATCAATCCGGCTGGGCTCGGGATTAAAAGAAGCGATTTTTGGCGGGAGCGGGCACTAACGGGACAAAAACATGCGGGAGCGGGTTTAAAAAAGCAGTCCTGCGCAGACCTCTACTGTGAAGTATGACTTCATGCTGGCTAAGAACTGCAATTACGGATCTCTGCAGTAATTAAATTTTCCCACATAATGGGACAATAATAATCACACAGTACATTGTGATTAAATTGAGTTTTTTTTTTTTTTTTTTTTACTTTTCCAAACAAACATATTTGAAAGAAAATATGGAATGATGGTCAGGCAAAAAATAGAGATTACTCACTGATGATTTTAGGGAAAATTAAGGGATTATAAGTGCACCTTATAGTGTGAATATGGTCACATAGGTACTCCATGGTCACATGTTAATTTCCCCAGCATCATCATGTGATATCAGGATCTCATCAGCCAATTAGATGAGACTTTGAGGGAAAAAAACTAAAAAGTAAATATGGGGCATCAAAGAGACATGTCTAACAGTCAACGATCTCTCACCTAGAGGTACACTACCCACTGTACTTTTATTCACTTTTATCATTCAGTGCCTTTTCCTGTATATTAGAGTAGCCTAGTAGTTATAGCATAATTTTATATTGTCAACAATTGAAAGGCAATTTAAATGACAAATAAAATTTTTCTAAAGTGCTTGAGAAAAATTAAAAGTTAAGTTCAGTTGTGCTAAAACAGTGTCAGGACTATTCTTATACACATGGTGACTCACCATCACCTGAATTCACCATTGATATTTAGTTTACTACACAGTTTGAACAGACACACTGTTCCTTACACTGTAACAAAATTTCTTGATCAACGGACCAATTCCTAAATTTCCTTCGGGAGACATAAAGTACCTGCCTGCCTGCCTGCCTGCCTGCCTGTCTAAATACTTCAAAAGTACCTTAAATGAACTCTTCTTACATTGACTTCCATTGAAAGTTTAGATGTTTTTTCTCTCCCCTGTAAAGTTGGTGTTTTGGAGATACTTGTTTTTCATTGGACAACAATGAAATGATTGTGAGTCTATCAGCGGGCGATCGAGCCGAGGCTGGGCAGCACCAGCTGGACCCAACACGTCCACAAAGAGTCACCTCTGAGCTGCAGGGGTCTTCCCAAAATGTCAGGTTCTCCAGGAAGACCACCACATGAGATGATAGGCATCATCCCACCACCCCACCCTACCCCATCCTGATGGGTCGATGCCTCTGTCTCATATTCTCTCTCTCTCTATCTAGATAATGGAGTTTAATGGGTCTCGTCCCTGGGGACCTGTCCACTGAGATAAGAGCAGACATGTGAGTGTGTGTGTGTGTGTGTGTGTGAGAGTGTGTGAAGGGTGCAGGGTGTTGGGGGGCTCATCTGTTTTGGCCCCCCCCGGTCCCCCCTTATTAAACATCCCCTCCTCCTGTCATAATTTTTTCCTGAGTTTCCGATAGACAGGCCAAGATGGAAATATTAATCAGACTCATATTACACATGCAACCATCTGCACATGCCACAGTAACAGAGCGGGATTTATGCTAGCACGGCTAATTCAGCGCTGTACTTTCTGTAGTGCAGCACCACCGCAGGGTGTTTCCCATATGCTGTAAATTATTCATTCAGGCCTTTGCGGTGAGCCATCGAAAAAAAAAACAGTGAAGATCACTCAATCTGATTACATTAAGATGAACTCGCTCTGATTACGGCAGCCAGACACCAGCGGGCTATGTAAAAGCATCCGTTTGCACAAGCCAGTTTTTACCAGCGCTGCTCCGCTTTGCTTTTACTCAGGGTACTCTACTACACAATATGTCGAAATAGAACATTTTTCATGTGATTTTGAAAATGAAAGAAATACAAGATACAACTGCCCCTCGCTCTGGAGCTCCATGCAAGATCTCACCTCCTAGGGTAAGGATGATTCTGAGGAAGGTGAGGTGTCAACCCAGATTTACACAGCAGATGCTTTTTAATGATCTCAAGGGAGCTGGGAGCACACTACTACACAGTATGTCGAAAGAGAAAGAAAGAAAAACAAGATGAAAAGAAAGAAAGAAGAAAAAATCATGCTTCTCTGTCCATTGATGCAGCTCCTCAAAGGCAAAATGTCTTCAGGTGCATCGTAGAGGCATTTCTAGCAGTGAACAATCTCTCACCAAAAGGAACACTACCCAAAAGAAATCCATTTATAATACACTACGACATAATAGATAGTGGAGATCCTACAGTACCCGCAAAATCCCTCTACTTAAAAAGGCTCATGTACAGACCTGTACCTGTCCATTTGCCAATGAACCACCTAAATGATTCAGATGAGACCAAAATAGTTTTTTGGGGAATTTGAGGCAGAGAAATGCTGAATATGACCCCAAGAACACAATCCTCACTGTTTTAGGGAGGTTTCTCTGCTAACAGTACAGAAAGATTTCACTACATTGAGGTTCTAACGAACGGCGCCATGTACTGTTAAATCTTGAATGAGAACCTCCCGACTTCAGCCAGAACACTGAAGATGGGTTGTGGATCATGGGTCTTCCAGCATGACAATGACCCAAAACATATGGCCAATGTATTAAAGAAAGGGCTAAAACGCCAGATAGATCAGACCTTATAGAAAATTTGTGGTGGGAGCTCAAATTTTGAGTTGCCAAGCGACATTCTTGAAACCTTCAAGATTTGGAGATTTTCTGTAAGGGGGCAAAATCCCCTTGGGGACCAACTACAGAAAAGATCTGACTTCTATTCTTACCAACAAGGGTTTCTTCACCAAGTAATATGTAAAGTTTGGCTTGAGGATCAAATAATTATTTTACCTAATCAAATTCAAATTATTTTTTAAGCTTTATTTAATGCTTTTCTCTTAATCTTTTTGTTGCTATTCTTTCGCTCTCTTTTAATTAATTTCTTTTTTTAATTCTTCATTTTGGAACAAGGTAATCCTACAAAATTAGCAGGGGATCAAATAATTATTTTCCTCACTGTATCTCTCTGAGACATAACGGCATGCAGAGTAAACTGCTTGTACTGTCTGGCTTTCCTATACCCAACCTTCCTCAGTCTAATAGCATCACAGAGCCTAAGCCGGCGGCTGCAGAACTTCCTACTGAGACATTCCTACTAAACATTCCTTCATCCTCAACCCCGAGAGACCCAGGTGAGCTGAGGAAACAGACCATAAATCTCGGGAAGGTTCAGCATCTTTATCTTTAGAGAGTGTCAGGCCAGCCACTCAGCTGTACAGCAGCGAGTGCGCAGCCAGCGCTAATGCCATCTGCCTGTGGGACATCCGGTGACGGCACACCGCAGCGCTGCCAGCACGAGCTGGTGACAGGTGATAGGGAGTTGGTATCACACCTGTGCCGAGTCAAGCGGAACAACCGGGTGCACAAAACCACGACACTGTGAAGCTCTGGGGCTGTCACCTGCCACCTTAGTACACAGCAGGATAAAAGTGTCATCCCAGAATTACACAGAAGAAGCTTCTTAATGATCTCAAGGGAGCTGGGAGTCACCAAAAAAACATTTGTAACACACTCCAGTGTAATAGATTAAGATCCTGCACTTGCTCAAAGTCCCTCTGCTCAAGAATGCTAATGTACAGACCTGTCTGTCTGCCACTGAATACCTGAAAGCAGGGGTGCAGGAGGAGCGGACCCCTCAGTTTATTGTGTGTTGCCTTAGCCCTGTAGTGGAAAAGAGGCCATAATTTATGGTGGCCCAGAAAGGCATATCACAACATCATTTACAAAGCAAACAAAAGGATGACAACTAAGGAACTACATTAAGAAAAGGCAGCATTTCAGAAATGCTGCATTAAGGGAAAGCAAATACATTTGTCACACCGGAAATGCTCCCGGCTGCTAGATGGCGCTGTTTAGCTTTTGACATTGTACCAAAAGCTTGAGCCAGAAGCTTGCTTTGCTGTGCTGGCTGAGACTTGACAGGTAAGGCTGAGACTTTCAATAGCAAATACTACATGAGGCAAAAATTACGCCTGTGAACAAACTTCTGTCTGCCGCTCACCTGTCTGCGTTTTCTTAACGTAGTTGTGTTGTCATCTTTTTGTTTGCCTTGTAAATGTTGTTGTGATGTGCCTGTATGGGCCACCGTAAAAATTAGTTTGCTTAAAACATGGACGTTTCTCAATGTGTGTTCTTACATGTTTTCGAAACCTTCTGTAACCCAATTTGAATTCCAAAACTCAAGAATGGATTTATCAACAATGGTTAAAGGTCCTGGGTGTGTTCTTGCTCCACCCTAAAAACCCGTAATGCCTTGATTGATGACTCACAAATAAAAATACCCAGCATACATTGGCAGTTGACACTGGTCAGACTCTTAATGAGTTTTTAAACTCTCATATTATTATTTAAGTTGGGAAATATTTTTTTATTTCGAGCAACGCTATGATTGTATTGTGTTATGTTGCGACACACGTATACCCTGCTGTGGTTGTTTTAGCTAAGCTAAAATTCTAGCTAGGTTAGCTCTGGATGAGCGTGACCTAATTTAAAGGTGGAGTTTACCAGTATAGTCTGTAGGACTATCATTTAATATACACTGTAACCACTCGCTGTATTGTTAAATCAACAGTAAAATCATACACTAAATAATGATGTATAATGATGTTCTGTTGTAAAACTGTAGAACACAATTCATATTTTGGTGCCCTACGGAAAAACAGTTGCCACCTGTTTCTTTAACGATAACACTTGGATAGTTAGATTAAACAAGTTTTTCAAAACACTGGGCAAAAACACAAATAATCTACCACATGCAGAAGCTTCATAAATTTTAGGCAACAATTAAAAAGTAAAAAGTTACATATAGAATCTACTCAATAAATTTGAAGTAACAATGTGCATTGTGTAGTATGGGCGTGTCTCCCCACCCCTAACTTACTACCAGTGTGGACTTTTGCTTACCGGGGCTACCTTCGCTTGAGTATTATAGATATAGGGTATAATAGACTGTCTGGTCAACATGTTTTAGGCCATAAGAGCAAGTTACCATTTTCTTTGTAGCTTATAAAATATTAAGTACACAGCATTCCAGTAGATGTTTTTTGTTTGTATGTTTTCGAAAGTTAATAAGGTTCTTACAATGTAACAATGTAACTAAATAATGAAAGATAAAGTTATTATTTTTTGCATTGTTGGTATTGAGAAATGCTGCATATCTAGATATCCCAGGGCTATACAGAAGCCACTGCTGCAGCACACTGACAGCAAGCACTCTGCAGAGCATTCATCACACAAACACACACACACATAGCCAGGGGTGACGGTGCCCGTCTCAGAGATGGTTCAGTGCCCCCATGGAGGCCTGGTGCCCAGGTGTGAGCCGTCAGGTATGAGCAGCGTTCCTCCCTCATTCAGCTTCCCCAGGGGCGCAGGCAACTCGGAGACGGGACGGCCGCAGCGAGGAGCACTAAGAAGCGCACTTCATCTAAATGCTAATTGTCCCGCAGACCAGAGTGGCGAGAACGGGACGGACAATAAAGAGCCAGACATCTTCAGCGTGAGGGTGGAAAATCACAGCTGGAATACTGGGTTATACAGGCCTGCAGTGCTTTCTTCAGAGGGTGCTGCTAGTCCTGCTGCTATTCCATTAGCATGAGCTCACTGGTGGGTGGGTATCTGCAGTGGATGGAGGGGTAGGTGGTGTGATTTTACATGCTTGCTTCAGTATATACTCATCATCTTAAAAAAAAAAAGCATAAAAGTATCACCCTGAAGGAAGTGTGAGATTTAGGAAGCAATGCAATACAGAAAGAAGATAAAAGTTACAAGGAACAATGGCCATGGAGTAACATCCGTTTCTTCAAGGAAAGCTCTTGAGTCAACAGCACTACATGGACGAGCATTGTCTGAATCGCATGGTGAAGTGTAGATTTAGAAAAGACCAGGGCACCAAGTGGTCCAGCAGTCTAAAAGGCTGCCACTATGATTAAGGAAAAGATTGCTGGTTTGAATCCTGGTCATGCAACTTGCCATCAGCTGTTGGATAGATGGGTAGATGGTGCTCTTTCCTCTTATCACTCCTAAAGTGATGGCAGTTATCACAAGGCGTCTGTGAGCTGATGTATCGGAACCGAGCGTGATGTGATGCTACTTGGCAATGCTACATTTGGAAAAGCAGCAGTTTGATAAGAAGTGGTGGCTGACTTTACATGTATTGGAGGAGGCATGTGCTGGTCTTCACCTTCCTGGTGTTGGGGCATCACTGGTGATAGAGGAAGTCCTAATGAGTGGGTTGGGTAATTGGCTGTGTAAATTGGGGAGAAAATGGGAATAAATTTGAAATAAAATTATAAAAAATTCATTCTGTGTTTTTTTGTTGGTCACACTACTACAAAATGAAACATTTGTGTTATCAAAAAGATCAGAGACATTTTATCTGCTGTGTGAATGTATAGCCAGTTAGCCATGTCGTTAGCCATGCTTGTACTTGCAGTCAGCCAGTGCTCTTGTTACATTTACAGTATTTTATGCTCAGGATGATGTCCAAATACTACCTACAAAAACCTCATTTGTCAATAATATGACTTTTTTTTGGTTAAAGGATCAAAGAAAAAGATTACTTTACCGAACTCGTTTCTATATTAGTGTCAATTCAACATAAGGATCATATAATTCATATAAAAAACCTAATACAGAATTGGTATCTGCAGCTTCTGCAGGTCAACTCTGATATTTTGTACTGCAGTGAAGCATTTGATTAAGCAGAGTGAACTGAAAGTGTTTAAGAGTAGAAATCACTCTTTGTGGACACTGTGGCCTTGATCCAGAGTCTCCAGCATGGATCTGTAAAGCTGAAACCCAATTAACACTGCATTTTCTCCGGCCTGGACCACGGCCACAGTGGTGACTCAGTGGCCTGGTGGCGGAGTGGATGGCGAGAGTGGCTGGACCAGTCTCTGAAGGGTCATCACTCAGGGAGATGGCAGTGGACAGCAGCCCGATGCCCTGGGCGAAGTGCTCGGGTTACCCAGGGCTTTTAGACATCATTAGAAATCACTGCTATTGATCCCTCAGCAGCAACAGATGGAGCCTGGCCCACCTTCAGGGAGACCCGAGACGGCCCCTTACTGTACCAGTAGAGCAAGATACACCAGGGTCATTATCAGCATACGTTTTTTATATATACCATGAGTTATATTCTTAAATGTTACATTAATTGCACAGGTAGTAAATTAGCTATGCTTTTAATTACGTATCAATTGTTAATGTGTAATAGACTGTATATTATAGTAGTGCATCTCAAAAATATAAAATATCATTGAAAAGTTACTTCATTTCAGTAATTCAGTTCAAAATGTGAAACTCATACATTATATAGATGAATTACACTCAGAGTGATTTATTTTTAAGCTTTTATTTCTATTATTTTTGAGGAACATGGCTTACAGCCAATACAAATCCAAGAATCAGTTTTTTAGAAATTAGAATATTATATAAGACCAATTGGTACTTTTGGCAAGTCCTGCTGGAAAATGAAAGTTGTCAGCAGAGGGAAGCAAGAACTTTGGACTTGATATAACACAGTGGACCAACACCAGCAGATGACATGGCTTTTCAAACCATCACTGATCATCAGTAAATTTTGCTTTTTATTTGGAAATCAAGGGATCAAGAGTCTGGAGGAAGAGTGTAGAAACACACAGTCCAAGCTGCTTGAGGTCTAGTGTGAAGTTTCTACAATCAGTGATGGTTTGGAGAGTCATATCATCTGCTGGTGTTGGTCCACTGTTTTATATCAAGTCCAAAGTCAGTGCAGCTTCTACCAGTAGATTTTGAAGTTAGAAAAGACACATAGCTGAAACAAATAGAACAGATTTGATTCATTTCAGTTGTGAAAATGTGAACATGTGAACCCGTGTGTCTTGAAATATGATGGCTGAACCAGTAGACTCACAGTGAGAGCAATGGAACACTGATAAACCTTCCCAGGAGTAATTACCAAAATAATTCCAAAAGGGCATGGACAACTCATCCAGGAGGTCATAAAAAACCAGGATAACCTTTAAAGAACTGCAGGTCTCACCTCCCTCAGTTAAGGTCAGTGTTAATGATTCAATAATAAAAAAGAGACTGGTCGAAAATGGTATTCATAGGAGAGTTCCAAGGCAAACAACACTGCTGACCCAAAAGAACATAACGGCTCATCACCCATCCCTGAAAAAAATAGACCAGATTTTACTCACTTCAGCTGTGATAATGAGAACATAAACCCCTGTGTCTTACAATGTGATGGCTGAGCTTGAGCCACAGTGGAGGCTTGAAGGGCTTTAAAGTCTCGTCCACAAACCTCAGACGGCAAATGTCAAAAGTCATAAATAAAATTATCATTTTCATACATTTATGCAAAATTAAACAGACACACACACGTCCAAACAAACACACATAAACACACTAATGCATCCCCCCCCACCTCACACACACAGTAAAAGAAGGTGCTTGGCATTGATGAAGAAAAAGAAGGCCACTAATTGACCGTGCTGCCTGAGGATGAAGTCATGGCGGGAAGATTAATTAAATGCTCCGTGTTTGTGTGGTTTATGTACAGTACTCAGGGCGCAGGCTTTAAATTCATTTATCTGACAAGATTCTGGGAACTTCCTGCCCCCCTCTCATTTACACAGGGGCTGGGACGGGCTCATTTTTCAGGCCTAAAGTCCCTTGAGATTTACCCGGTCCTGGGGCAGAGGCGCTGGCCACTCACCAGCCTCCTCAGCTGCTCCCTGCTGTCGTATTAATTTTCATTTTGACCAACCAAGCCCCAACAAATCACGTCAGGGCTGTCAGGGGCCGGGCCGGCATGTCTGTGTGTGTGTATGTCAGGTGCTCGGTACAGACGCGTGTTTAAGTGTATACATACATAAATGGACACAGACACACACACACATGTATTTGTTCATTGTGCATAAATATATACAATATATTTATGATATACAGTATAGTAAGTATAGTATAACACATGTGTGTGTGTGTGTGTGCGTAAAGCTGGTGTGACATATTATACTCTGAACCTCTTTGTTCTGCACATGTAATGAATAGTCATCGATACTTTGGAAAACCACTGATGTCACTCTGCGTCATTTGTGATTTACGGTCTGAAGACAATAACAGCAGCCACTTAATAAACAACAACAGTAATAGTACAAAATCACTAATCAGCCACAACATTAAACCGCCTTTATAATATTGTGGAGGTCCCACTTCCCACTGCCATCCAGCTCTAATCAATAAAAGCATGGACTTTACATAACATGTGATGGGATATAAGGGTGCATTTCCCAAAAAACAAAAAAAACAAATAAAACAGCAAAAACAACAGCATTCTCCATTAATTGTCGAAAAAAAACCATATTAAAATGAGAAGAGTACACTCCATACAAGAATAACTGCTTTTAGATTGGACAAAACTAACCTTAAAATAAAAAAAAAAGTAAAAAACAGTAGCTATTTTTTTTT
Source organism: Astyanax mexicanus (assembly GCF_023375975.1). Lineage (NCBI taxonomy): Eukaryota > Metazoa > Chordata > Actinopteri > Characiformes > Acestrorhamphidae > Astyanax > Astyanax mexicanus. The sequence goes on along the minus strand of NC_064431.1, from coordinate 18,656,972 downwards.
TTTTGTAATTTAACAAAACCAGTATTGTTGTTATGCTGAAATTACACTGTCATCTATTGCATATACTGTATACAGCTCTGGAAAAAAATAAGAGACCACCTAAAAATGATGAGTTTCTTTGATTTTATCAAATTAAAAACCTCTGGAATATAATCAAGAGATGATCACAAGCCATCAAACCAAGCTGAACTGCTTGAATTTATATTCAAAAGCAGTGTGTAAGACTGGTGGAGGAGAACATGCCAAGATGCATGAAAACTGTGATTAAAAACCAGGGTTATTCCACCAAATATTGATTTCTCCTAAAACCTTTTTTAAATGTGTTATTATTTGAGCTCTGAAAGCTCTGTAACATTACCATTTTACCCTTTATTTACAGTATTTACAGTATAGTGGGAACACGATACAAAACCTGCCTGATGTTCTGGAGATGTTTTGACCCAGTTGCATTGAACATCACAGTTTGGTTCTTGTCCAAGTTTCAGATTGTCTCAGATTCTTATGCTTGCTCAAACATTTTAACAAAAACTGTTCACTCGCTGCCTAATATGTCCACCCTGTTACAGGAGCCACTGGACCCAGATCTTCAATGTCATTTACTTTGTCACTTCATGTCACATCACATCAGGGATTTTAACGTTATGGCCACTTTTGATAGTATCTAGTTTTTCAAGATTTAGTTACACATATTTCACAGACTGCACGGCATATACTGTAACAGTCTGCTACTTACACTGATAGGATTTTTAAGCTTCTTATCAGAGCTTCTGCCCGCCATTATATTCCGTACGCCTCTCAATCGCTCTCTCAGTGTGGGATGTCTCAGTCTGGCTCGGCTGTAGGCCCACGTCCTGCACGTCCGTTTCGCAGATAAGATCTATTACCCTCTTCTGCCTGTCTGCTGCATATGTCTTCCTCAGACACATAACTGAGCTTATTGAAGCTTCAAGCAATTCAGCAATAACATTCACCACCTGCTTCGGACGTGCTGGCGAGCGCGGGCCACCTATAGCAGCATTCATAAAGATTTTATGGGACATTATAATCAAACTATCAGCACACGCACATGTCAACAGCACATGCATCGTTTGTGAACAGCATACCATCATATAATCATTATTCATTCTGAATTGTATGTTTGCACATGTTTAAATCACATTACTGCAGTCTTTATACACACAGTCATTTTCTATAGGAGCAGGCAGAGTGCATACAATCAAATGAGGGTGTGCAAATGAGCACCATAAGATTCTCATTACTGAGGTAAGAACAGGAGGGGGTGGGGGAGGGGTACAAACATACACACACACACACACACACACACACACACACACACACACACACACACAGCCCTACAACATACCCCCATCCCATTCTGAGACAATGCTCTTTGATACCTTGTGTGATCACAAAGGAGGTGTTCATAGGTAATACATTGTTTTGTACACTGTTTCTATTTGTTAGTTAATTTTAATTTAGTTTAATTTATTAAACATCAAGTCTGAGAATTTGTCACAGAATAAATAATTAATTACTATACATTATGCACACACATGCAAAAAAAAAAACACACCAAGAAACACAAGTTGTTGGAATGTGAGAACCCTTGCTGTGTGTGGGCGAGCATTATCCTGCTGAAAAATTCCAGTTGGAGGTTCTGCCATAAGAGGCAGCAACACATGAGGCTGCAGGATGTCTTGCACATATCACTGAGCTGTTGTTAGTTACCCACATATCACTACTAGATAATCACAACATCAGTTGGGGGCAGTGCCTCGCTTCACAGTAAACGTAGGATGAACACATTCACCAAAAGCCCACTTAACTCCAACCCAACCATCATTATATCCTAATCGGATCGAATCCTAAATTGTGTTGTGGCAACATTTTAATTAAAACATTCAAACCATTAAACAAATTAAGAGGATAGAGAGAGAGTGAAAGAGAGAGAGATGCTGAGGCTGTGGAGAGGAAAGAGGGATGCTAAGGTTATGGAGTAGGGCTGCAACTAATGATTGCTTTGGTAGTCGACTAATCCCCTGATTATTTTTTCGATTAGTTGATTGGTCAGCGATTAGTTCTTCCTCTAACTCTAAAAAAGAAAGAAACAGTTGATCATGATCTGTTGTGTTCGGGCACAGTTGAATATAACCTGTGTGTAATGTGGTACTATTACACAATAACGATTAGTTGACAAATTTAAATAATCGACACTGCCGATTATATCGACTAATTGTTGCAGCCCTACTGTGGAGGAGAAAGAGATGCTGTGGCTGTGGAGGAGAGAGAGAGAGAGAGAGAGAGAGAGAGAGAGAGAGAGAGAGAAAGAGAGATGCTGAGGCTGTGGAGGAGAGAGAGAGAAAGAGAGAGAGAAAGAGAGACAGAGAGAGAGAGAGAGAGAAAGAGAGATGCTGAGGCTGTGGAGGAGAGAGAGAGAGAGAGAGAGAGAGAGAGAGAGAGAGAGAGAGAGAGAGAGAGAGAGATGCTGAGGCTGTGGAGGAGGGAGAGGATTGGTGGATTGGGTTGGAGGAAGGAGGGCTGCTCTCTTGAATAGGACAGAGATAGAGAGATACTGAGAGAGAGAGAGAGAGAGAGACCCATCCTACTGCGACAGGCTGCTTCACTATTAACAAAGCTGAGGCAGGAGGAGAGAGGAGGCAGAGAATATCGCTCCGGCGCTCCTGACTGTAACACACGGGGCTCGGTGGCTCGGTTCGCTCGGCGGGTCGCTGGTCGGGGTTTGGGCCGGTTACCGGAGGAGACTCCGCGGAGAACTGCAGACTCACCGTCAGGTGCAGGTAAGTAGAGCTGCCGGAGCGGGAACACCCCCGCGGCCGGTGTTAATATCTCTCCCCGGCTCTGTGGGGCTTTCTGTGGGTCACGTCAGAGCTCGACACGCTGGGGGAAGGTGTTTGTGTGCGTGTGTGTGTGTGTGTTCATACAGGAGCGCGAGCTGACTGCGCAGCAGCGTCTCCCTCAGCCTGGCGCGCGCTCTGTGGTCTCTGTGGTGGTTCGTTAGCTTAGCTTTAGCCTCTCACTGGAGATTAGCTAGCCGCCGTTAGGCGCGCCGTTCCCGCGTCTGTTTACCTCAGAGCCGCGGCGCTGCTCCGGGAGACCGGGCAGCAGGACGGTGACTACCGGGGAGCCTTGTAATTTAGCCTTGCATCCTCTTTACTTTTATTCAGGATAAATGTTTTAATTTGTATTAATCTGTTTATTTTAATTTCTCCTGTTTATTTTCTGTAAGGAGAAGGTAAGTTAGCTGGTTAGCTCTTTTGCTAGAAAATGTAACGTAGCGTTAACATTACCTAGGTATTAAAAGTAACGTTAAATCAAGGTTTATTTTTCCGTCTCTAATGCATTAAAACAACGGTCTCCGACGTCAAATCTGTTTTATTGTATGGTAGAAAGTGACATTCAAATAAAAGTAACATTAACAACAAAATGAATAGCAATTATTATTATTATTATTATTATTATTATTATTATTATTATTATTATTATTTGTGGGGAGCACAATTCTCTTAAAACATTATAAGAGTAGAAGAGTTCCAACCATTTAAAACCTTTAACTGAACATTGATTTAATGTCAAAATTTCAACACTAAAGATACAGCTCTGGAAAATAAAATACAACTTAAAAATGATCAGTTTATTTGATTTTACCAAATTGAAAACCTCTGGAATATAATCAAGAGAAAGATGGATGATCACAAGCCATCAAACCAAGCTGAACTGCTTGAATTTTTGCACCAGGAGTGAGTAGCATAAAGTTATCCAAAAGCAGTGTGTAAGACTGGTGGAGGAGAACATGCCAAGATGCATGAAAACTGTGATTACAAACCAAGGTTATTCCACTAAATATTGATTTCTGAACTCTAAAACTTTATGAATTTAAACATGTTTTCTTTGCATTATTTAAGGTCTAAAAGCTCTGCATCTTTTTTGTTATTTCATCCATTTCTCATTTTCTGCAAATACATGTTCTAAAGGACAATGTTTATATGTTGTTTAAAGGCTGTTTTTTTCAACATCAACCATAAATTATGTAACACAAGCAAAAATAAAAAAGTTTATTCAATGTTTTGGTGCCATTGGTACTTGGCTTCTGAGGAGATGCCCTGCAATAAAAAAACAAGCCATTTGTTAGATTAAATTAAGCCCAAAAACTTTTAAACTTATTAAAAAAAAATAAGAGATACAGTCCACTTCATCAGGGGATGGTCCAGAGAGTGAAAATAATATCAGACTTCTATAGACACTATGTCATTGTGTTAAAAGGAACACACATTCACTTTATTTCATTTCTGCCTTCAATAAACCCTTTCTCTGTGGCCGCATGCTTAGGACTTTCGAATTTAGGAGGAGAGATAACGGTCCAAAGTTTCAGCATTCTCCACTTTGTTCTGATCTAAGAGACTGAAGGGAATGACAGCTAGTGACCTGATGAACTGATAACACTTGAATTCAGACATAAAGAATGTGTATCATTCTGGGCTATTTTCTAATGTTCAGTGTTCAGCTTTAAACAGAGTAGCTTTTGTAGAAAAAAAGGGAGACAGATCAAGGGTTATCAGCAGTCATTAGCATATTAGTCATTATTCTTAATTGGCTGTAATTTTAGACCCAGTTCACCCGAAGTGTGCTGAATTCTGACACTCAGTATTATTTCTATAGCTGTATTCCTAATTATTATATACAGTTTGATTTCTGTACAAGATTTTTTTAGCATTATGATGTTTTCCTTGTTTTTTTGTTTGCTTCATTTTTATTAACTTTGTCTCTGTCAGTCAATCTTCCTGTAATGAGGCAGACAAAGAGGCAGGAGGCAGATGTTTTGGCAATTCAAGCCTGACTTTACATAAAATTATAGGCAAAAACTGAAAAGGCAGGAATGGCTATGAGACAGAAGATGAGCAAAGTACCAGAGAAAACATCAAAATACAAAATATTAAATATGAATGAAAAGAAACAAAAATCACAGGGAACAAGAAATAATAAATAAGAAATTACCACAAGAAAGTGCTACCACCAATCACAGACCAGAATAATGCTAAATAAGAGGCAGAAGCTTTTCTTTTTTCTTTGACAAAATCCTATTTATTTATTTTTGGCAGAAATCACCAATTTTTTTTCTTTTACAAAGACACTTAAAGTAAAATAACCTACAATAAATGGTGAATATATAATTACAGAATTCAATGAAGGCCTCAAATATGGAGCCAGATTTCCAGAACTAAGTTGGGTAGCTTGAGACCTGGACATGGTCTCAGGGTCGGAGGACCGAGGCCACGACAGGAATCAGATAGCAAACAGTAACTGGAATCAGATAGGAGCTGCAGCAGTAACAGGGATTCTCAGCCAATAAGCTGTACTTGCTGGGAGCAAATATCACCCTGTTGCCCAGCCCTTTAGTGTGTATGGAAGCTTTTAATGAGTGTTATGTGAATAACCTCTTTTTTAGACTTTTCAAGGATCTTTACCATATAGTGCTTCTCATTTTCTCATTTACAGTGGTTGTTAAAAGAACTATTCCTTTGAAAGATACTAATGAAAAAAGGGAAGGCGGTTCTTCTATAGCACTTATTTTTATGTTTAGAAGCCATTTTAGAAGAGGGTTTTCCATCCAGATTTTTTGAGCATTTAAAAATACTTTAATAATAAAATGTTTTTTTGTAAAAATTATTTTTATACTAGAAAAAGTAAGGAATGCGAAAAAGAGTGATAGATAAACCTTAAAAAAATAAACCTTGATGTGTCAAGCCATCCAAGTTTCTGCAGCAAGACATTAATTTTAATTACATACTTTTACATACTAGGTATACACAATGAACTGTGGTTATAATTAGGTCAAATGTTTCCACAGTGCTCTATGCTCTGCACAAATTTTCAGGTTGTGGAATATTATGATGATTCTCTAAATCATTTGCCACAGCTGACACTGATCGTATTTCCCACAGCTTTTTAAAAGTTGCTTAATACAGCAATTCTCAACTAGTGGGTTTAGACGCAAAATTGGGCAGCTCAGTTCTGTTCTGGACAGCTTGTAAAAAATAAATACATTAAAAAAAATAAATAAAAAAAATAATTAACGCTCATCTGATTGTGTAATCATCTTTTATACAGGGAAAAAGAGACAGAAAAAGTTTCTTACTTATGTGCAGAGAAGTGAAATATTAAATTTTTGTTTAGTATTTAATTTTATTGCAGTAACTTTCATACATGTAGTTTCTTTAAAAAAATTGCTCCTAAAACCACTTTGCATGATTATGTATGTTTAAATAGCTTTTTGAAGGCTATTATTTAAAAATAAATTAGTTTTGTATGTATTTTATAAAAGTGGGTTGCGACTTAATGACCAGGAGAAAATATGGTTTCCGGGCTGAGACCAGTATTTAGCCCTTGGCTTAATACATTCTGAAATGTTGGTTCCAAAAATGAAAAATGGCTCCGCACTGCTGTCCCTGAACTGTCTGGTGCATTTGTGCTCTCAGATGTTTCCAGCCATCATTAGGTGGGCATTGGTTGTTTTTGATGCTGCTTCTAATTGCAGTAGCCTACGTCATCAATGGTTTCTATACAGAAGTCTAGTGGAAGGAAACATGACATGAAATTTTGCTGAATATTTTTAATTGTGCATAAGGATTAAATGAAAACCTGGCTAGTGAAGTAGTGAAGAGAGAAGTGCTGCGTTAAGCTGGATTAAGCTCAGAATGTGACACATCTTGGAAGCAGATATTAAGATAGAACAGAACCTAGAGGTGTTTTGGTAGCTGGGGAAGCAAAGGCCTTTGGTGACAGAAACCGCAGTGATGGCAACAGTCGAGTAGATTAAAGCTCAGTGAAGCAGCATCGTAAAGCATGTAGCTGACTGCTAATACTGGGCTGCTGATACTAGGCTTGTCCTGGGCAGCTGTTGTGTTCAGCAGTGAGCTCTGTGCTCAGGTGTTCAGCCAGAGAGCTGAAAATGAAGAAGGGAGGGGTGGTGAGATTGAGAACAGCAGAATAATGAATGCATGATGGTAAACAACATCAGAGCGCCAATATTTATAAAAAAACATTGACAAAAATAAGCTGATAGTTGGAATGTCATGAAGACATATGTGAGTACAGTATTGTCGGAAAATCATTTTTGAGCCATTTTGTGGCAGAACCCATCTGTAATCTTTCCAGCAGTACAGTATGGAGGCTTTTTCTTTTGGTGAACACTTTAACCATGCCTTTGCTGTGGAGCAACACACTGCTACAGTTGCAAGTGTGATTATCTAGGGAGCCATTGCATACTGACCTCGAGTGGGAGATCAGAGCAGTTCTACAGACACGCTCCCTATATGTAAATCACACAGGCAGAAATTCAGCACAGGTACTGAAACAAGGACGATTGGGGGAACTCAATACAAACATCCCAGTCCCTAAAGACTTTGTCTTAATAAGTGTTGTAAAGAAATACAATTTTGGGATATGAACCACCTTTCAAATACCAGAGCTGCTTTTTCCTGGTCCTGTATAAAGTCCCCTTTGAAAGTATTGAAACATTGAGTCCGAAGACTAAAATCATTTGGGTTTGACGGTGGAAAAGTTCTAACAATGTTTCTGTGCCAAACATACCAAACTGCTGTGGTTTTCCTTGGTCTACTTGTTCATCACCTTTTATTTAGTACACCAGTGATGACTTTCTAAATCAGTAATGTATCAGGACACACCTGGACAACAACTTGTGGTTAGCAATCTCGCACCCACCACCACCTTGCTTTCCTAAGAATGTAGATTGCAACACTTCCTTGCCCTGCCTGGTTGCCAGGTTTATTGCCAGTCAAGCATTTATGAAACAGATTGTGGAGCCAGCTTTGGCAACCTTTTAGTTTGCTGGATTTACAGGCAAAGTGAGCAGATATGTTGCAGAATGCCATTCGGAACCTTTATACCTCAAGTCTCCATTGTACGCCAACCATATCTCATCTTTGATCCAGGTTAGAGGCACCCAATGGGGTACTAGAGCCTCCTACAAGGAGTCTCGTTGTAATCACTTGCATGTATCATCATTACATTCTCATAGATAAAGCTTTCTGTTAGCTTTTCTGAGCAGTATATTTTTTTGTCAGTGGGTGATTTTCAAATCATAAGGTTCTCAGATGATGCTGCAGTTCATCCAGGGAGTCGCCTACGACCTGGAAGTATATATAAAGCAATGCATGTAAATATAGCCTGCTGCTCTGTGGGAATGAGGGCATGAGCTATATCTGCCCTGGCTCATAAAACATTCAGCAGATTCCCCTGTTTTTCCAAAAGAGATTGAATTGAAGGAAGAAGCGCCAGCAGAGCTCAGAGAGCTTTTTGGAGAGCATCTGATGGTTGAGGAGATCTCAAGGGCATCATTCTGCGGATTTAGCTTTATTAGTTTACTGCCTATCTCTTCCTGATGTCTATCGAGCCTCTCGCTACACTAAAGTCAGAGGAACTTATTTACGTCTCCTTCAGCTTGGCTTGCTGCCCCTTACAAGCAGTGTGCTACGTTCAGGCTCAGTGGTACTGTCTTCCAGACAACTGTATTGCACATCCTGTCACTGTAAGGTCAGGCTGAAGACGTGAAGGATGTTCTGAATCAATATATTTATTTCTACAACAGGATGGAAGATGGCCTTGGCAGTCATGATTTGTGAAAAAGAGAAAGTGTGTGTTCTGACCTCAGCTGTCTATAAGGATGGAGTTAAATTCACTGCATGACAGCACTAGAACGTCACCACACTTAGGAGACCTGTATGAGATTATTAGGGTTTTGACTAGGTTTGAACTGATATATTGTTTGGCTGATAATATTGGATGATATTAAGTTGTTAAGATTTAGGAAAAAAACTAATCAAGACTGAAAAAAGTATTATGGCCATTTTTTAAACAATTGCACTGGTGCTAGCATGCTATTGATTTAATTTTGAAATATGGTAGCTAACAATGTCCAATGAGAATCAATTGTTTTTTATTTTAGATAAGTTAGCTAGACAGTAAGTAAGAGGTAACCTCTAACAGATAAGGAATTTGTGGTAGATATTGAGATATTTTTACTTCTGTATCTATATCTGTTTATATATTTATTTATATGTTTTCATTAAACATCAGATTAGTTTGTGTGGCACTTCTTGACCTACTCAGTCATGGTCTCAGCAATTTATTATTGCTGTCATTCAAAAATCTTTTATTTCCATATGCACCATGTTCACTTTTGGACATCATTTGGATTGGAACTTATAGATTTTCTTTACATTGAGTCAAAATTAAAAAGGAAATAATCCAACTTCCTTTTACATTGACTTCTTAGTCAACATTTTCATATTAGGATACTTGTTTACTCGCAGTGTATCATACATAATAAAAAGCTCTCTACTGTAAATATTGCAATATTTAAGATGTGTGTGTGTTTGGATTGTTTAATAAGAAAGGAACAAACGGGTCTGACCAGTTACAGTTCATAGTTGACAGTTGTCATTGTAAAAAGTACTGGTAAACTTTTTTTTCCATGTTTATTTTAATGATATTGGTCACTATTCATATAAAAGAGCTTATTAATGATTTCTAAAGGCCATTACCCAATATTCCCCACTGCCTTTTTCTTTGACTGTGCTTTGGCCAAACTTGACAGATGTGTGTGAGAGAGAGGACCAATATTATGAGCGAGTGTGTCCTCAGAGAGTTTGTGAGGGCGAGAGGGCAAAGGTCTCGGTGGAGCTTAGATTTCTTTCCTGAGGAATGGTATAAAATCTTAATTCCAATAAAGATGCAGACAAGTAAAATCTTATGGCATACATGTTCCATATGGCATTCTGCAGTACATTGGCCCACAAATATTCCAGCTTTGCCTGTAGATCCTGCACACTCATAGGTTGCTAAAGTTGGTGTATCAAGTGTTCCCCAAAGTTTTTGATAAAAAGTAATAAATCTGGGGACCGGGCAGGTCAAAGAAGTGTTATAATCTGTCAGAAACTCAGATTACCCTTGCAGTGTTTGGGTAAATATTGTAGCCAGTTAGTGAGAAAGAGAAGACCAGTTTACCAGAAAGAATCTGATCACAGAACATGGAATGCATTTAAACTTGAATTCATTGTAAACGAGATTAATCTCTGACCACCTAATAATTTAATAATTTGAGTGATCCGACCATAATCCAATCAGTGGGAATGTTTAAACCTGGCTTTTTGCGTAGACAAATGTAATCCTAACATTATCCAAACAGTAAAAATACTGTTAATGCCATGTATATACAGGCTTATTGAGTATTATCTTCTTAGTTGGTATGACAGACAATGTGAGGACGAGCTGCCTCGTTAAAGAACTGGGAACGCAGTGATGATGTGGGGTGAATTAGATTAGGGTCTGCTGGGAGCACATTCCGTCTCGCCTCTGAAAAACGACCCTGTCCAGATCCCTGAGCCCATTAAACCCAGACAGTAAGTATCATGCATTTACTGCACTGAATTATTCAACTCGAAGGTGCTGTTGTACAGATTTCTGACAGCTTTTTCTTCCAGAGAGCCCAGACTTACTTAACCCTGACCAAAACACATCCAGGTCACTATTGCTTCAGGGGGTTGTTGTATTCGCTACACATTTTCTCACCCTTTTCTGCAAGAAAAGCTCTAATAAATATCCCTGATCGTACGAAGAGGAGGTCACTTATGTGGGTCAGAGGCCTTGAGGTCAAATATGCCTACGTCCAGGGCAGGAAGGTCAAGGATCTTAGCATCTGCTGTGTCAAGCTCCAGCTACCAGTAAGAATGCTGGTTTTGTGTGAAGTGAAGAATTGGCTGTTGGGGAGAAGTGGAGAAGCCTGAGGTTTCTTCATCTTTACTGTGAAGTTCTTCAGCACAAAAGAGGCTCTCTTTATATCTGGCTGGAGAAGCCGGACGGGCATAGAGTCCCATTGTCTGCTAGGCCGTCAGAGATGCTCCGTTTGTCACTGAGAACATGTGAAGTCACCCAGCATGCTGACCGATGCCTCCCTAGGCACAGTTGGTACTTGATGGGTCTCGTCGCAGTGAATGTGTAATGTAGGCGAAAGAGCTCTCTGTGCTGACAGTCAGAATAATAGTAAAATGTCGCTTGCATGACTGATGGAGAAGATGTAGAACAAGATCATTTCTATTCATCTGTTTTAAATAAAGCATTCAGCGTCACAGACTGTGCTTAGCATCAGTTTAACTCAGTTTAGCTTCACGTCACAAACTGTCACAGATGCAGCTTTACAGGCTAAATTTACAGGTTTAGATACAGAGCTAGATAACTGAGCTAACTTAGCATTTGCATCTGTTTGTTTACCAAAATATTGGCTGCCTTATTTTGCATAGACTTTCACTCACATACAGTGCCCTCCAAATATATTGGAATAGAATACTGTTTGACATCTGTTATTTAGTACACCAGTGATGACTTTCTTATTTACAACTTTATGGCTATGGACAATATTTGTTTAATTTTTCTGATTGATCTTTTTTCTATCTTCTCTTAGCTTCACAGTTGCTTGTTTTTCACCCTTAGACAGCTCTGTGGTGTCAGGCCAGCCATTTCCTCCCTGCCAGCCATAGACTCTAATTCTGTGACTCAGAACTATACTACCCAGGATTCTCCTGTGCTCCCATCTCCAGACTCTCACAGTCACATGCCACTGCATCTCACGAACTCTCCGTCATACTAATTAGTCAGATTGTTCTCACCTGTTCTGCCCTGTATAAATACCCCTTATTTCCTGTTCTCCGTGCCCGAATGAATTGAATCTAGTTTCTAGCTCTTCTACCTTTGCCTTTCGTGTATGACCTCTGCTTGTTTGTTTTACTGACTACTGCTTTAGCTTAGCTTTATTTGTGACACCATGTTTGTTACTCCTCTAACTATGTTTGCACAGATAAAAATCAAATGTGTGCAGACATTCAGCGCTATTTATTGTTTGAATAATCAAAACATTTCACCAACAAAACACACCTGAGAGTCACATGTTCCAATAATTTTGCTTACAAGAAAAATGGGTGGGTTCCAACAGAAGGTGCTATTTTCTGAATTGTGCATTAGATCCAGATGTAAATACCTGAAAATTATATAAAAAGATAGAATTGTCTGTGAGAACAATTCTGTCCAGACATCACCAGTCAAAAAAACTGGGCAACTCTTCAAGAACCCGATACAGATGTCACACAATCACACAAAAAGAGACACAATACTAGTTCCAGGTCCCTGATTTTGAGCATCTTTTATAAAAAAAATTCTATGCCTCTTACTATGTTGTACACTAATCCTTCAGTGTGAATAAAAATACTGAAAGTGCAGCATTTTTAAGGAAATGACCCCATGGAAAAAATCCTGAATCAGTACAGAAAGAACATAAAGAACTGTAACAGAATCCTAACAAGAAGGAAGAAATTTGTATTTAGATGGCGTTATGTGTCCAATCTGTGAAAGGTCAGCCAAATGCAAGCCTGTCCTTTCCTCAAAAGGGCACAACATACCATCACCCTCTGTCAGGCAGGTCGACAGCACTTGCAGACTGTCATGTTGATATTTCAGCTACAGACTGGCTGGCGAGACACGCCCCCCGTGAGGCTGTTCGCTCTCACACTTTACCTCTCACCACTTTTAGGCATGGCGGGCGACTCCAGTGGCCCAGCAAACACCATCTTGCGTACCATCTGCATGGCTGCTGGAGGAGGGAAGGGCATAACATTACACGCGCAAGTCATGGCGTTCAGAGCAGGTGGCACACTGCTGGCGTAAGCTGGCTGCTGCGGCTTGCTACTTGCTGTGCTAATACAATCCGGGCATGCTGGAAGTCTACAGTCTTAACTGAATATTATCTCATACTGTGAACTAAGAACCCATGTGCTAATACCAGATCGGATCCCAGTCGTTGTCTTGAGGAGCATAGGGTATAGTGTAGAGAAAAGAAAGTTTAAATATTTTAAAGTATCACAATGTTATGTTTTGCAATACTGTATAGATTGTCAGAAACACAGTATACATTTTTTATTGTTAGTTTAGATATAAAGGTTGGTGTCAGACAGTGGATTATTTGTATTTATACCCCACCCACTAGATATCAGAAAAATATATGGAATATATATATTATAGAAAAATATATATATATATTTTAATCTTGATAGTTTTTTTTTTTACTGTGACAATTTTCTTAAAATTTAATTTAAAAATTCACAACAAATTATTGCAATATATTGAATCAGAATCCCTGTATTGTGCTGCGTATTGTATCGCCAAGTTCTTGCCAATACACACACCCCAATTCCAGAACTTGTCTTGCTCTTATTTGTGTTGATTCAGTGTCCTCAACCTGGCAACATGTGTGAGCTTTGCATCTGTGGAGTAGGAGGCAAGGCAGACAGCTCTCTTCAGTGTTTTGAAATTGGACTTCTGCAGCTGTCATTTAGTACATATTGCTTTAGGGAAGCTCTGAATGTTTGGGAACTAAATAAGTGAAACAGTGGCTATCATATATTATCATAACAAGCTGGGATTAAAAAACAATGTGTCAAAATGTTTGGTTTCCAAGAAAGAATTTGGTTTTCTAATAGCTTTTTCTTTGAAATTAATTCATATTTATTCAGTGGTGAACAAAGTGGCAAAATTACTGAAAACCTGTGAAACACTGATGCAGTACTGTATTTTGTTTGCTTTTGGATTTAGCTTCAGACAGAATGTTTTATTTTAGGACATCCCGGTATGTTTCCTTTGAGTAATAATCAAAATAACTACTTTTAATTCTACTTGAGTAATAATTATTTTAAATGAACAATACTTTTACTGCTTTTGGCTGTTCTTCCCACTTCTAGTTAATATAGCTGTTACCATATTTTTCGGACTATAAGGCGCACTTAAAATCCTTACATTTTCCCCAAAAATCGACAGTGCACCTTATGTATGAATTCTTTCAGTCAGGTATTAAGGAGTCGTAAAGCCACTCTGCTGAAGTACAGCGTAATAAGGGTGAGTTTTCAGTTAAGATTCTCCAGGACTAGGGCTAGGTGCAGCAGCATTAGCACTAGCCGCTAACCGCAGCACTAGCTCTTTCACCGTTCAGAGACAAGTACATTAGACTGTAGTCTTCATGTTTGCTGTGTTAAAAAAAACTATGAGGGACGAACTGCTATCTGATAGCGCCCTGGGTTACAGGAACACTCATGGTTCTGCAGGCTAGCGCTGTCCCGATTAGACAAAATATTAGGAGTCTAAGCTTACTGTAAATAAACGGAAGCGCTTTACTCACCCAAGTACTCACTTCAGGAGAGAAATGTCGTTTTAACCTTAAAAGAAAATGTTACAGTTTTGTTTATTTAAGCATTAGAAGGGAAACATGGCAACACCCTTGCTCGCTTTGATGTAGGCATCCTTACTAGTGTTGATTAATGTGCCTTATAATTCAATGCACCTTATGTATGAAAATAAACCAGAAAATAGACTTTCATTGATAATGTGCCTTATAGTTCGGTACGCCTTATAGCTTAAAGAATATGGTATATATTAACTCAAGGAACAATAATTAATGACGATTAATGATGAATGTTTGGAGCTTACTTATTTTTGTCTATAATAACAAAATCTTTTCATTTTAAATATATTTAACAACATTTACAGATCTTATACCTGAAAAAACAACCATTAAAAATCAGATACAGATATGAAAAGACATTTTTCTGTATTAAAGGGTTAAACTGCACAATTCTGTGTCTCACTACCAATTAGACTCTGATTCTTTTACATCACCACAACAATTAGTTGATAATTAAGAATTATAGCCTGAAGTGCTACCACTGTGCTGCTGCAGTGTTAGCGTCTAATTGCTTTTGCTTAATCAGAATAAGCCCATAATAACAAGCATGCGAGTGTATTTTGAGGTTTGTCTCCCGCTCAGCTGCTTTCAGTGTAGCGCTGGACGTTTCAGCCGAGCTGTAGGAAATTGTAGGAAGGACTTTGATTTGGAGGGCATGTGAAATCCGAGCCGTTTGAAGCACAGTGGCTGATTGGTTTCGGTTTTCTGCAGAAGTCAGGGCAAAAACCATGCTCTCAGCTCAGCTCCGGCTATTTCTCTCCATTTCTCTGTGCTATTTGAGCCCTGATGCCGATCTGGTCAAATGTGCTGTTACCCGCAGCACTTTTTTACCACTCTGCTGTACTCAGGGCATCTGCATATCCTTAAAAAAAAGTATTTGGGTGATTTCACTTTTATCTTGTTTGGTTCAAATGTTTTGACTTTTCAGCTTGGTCCGGACCAAAATGACAGGTAGGAAAGGTGCCACAAGCAAAACAAAATTACGTCCAAATGAAAGAGGTGGTCCTGGATCAACTGAACCCATGTCCAGCATGTCTGCAGATGGTTCTGGCTTTCAGACCAATTTTTTGGAAATTGAGGCAGACCATCGTCAGCAGCTAACAATACAAGAAGAAAGAGAAGCGATGCTGTGCCAAATTTCGCCTCCTCTTCAAACACAGGTTTCTCACACAGCAACCAATCTATTTTTTTTGGGCAAATTCTGTTTTATTTTTTTTATTTTTTGTCACATTTTAGAATTTTTTGATATTTTTTAAGTTTTTGAAAAGAAAAACAACTAAACAATAAAACTGCTGCAATTATATTGAGCAATATCACATAAATTAAATTTGAATAAATTTAATAAATAAAAGGTGCAGAAATAGCATTTATTTAGCTTCAGTGTATGAAAATAAGGTGAAATAAATCCACCCGCAAATGCCCACAACAATATGCTGTTCCTCGTTAGGTAAATAAGCTACATTTTGCTTAGTTGCAATTGGACATTGATGCAATTAATCAAATATGCCACATGGATTTTGCTGTTCCCTGAATTTTGCTGTTTTTGGCTACTGGAAGAAAGTCCCACACCAGCTAGTTAGCTATATGCACGCACACCATAAGCATTTTGTACTGAGGGATTTGTACAAACAAGTACAAATACTAAAACATCTAATTTTCGGATAGCAGATTTTTTTTCTATTTTTCCGTGCATATTTCTTGTTCATATTTGAATTCCACTTTTATTCCCCAATTGCGTGATTCCCTCTGTGTTCTCTACATCGCAGAAATTATAGGGCCTTAAGCAGTATAGGTACAACAGGTTATGCTGGTGATTGCTGTATCTACTGTAACTGTAGAATCCAGTATATTAGCTCATTCTGCTGCGGAATGCACCTCCACTGGAAGGGAGACCAATTCTGGCAGGGAGGCCGAATCTGGCAGAACACCTAGAAATGTAGCTTTCCAGACTGAAACATTGTACAAAGCGATTCATTAAGAGACGCAGCACAGGTAGGTGGTAATGACAGGAGGTAGTAACGTTCTTTAGTGCGCTTAGTCAATAAACTGCAGTGTGAAATCAAACAAACTGGACTAAATGTACTGTATAAAGTGAAGCAAACACATTGCCACAACACAAACGCACACAAGGTCTGGTTTGGTCTCTGGCCCAGACTGTGAAAATGCATTTAAATTTGTTCAGCTAAAAAGAAGTCCTTAATTTGTTTTAAATTGTCTTAAATCTATCTCTCAAAGGTCCTAAAAATGCCACAGACAGTAAATATAGTTTTTTTTTTTTTTTGTGCATTGCATTTCTGAATTTTCAAATTTTATATGCAAGGTAGCTTCCTGGTTTAATGCAAACTGGGTGTAAGTGGGTGTGGGTAAGTGGGTGTAACATCATTATTTACAGCTCTGAGAGGGAGCAATTTTCAGATATGTTCGTAGACAGTACTTTTATATTGGGAGAAACTGTAGGCATGGGGTTAAATAACCATCATCAGTTTTGCACTGGAACACATTTTAGGTTTAAAACTCTAGAGGTAATAGCGAGCAATAATAACATTTTTACTTTGATAGGATTAAAAATGTGATAGATAACAGTTAATGTGAAGTTAGTCTTTGGCGTTGGCCCTGTCACCGGCCCAGGTCTGCAACATCTGGACCCTCGCAGATCCTGCCATATGTAGAAGGCAGGGGGAGAGTCAACCTTGGGCAACTGGCTGGACCAAACTGGAGGCAGAAGGGAGGAAGGAGGGGAAATGAAACAGCACCTGCAAGCAGAGAAGATCGGAGAGGTCTTCATAAAAACAGGTGGAAGCTGGTGATTGGTTGAGATACAAGTGAGGAACTTTGGAGTTTCCTTGCTAGAACTAGTGCTAATCTTATAATTCCATTGTTCAAAACTGTTCATTGATGTTTGAAAAATTGGCTTGTTTAAAAAATACAGAAACCAAATGCCTACTGTAAAGTTTGTGAACTTATTCTTTGTGTTCTGTGCTTTTTAAAATGTTGTTTTTAGTTAGCCGTAACTGTATTTCAGCTATAAGGACATAACGACTCTTTGTACACAGATTTTCCTTGTTTGTTAGTTTTCTGCCAGAGATAATGGTCTGTCAAAGTTTTAAAGATCTAATCTGCTTATTCTGGCCATGCTGTGTGACAGCACGGTGAAATATTGAAGATGTTGTTGTTTAATAATGCATCAGAGAGTCCTGAGCTATTTATTTGTTTTCTGTTAGCTGTGTCAGCCTTGTGTGAGGAGCGCTGGCCTAATGGTGCAAGATCTGCCTGTGCCCCCTTATAGAGATGACGGCAGGAGAATACACTGGGGAGAGGGAGGATTACATTATATTACATTAGCTGAAAACCTGGGACCTCTTCAGTAATAGTCACCTCCTTTGACAAGTAGTCCAGCGTCCAGTCCATTAGTGTTGGGCTACAGACAGGCTGTGGTTAAAGGACGCAGTAATGTGGTGGCTAACTGAGAGACACTGTGCAAAGGCTGTGCTGACGCAGATGCACAAATGCACAAACACACTTACACATGCACAGCTTGTCTAGACTTTGTACAGAAGTACTACCAATAGAAAGAATAGATCTCTTTTGAGTAGATAAACATGAACCTGTTGGCATCATGCCTACCGTCAGGTGCTATGGGTTGATGAATAGATCTCCCTGCATGTCATAGACTTTTTAAATTTCTCAGCTTTGAGTCCTTTAGCCTCAGAACAATCATTAACTGTCTCATTTTTATTGTATGCTGTCCAAAATACGTCTCTTGAGACATAAAAAAAAAATCTGTGGGTGCTTATCTCAGTCTCTAGTTTTTATCATCTCTCACCAAGAGGCACACTACCCAACAATAGGCAAGTAAGTATTATTGAAAATAAAAATGGATAAACTATTTCAATTACTGGTTAAAAGTTTAAATTCAGTCAATGCTTTACTGTCCTGCTTAAAGCTGATGTCTGTAAGTTTTGGGATTCAGGGCCCTCTCTGGTGAGAATGATTAATTGCACGGAGCATGTGGAACAATCATTTTAAACTGGGCGGGCGTGATGCGGTCTCCTTTCCGAGCGAAAGAATCCGATTCCAGGTTGTTTAGTCAGAGAGAGAGAGACCTTGCTCACCCAGAAACTTCACTCTTTCGTTTCTCTGGTTTTACTATGGGTAAATGAGCTACTGAGGTTTCAAGCTTCCCCTTCTGAAGTCCCCAATGCTCCACCAGAGTTCAATAAAACTGAGCCGGATCCTCTTTTAGAGCCTGAACATGTGACGTAAGTACATAAAGATTTGGCGTGATGTTACTAGAAGAACTCCAGCAAAGAGTGACTCAACACCCTACTTTTTAGAATGAATATGTTAGGCTCAGCAGGAATGGTCGTTCCAGCACACTGGTACCATTAAACACAATATTTTATACCTTCTCCACACAAAAATGCTTCTGCTTTTAGCTTAGAAACAAAATAGTTAATTGTTACAAATATATTCTAACTTAAGAGTTGAATAATAATTTATAGAGAATGTGCTTTACAGACGTGGTGCAGCCTGTTCTTGATTGATGTAGCAAAATGGCAAAATTCCATTTCAGATCTTTGCACAGGTAGCCAGGCGACAAACACGCAGAGCAACAACCGTCACAACAAACACTGAAGCATGGTGTGAATACCTCTACAGCAATATCCGCGTTGTCAGAGCTCCCGCTCTGTTTACTGACGAGGTAATTATTCGAGTTTATATAACCCGGAGCTGCTGCCGAATTTTTTATGGAGCGTTTTAGAAGCGATGGGGAAAAGAACAGCTCATAAACATCAGCAGATGCACGTTACGAGAAGAGCATCCCACAGAGAACCTGCGGGTGAGGTGTAATAGGTAATATTTTGGAATTACGATGCTATGTTCGTTCTTGATATCGTGCATAATGATGCTTTTGTCAGATGTGGCATCTCAAAAAAGCATACTAAACATTTTTGGGGTTGTTTTTTTTTTTATCGCAAAGCAGTGGAGAGATATGGTTTGCCTGCATATATCATCATTATAATTCTACTCACAGCTGCTCCTTTAACTCTCGCTGCTAAAATTGAGCTTTATCTGCAGCGGGGACTGCATATTTATACAGTGACTCGAGTGCAGCCGAGAGTGGGGGGGCTACAGTTTTTAGATCACATGGAGAATGGATTTCTGAAAAGCCGTTTGATGTTTGTTTAGGATATTTGAAGCTGTGACGGGCCTTGGCTTTGCTCCTCAGACAAAGATCTGCTAGCTGTTTGCTGCTCTTTATAATGAATGTAATGATGACATGTGAAAGTGATTACAATATTAGATTGAAAGGATTTATATGTTTGTTGAGGAAAACTACAGTTGAAAGAAGACTACTGTAGAACCCTCTAGGCCTGGATTCAAGATATGGAGACATGTTTGGGCATGGAGGTATACAGTTTTCATGTGGAATTCTGCAGAACATTTTCTCACAGATGTTGTAACTGGGCCTGTAGATCCTGCGCACTCATAGTTTGAAGCTGAAGCTGAAGATAGCCTCCCAACTAGTCCCCTAAATGATTGATTCCAATGATGCTCCCCCCTTCAAAGTCTGTCAGCTAGGCAAAAAAAGACATGTCTAGCAGTCAATGATCTCTCACCAGGAGGTATACTACCCAGATGTAGTCTCTTAGGCTATGTTCACATTACAAGCCACATTGCTCAAATCAGATTTTTTGCTCAGGTCAGATTTGGCTATCTTGACGGTTCACATTCACAAATGTAAGTGAGCTGCATCTGTGTGTAATGTGAACGAATCTGTCCCTAAAACATTTCACATGCGCCTCACATTGATGCGTGTATAAAGTCCACTCTTTCACTAACAACAAAAAAACTCATATTTGAGAGACGACTCGTAGCTTTATAAAGGGAAATGGATGTGTTAGCAGCTCAGATGTGGCGCATCTTTTGCTGGAGTGGAAAGTAAAGAGCTGGTCGGAAGTACATGCTCAGGTCGAGGAGGTGAAAAAAGGCCAGGCGGTTTGCTTTTGCTGTTTTTGCAGCTATAGCTGCACAGCTGCACCAAAATATGTGTGGGTACGAGATAAGCACATAACGCATGCGTGAAAGCAAAAACAAGCATAAGTTCCGATTTGAACGTTCACATTCATTTTGCATGTCCATGGATCAGATGTGTATTGATTTAGGATCACAAATAAAAGTGACTCAAATCTAATTTGAAAATTTTTAATTTGGCACGTTCACACAGCCGTGAAAAAATCTAATCTGATCCACATTAAGCAATAAGTCAGATTTGAGTCACTTTAGCCTGGTAATGGGAACGTAGCCTTAGAACCTCTTGTGGCAAGATCCAGTGTCTAATCAGACCACACCAGTAATCGTTCACATATCTGCCTTGCATTTTTAAGTTCTGCAGCAAACTGGAAATGCTTTATCTTGTATTATCTTTGTTAGTGCATGTGTTTGGAATACTTGTCTTTTTTTAGCATCTTCAATATCCTTCGTCTATTTTACATAAGGGCACTGAAGGGGGTCATTGCACCAATCAGTTGTGCCAGGAGACACCCAGCTTAATCAAAAATTCCACACATGAAGATGTTTTTATGTGTTTTCTGGGCTGCTCCCACCCCTCCTCACCTAAAGTCCTGCCCCTAACATGCCACCTGCTGGGCAGGCCCCATTTGGGACGCTGCATGCCGTCAGCAGATGTCGGGGCAGTGCTGAAAGCCTCACCACCCCAGGGCATCTTTCAGTCATTCATGGAGTGTGGCTTTGTGTTGAAAAAAGGGAGGGATGGAGTGGTGAGAGCGAGTTGAAAATCAACGTGTCTTTAAAAGAAGAAGGTAGTTGGTGTTGATTTACCAATTGTCACATGCACAAACACCCACAAATTTATTTCTTAAGGCTTGTCACTGTTGATTATATTAGACATTTATTTTGTTTTGTTTTAGGTTTGGTTGTTTTTCAAACCTTCTAAAATCCCTGGGATTTGGGGATTGCACATTGATATCAGAATCAGATATCAGACTGCGCATTTGTGTATCAAAATAGCATAATAAATATTGTATTTCCTAAAAATGTCTTTAAATATTTTGATGCAATATTTCTACCATATTGCCAGTCGGTACAGTCAAGTATATTTGCCCATGCGCTTTTTATAAAGCTTAATTAGTTTAATGTGGTACTGCCAAAATTCTGTGTGAGATGCTATTAACCAGTGACAAAATCAAACTCTTCTGAGTTTTGTAATTACGGTTTCATTACATTTCATAAAGTTTTGCAAAAAGCCTGCACAACAATTTAATGAATTTAACAGAAACACTGGAATAACACTTTCAGTTAATTAATTTATTTGAAGTGAAAATAAGCTAGTCCATATATAAAATAATCTTTAAATTGTCTTACAACTAGGCCTCTTCCTGAGGGATCTACGATGATATTACAATCATATCTAAATTGGTCGATAATTTTCTATCTTATTGGCTGATTTGGCCAAGCAACACTGGCTAAATACTAGGTTATTGTAACAGATTTTTAACTTTAGTTATACCAGGGTATCTAGTCTCTTTGTAAGTTTTTTTTTTTTTCAACCCATTTTCTTCCAATATTAGCTTGGTCAATTGTCCCAACAATGTAGCTGCTACTCCCCCCTGTATAGCTGTATATCCCCCATCACTGGTGATGCCACAACTCAAGGAGGGTGAGGACTAGCACATGCCTCCTCCGACACATGTGAAGTCAATCATCGCCTCTTTTCGAACTCCTTCTGATGCAGCATTGCCGAGTAGCATCACAGCACACTTGGAGGAAAGCGCAGCAACTCAGTCCCTATACATCAGCTCACAGAATCCTTGTGCTGATCGACATCACCCTAAAAGTGATAAGGGGAGAAAGCGCTATCTACCCACCCAGAGAGAGCGAGGCCAATTTTGCTCTCTTAGGGCTTTTCAGCCTTTCTGTAAGTTATAAATGCGTATATCTGCAGTGGTATTGGCATCGGCAGATATATACGAGTGTTGAATGTTGAATATCGGATACCGATAGTAGTCCAGAATCCCACATTGGTGCATGCCTACTTACAACAGCGTAAAAATGAAAAATATCAAATAGTAAGACATATATAATGGGATTTCTCAGTTTCAGTGCCACAATCACAGCATCCAGCCCAGTCAGAGCATTGAGCCACTGGGCAAAAAACTCACCATTTGTTCATGAAAGCTCTTTCTGTATTGCTAAGTGGAGGGCGACTGAAATGCCGCAGTGTCTGCAGCTAGATGCTAAAAAACAAGCTTCTTTAAAGAGATTTGAAACAGCTGGGTGGCAGCCAGACCCTGGAGTGCCTCGTCTGGGCATAATTTAGGAATCTGTGTGATAATACCCTCACTCTCTCGCACTTGAGCCTCGCCAAACGACTGCTGGGAGCCGTTTGGAGCACCACTTGTGTGAAGAGCACATCGCAAATAGCGCATCTGCTGCTGGAGTTATGGGTCTACACAGTCTCAGCTGACTTACCCAGGTCATGATTGGACACTTCTCAGGGCAAGTAAGACGTGCAAGTCTGATTTACAGGTCCTGCAGGAGGTTATTCAGCACTGTATATAAACAACCCTACAGACACTGTAAAGAGACCAGGAGGACCTGACTGAGACCAGTGTAGATTGCTCTTGCTCTTCTAATTGTGTCTTAGGGAGTTTTTACATCTGCCTTGTTTGGTCCCAACTTTCAGACTTCTCAAATTTGGTCCAAACCAAAGTAGCAGGTGAAAGTGAAAGATGCCACAAACCATGCTTTGGACCAAAGACCCAAAATTTGGTCTAACCGGCAGAAAAGATTTGAGTCTGGACCAACTAAACCATCGTCCAGTTTGTTTGCAGTTTTTTAGATTTCTCAGACTTATAAGACCAATTACAGGAAGTGGAGGCAGGCTATCGACACCATTAAATCAATAGAAGAAGAAAAATAAGTGGTGTTGTGCCAAAATCTAACTCCAATTGGCGTGCAGATTCGTTGCACATCAGTATGCGTACAGTAAATTCCCAATACATTCCATGTGATTCTGTATCTACTGTAACTGTAGATTACCCTTATTTGTAAATAGAATTATAAAGTAATTATATATTCTGCTGTTTGGACACACCTGCACTTGAAGGGAGTCAGATTCTGTGCAGAGAGGCAGAATTTAGTACAACCCCTAAAAGATGACTCTCCGAACTGACGACATTTTACAAACCGATCATTATGGTTTCTGGTCATGCTTCATGAGCGTCTACCACAAGTTAGTGTTAGCTTGTGCTGACCAGCAATAAAAACTATATGAAAGCACTAACATCTCCTTCCTCTGGTGACTTGCCATGGACAGTAGGTACAGATCCCTCCCTCAGAAAAAGTCTACTGGTTTATCCCGCTGTATACTGTCTGAGGTTTCAGAACCAAAAGGACCGAAATGGTGGACCTTTTACGGATCTGGTGGGTGGGGGGATCTGGTGGGTGGGGGGATCTGGTGGGTGGGGGGGGTTGACAGGTGAGAAAAGGTGCCAAGGTGGTTCCATGCTCAATTTCTTATTGTGACGTCAAATGATTCCTGACACCAAACTCTTTCAATTGATTCGCAGAAAACATATTTTTTGGCGCTTGGAGTGTTTATAGAAGCAGTCGAGACCCAAGTGGAAATAAAAAAGGACGTAAAAAAGTGAGTTTTGCATACTATGTCCCCTTTAAAAGGTGCAGCTGTCAAGCGCTCGTCGGTAGGCGACAGATCCGGGAGCAGGAGCTCTAACAGGGAAGCTGGCAGGGTAGATTAGGCTTGATGTGAGAATGCGGTGTCAGGGCGAGTCGGGCCGTCCCGCGAGCCGAGCTCATGCAAGCGTGTCAGATCAAACTGCTGGAAAGGCCTGTTAGGAATCTTCCCTGCTGCCTTTTAATGGATACGTCAAGAAGTGAACATTAAGGAAGAGGCATCGTTCTGCGAGGTGGTAGTGTGAAGTGCACACCAGAAGTAACGAGAAACCCTTACTTTCTGAAGATGCCTTTTCTCTGCATCTTCAACATTTTAGATGGACAAAGTTTACTGACCAACTTCTGTTACACGTTTCCTAGAGTACCTCGAGTCAGAACTCTAATAAGCAGGTTTATCTAGTCAACCCCATTTAATTTGTTAATATATTGTACATTAGGGGTGTGCTATGTTTTCTTAGTCTTTTTTTCAAGCTAGTCCTTTGTTTGCTAGCACTTGTTGTTTATTTTTCTATGGCTTCAATTAAAACAGATTTGCACTATCCTTTGCTGAGACGCACAAAGCGTCACGTTGTTAAGATACGAACTCACCAAACTGGCACACTGATTGGTTTATTTCACGGTATACCCAAAACACACCTATGATTAATTAAGAGAATTAGTTCATGTCTTTTGCGTCGTTTGAGCCGTGTAAGACATATTTTTCGCGTCTTCACGATACAAAACACACACCGACACGCCCTAAATCAAACTGCACTATACGTAATTAAACGGCGCACTACAGATCACTAAAACTGGGCCCTAAATCCCTTGGTATCCTGTGCAAAACATTTTTAAGTGTTGTGAGAAGGAATGGCAACAATAAGGCCCCAACTTTTTTTGGAGTGCGCTAAAAAGTTTGATGAAATGAAGCAGACAAAACATTACATATATTGGGTTCATACTGTATGCAATTAAATAAAAGTCAAAGGAAATGCAAGAAACACGTTTCCATACTGTCCCAAAAAAATTTTTAATTGGGGTGGTATATTATAATCAATCTGTTGTATCGAATACATCTGGATATTGGGAAAATTGAGTAAATTTGATTTCTTGCCACAGCTTAATGTATGGTCTACATTAGCTTAATGGTAGAGCACACAACCCCAACTACCTGTAGCATCTTAACATCATCTATAAGAGAGATGTAATTAGCGGTGAGTGAGTTACCGTGCTTTTCGTTTTTCTCTCCGCAGGAGCCAGCGGAGGGCCGTCTCGCCTGGGCGTGGCTGAGGAAGGAGGATGAGGAGTCTATTGTTTGTGCTGGCACTCAGCTCGCTGGCACCGAGATACGCTGCGAGTAAGTACAACTCCCACCTGTCCTCCCTCCTCCATCAGATCAACTCACGGAACTCACAGAGATCCCATTAGAGAGTTCACTCTGCAGTCTCGACAAAACCCCGCCCCCTCCTCCTCCTGCCGTACATACATGTTCATTTCTGGAGCGCCCGCCCCTCCACCTGAGCAGTCCCCTTGTGGAAACATCAGCGAGATGTAGGATGTCAGAATGATGATGGGGAATGTGTCTGGGGTACACAGGTTTGGGAGTGGGCTTCTGTCGAGAACAGACTGCGAATCGTTGAATTATTGATCACGTTATTTTAGATCAGTGAGCGGAAATGATTGGATTTTGTTGAGAGGTGTTTGCGTGGTTCTTTTCTCTGGGTCACAATTTCACGATTTTAACAACATTAAAGTTTAATGAAAACCTCAATATTCTATGGGAAAGAGTAGCTTGAACTAGTAGTCGCATGAACACACACATAGGGTAATACTGCAAATAACAGTGTGGTGAAAGAGGATTTACTTGGTACCAAGTAGGGTTGTGTATTGGCAAGAACTTGACAATCCGATACATAACACGATACAAGTGATACAAATCAAAATATCGCACTATACTATGATATTCTAGACAATGCGTATGATGCATATATTGTGATTGTTAAATCAAACTTTAGGAAAACTTTTAGGGTCCTATTTTTGCAATCTGAAAGCAAGCCATCAACTGTGCACCACACAGCAGTCCCAGTGTCTTTGCTGTCGTAACAGTAACAGTACAGCTTGCATGGCTCAAAAGGCATGTACTAATTATACTAACTAGTGATTTATTTAGTCATATTGCAAATTGTATTATTAAATCATCAGAGGGAAAATCTCAGGGGGAAAACTTTAAGGCTAACTTGTTCGCTAAAAAAGAGACACATCTTTTTTAACTACTCTACCAGGCTCTAGTAGCACTGAGAGAAGAAATAGAACTCGTCCCTTATGTTTTTGTTGCTTGACTAAAACTATGGCTCGTTAGGGAACTGTTGGTGGAGCGGCCACATTTAAGGTGGAAGGGAAATCTCAGGGGGAAAAAAAAAACCTTAAATCTAACTTGTTTGCTAAACCTGAGTAATCTTGTTTAGTAGTCTTGTTTAACTACTCTAGCAGACTCTTGTATCATTGAAGGCACTTTTGGTGCCAAGTTCCAGGATGGTTCTTTGCGTTTCCACCGCAAAATCACAGGTTCTCGGCCAGAAAAGCCGGTTCAACCTTGCTGGTCTCCCCAACTTCTGTTGATGCCCACATTCACATACGTAGTTAGTGACTCCTTAAAGCAGTGGAAACACGGGCCGGTTCTTAAAAGATTCGCAGGAACCGGCTCGGGCTCCGGCCCCAGCACTTTGTTGGTGGAAAAGAGGAATAAGTGAGAGAAGGCATTGCAATAATG
Source organism: Astyanax mexicanus (assembly GCF_023375975.1). Taxonomy (NCBI): domain Eukaryota; kingdom Metazoa; phylum Chordata; class Actinopteri; order Characiformes; family Acestrorhamphidae; genus Astyanax; species Astyanax mexicanus. The sequence goes on along the minus strand of NC_064431.1, from coordinate 18,630,186 downwards.
CTAACTTACTACAAACTTGTAGTGAGCATGGGTATAACATGCTTCTTCTTCATGTGCCCATGTTAGTGATGTTGGCCTTCCATGCCATGCAAGATGAGTAGTGGTTATTTTTAGTTAGCAACTATTTTAATAATCAATTTTAATCTATTTAATCGATTAGTTGCTGCAGCCCTAATATTAATTACAGCTGAATTTATAAAGGCTACCCAGCTGAGTAAGAAATCTACTGCAGATGAATCATCTCTCAGAAGCGATGATACCGATGATGAGTCACTGTCTCTCACCCTGCTTCCTCTATTGAATCTGTGATGCCCATTAGTGGAGCCTCAGCGCCGGGCACAGCTAATGCCGGCTCGGTTGGGAGCTGATGGAGTGGAGCTGAGGAAGGTGTGTGTGAAAAGATTTCATGCTGGAATTCCATTACCGGCAGCGGTAAACACAGCGCTAAGACGGAGCGCTATCCTGGAGCAGAGGCTCAGCACGGAACACACTGATTAGGAACACCCACCCCCTCTACTCGACTCCACCCGTAGCTTCTTCATTGTCCCAGATTCCAGGGGCTCCTTTGCGAGAAGCTGCTGACAGAACTCCACTGCGCAGGTTTACACTGATTCATGCGTGCGGGTACACCAGGTACTGTAGTGCAAATGCGTCAAACAGAGCCCACACCCACACGCCCAACAACTCTTAGATCTTACCTTTCATACCTTGCAGCTGAGGAGCACAGATGCAGTCACACATACCAATGTTTCTCCTGGATTTAAGTGGTAAAAACTGAGTGGTAGAACTTCCAAAGAAGGTAAAGTAGAACTAGGACAGGGCAAATATTTGCTTTACAATATACAATATCAATTTCCCATGATACGATACAGTTTGGCCCATAAGTATTTAAACACTGATGTAATCTTCATGATTTAAGCTCTGCATGCCACAGCAGTGGATTTGAAATGAAATAAATGTGATGCAATTGAAGTGTAGTCTTGCAGGTTTAATTCAAGAGGTTGAGCAAAAGTATGCTATGAAGCGTTTCAGGATTAGAAAACGATTACAAAAGCTATTTTATGGGCTTCATGGGCTATGCTCTCATTAATCCTTCATCAGTTAAGCAAGTAAATGGTCTGGAGATGATTCCAGGTCTGACTTTTGCATTTGGAAGCTGTTGTTGCTCTCAATGGAAGTAAAACAGACCAACCTTAGGCAGAAAAAGAGAGAAATCAATCAGAGAGATGTGGCCAAAAAAGTGGCCAAATCAACTGTTTGGAACATTCTGGAAAAAAGGGTGCAGTGGTGAACTCAGAATCTCAAACTGTCCTGGACGTCCATGGAAGACAACAATGGTGGATGATCACAGTATCCTTTCCATGTTAAGGAAAAACACCTTTACAAAACTCCTGGAGTCAAACTTGCCTCATATTTGGTAGGCCCACCCCTTCTACCAGAACAGGACTTGCCTACTCATTCTTAGGACCACCCTTTTCTCCTAGACCAAAGGTAAAGGCAAACTGAACTATTCATCCTTAGGACCAATTCTTTCAGACCAGATTCGGAGACAGACTTACCTACTCCTTCTTAGGATTACCCTTTTAACCCAGACCAGATTCTGAGCCAGGCTCACCTACTCATTTTTAGTATCACCCCCTTTTTCCAGACCACAGGTGAAGTCAAAATTGGGTTGACATTTAGTAGGCCCTGTCTCTTTTTCCAGAACAGTTCTGGATCCAGACTCGCCTACTTATTTAGTTTGTCTGCCACCAGAGGTTGACACAGACTCCCCTACTTATTCTTAAGACTGCCCCCTTTTTCCATGTTAGAAGTGGCCAAATCAACTGTTGGTAAATTCTGGGAAAAAAAAGAGTGCAGTGGTGAACTCAGAAACTCAAACTCTCCTCCTCTTTTAACATGGAAGTCCTTTCCATGTTAAAAAAAACTCCTTTACAACATCCACCCAAAAGAAACACTCTTGAGGTGTATCAGTTAGTCAGAATAGTGCACCAGAATGTGGTGGGCCCACTGGTTGCAGGACCTCTTAATATAATTTTGGGCTGTGAAAGTGCCTGTATTTAAAGACTAAAGTGATCTGATCACGCCACCCTAGACCATGACACCATGCCTTTTGGATGTGTGACCCATGTCAACAAACTGTTTATCTTGTTGATGACTACGTCACCTCAACAAATGTATTCATGACTAAAGATTTTGTTTTGGTGAAGACAACCAACGAATCTGGGTTTGGAGCCCCAAGATCAACAAATTACTGGACTGTTCACCTGTTTACTTTTTGTGTAGCATTTTGGATCCCAACAATTGAGAGGTGTATTCCATTTTAATAAGATAATCAGTGTTAATGATGTACAATGGAGGTTGATGTTAACCCTTTGCCTTTGTGCAGACATTGCATATGCACTTTTGCTCCATATTCAGCCCCTTTATCATAGTAAATCCCACTGTCTGACCTAGTTCTGGTGCATTTGAAGAATATGCTGCTACCTAGAGAATATACTCAGTGCGTGTACGCCCCCCTGATTCTCTCCTGCTTGTCACACTGCTTGAGTGAATGCAATTATATCTGACAGCATGTATCCCCTGCTGAGTTTGCCCAGGAGGAATACTCTCCATCCTCCAGATTCTTTCTGCAGATTCGCCACACCGGTGTTTAGGACAGCCCCTCTTTCTCAGCCCCTGTTGGCAACCACCTGCTGTAATGCAGTAATTACATTTAATCAGACAGGAGTACAGAGGCTCACAGACTGTTTCAATTGTAAATATGTTTCTGTTTAATCAATTGATTGTATGTAATCGCTGTTGTTACATTATTTTCCGTTATATAGAAATGAAGCCAAGATTGCCCTCCATGTTGTCAAATTTATAATTAGAGTAAATCCATGCAGTAGAAACTGATTCTCATTTGTTCCTTTGAAAGACCAACCCTCCTCTTCCAGATCAGAGGCGGAGTTGAACTTACCTACACATTTGGTAGGCTGTCCCCTTTTCCAAGACCAAGGGTGGAGTCAGTCTTGCCTACTCATTCTTAAGACTGCCCCTTCTCCTGAGGTGGAGTCAAACTTGCCTCTAATTTGGTAGTAACACCCCTTCTACCAGAACACAGGATGAATAAGACTTGCCCACTCGTTCTTAAGACTGCCCCTTCTCCTGAGGTGGAGTCAAACTTGCCACCAAAGGTGAAGGCAAACAGACCTACTCATTCTTAGGATCACTTCTCTCAGACCAGATTCGGAGCCAGACTTATCTACTTATTTGGTAGGCAAGTCCCCTTTTCCTTGACCAGAGGCCCAGCCAGACTCGCCTACTCATTCTTAAGACTGCCCCCTTTCCCCAGACCAGAGGCAGAAACAAACTTACCTACTCATTTTGTAGGCCTGCCCCCTTTTCCCAGACTAAAGGTTGAGTCAAACTTGCACACTAATTTTTAAGAATGCCCCCCTTGCCTCTCATTTGGTAGGCCCACCCCATCTCCCATAACACAGGTCGAATAAGACGTTTTGTCCCAGACCAGAAGCAAAGGCAAACTGACCTACTCATTGTTGGGACCATTTGCTTCTCTGAGATGAGAATCGGAGACAGACTTACCTACATGTTTGGTAGGCCCTCCCTCTTTTTCCAGAACAGATTTGTAGCCAGACTCCCCTACTTATTCCTAAGACCGCCCCCTTTCCCTAGACCAGAGGCAGAATCAATCTTGCCTACTCATGTGGTAGGTAGGCCTGTGATCTTTCCTTAGACCAGAGTCAAATTTACTTCTCATTTGGTAGGCCCTTCCCCTTTGCCCAGGCCAGACACAGAGACAGACTCGCCTACTACTTCTTACAACTGCCTCCTTCTCCCAGACCAGAGGTGGAATCAGACCCATTTCAATCAGACTCATTTGGTTGGTCTGTCAAGCGTCTTATAGTCCACCTACATTGAGTTTGGTCTCTTCCACGCAAGACTGTCAATCACTTCATTCCTATTGTAGCCCTGCCTTCATATAATAAAACAAAGCATTGGCCATGTTGGCACAGGGATAATGAACTGTTGGAATTAGATGGAAAATGGATGGAGCTGCTTTATCATTGATACATGACAAAATATCAGGATGGACGAAGCTAAAATATCATACTGCTATATCCAGCCATCAGAGCTGGAAAACCTTTTGTATCTTCACTTTTAAGAGACGTTGCACTGTCTGTGTTCATATGTCTCGCTATCTGTTCCTATGGTTTATGCCTGCATATACTGCATTAATTCTATTCCTACTATTCCTGAATTATGCCTGTGATGTTTATATAAAATTGAAGAAGCCACAGTATGAAGCGTACGGTGGGGAGCACTCTGACAGCGAAGGCGTTCGTTCAACCTTGGCTGGTGATGATTTTGCTGTGTGTGCTGCAGAGAAAACGACCGTTACTGTTGAAAGGGCTGGTAATGATGTGATCTGTAAATAAAGGAAACTCTCAGTGGGCAGTAAATGAGGCCACCTGAGTGGACGGGAGGTCTGCACAAGGTGAAACGAGTCACTCTCGCTGTGTGTTTATGTGTGTGATAGGTGGGGAAGTGTGTGTGTCGGGTCATGACAGCGGGCCAGTGTTTGAAGAGCAGCCATCCAGTCTGATTTACCCAGAAGGCCTGCCTGAGGGGAAAGTGACCCTGAATTGCCAGGCCAGAGCCAGCCCTGCGGCGTCCTACAGGTAATGCACTCTCAACCAGCCGTGCTTTTATTTGCCACCATGTGGCATTAAATCTAATAAATAACACAGCAATAACATGTTTCAATATTTTATACCATCCAAATGCTGAAATAACTTAATACGCTATCCATTGTAGCTTTTCCTCATTTTACATCAATACACAGCCAGAATTTTCCAATGTGGGCATCATGTGAAATTTATGTCCAATGCTAGAAGCTAATCTAAGATTACATTGTGCTTTCTTCATGTCTCTTTTCTGCCCTAGCTCCCACCTCATATACCATAACATTAGCAATACTAGAGCACCTAATAACTAATGCCTCAACAACCAACCTTAGCAACCATGTGTCTACTTATGTATTATTATACCACAGTTAGTTCCAACCCTGCAATATAATTGGCTGAAAGGAGTTTTATGAGTGCCATTATAAGCCGGTAATGCACTGTAACCGAAGCTCTCCCTGTATTACTTCTCCACATACAGGTAACCTAGCAACAATGCAGCGCTTACAAGCCAAACACTCGGCTTGCGGCCTCGGTGCAGTGGCAAAATTACACGTTATAGCACTCCCTCTCGTGTATTATTGCTCAAATAATAACTATGTAACTATGTAATTTTAATTTGAAAATACACAGATACAGTTTGACAAACCTATTTACAACCCTGTTATTTTGCCTCAAGATAAAACATTTAGACTATTCTATCTGCTGCTTGTGTTACTAGCATTCATTCGGCTGTTAAATTTACCTTTGAAATTTTGTATTTAACAGTTATTCAGACAAATTGAATTTCTGTAACCTTCTCGTTCCTGTTTGTTATTGTGTTCAGGTGGCGAGTGAACGGGTCGGAGGTGCTGATTGGAGAAGACTCTCACTACACGCTGGTGGCCGGAAACCTGGTGATCAATAACCCACAACATGGACGCGATTCTGGCTCTTACCAGTGTCTCGCTGTCAACCGCTGTGGCACCATCGTTAGCCGCGCCGCTAACCTCAAATTCGGCTGTGAGTGCTAGGACTAGAATTATAGCAGAACATTAGGAACAGTATTATTTAACATAATCTCTCTCTGCTGTATCTGTAGAATTTGGGTGCAGTGAAACGAACATTTTTGGCCTAAACCGAACAAATTAAGCTGGATGAAAAATAAATACCAAATAAATTTTATATTTCTTTTTTAAACATTGCATAGATTAAAAAGCTTAGATTTGTTTTCTTGCTTTTGTCTTACAAAAAGTATGAAATAACTCTGCTTAACAAATTAACTAATCAGGCCTAATTAACTAATGCCAGACCTGACATCATGAAGCAGCTAAAACAACTCAAAAAGTAACACATTATGCCGCAATCCCAAAAATTTAAAATTGATCATCTATCAGTCTGGAAAAGGTTATAAAGTCAGTTCTAAGGCTTTGGGATCCAGTAGATCATAGTGAGAGATATTTATCAAAAATGGACAAAATATGAAACACTGGTGAACCTTCCCAGGAGTGACCAGCCTACAGAAATTAACCTAAAAGGGCATAAACCACTTATCCAGGAGGTCACAAAAGAGCCCAAAACAACATCTAAAGAACTGCAGGTCTTACTTGCCTCAGTTAAGGTCAGTTCCGAAAGAAAAATCACTGCTGACCAAAAAGAACACAAAGGCGAGTTTCAAATTTTGCCAAAAAACATCTTGATGATCCGCAGGGCTTTGGGAAATTATTCTGTGGGCTGGCGAGACAATATTTTTTCACTTATACTTATCTTTGTCTGATATTAAAATGTGTTTGTTAACGTGAAAAATGTAAGTATGATTAAAAAGCAAAGATCAAAGAAATATGAAATACGTTAGATCGTTTACATTTTTCATCCAACTTAAAATTAACTCATTAATTATATGTTAAAACAGTTTTAGGTCCATTAGTCTCAAATTGTTAACTTTGGGTATTTTCTTTTTTCAGACCTCCGTGATTTCCCTTTAGAAGGCCGGAGTCCTCAGACAGCTTACGAGGGTACCGGAACTTTCCTGGCCTGCCAGGCACCAGCTCATTATCCAGGTACCCAGGAGGTCCAGAAATGATCTTATCTTTTATCCAGACTGAGACATAAATAACAGAGTTATCTCTCTCTCTCTCTCCGGCAGCTCTCTCCTACCGCTGGATCCTCAACGAGTTCCCGAGCTTCGTCCAGCCCGACGGAGGCAGGTGGTTTGTCTCTCAGGTGACGGGAAACCTGTACCTGGCCAATGCCAGAACCAACGACACGGGCAACTACTTCTGCCTCACCACCATTAACATGGACATCAGCACCAAGAGCACCTTCAGCAAAGCCGTCCAGCTCACAGTGCAGCCTGAGGGTCAGTGATGATCAGTTATCTTCAGTAAACAGCAGAACCGGAGAACTGTGAGGTCATGTGAGATTACTCCATAAACTGGGTCAAATTGAGGAAAGGGTGGGCAATATGGCCCAAAAAATAATATTAGAATATTATTTGCAATATTATACAATATGACAAAAAAAATTTAATATATGAGCCATTCCACCGAAGTCACATCTACAACAGGAAATTACATCAGTTGGTTCTTCCAAAGACCATGGGAAGACAAAAATTAAGTTCCCTCATTTGTTTTTCTGTATATTTGATCTTATTGTAACCATTACTGTTACCTAAATCAATTCTTAGATTTCATTTGTTTATTTTTGAAATACAAATTTTGGGAAAATCACTAGACTGTGCTCAGTGTCCTCATGCTATTAGCATAGTCGCCATTTAGATATTTTTTATGGTTTTGCTAATTCTATGCTAAAAACTCAATCCTGTTACTTAAATTCCTGTTACTCAAAACATATAAAGTAACAGGAATGAGTGCCAGTAACAGGAGTGAGTTCCAGTATCAACAGAAGCAATTTTTGTCATAAATATCAATTATTTGAACATGCAGTCAACCATTTCTTTAAAATTAAACCTTTCTTGAGAGAAAATCAAAGGAATTAGTGAACTTGCTTTTAAATATGCTTTTTAAATGTCATATGAGTTTTGTGATCACCTTCAGCTTAGAAACCTTGTTAAAAATAATTAAATAAATAAAGTAATGCTGCCTGAGATTGACTAGTACATGTTTTCAGTAGTTAAATATATGATATATATGATTCGATATATTAGATACTAGAGGTGTGCCAAAAAATCGATTCACATAAGAATCTTGATTCTCATTTACTACGATTCAGAATCGATTTAAAATGTCCCAAAATCGATTCTGAGGGGCGGGTTTTAGACTGATTTTGGGCTGGGTATTTTTGTTGGACCTGGCAACCCTGGGGATAGCGCTTGTCCTTTCAAACGGAGATCTTCCAGACCCACACAGAGCGTAGGTGTTTGAGAATCACCGGTAAGATGGCAGAACAAGCACTATATTACCTTAGATTAACGTGTAGTTTCAATGTTTTATGGCAGAATGCTTCATAACAAGCATAAAAAAGATCGCTAGTAGTTAGTTTCAGTAACTGTTAGCTAGCTAACTAGCTAACTTTCCAGTTCCACCTTAAATAACGCTACAGGTGGCAGCGGGCTGCAGCATTTAAGGCGGAACGGAAAAATACAATAAGCTAATCAGAGCTAATTTCAGCTCCTCATCACAGAGGAATTAAGGAATGGACCATATGAATTAATTTCTCCACCTCCTGCCCCCTTTCTGAAGAAATACAACGACCTTAAATTAACTAGTTAATCAGCAGCTGCTCCTGAACTTTAGCGCTCCACTGCTATCATCACATCAGCCCAGCAGCGTCACCTACACACCACCGCTAGTAGCCTGGTAATAAAGCAGTGTTATTTATTATTTATTTATTGTTCATTAACGTCATTGTGATATCCCAGTGATTCCTCTGTCACTGAGGACCCACATTCCTGCACATTTTATTGTTTTTGTAACACATTACCTGCTCCAGGACCAGTGTATATTATGGAGGGTTTTTTTCAATAAGATTCATAAGCCAGAAGCAGAAATTTTTATAATTCAAATCGTTTTGAATCAAAAATCGATTTTGAATCGAATCGTGGCCCCCAAAATCGGAATCGAATCGAATCGTGAGATAGTAAACGATTCCCACCCCTATTAGATACATGATATATAAATATACGATTAGATTAACAGTTGAAAAAAGATACAAAAAATACAACAAGCAAATGGCACCTATTTGGTGGAATTGGCCACATACACAATGCACAATTTTGCAAAATGGTTTTATTATTTTGTATAAAACAGTAATTTTAGTGTTTAAATTTAGTGTCCTAAAATATTAAAATAATCTGCAATAAAACTTACAGTAGTTTACTATTTGTTTACTGTGAACTTACAGTGGCTTGCAAAAGTATTCATACCCCTTTAAACATTTTGTCATGTTTTGTCACCTTACAACCACAAACTTAAATGTATTTTATTGGGATTTTAAGTGACAGACAAACACAAAGTAGCACATAATTAAGAATTGGAACAAAAATAATGCAGCATGTTTTTTTTTTATTTGTTTCAAATAAAAGACTGAAAAGTGTGACGTTCAAAAGTGTTCATCTCCCTTTACTCTAAAGCGCCTAAACCCTTCAGAAGTCAGTTAATTATTTAATAGGGTGCAGCTGTGTGTAATTTAGTCTCAGTATAAATATCAACACCTGTTCTGTAAAGGCCTCAGTGGTTTGTTAGAGAACACTAGCATCATGAAGACCAAGGAACTCACCAGACAGGTCAGAGTAAAAGTTGTAGAGGTTAAAAATACACGTCCTAAGCTTTAAGCACTGTTTAATCCATCACCCAAAAATGGAAAAAAAGTATTCTACAACTGCAAACTTACCAAGACATGGCCATCAACCCAAACTGACAGATCGAGCAAGGTGTGCACTGGTTAGAGAAGCATTCAATAGGCCCATGGTCACTCTGGAGGAGCTGCAGAAATCAATACCTCAGGTGATAGAATCTGTCCAGATGATGATGAAGTTGTGAACTCCACAAATCTGGCCTTTCTGGAAGAGTTGAAGTTTGTAACTTTGTAACCTTTTAGGTTTTGTGGTTGTAAGGTAACAAAATGTGAAAAAGTCTTTCTTGGGTGATTCGGATTCTGAGACCTTACACTCCTGTTCTGTCCTCTGTTCTGCTAAACGTCTCCACTGTGAGATTTAAAAAGGAGTATCTTGTCTTATATTTATTATATTTACTGTATCTTTTTTAATGTTTAAATAGATACACTCTTCATTGACTATTAGAATGCTGATAGTTGTTTTCCTTTATCTTTGTGTTTTTGCTGTCTTCAGCTACCCCCAGGAAGTCGGCCCCGAACATCCGCGTGCGCTTCCCCTCAGAGACGTACGCGCTGGCTGGACACACCACCCAGCTGGAGTGTTTCGCCTACGGCAAGTACGTGCCCTCGGCTCGGTGCTGCAGCTCCCTGTGGAGTTCCTGCTGGTCCAGCTCTCCATCTGCAACACGCTGCAACACAGCACTCAGATAAAATCACAATAGAAACCTAGGGATGGGCAGCATGACAATAGTTCAGTGTATTGTGATGAATTTCACAATTATCAGGGTACGCAATGGAGCTGGGTGGAATGACCAAAAATGTATATCACTGTATTTTTTATTATCATTTTTTATTATTGCCATAAAATTACACAATATATGAAGAAATAATACTTCATTAGCCGAAAAAAAAGCTAAAGAATGAAAACAATAGGCCTTTAAAAGAGATATGCCAACAACTTGAACAAACAACTTCCATGGCTTTACAAATAGAGGTTTTAAATGTAGCTTCTTCAACCACAGACACAGTTCCTCTTCTATAAAAGGCAGTGGATATAATAGTTAACTACTTTACCTAGCTAACCTAGTGAAAACTAGGCCCCCACATATGCTCTCAAACAGCTGTAAACAATGTTTAATAGCCTACTGAATGGATGGTATTTCATATCTATTTTATGATCAGTATTTACTTTAAATGCAATACAACCATAAGCTATTTAATATGAATATGAAGTGCAAAAGAAACAAACTTTTGAAAATGGGTGTGGCAGAGGAAACAGAATAAAATTTTTAATAAAAACAGTGTACTAATAATACGAATAATAGCACCTTTTACGCCTATTCTGCTGTGGGGCGCACCTGCACTTGAAGGGAGTCAGATTGTGGCAGGAACTTGCCCAATTGAAAAAAAGAAAGCATGCTGACGTCTGACAAATCTCACTCGTGCAAAAACTGCACTGTGAAACCAAAACTAAACGCAATAAATGTAAAGTGTATAAATGCAGCTCTGGAAAAAAAAATAAAAGACTACTTAAAAAGAGTTCCTTTGATTTTACCAAATTGAAAACCTCTAGAATATAATCAAGGAAAGATGGATGATCACAAGTCATCAGTTCAATTTTTGCACCAGGAGTGGCGTAAAGTTATCCAAAAGCAGTGTGTAAGACTGGTGGAGGAGAACTTGCCATTGTTATTTCAGCCATTTCTCATTTTCGGCACATAAATGCTTTAAATGAGAATATTTTTTTTTTGGAATTTGGGAGAAATGTTGTCTGTAGTTTACAGAATAAAACAGCAATGTTCATTTTACTCAAACATATACCTATAAATAGCAAATTCAGAGAAACTGAGCTGTATAGACATGTGTTACAAACACATGAACATTTTTCAATTCCATTATGCCCTGCTTTCCACCAGTGTACTGATCTCTGATCTGTATCCTCTGTGCTCTCAGTCCTACACCGAAGCTGCGCTGGAGGAAGGTGGATGGGATCTTACCCTCGAAGGTGGGAGCGAGTGCAGATGGACCTATCCTGACCCTTCCTGACCTGAGCTTTGATGATGAGGGCGTGTATGAGTGTGAAGCCTACAGCTCAGAGGGACGGGATACACACCAGGGGCGCGTCTCTGTCCAAGGTACGAGATACCCCTCGCTGCAGAACCACAAGTCCAGGGGGTGGGGCTGGATCTGATCCAACTCTTCCTACGTCGTGTTTTCATTGGTCTGAAGCAGATCGGACTCTTCCGCATCCGGTTTTACTCACTCGTTTTGATTGTGTATTAATATCTGTAATAATAAATGAACATGGTAGCTGGTAGATAAGACACTCATTGGCATCCTTTATTTTAATTATTTATTTTTTATTTTGTCTTTAGGCCCTTTTTATTAAAGATAAAAAATGAAATAGTTAATATTTATATAGGAAATGTACAGCATTTTATTATGTTTGTAATCACAGACATGTTCCTTCTTTTAAATCTGTATTGTGTGATTTAAATGTGCTACGTAGCAAATAACATTTTGATCTATAAACGGTAAAAGTCTTAAGGTTGGGTTCCAGGATTTATTTGATAAGATAAAATAATTCCTGGTCGGGAAACGTAAGCGACACGTGTTAAGTTTAACGACGAATTGAAATGCGATGACTTAAAACCAATGAAAAGAAGATATGGGTGGTCAGGAGGTCAGGCTCCACCCCTTGGATCAGATCCAGCCCCACCCCCTGGACTTGTGGTTCTGCAGCGAGGGGTACTTGCAAGGTACGGCACTTCTAAAGGGTTTAGGCCTTGTTTGCTCTGTTACAGCTGACAAATCATTTCAAATTTGATTTATCATATGCTCTATCCAGTAGTTTTGGATGGCATGAGGTGGGGAATTGGAGATATGATCGCCCAACATCCTGGCTTTACTATGTTCTTACTTAGACAATGATTCAAAATACAGTAGAAAGTTCTCTCTGTACAGTTGAGACAGTTACTACAACAAAAGCAGGAGACGATGTCCCAGTTTTCTTTTGTCACTTTAAATTGGTATGTATTGATGCTAGATGCTAGAACAAGAGTACATCTCTGTGAAGCTCATACTGTAGAGCTTTCTTTGTGTCGCTCCCACACACTGATATTAAGGCGTTCTGGATGAGTAATGATATGATTACGTGTGTGTGTGTGTGTGTAGCTCAGCCCGAGTGGCTGCAGGTGATGAGTGATTCCGAGGTGGAGATCAGTTCCGAGCTGCACTGGAGTTGTGTAGCTGCAGGAAAACCACGACCGAGCATCCGCTGGCTACGCAACGGACTGCCTCTCAGCACACAGGTCAGCACACACACACACTCACACACATTGATTTAGACTGCATTTTGGCACAGTCAAATGAGTTATTTACATATACCATGTACTACTGCATCTCAAAAAGTTTGATTATGATTCAAAATTGACCTTATTTCAGTAATTCACATCAAAATGTGAAACTCATGTATTATATAGATGTATTACACACAGAGTGATCTATTTAAAGTGTTTATGTATTTTATAGCTGAAGATTATCAACTTACAACCAATGAAAACCCAAAAGCCCTGTTTCTCAGAAAATTAGAATATTATATAAGACCAATTGGTACTTTTAGCAGTGTGTACAGTGTGCCAAATCCTGCTGGAAAATGAAATCTGCATCTCTATAAAAGTTGTCAGTAGCAGAGGGGAGCATGAAGTTCTGTATGATTTTGTGGGGAAACAAAACTGCACTGACTTTAGACTTGATAAAATAAAACACAGTGGATCAACACCAGCAGATGACAGACATGTCTCTCCAAACCATCACTGATCATCAGTAAATTTTATATTTCATTTGTAAATCAAGGGAGCAGAGTCTGGAGGAAGAGTGGAGAGACACACAGTTCAAGCTGCTTGAGGTCTAGTGTGAAGTTTCTACAATCAGTGATGGTTTGGAGAGACATGTCATCTGCTGGTGTTGATCCACTGTGTTTTATTATCAATTCTAAAGTCTAAAGTCAGGGCAGTGTTTTTTCCTGGAAAATCCTACAGCACTTAAAGCCCCACTAGGTAGGATTTCCTTGATTTTTTATATTTTTAAAGAAGTAAAATTACAGCTTGAAACTCACTGCAGCGCTGCATTGAGGTGTAATAGGAGGAATAGCAGTGCTCTCGTGTCTGTGCCGGCGCTCCTCTGAGCTCAAACCAGACTCGCGACCAACGCTCGCGAGAACTGCGACCTGCTTTCCGACCTTTAGTTCTAATGAAACATTTATTACACTCTGCAACTGCAGGGGGAGCCCAGGAGCACAAAATTTCAATCCTACCTAGTGGAGCTTTAATGTTTCCTTAAGAAGTGGAGTCCATGAGACTTTATTGTTATTCGCATCGCATATATAATTTTTTGCTATTGGGATATTTACCATATCACTCAGCCCTGTGATGGAGTTTGAGGAAGCAGCAGCAGACAGAGCAGGCGGAGCTGAGAAAGTTCCAAAACTGCACACACTCCTCATCCCCCAGCAGCAGCAGCAGCAGCACACTGTTCAGCATGACACCCAGAGATTCACATCACAGCACTGATACTCTCAGCCTTATCTCCTGTCTGTAGCACTTATCACTAACAGCCCTGCAGCACCTGTACCTGTCAAAGCTCCCTCACATCCCCCCCTAACACACAATACCGCACATCCCCCACTAACATATACACACATCCCCCCCTAACACACAATACCGCACATCCCCCACTAACATATACACACATCCCCCCTAACACACAATACCACACATCCCCACCAACACACAATACCACACATCCGCCCCTAACGCACAATACCGCACATCCCCCTAACACACAATACCGCACATCCTCCACTAACACACAATACCGCACATCCCCCCCTAACACACAATACCGCACATCCCCCCTAACACACAATACCGCACATCCCCCCTAACACACAATACCGCACATCCCCCCTAACACATCCACACATCCCCCCCAACACACAATACCACACATCCCCCCTAACACATCCACACATCCCCCCTAACACACAATACCGCACATCCCCCCTAACACATACACACATCCCCCCAACACACAATACTGCACATTCCCCCCTAACACACAATACTGAACATCCCTCCTAACACATACATACATCCCGGGCACAGTACCCCACAAACACACATCCCCTGCACAATACCACATATGCACACATCTGCAACACATCCACACATCCCCAACATAATACCGCACAAACACCCCAACACATACACACATCCCCGGCACATACACACACACATCTCCAGCACAATACCACAAAAACACCCCCCCCCCCCCAACACATACACACATCCCCGACACAATACCGCACAAACACACATCCCCTGCACAATACCACACATGCACACATCTGCAACATATACACACATGCCCAACACATACACACATCCCCGACACAATACCACACATGCACACATCTGCAACATATACACACATCCCCAACACATACACACATGCCTGGCACAATACCGCACAAACACACAACCCCCTAACACAAACACACATCCACAGCACAATACCGGCAAACTACTAATACTTCCTAATCCCCCCAAACAGAAACCCCTATCAAAATACTGCATAAGCCCCCCAGCACACACAATCACGTATAGATCCCCTGCGAAAAACTGCACAAATCCCCCACAACACACACACACACAGAGGCCCCACCAAATGCCTCACGACCCCCCAGGATGTCTTATTTGTAGAGAGTTTAGTCTGCCGGGGGGGGATGGTGTGAGAAGTGGAGCTGTTAGAGCTGATAAGTCTGTAGTGACACAGACCTTCTTCCATCCGACTGAGGAATCTCCCACAGATCTACCTCACACTGATAGTGATGATAGTGATGATACAGAAGCTTGTCAAAGATGCTTTGAGTATCTTGTCAAAAGTGAAAGATGTCTTGATCTGCTGACTGTGTGCAGGACCGCGTGGAGGTCACCAACGGCCTCCTGAAGATCAGTAACCTGGCCCTGGAGGATTCTGGGATGTACCAGTGTGTGGCGGAGAACAAGCACGGCACCATCTACTCTAATGCAGAGCTCAGGGTTCAAGGTGAGCTCAACTGCTGAACCTGAACCTGAAGTTGATCAATCAGCTTCAAACAAACTCGTATTTTACTAACATATTTTTAAAAATTAATATGTAAATATTGTATTGTGATATTCTGTTTTGCAATACTGTATCGAAAAAAAAAAAAAACACACCAAAGGTTGGTGTCAGACAGTGGTTTCTTTAGTGTTGTGTTTAAACCCCGCCCACTAGATATCAGTGCTGTGCTCTGTCATTAGAAAAGTAAACTTTTCTTTTACTCAGAAGTGCAGCATTATAAGGGAATTTTAAGTGAAGTTTCTCCAGCGCTTAAGCTGGAAGCAGTAGCATTAGCATTTGCCGCTAACCACAGTGCTAGCCTTTTTGCTGTTCAGAAATGAATATATTGAACTGTAGTCTGCATGTTTATCGTATTAAAACAAGATACGTGGGACGAACCGCTATCTGATAGCACCCTAGCTTACTGAACCACATTTATGTCCAGCTGGCGCTACAGTTAGCGGCTAATGCTAATGCTGCTGCATCCAGCCATAGTGCTGGAGAAACTTCACTGAAAACTCACCCTTTTTTATGTCTTACATTAATAATATTATTTATACTTATATATTAATAATTATATATTACATATTATTCTATATTAATAATATTTATATTTACAGTTTACGAAACAGACGTTTTTATTTTTTCTTATTGTTTTTTACTAAATCAAAATATTTATACTAATTAAAACTATAATATTTATTTTGGTGCATTAGCATATTTTTTAAATAAATTAAAAAAATGTCAGTGTTCTTTTATGTTACCAAAAATATTGTTATCACAAAATACCCTGAGATATCGTGATATTGTTTTAGGGCCATATTGCTCAACCCTACTTTAACCTACTACTTCATCCTACTACTACTACTACTATTACTAATTACTACTACTAGGTTCCTAGTTGTAGAGGTTCCTAATGGTGTCCTGCGATAATCCATCCTATACACTTCTGGTGAAAAAAAACAGTTATTCGTCCATTTCTATAGGTGCACCACATGTGCTACGTACACCCACCCCTGCTTCTTAAACACACACACACACGGACACGCTGCAGAGTGCAAACCTGACTTTTACTTCCACAATAAACAGAATTAAGAATAAAATATCATTGCAGTTCCCTTAAAAGAGCTGCTGGTGTATCTTCTCAGCATGAACTTGCAGGTCAGTTTTCTCTGATTAGATGCACAAAGTGCTGCACTGTTAAGATACAAATGTGCCAAAGTCAGAGCTCACCTGGTTCTTAAAGGGAATGGCAAGTGGCAAGTGGTTTATTTCACGTTATTTTCACCAAAACACACCCATTATTAACTAAGAGAATTAGTACATGCATTTTTGTGTATTTTAACACACGTAAAGTGTATCTTTTGCGTCCTTACGATACCAAAGACACACTGACACGCCCTAAATCAAGCTGCGCAATCCGCAATTGACTGGTGCGCTATAGATCTGTAAAAAAGGGCCCCAAGTTTCATATTCCTGCCGGTTGATTTCTTCTATTTGACTAAGTGTGTATACTAGGATATTTCACAGTACTAACAAGTGCATTACATATTAATCTCTTTCTCTCTACTCTCTATTCTCTGACTGCATCTGCTGCAATGTCCAATCTTGCTTCACCCGTCCAATCTACCCTGAACCACTCTAGCTGTATTTGTGGTTGAATCTTCCTAGAAATTCTCCTTCCTTCACTCATACCATGTGATTCCTGCTCTCCTCTGCTTCCCTTTCTTCCCCCCTCTTTTCTTCTCTGCTTCCTGTTCTGGATGGATTGCGCTACTCCAGTCCAGGCTCCTGATTTCAGGCTGAATCCGGTGAGGAAGCTGGTTCCGGCAGCCCGTGGCGGTCAGGTGAAGATGGAGTGTAAACCTCGAGCTGCTCCTAAACCCACGCTCTTCTGGAGCCGCGGCACTGAGCTCCTGACCAACAGCAGCAGGTAATGCATACCGTGATTTTACAGTGGCATAAAAAAGTATTTGCCCCTTACAGATTTCTTTTGTTTTTGCATTTTTGTCATACTTAATTTTTTTTGGTTTATCAAACTTACTAAAATGTCAGACAAATATTACCTGAGTAAATATAAAAAGCACTTTTTAAATTATAATTTCATTTATTAAGGGAAAAAAACAATTTTTGTGGAAAAAGTGTTTATCCCCCATAAATTAACTGTCTTGTCTGACAACATGAAGCAGCTAAAAGATCTCAAAAAGCAACACATTATGTTGTGATCTAATGAAAATAAAATTAAAAAAAAGATAAATAAAAATAAAAAAACTAAGTCATTGACAGCTATCAGTCTAGAAAAGGATACAAAATCATTTCTAAAGCTTTGGGACTCCAGAGAACCACAGTGAGAGCTATTTGTAACAAATAGAGAAGACATGGAACACTGGTGAACCTTCCCAGGAGTGGCCGGCCGACCAAAATTATTCCAAAAGGGCATGGCCAACTCATCCAGGAGGTCACAAAAGAACCCAGAACAACATCTAAAGAACTGCAGGTCTCACTTACCTTAGTATTAATGATTTTTTAATAATAAGATAATAAGAGTCTAAATTTGGAACTTTTCGGAAGGTGTGTGTCATGTTACATCTGGCGTAAAACTAACACATAATTTCAAAAAAACAATATCATACTGAAAGTAAAACATGGTGGTGGTAGTGTGATTGTCTGAGGCTGCTTTGCTGCTTCAGGGTCTGGACAATTTGCTGTAAAAGATGGAACCCAGAATTCTGCTGTTTAAGTTCAGGCATACTTGGGTTCTGCAGCAGGACAATGATCCAAAGCACTCAAAAGTCCACCTCTGAATGTCTTAAAAATACAAAATATAGGTTTTAGAGTGGCCTAGTAAAAGTCTGATTGAGATGCTGTGGATGATCTTTTTCTGGTAGCATATTGTCTCCAACCCTGTTGAGCCTGGCTGTTGGCATCCCAGCTACACTGCTCCAAACTGACAAGCTTTCAAACATGTATTGTTTCAACAATTTGGTTGACAACTTAATGCATCAGCATTAAAAAGCATAAAAGCTTTTCTGATGAAGTAATATTTGGATGATTACTTTCACCAGAGTGTTTCATAGTTTTACATGTTTATAAGCGAATTGTTTGAGTGGGATGAGTTTCTGTAAATAATGGTCTCATATTTTTATTGTATAATGTTGCTGTTGCTTACTTAACTGTACTTAAAAATAGAGAATAAATAAATCCTGTAAATCACATAAAACTGATATCGAGTTAAAGGACCTTTAGGTCATATTTATGCAGAAATATAGAGAATTCTAAAGGGTTCATAAACATTCAAGCACCAGTGTAGGAGATGTACGAGAGATAAATGTCTTCGTTTTATGCATTTCTGCCTTGTTTTAATTAAAAAAATAAAGCTGCCTGACAGGCAGATGAGTCTTGAGTGGAGTTATGAGCCCGTCAAGGACATAATGTGATGAAAGCTGATGAAAAGAAAAATGAAAAGAAAAAGAAAAAGAGGGGGGCAGGGAAGAACAACATTTACTCTGGAACAACTTTTAACTTCAAGAAGATTCTAACTTCAAAGTCTTTCAGTTAGTTTCATCATATTTGGCAGCATCTAGCTTTTCTCAGAAACGGTTCAGACGGGTTCAAACAATAAAATAATGAGTGATTTCATTTGATAGATGGGCTCCAGGCCAGGCACCTGCAGTACAGAGTAATAGTATGTGATGAAATCGCCCACAGGGTAACGGTCATGCCTGACGGGGTCCTGTGGATCTATAACATCAGCCGGGCCGATGAGGGGAAGTATACCTGCTTCGCGGAGAATTACCTGGGCAAAGCTAACAGCACCGGCCACCTGTCTGTCAGAGGTACATCACTGTAATTATCTGTCTGGGGTTTGTATTGTTGTGCAAAAATGTTTATACTTTCATATTTTGTCATCATATGACCACTTAAATCAGGGGTGTCCAAACTTTTTTTGTTGGGGGCCAGAAGGAGAAATATATTTGAAGTCACGGGCCACAGACTCTGTAATAAAACAAATAATGAAATATTCCACTTTAAATAATACTTTTTTTCCTGATTATTTCATTTACACACCATTTTACTTGACTTACTGTCTTTATCTTTGACAGTGTTGTGTAAACTAAGATTTTTCAAATTGATGTTTAATTTCATGATGTCTCTTAATATTAAACTCCTTAATTACAGCAACTTTTAGACTCATTTGCCCTTTCTCTGCGCTAGAAATGCGCACTCTCTCCGCTTTTAGACTCTTTTGCCCCGTTTTTCTGCGCTAAAACTGCGCACCCTCTCCGCTTTTAGACTCTTTGGCCTGTTTTCTGCGCTAGAAATGCGCACCCTCTCCGCTTTTAGACTCTTTTGCCCCGTTTTTCTGCGCTAGAAATGCGCACTCTCTCCGCTTTTAGACTCTTTTGCCTGTTTTCTGCGCTAAAACTGCGCACCCTCTCCGCTTTTACACTCTTTGGCCTGTTTTCTGCGCTAGAAATGCGCACTCTCTCCGCTTTTAGACTCTTTTGCCCCGTTTTTCTGCGCTAAAACTGCGCACCCTCTCCGCTTTTAGACTCTTTGGCCTGTTTTCTGCGCTAGAAATGCGCACTCTCTCTGCTTTTAGACTCTTTGGCCCTTTACAAAACAGCTTGAGCTGTTTTGTAAAGAAGAATGAACAAAAATCTCAGTTTTTAGAAGCGCAAAGCTGGTAGAGAAAACCCTAAAAGACTTACAGCTGTAATTGCAGAGAAAGATAGAGCTACTAAGTATTGATATAGGGGGGATGAATACTCGATTTTATTAAAATTAGAAAACCATATATAATTTTCGTTCCATTTCACAATTATGTGCTACTTTGTGTTTGTCTATCAGTTAAAATCTTAATAAGATACATTTAAGTTTGTGGTTATAAGGTGACAAAATGTGAAAAGGTTTAAGGGGTATGAATAGTTGCATAATTAATTACAAGGTTAGTAACAAAGTTTTATTTATATTGTAAAATGTGCAGCGTCTAATGGTACATGCACACTGCAGCAATGCAAAGTTTTTTCTTGCTCCGCCTCCTGCTGTTTTCTGTTTGTCAATCGGCCCCGGGATGATGGTATAGCATTAGTCTGGAGCCCTGGCCTCACATTTCTAATTCATCTGATCCTGTATTTTTTGCTAAAACTTTGCTAAAACCCTAATTATTTTTTTTTTATGTTTTATAATTGATGGTCAATGTTTTTGCCCGTTTTTCTCTCTCTTTCTAAAACCTCCAACGCTCAGACGCCACCAAAATTACATTAGCACCCTCCAACGCCGACATCAACCAGGGAGAAAACGTCACGCTGCAGTGCCACGCCTCCCACGACCCAACCATGGACCTGACCTTCACCTGGTCCCTCAACGGAGTCCTGCTGGACCTGGAGGAACCAAACGGCCACTACCATCGCATAGAAGGGGTACGTAACTGTACAAACACACACACACACACACACTTCTTCTACATGACAGAGAGAGAGAGAGAGAGAGAGAGAGAGCAGCTGAAGATACAGTTTCTCTATAATATTCATTAATTTCATCTAGGGGTGGGCAATATTATATCATATACAATATATCCTGTCACAGAAATATCATGATATTAAAAATCCATATTGTGATAATAGGGATGTTTTTTTTCTTAAAAGTAGTCTATTATTTACTGTGAAGCTTTGATATTTATATGCATGCACTAAATATTCAAAAATATTTTTTGCTGATTTATATTATTTTATGCTATATTATTTATTTTGCCAAATTATGATTATACTGTTATACTATTATACTATATTCCTGAAATTAATGAATTATGTTTCTGTTTTCCTTTATCGCCAAGTATATCGTTATCACAAAAATACCCTGCATTATCGTGATATTATTTTAGAGCCATATCGCCCACCCCTATTGTCATCCATGGAATTTATTTTATTTATGCAATTAATTATAGATGATGCGGAGCAGTGCAATAGATGTTGCTAATGGACATTAAATTAACTGATGTGACTAAAGTGACTGATGTGCCATAGAAATAGAAATAGAAATAGAAATATGTTACAAAATAGTTCTGAGAAGTGGAAATGTGAATACCCAATCATGCATAACTGTACTTGAAAGTAAGTGAGGTTGGGAAAGTGATAGTGTAGAGAATTTAGAATTAAATGGTTGAATAATGTCCATATGGTGTGACATTAACTCTTATTCTTTGTGTGTGTTCTCTGTGTTCACGTGATCTTCTGCAGAAGGAAAATATTGGTGACCTCGCCATCGTGAACACTCAGCTGAGTCAAGCAGGCATCTACACATGCTCCGCCCAGACAGTAGTAGACAGTGCGGTAGCATCCGGCCGGCTGGTGGTGAGAGGTGAGAAGTGTGTGAGTGTGTCTGTGTGTGTGGGTGTGTGTGTGTGTGTGTGTTTCATTACAGAACGTTAGATGCAGGATTTGCATGTAGATGTTTATAAATTCCCATCCTTCATTTTAGTTCCGGACGTCACAATGCTCATTGCTATCTTACAGCCCACTAACAGTCACCAACATTTTCATTGTTTAATTACCAATGAAACACAATTGCTTGTAAATATATATGTACACCGGTGGGTGTGGTGGTTCGAAAATGGGGTGTGTTCAGGTGAATTTCTGGCGTATTGCTATCTTGACAACAGAAAACACAGATGCACCATTGACTGAAATGGACTTTAACTTTAAGGCAGACGTCAACCATCAGACATTCATTGCTATCTTGGCAGTGCATCCCCAACACACATACACCCCTGCTTGTCACGCACACATGAACACACTGTAGTGCTTAAACCCATAGCGTGTGCTTGTTGGCAGCTAAGCACATTTTTACATCAACAATAAACAGAATGAACAATCGTGAATGAGCAGGTCAGGTTTCCTCTGGTAAGAAACGCTGCACTGCTAAAATAGCAACGCACCAAAGTCAGAGCACACCTGTTTTTTAAAGGGAATGGCAAGTGACACGCTGATTGTTTTTTTACACATCACGGCCAAAACACACCCATGATTAATTAAGAGAATTACTACATGGTTTTGCGTGTTTGGAGCTGGGCAAGGTGTACTTTTCCAGATGTTACGATAGCAAAGACACACTGACGCCCTAAATCAAGACCAGTCAACTGAGCAGAGCCAGGGAGGTTCTATGCAAATTCCTTTATTCTGATGTGAGAATAAGGGAGCCATCCAAACAGTTAATAAAACCACATAATTCCTGACACAGGGAATATGTTTTTTTGCACTTTGACTGTTTATAAGAGCAGTAAAAAAAGTGAGTTTTGTATAATATGTCCTGTTTAAAATGTTTTAAACTTAACATCAACTTCTGCCATAATCTGCCCTGCCCCTCCACAATGTGATCTGGTCTCGATCTGACCCAGCTATCAAATATATTTATTTTTAATTGAGCTGCTGATAAGTCGCAGTCTAATATGATATATTAGCCATATACTATACTGCTATGAACAAAACACTGTCTTTGCTGCTCCATGCTGTTTACACACTAAGAGCACTGTTCGCATCTGTGCTGCACGTCTAATTAAAAAAACACTGTTTAGCAAATGTTCAGCGTTAATGCAGCTTCACACTGCCCAGATATATGCGGTGAAACACAAAATCTTCTAGCTGTATTTACTTTCTTGCTCCCGTGCCAGACAGCTCTGACCAATCAGAGGAGACGTTGTGCGCCCGTGGTTTATTGGTGCACATTTTGGTGCGACACCTCACAGACGCCTCATGCTGAGTGACATCACTGTTTTGAGTGTTGTTGGGAGAGAGGGCCATCTACCCACCCAGAGAGAGAGCAAGGTCAATTGAGCTCCGGTAGCCGATGGCAAGCTACATAACCGGGATTCAAACCAGCGATCTCTCTGATCATAGTGCCAGCGCTTTAACCTGCTCGACCTCTCGGCTTCCTCCTTTGTTGTGATTAATCTGATTCAGTTTTTAAAACGATCGACACCAATAATCATAATATATCGAATCGTAACCCATTGTATAGGGATGTGCATCATATCGCCAGGTATCTGTCTAAAACACACAGTCCTGTTATTACTATTATGAAGGTTGTACTAGTGTTTGGTTCACACTGTGCTGCCCTGTTTTGAAGTATTTTTAGCAAACACTTCTGACGGTCAGCAGCTCTCTGATGTAAATTGCGCTCTTTGTAAAAACGCTGCAGCTCACAGAGCTTTTAGTGCTGAAAGCTCCGTAATTGCGCCGTACGTCTCTCTCCCACCTAGGGTTGTCACGATACCAAAATTTTGACTTCGATACCGATACCAACTGTAGTATCACGATTCTCGATACCAAAACGATACTTGGAAGAAGAAAAAAAACAATAAAAATATCTGAACATAAAATGTTTATTTTGACTGAACTGGATTGAACACTGAACAATCGGTGCAAACGTTTTTATTCTAAAATGAAACATTTGAACAAAAAACAAGTTTCGTTATTATAACCTTAACTATAACATAATTATCTACTTCCACTTCCTAAAAACTAAAACCAGAGGTAATGGTAGCCTGACTATGTGAACCTGACGGGCGGGCAGAAGTTAAGTTCTGAATAAGGAAAATAAAGAGACAGAAGAACATTACAATGTTATGTTCATTTTAACACTCACTGCTCCGTTTTATTAATCAACCGTTTACCGTTTTTAATAAGCCCATGTTCAGTGTAACGATCAAGCAGGCTACGTGCCTGACCACAGATTTGCGATGGAAACGCGAAAACGTGAACATCTTGAGTTTATGTTTCACAGCCAATGGGATAATGGAGAAATAGAGAAAACCACGGGTCCAAAACAAAACTCCTGCACACTCCTCTCCGTGTTAACGTGATTTACTAGCAGTCGCTAGTAAATCTTAGTAAAGCTACAGACAGAGTGTATCTTGACTAACTCCACTAACCTGTCGACTTCTCAGCTCTTTGTAGAGATCAGGGTGCTTGACTGCTAAATGAATGAGCGAAATATGATCAGAATTATGTTAAATAACACTGTAACATAGAAGCATAGAACTATTATTTAATTAAAATGATTTTTAAGAACAGCTAAACACAGTGCTGCAGGTCAAACGTGGAGGCGTTCACGTGCGAGAGAGAGACACAGAGAAAGAGACACAGCGAGAGAGAGAGAGAGAGAGAGAGAGAGATTTGCGTGTTCTGATGTGAGCTACTCACAGGTAAAGGTTCTCTTTTATCTCCTCGTGCTCATATTCTAGTCCCACACATAAGTCTCCCTCAGTGTTTTCTGTCGTATTTTGCGGCTAGCGCGAGCGCTTACAACTAACACCGCGGACCGCGAGGTGCCGCCGCGCTTGTGCCGAATCCGCTACTGAATCCGACTCCCGCTTCGCGGACAGAATCGGCACAACACCCCCCGCTGTACAACTGCGGGAGTGAAAACAGCGCTAATAAATAAAGTAGTTTAGTTTCACTTTCAGTTTTCGTTATTTTCGTAATTTTATTTAAAAATAAAAATATAAATAAAAAACAGATGCCTACATCTCAGACTATTTTCCCACACTTCACTCCTCGCGCCCGTTTTGTCCACAAGTCGCGGACGAGAGACATCTGTTATTTTAGCCGTCGCCATTCTACACTCGCTGCTGCTCTGCTGGCTTGCGCGTGAATCGATTCATTTGTTCAGAACACTAAGTTTATCTGAATCCTGCCACACCGACTGCTGCGGTGTGAATCAGTTTTCTTATGAACTGAATCAAATCGCGCCTACTAATTTGACTCATTTGAAGCTAGTGACTGGGCTATATACAGTATCGAAAGCATCGAACGCTAAAGAACCGAATCGTTTGTGATGACGTAGTATCGAAAAAGAATCGAACCTTCGGTACACCGTGCAACTCTACTCCCACCCGGGCCATCGAGGGGCTCTGATAGAAGGTAAATTACAGAACATACTCTGGACCCTGATCAGTAATTATAAAACCCCAACACTCACCTCTCTCTTTCTCTCGCTCTTTTTCTCCTTCTCTGTCTCGTCTGCTGCAGGTCCTCCGGGGCCCCCTGGGGGTCTGGTGGTGAAGAGCGTGAACGAGACAGCGGTGGAGCTCAGATGGAGTCGTGGGTACGACAATCACAGCCCCATCGGGAAGTACGTCATCATGGGCCGCTCTGAGCACTCGCACGACTGGAAGAAGATGAGGACAGGTAAGATAAAAGCATGTATAAGTGAAAAGAAGTAAATGAAGTATTGGTTCACTACAGTTTAAAAATGTTCTACAGTTTTTTTTTTTTTTACAGCTGGGCAAAATATACACAGGGTTCCTGTGGGTCCTTAAAAGTTTTAAAATGTCTTAAAATAAAATTCAGGTAATTAAGGTCTTAATTACTAATTCCTTAATGTCCTAAATTTACTGTAAATTTGCAGTAGGTATTACATTTTCAGACTATGCGTTTAATGCCAGTGGGAAAGCACATACTAACTTTAACAGCGAGTTAGCTAATGTTACCGGGGAGAGAACTAAGGTTAGAAGAGAGCTAACTAACATACTAGCGTTAGTGGCAAGTTAGCTACTTTACCAGGGAGAGAACAAAGGTTAGCGGAAAGCTAGCTAATGGTAGCGGTGAGATAGCTAACATAGCTAACGTTACCGGGGAGAGAACTAAGGTTTGCAGCTGGAGCAGTATTAGCATTAGCAGCTAACTGCAGCGCTAGCTCTTTCGCCTTACAGGGTTAACGGAAGACTCAGGGTTTCTCAGTGTAGCACTGTTGGGCGGCATTTACTAGCAATAAGTGCTGCTAACTGCACTGTTGAAAATATTGGACATTTAAGCTTACTGTAACTAAACAGAAGTGCTATACCCACCCGAACAGTTTTTTAGGAGAGAAATCTGTGCAAATTGCCTTTGAAAGGAAATTCCCCATTAGAAGGGAAACATGGCGACACCCTTATTCCTTACTATTGTCGCTTAAAATGCATCTTACAATCCGCTGCACATTATGTATGAAAATAGACCTGAAAATAGGTGTTTACTGATGAGTCTAATAATCTGGTGCGCCTTAAAGTGCGAAAAAATACGGTAAATATATTCAAGTAGCAAAATGAGGCTACATCTACACACCTAGAGTTTAATAGTATACAGTTATTTTCTGTAAGTTCAAGCGGATGTATTTAATTAATTTGTTTCATTTAAATGATCATGTTGACCTCATGGTGGTTTATTATGGGATGCCCTGTGTAGATCCTGCTAACATCGAGGGTAATGCTGAATCTGCTCGTGTGATTGACCTACGACCCTGGATGGACTACGAGTTCCAGGTCATTGCCAGCAACATTCTGGGCAGCGGAGAACCCAGCATGCCCTCCCAGCCGGTCCGGACCAAACAGGCAGGTCAGAGACACTCTCAGCTCTTTTTACATACATCATCAGTATATATCAGACACATCAAAACACACGGCTCCTGAGTTCTGGATATCGATCAAACTTAGCTTAGCTAGGCTTAAGTGCAAATATGTTAACACTTCTTAAAAACATAACCACTATTTATTTAGTGTCTTTACTTATTTATCCATAAGAAAATATGTCAAATTAAATATGGTCCCAGTTAAAGGTTGGACGCACGTTTTCATTAGATTTTTCATTTGTATTTTTTTCCTACATTGTAAATAAATAATGAAACCTGATTAGTTTAGTGAATTAGAATAATTGATTATAATAATACAATAAGATCTGGATTATAAATCTTTTTTTTTTTTTTTTGGATAGTTTTAAACTGGTTTTGTGCTGGTATTAAGCTGGTTTGTGTGTGTTTATATAGTAAGCGCTGTTTTCTCTGTGTCTGTTGGTGTTTCAGCTCCTACAGTGGCACCCAGTGGTCTGGGTGGAGGAGGAGGAGACCGCAACGAGCTCATCATTACTTGGACAGTAAGCAATGTCTCCTTGTAGCTACAATATACAGAGAATTTGTTGGAGTAACTGTCTCTACTCTCCAGGAAAGAGTTTTTTTCTAGATTTTAAAACATTAGAATTTGATTGATGTAATAGGGCTGAGTTAGAGACCATTTTACACCTCCCTGAAGCCTAGGCCTGGTGCATTTGCACATCAGTGTCAGAGTTTGTTGGTATGTCTGCTGGAATGTTAAAATTTTTCAGTGTGTGATCACTGGTTTGAATCCCGGTCATGCACCTTGCAATCATCTTGCAAGTCCTGAGAGACCACAATTGGAAATGCTCTCTCTGGGTGGGTAGACGGCGCTCTTTCACCTCATCATCACACCAAAAGGGTGATTTTAATCAGCACAAGGCGTCTGTGAGCTGAGGTATCGGAACCGAGTCGCTGCGCTTTCCTCCGAGTGCGCTGTGTTGCTAAAACAGCAGCAGTTTAAAAAAAGAGGCGGTGATTGGCTTTACATGTTTCGGAGGAGGCATGTGCTAGTTGTGGCATCACAAGTGATGGGGAAGATGCGGCTTAGTAGCAGCTGAATGGGTGGGAAAATTGGCCTAGCTAAATTGGAGAGAAAATGGGAAAAAAATTAAATAAGTGTAATTTTGTAATTACTTTTCTTTAAAAAATTATATATACATATATTTAAGCTATTTAATCTATGCAATGGTGAAAAACATTACAAGCTTAATCAAAACTTGAAAAAAATGTGGCAAAAAATGTGGAATTGTGCTATCAGCCAAACATTTCATTCTTTTTTTGGGGGGGGGGTTGGTTTTGCCCACACATTTTCTTTTCAGTGCATCCGTAGGTGTGTTAACTATGTTATTTTGTAAATTCAATAAAATTCAATTAAATTGTATTTATATAGCGCTTTTTACAACAAATATTCTCTCAAAACAGCTTTACAAAGATACAGGCCCAAGCCTCTTATGAGTAAGACAAAATTTCTATTGGTTGGTTAACTGGGGAACGTCTTAAGCATTAGAGCAGGAACAAAATTGCCGGTTTGAAATGTTATAAAAAGTTTTGAGTGTTTTAATGACAGTGATAACAGTGATACCACGTAGAATCTCTTGTTTTCTTCTATGTGATCTGTAGCCCATGGCACGGGAATATCAGAACGGAGACGGGTTCGGCTACATCCTGGCCTTCCGGAAGCTGGACGCTCCGGCGTGGACGGTGGTGCGTGTTCCCAGCGTAGAATCTTCCCGATACGTCTACACCAACCAGAGTCTCTCGCCTTACTGCCCCTTCGAGGTGAAAATCAAAGCATACAACCGGAAAGGTGAAGGCCCGTTCAGCCAGATCGCCGTGGTGCACTCTGCAGAGGAGGGTGAGTCTCTGATCTTTAAAAAAAACTACAATATTAAACATCGTAAAACTTTGTACTTATATTATATTCAGTTAGCTATGGAATATAATAACTGACGATAGATAGAGATATAGATTGTGTTTGTCTGTAATTGTAATGGATGATCAGATCACCTCTTATTAGGAATCAATCAGGGTTCATTTACTTTTCTTAAACTAGTCCTAGGAATTTTGACCAGTCCTGACATATTTGGTATCAAAATACTCGGGAGAGAAGGCCCTTTGATATTCATAAAAAAAAAGTTTAAAATGTAACCAATTTAAACAACATGGCTGCCATATGCAAATTAGTTTTTTTTTCTGGATTGAAGCCACATTCACTTCAACAGCTATATCGTTTGACCACACAAGTTAATTTCAACAAAACTTCACAGCCAGCTAAAAAACTGCTTTTCATCAACCATACATCCAGTCAGGCTGAAATGGATAGACAGCTTTGGAAGAAATTAAGAGACCACTTCAGTTTCTGAATCAGTTTCTCTGATTTTGCTATTTATAGGTTTATGTTTGAGTAAAATGAACATTGTTGTTTTATTCTATAAACTACAGACACCATTTCTCCCAAATTCCTTTCAGACCTCAAAAAAAAGCTTTCAGACCTCAAATAATGCAAAGAAAACAAGTTCATATTCATAAAGCTGTAAGAGTTCAGAAATCAATATTTCGTGGAATAACCCTGGATTTTAATCACAGTTTTCATGCATCTTGGCATGTTCTGCTTCACCAGTCTTACACACTGCTTTTGGATAACTTTATGCCACTCCTGGTGCAAAATTTCAAGCAGTTCAGCTTGGTTTGATGGCTTGTGATCATCCATCTTCCTCTTGATTATAGGTTTTCAGTTTGTTAAAATCAAACAAACTCATCAATTTTAAGTGGTCTCTTTTTTTCCAGAGCTGTATATGATATCAAAATACTTGGGAAAACAGACCCTTCAATAATCCTAAAAAGAAAAAGTTGACATTTAACCAACTAAAACAACATGGCTGCCATATTCCAATGAGTTATTCTGGAGTTATTGAAGCCACATTCACTTCAACAGCTATATCGTTTGACCACACAAGTTTATTTCAACCAAACTTCACAGCCATGTTCAGCTAAAAAAACTGCTTCTCATCAACTGCACATCAAGTCAAACTCAAACTTTGTATACATTATCTAGTGTACAAGCTCTTAAGGAGTTTCAAAGGACAGGTTCTTCAATTAAAATATTTAGACAGCATCTGCCAATCAGGATTCAGCAGGCATTTGACAGGTTTGTCCTTTGCCAGTAAGGATGAAACTTGGGTGTTATGTTCAGGTACGGCTTCTGTAGTGATCTGCAAAGTTATGAAAGGATTTGGCCACAGGGGGCGACGTTTAACAAAATAAAAAAGTATGTCTCATTTATACTGTACTTTGATATCTACTTGTTTTTGCCACATTTATTACAGACACAAATTTAGTGCAAGTTTGTTCTTGAACCCGCAGATTGCCGCTTGTGGATATACAGCTCCGGAAAAAAAATCTAAATCAGTTTCTCTGATTTTGCTATTTATAGGTTTATGTTTGAGTAAAATAAACATTGTTTTTTTATTCTATAAACTACTGACAACATTTATCCCAAATTCCAAATAATCTTGTCATTTAGAGCATTTATTTGCAGACAATGAGAAATGTCTGAAATAATAAAAAGATGCAGAACTTTCAGACCTCAAATAATGCAAAGAAAACAAGTTCATATTCATAAAGTTTTAAGAGACTAAAAATCAATATTTGGTGGAATAACCCTGGTTTTTAATCACAGTTTTCATGCATCTTGGCATGTTCTCCTCCACCAGTCTTACACACTGCTTTTAGATAACTTTATGCCACTGGTTAGGGTTGCAAAAATTCAAGCAGTTCAGCTTAGTTTGATGGCTTGTGATCATCCATCCTCCTCTTAATTGTATTCCAGAGGTTTTCAATTTGGTAAAATTAAAGAAACTCATCATTTTTAAGTGGTATCTTATTTTTTTCCAGAGCTGTATATATCTCTTGTTTACTGTGTAACTGTGTTTTCAACGTCATTTATATCATCTCTTTCAGAGCCCACCGTGTCTCCACGCAAGATCAACGCCACAGCACTGACCGCCTTCGAGATCCTGGTGTCCTGGGAACCCGTCCAGCATTTAAGCACCAACGGAGTTCTCCGCGGATACGAGGTCCGGACTGACTCTGCATTTACAGTTCACATTCATTCTTCACATATTCCCTCATACCTCACAGTTCACATCTCACCTGATTACTGTTAATATTTATAATCAGAGACGTCAGGAACGCATGAAAGAGCCGCAGGTTATGCCGAGGTGGTTTACACCGAAAGATTACAGAATTGCTTCAGTGTTAAAACAACAGTTCAGAGTGTGACTATTAGTCTGGCTTTAATTCATTTATTGATGGTATATTTATCTGTCAGCATGTATTTATCAGTGCTGCTCAGCTGATAAGAAATTTAGTTAATAGCTGCTACATAACCTGAAGGCCGCACTGTCTTGAATGATAAAATATTAAATAATAAATAAGGTAAAGTATCAGTATCACTCACTATTTCTGAGACAAGCTGCAAAGCATAGGTGATGAATATCTTACTTAAATAGAAATGTTGTTTTTCTATACTTTACTGGAGTAATTCTTTTTCAGACTCATTTTTACATCAACTCCTTACATTTACACACAATTATCTAAACTTTCTACTCCTTATATTATAAGGAGTTATAGCCTTGTTATTTCTATTTAATTTCAGCTTGTTTTCATTCCGGCTTCTCATTCTTTAAAAAAAGCCCTATCCAGATAAATATCTCCATCCAGATAGAGTGAATCTGATTGTGGATGAATGTAGAAAAATATAAACATATACCATTCCGACACCCTATTGGTTTATACTGTGATCCATGATGATGATGATGATGATGATGATGATGGTGATGATAATTGTTTATTCAGCCAGTTTGTAACCACATAATACAAAAATACTACAAACTGACAGCAAAATAGTGACTGAAAAGGCACAGGCAGAAGCATTATGCTTATAATAATGCCTGTCCAACAAAACAAATTAAGCTACCCTTCAGAATTCATACATTATAAAAATAATAATAATAATAATAATAACAAAGAAAAAAAGAAAAAACAATTAACACTTGTAACCTTAAAAAATTGTACTACATACAATTTTTTTTTAAATAGAAAATGAACTGCACATTCGTAAATCCATATTAGCATCATTCCAAAATGTAACTCCAACAAAAGATATACATCTCCTTTTAATCTCTTTTCTAGCTTGATGGAGAACAGATTTACAAACATCTCGCAATTCATATTTAGACTTCTGTATTGAGAAAAACCTTTGTACACAAACAGGCAGTAAATTAACTTTTGCTTTGTACATTATTTGTAATATTTTATAATAAACCAAATTATACAATTTCATAACATGGGATTTTATAATCGATGAATTAGTATGTTCATAGTAACCAACTGTATTAATAATACGTGTGGCTCGTTTTTGTAAGAGGACTATAGCATTCACTGCTGTTTTATACGTAGAACCCCACACATCCACACAATATGATATATAAGGAAGTATAAATGAGCAATAAATCATATGAAGAGCTTTATAATTTAATATATTTCTAGACTTATACAGGATTGATATTGATTTTGCGACCTATCCTTTTATATATTGACTATGTTGTTTCCATGTTAATTTATGAGTTTCAAAAGATACTCTGCGTCCAAGCAAAATGAATATGGTCCCAGGCCTCAAGTAATATCCTTGACTCAAAAAACACCAAATTTTCAAAATTTCCAAAAAAATGGAAAAAGAATGGTACTGAGTCATCAATATCACTTTAGAATGGTTAAAATTTTTCCATTTTCTAAAGGATTACAAAGGATTGTAGAGGGACTCTACTCAGAGGAAATGCAGCAGCAGCCATCTTAGGTCTGTGATTTGCTGTAATATAAATGCACATCACATCAAAGCACACTCCAGCAAGAACAAAGCAGATATATGTAGCCTAGTATGAAGAAAAACTCGAGGAAAACGTCCAACTTAGCTTTTTTAATATATTTACATATATTAAATATGCAGCTGAAACAGGGAGCCGAGTGCATCCCAAATTTATTAACATTAAAATTTTGTCCTAACAGCATTTTTTCCTCTTTATATTACTTTTACTTTTATACCTTAGTTTAGTTTTGAAACCAGTACTTTTACATTTGCTTAAATAAAAAGCTTGAGTTGATACTTCAACTTCTACAGAAGTATTTTAAACCCTAGTATCTATACTTCTACCTCCAGAGTAATAAAAGTGAATTCTTTGAACACCTTTGCTGCAAGGCTTTAAAACTAAATGGTATCACTTTCCATCGATTAAATACGGGTTTTATTAGGCAAATAAATAAGGCTGTTGTCAGTCTAAAGTCTAATGAGGGGATTCCCTCCTCTTCTGTTCATTTCCCTGCTCAGAGTGCAAAGAACACAAGATAAGAGTATTAACTACCTGACACAATGTGGGAAAAAGTATTAGGACACCTGTTCAGTCATTGTCTCTTCTGAAATCGAGGGTGTTAAAAAAAGAGTTTATCATTTTATTAAATTAAATGTCTATACTGTCCAATAAAAGCTTTTTTTCTAGATATTGAAACATTTCTGTGAGGACATTTCAAAAGTCAAAAGTTTGGACACACCTCTTTTCATTCAGTGTGTTTTTCTTTATTTTCATGATTTCTTTTTTTATATTGTAATGTGGCTTCATGAGATAGAGTCACCTGGGATAGTTTTCTCAGCATCTTGAAGGAGTTCCTGGAGGTGCTTAAAAATAGTTGCTGCTTTTCCTTTACGCTGTGAAGCACCAGCTCATCCCAAATCGCCATTTCAGTTAGGTTTATGTCAGTAGTCAGGGGATTGTGGAGGCCTAACATTTTTTTTGCATCTTTTTGTGTCCCTTAATTGATTTCATGTATTTAATATTAATGCACAATGTAGAAAAAAAGAGAAAGAAAAATATTGAAAGAAAAGGTGTGTTAAAGACTGTAAACATAAAGTAGACATTCATTTGTTGCTTATGTTTGTGCAAACAGTCCTGCAGACAGAAATCACTGATCTTGGACGACATAAATTTGTCTTAAATGTCTGTTAAAGTATTGCAGTTAATTAAGTTAATTTAAAAGGCTGCGCTAAACTTCTGACGTTGGTCTATTTTTCCCTTTAGATCCGATACTGGCGGCAGCATGAGAGGGAAGCTGCAGCAGACCGGGTACGGACAGCAGGGCTGGAGAACACAGCGCGGGTTTCTGGGTTGAGACCCAACACCCTCTACCACGTCACTGTTCTGGCTTACAACAGCGCTGGCACTGGCCAACCCTCGCCACGGACCACCGTCATCACCAAGAAACCCCGTAAGAGCTTTGCTTAACATGATTTTCCAAATTGGAAAAACTGGTTCGAATCCAGGTCATGCAGCTTGCCATCAGCTGCCGGAGCCCTGACAGAGCACAATTGTCCTTGCTCTCTCTGGGTGGGTAGATGGCGCTCTCTCCCCACATCACTCCACAAGGCTGCGTCTGTGAGCTGATGTATCGGAACCGAGTCGTTGCACTTTCCTCCGAGCGTTAGTGCTGTGATGCTACTCGACTACATCAACTGCAGCTCAAAAAGAGGCGGTGGCTGACTTCACATGTATGGGAGGCGGCATGTAAAGGATGTCTTCACCCTCCTTGTGTTGTGGCATTACTAGTGATGGGGGAGATATAGCTGAGTAGATAAATTGGGAGAAAAAATGGAAAAATTACAGAGAAATTGAAAAAAAAAAAAAAAATCAATGTTGGATGAATGGAAGAATAGATGCATGGGTCAGACCTATCAGTTATACATGTATTTAACAAGAGATATTGCATGTGTGTTTTGTACATTCAACTTGTGGATGCAAATGTGCTTGTTTAT
Source organism: Astyanax mexicanus (assembly GCF_023375975.1). Lineage (NCBI taxonomy): Eukaryota > Metazoa > Chordata > Actinopteri > Characiformes > Acestrorhamphidae > Astyanax > Astyanax mexicanus. The sequence continues at coordinate 18,595,314 of NC_064431.1, read as the reverse complement.
CATAGGTGTATTTCATTCGTTTTCAAATGGTGCGCTCCACCATATACAGTATCTCTCAGTACTCAAGTGAAAACCCACCCTCACATTTTTGTAAACATTTTATCTTTTCATGGGAGACATTAAAGATATGACACTTCGACAGAAAATTCAAAAGTAGTCAGTGTACAGCTACAGTATAACAGTGTAAATTTGCTGTTCCCTCAAGATAACTCAACACAGAGCCATTGATGTCGAAACATGTTCAGCGTAAGATCCAATGATTGGCTTTTAAAAAAATAGACATTCAGCCTGCAGTGCTCAGACCATACGCCACACATAACACATCAACTCTAAATGTCTGCGTGGAAACTGTCCGAAAAGGTAGCCTCTTCTGAAGCTGATGCACAAGAAAGCCTACAGACAGTTTTCGGAATACAAGCAGTCCAAGAGCACTGATTACTGGAACTATACTGGATTAAGAAACACTTGTTTGGCTCAGATGGTGTCCAGTATGTGTGGTGGCACACTGGTAAGGGGTACCAGGAAAACTGTTCCTTGTCAAACATGGTGGTGGTAGCATTAAAGTGGTTGTCTCATGAAAAGATACAAAAATATGTAAAGGGTGTACTCGGTTTCATGAGATAATATAAATCCTAATGTCCTTCTCCTGTCCTGAATTTACCTTTCTTTTCACGTACAGCCCCTAATCGACCTCCAGGGAACGTTTCATGGAAAACAGATGGTGCTTGGGTAACGCTCAGGTGGGATCACGTTAAATCCATGGACAACGAGTCTACAGTGCAGGGCTACAAAGTAAGTCCCACTTGATAACATGATAAAATTCCAAAAATGTCTTCTTTGTCTGTTTTTGTGCAAATATGAGCTTTAAAAACCTGTCTCACACTCTCTAGCTCACAACTCTAGTCTGTCTCTGATGATGTATCACTGATCGCTGAGAAGTAAACAGCCTTCAAAGCTCTGTAGACGACGGTGTGATGGGACATTACTATTCATCTGTCTTATTTTATGCCCAGTGCCATCTTTAATCTTCTTCTGTGGAATCCCTGTCAGAGCATATCATTCATCCCTTATAGTCGCTGACTGACTGACTCTCTTATCAGTCTAAACTAAAGTGTAGCATCAGATTGAAGCTTGAACCGGGGCTCAGAGTGGTCCAGCATACTAAGTCCCTGTCACTGTAATCCGAGGTTCGCTGGTTTGAATCCCGGGTCATGTATGTTCTCCATCAGCAGCCGGAGTCTGAGAGAGAGAGAGCACAATTGGCATTGTTGTTTCTTTTGCGTAGTTACAATAGGTGGTGCTTTCATACAGCACTTTTCCACCAATGTGGAACCGGCACAAATCTGGTTTGCAGACCTAATATTGAACCAGTTTGCTGCGTTTCCACCAACAAAAGTAGGTTCCAGAACCAGGAACGCTCATTCGCAGCAGGAACCGAAGAATACTAGGTTGTTTAGCACAAAACGTGACGAATTCTGTGGGCGTGTCTGTTTGTACAGGAGCACCACCGCTGTGCAATGCCCTCAGTGGTGAAAAAAAAGGGGGCGCCAAATCGATGCCGGAAAATTGTTTCTGGTTGGCATTTTCTGTAAGAGCTGTTTGTACATGTATGATAATACACAGGGGCGTCGCCTGGCCTAGGCTTCCGGGGCTTTAGCCCCGAATAAATTTCCAGTAGCCCCGAATCGTTTCACTCAGAAAATCAGCTTGCTGGTTTTGCGGAGCGTGGAAGGCTAGCAGGGAAGCCCCCAGCTTTACAGAAATGTCTTACAGGCTTCATCCAGTGATGGAAAACCTGGAAAAGTCATGGCATTTTGAACATAGCAATTTCCATGTACTGGATAAATTTTGGAAAAATAAAAATACCTATAAAGTTTTGGACAAGTTATGGAAATTTGAATTCTTTTTTTCTGTTTATCGACTTAGAAAAGATGTTTTAGTCCTAAAAAACGTGGGTCCTACTCTGACTGGGGTTTTAGCTGCACTATAAGTGTAAAGTCACAGTGAGAGAAAAAATATAATTTAATGCTATTTAATCTATCTTTATTCAGACAAATATAAAACATAGACATTTTTGAATTAATTTTAGGTAAGATATGCCTACTATAATACTACTATATAAGTTTTTACATGGATTTTTAGTTTTATTGTCTATTTCTATGTCTATTGTCTGTACTGATGTTTTAAAGATCATATGATAATGAGAATTTCGGAAAATCATGAAAAAGTCATGGAAATGTATTGGTTGAAAGGTGTATGAACCCTGGTCTTAGCATTACAGAAATTTAAACCCCCAGTGACCAGTAAAAGATGGGGAAAAAGTCCCTCAGAGCTGGAGGAGGAAGAAACCTTGAGAGAAACTGAGGCTTATCAGTGTCTGGCCAGATAAGTGAAAGGAGAACCTGAAGGTGGAACAACCATCAGTGTCAGTTCGTACAGGTGGCCAATCAATAGGTCAATCAAAGAGTTATTTTTGACTTGAGATTATGATTTATGGAGAACAAACTGTATGCAACATTATCAGAGTGTAGCTAATGACTATGAATAAATTAATATCTGAATTTAACAGCCTAACTAACAGAAAAAGACAGAAGGTAACATAGACACGGAGGCACCCAGACCCTTGTGAAAAAGACGTATACTTAAATTATGCTGAAATAGGTCTGTACTTAAGTTATGTTATTTTGGAAACAATAATTTGTACTTAATTACTACTTATTTGTAATTAAAATTATATAAATTAAAAATGTATTAAAAATGTGATTAAAATATAGATTTAACATCACATTCATTTTGAGGAGTGTATAAAAACTTTGGAAAACAAAAGCAATATATCTCATTGCTACAAGTTTTTTTTAAGCTCTTTTACCAACACTAAAGTAACTAAAAAGTAAACTTTTTAGGTATAAATTTAACACATAAAAGTTCATTATCACAGTTTTGTCAACACAAAATTATTGTTTTGTAGCAAATTTGACTGACGTAGAATTTTATTGCATAAATATCGACGCCTTTAGACTCATTTAGTAAAAGTATAGTTTTATCATTAAAAGCACAGTTTCATAAAATAATACTAAGCGTATATTTTTACTAAGTACATCACCAGTATAAAATCAGCACAGCCAAATAAAGTAATACAGATTAAGTAGGTAAAAATTTAACTATAAATAGAAAAAGTATACTTGAATTATTGCGCATATAGTTCAAGTACACTATTATTATTTATAAATACACAACTAAATAAACAAGGGGAATCACCGGCATCTACCTCATGCAGTGGCCAGCCTACAGTTCGCAGGCAAATTTGTGACTTTTGCTTTTGTCATTCTTCTGCTAGGTTCTCTACAAACATGAAGGACAGTCAGCTCTAAAAGTTCTGGACAAAGGCAAGACGTCAGTCAACCTCCCCCTGCCCAAAGACAATGGCTACGTGGTTCTAGAGATCCGCTCCTGGGGAGAAGGAGGTGATGGAGCAGCTCACGAGGTCATAGTATCCCGAGATTCAGGTGGGTTAATGATCACTAGAAGAAAAACAGTATGGACATGGATTGCACTGTGCAATGATTGATGGACTTGTATGGGGTGTAGTTGGTCAACCTTGTTTGTCACTAAAATTTTGAAATACAGAGCTTTTATCCTGTGCTCCTAACTAACAGGCTTACAATGCGAGTAGCCCATGCAAAGAAATCACTATTTTTACAACATTAACAAGTAGTTCAAAGTAGTTCCACACTTCATTGGTAGAATTCTGAGGGCCCTGATATTTAATATGAGGCACTGAAAAGTTGAAAGTGCACAGAAAGTTTACTAAAACAATTTTTTTTTACACACAGTACCTCCAGGCTCCACCATCTTAATATTAAGGAATGATAATAAGTCGACTGACGAGCAAAAACAAATAAGTAGGATAGTCCATTTCACTCCAGTCAACCGTCTGTTCTCTACTTCCCACCATTCCAGGGGGTTGAATCATTGTGAATCAGCGTCCCAAGCTCACTTCCTTAAACTTTAAGCTGCCTCTGAAAAGCTAGCTAAATAATTAATAGTCTCAATCTGATACTAGTGTGGAAGTGAGATGTCTTCAGGTAAATTTCTGGTGTGTTTCTATCTTGATAGCGGGAAATACAGGTGCCTTTTGCACATTTCAGCTGTACAAGGTGTACTTTTTGCACCCTCACGATACCAAACACACACTGACAAGACCTAAATCCAGCTGCGTGATGCGCAACTGATTGGTACGTGATAGACCACTAAAATAGGGCATGTTGTGTTTTAGTTCTCTATTTATAGATGCTTTATTGTTTTGATATTTTTCCTCTAATCCATATTTATAGTCATTGGATACAATGACTTGTAATCTATTTCAGATTCCTGTTTTGAGAAGTTGTTTTTTTTATCTCCCACGGCAGTAAATTATCGTTTTATTACTGTTTCTTAGTATCGGCCACAGTAAGATGGCAATAATTGGTACCTTATCGTATTGCTGTATCATATGGACTCACAGTACTATTAGTAAGTACTATAACTGATATTCTATGTAATAGAAAGCAGAGATACTAGATAAGATCAGTAACAGTATCTTCTTTCTTTCTTCTACAGGAACTGGAATGATGGTCCAGAACAACAGTGCCGGCGTCTCCAGACCCTCCCGCTCGTCAGCCCTGCTGTCTGCTGCAGCCGTCCTAACTATAATTGGCTTATTGTTACTGTGATGAGCCAGTGTTAAGGTCTGTCTGCCCCCCTCCTGTACCCCACAGATAGATATTGGCTGATTATCCTGTGCAGGAGGGGTGGGACTGCGGGGGCACTGGGGTATTTGATTGGGCAGGTCGGGGTGTGGGGGCTGTTTTATTATTTTGTATAAAAAAAGGACATTTTTTAATAAGGACTACTACTGGTCATTATTGTGGGATGTACGCAGGGCTGACTATGTGATTGTGTCGTAAAAACTTCGCCTTATAGGAAAATCAGCTCGTTTCTTGGTTTAAGTAGAAATGGGCGGTGATTTTTCGAATATTCGGTACCAAGTTCTTAAACCAAGTTTGTTTACATGCACTGAAAAAATCCTTTTAGAACTGGATTAAGAACAGTTATCTGTTCTATCTATTTAAGCAAACTGAAACTGATGGATTCAAATGATTTTCATCTTCTAGCTGATGCACTGAATCAGTCAAAAGTTTAGAAGTTTGTTTTTTCATTATTAAAAATTGTTCTCTATTGTAGATTAATACTAAAGTCGTCCAAACTTAAGAAAAACTATTTGATTTTTTTTAGAAAACAAAAAAGTGTTAAACAAACCAGAATATATTTTAGATTTTAGATTCTTAAAGCTAGGAACCTCTTGCTTAGATAGAGACAGTTTTGCACATCTTGGTTGGATTTTCTCAGTTAGCTTTATGAGGTAGAGTCACCTGGAATGTGAGCTTTCAGTTAACAGCTGTGCTCTGAACTTGTCAAGAGTTAATTACTTGAATTTCTTGCCTCTTAACCCTTATAAGACCTGAACTATTTTTCTTCGCTATTGTGGCTAATTGGCACCTGATTAGTGTAAATCCTACATGATGTAGTTTCTGAGAAAAAATCATGTCCACATATGAGGACTTCAGTCCTATATTTCAATAGAACACAATGAAGTCACAATTCATAATTATGTGCAAAACTTTCATTTTGTGCCTAAACACATCAGCATTCTTTTCCATGAGTACAGAACAAAAATAGAAACAATTGTAACATAACAAAGAAAAAAACATATTCATTTACTGTATTTACTGTTCATTTACAATTATGAACCAAATCAAAACTGTAATGTGTTCAGCTCTTCTGCCACCACTAGGTGACAGTATAATGGCCTCATAAGAGGACACCAGGCCCTTGTAGAGAAAAATGTAATGTTGTGGTCTAGACAGCCCAAAATGTGATGTCCACACATGTGGATGCCAGGTCTTGTAGTAGGTTTATGTGTGTGAAAGCATCAGTTGTAAAGTTGTGAAAAGGTAGAGTTACAGGTATGCAGTGAATTGCTCTGTTTGAGTAATGTTTTAATTCATATTATGAGAAGATCAGCACAGCCAAATAAAGAAGAACTACTTAACTAAGTTAAGAAAAAGGTATTTTTAGAAATTAAGGTCAGTCAATCCAAATCTGAAGTTTTTTTCAAGAACTTTGAAAGCATCCTCAATTGCAGTCGCAAAGATCTTTAAAAAGGTTAGGATGGAACTGGCACTCATCAGGACTGCCCTAGGAAAGAAAGAGCAAGAGTTACCTCTGTTGCACAGAATAAGTTATGAAGGTTAGTCAATCTAAACCTGAAATTTTTTTCAAGAACTTTGAAAGTATCCTCAAGTGCAGTCGCAAAGACCATCAAAAAAGTTATGATGGAACTGGCACTCATCAGGACTGCACTAGGAAAGGAAGATCAAGAGTTTTCTCTGTTGCACAGAATAAGTTCTTTAGAGTTACCAGCCTCAGAAACCTCAAGTTCACAACAGCCTGGATAGGTTTTTTGGTTTGTTTAACACTTTTAAGTTACTACATTATTCCCTATGTGTTCCTTCATAGTCTGGATGACTTCGGTATTCATTTATAATGTATGAGTTTTACCCTAGTTAATGTAAATAAATCAATCAATTTAATCAAATTACTGACAAATTCTTTACTTTTACTGTTCTGCAGTAATTGGATTATGAAGTGCATGTAAACACACTCACTCATTTCAGCTCATAACAAGAAGTAGACTTGAACCGGTCCAATATGGTCAATAACTCACTGTACTCTACCTGTCTGTTCTATAGATGTACATACAGTGCTGGGATATACAGTACATACAGTAACGGTGGTATTCCTGTACCACACTAATGTAGTAGTAAAAAAAAAAAAGAAGAAAAAAAAATCCTCTTTTTTATAAGTTGTTGCTCCTGTAAAGCAGCATGAAGATCAAGATTGAAGTGAATCCAAAACCAGGATCCTAATGAAAGTTTACCTTTCTATTATTTTGCTAAAATAGTTATTTGTTTACAGTGTTTTTGTGTCTTGTGTCGACTTCTGAAACGTTGTAAAGCAGCCCAAACAAGAACAGCATCACCGGTGTGAGTGTGTGTGTGTGTGTGTGCGCGCAGTACATTTGCATATTAGGGTTGCCACGGTATGAGATTTTTTTACGGTATGATGAACATCTTTAAAGAATATTGTGGTATCACTTTATTATAAACCTTAAATCACCAACAGAATAATGATAATAAGCAGAATTATAAATGTAATGGATCACAGACTAGTACACATGCATTGGATGGCTGCTATAGGATTAAAACATGGGATTTAATTAGCTAAAATGCACTGCATTGGATAGATAGTAAGTTAGCCATGTTAGGCATGATGGTATCTGCTGTGATGCTTTTTTATGTTTTTCTGAGCTGGATTACTCACTGACAGTTGGGCACCTAGATGGTTAGATACGGTGAATCCTGCTGTTTGCTGTAATGTAGGTATCGGTTCTGTAAGTTATTCTAAACCTGCATTATGAAGCCTAGAATGGCTGGTTAGCCATGATGCTAACAGTCAGGGTCAGTCGGGCTAAAGCCGTGAAGCTTACAAACACATAATCCGGCCTCTGCAGTGTTTAAGTGAGTTAGCCAGCATGTTCGTTGTGATGCTAACTGTTTTTCTGAGCTGGATTACTCACTGACAGTTGGGCACCATGCTGGTTAGATGGGGTGAGTCCTGCTGTTTGCTATAATATATGTATCATTACTGTTAATTATTCTTAACCTGCATTATAAAGCCTAGAGTTGCTGTTTAGCCATGATGCTAACAGTCAGGGTCAGTCGGGCTAAAGCCGCTGATCTTACAAACACATCAGTGATTAAGCGAGTTAGCCAGCATGTTTATTGTGATTTTCTGAGCTGGATTAATCACTGACAGTTGGGCACCATGCTGGTTAGTTAGGATGAGTTCCGCTGTGTGCTATAATATATGTATTATCTTTGTAAGTTATTCTAAACTTGCATTATAAAACCTACCCAGCTGGCGACCAAAATAAGTTTACGTCAGGATTACGTCTAATACTGTTACGTGCCTGCCGGGCTAGAGCGGCTGGTTAGCCATGATGCTAACAGTCAGGGTCAGTCGGGCTAAAGCCACAAAGCTTACAAACACATAATCTGACCTCTGCTGTGTTAAAGCGGGTTATCCAACATAGTAAAGTAGTGATGCTAGCTGTTTCTCTGAGCTGGATTACTCACTGACAGTTGGGCACCAATGCAATATGAAGCCTAGAATACGGCCAGTCTTGTCAGGCTTGGAACAAGTTAGTTGAGATTCTGTTGTGAACTGTTTTTCTGAGCTGTTTTTTTCGCTGATAGTTGTTGACATTCCCAAAAACATGAACAGCATAATAATAATAATAATAATAATAATAATAAACAGAATTGTGAATATGCTGCATCTCGTGTGGATTGCTATGATATAGAATAGCAGGTCAGCCGCAATGCTAACAACTGGTTTTAAGCGCGTGAAGCTAACAGACACAGCAGCCTGCCTGTTTAAGCACTGTGTTTAAGCAGATTAGCCCCAATGCTAACTGGTAAAAGCAAGTGTCCACAGTTTGATAACCATCCATTTTCATACCATAGCATACTGTAAAATTGGTTACCGCTGCAGCCTTAATACATGTGTGTGTGTGTGTGTGTGAGAGAGAGTGTGTGCAAGTCAGGCTGTTTGGAGATAACTGTTGCCACTGGCACCCTGGGAAAACAAAAGCTGATTATTAATGTCTGATAGATACCGGAGGTCTGATTTTCAAAGTTATCTTTGTTTTTTATCATTATTGATCAGGGTTGTGTGTGATTATCTCAGATTTTTTTTGGTGTGTGTGTGTGAGTGTTATCTAAAGCCAATTATTACTGCTTTACTTTAGCGTTACGTAACGCGTCCTGTTGAACATTGACCATGAAATTACAGGGTCAGGGAGGAGGATCCGGTGCAGTGGTTTACAGTGCAGGTCGGCGTTATCATCCTGTCTGAGCTGTTGTTTATGGCTCTGTTGTCGTTTCTCTGTTTTTTGTGCAGTATTGAATTGGATACGTATAATGCGTAATGAGGTGGGTCAAAGATTCACAAACAAAGTGCCATTCACTGTTTATCAGCATGTGGAGCTCTAGACTTTAGGACAATTTTGTTTTAGGCTATCAGCTTGTGCTATCCGTTTCATTTCCATCAGAAGTTTCATCAGCCAGTACAGTATTATCAGTGTCCGGTTGTGTTTTGGATTAACATAACACCAACACTCCTCTCTTTTTGGACTTTGGCAGTTCTCAGTGTTTGTAAATGTTTATTTAGACAGTTTATTTTAGCAGATAAATCCTTTAAAATAAGCCAAATACAACATTTTTAAATCTAACCCTGTGTTCACACTATCAGCGCAGCAAAAGGCAAAACATTTTATGTAAAGAATTACAAGATAAGACAACCATATTAACCATATATGCACGGTAACCAATTTCTGTATTTTTAAAGTAAAATATATATACATGTACAGCTCTGGAAAAAAAAATAAGAGACCACTTCAGTTTCTGAATCAGTTTCTCTGATTTTGCTATTTATACGTATATGTTTGAGTAAAACATTAAACTACAGACAACATTTCTCCCAAATTCCAAATAAAAATATTGTCATTTAGAGCATTTATTTGCAGAAAATGAGAAATGGCTTTTTCAGACCTCAAATAATGCACAGAAAACAAGAAAATATTAATAAAGTTTTAAGAGACCAAAAATCAATATTTGGTGGAATAACCCTGGTTTCACAGTTTTCATGCATCTTGGCATGCTCTCCTCCACCAGTCTTACACACTGCTTTTGGATATCTTTATGCCTTTACTCCTGGTGCAAAAAATTCAAGCAGTTCAGCTTGGTTTGATGGCTTGTGATCATCCATCTTCCTCTTGATTATATTCCAGAGGTTTTCAATTTAGTAAATCAAAGAAACTCAACTTTTTAAAGTGGTCAACAGACATCTGTTATTTGAATATTAGCATTGTTGAAATTAGTTCAGTGAAGGGAGCCGCCATCTTGGAAAGCTATCAAAAATTGTCATTTTAAGCTTAATAAATGAGCTTAGGTCACACTCTTGACACATGGCATTATCCTAAAGGGGTATAATCAAATGATCTGATCTGAGGTGAGGGTGTAGGTGTCATTTTTACCACAGCTGGCCATGCAGCATCATAAAGAGATAATTTAGGACTATATTAAAGACCATTTTTTTTCTCTCACATTATTTTAAGAAGGCGAAGCTCAAGAATGAGACACGTGCATTTTAAAGAACTTTTGAAGAAAAAGAAAAAAAAATACAATTTATACTAAGTTCAAAATCATTCATTTCCTTTAACTGATTCATTTAAATTTTGCAATTAAACATTTGTACAATTTTAGAAAAAAAAAACAATGCATATATAATACTATTTTAGGTTTTTGTTTTTTACTTAAAAGCTCGACCTTGTACACTCGCACATGCAACAGTGAAAGTGGCCTAAAATACACCCACACATCAGACACAACACTTGTGGTGACATGATTAATGTCTCGAGTCTTCTGCTAGTGTGAACACAGGTTTAAACTATATTATAAACTTCTTATTGAGACTGCGTCCAAATGATGACAAGACCAGGTCAGTGTTAAAAACCTGAAAACAGCAGGTTGGCATTGGTTGGATCAAAGCTCTTTATCTGAACTAATATCCCCCTGAACCCCATCGCTGTGACCTTTACACACGCACATACACACATGCTCACAGTATTATTATTTTATATTAATTTATTTTCTATTGTGATATTTATTCAAACACAGAATGACCAAAAACACTTTTTCAATTTTACTGTAAACTGTAGCTCACTGTAGTTTTAGACACAGAAGATTAGCTGTGATGAAAGGTTAGCTGAGAGTGTTAGCTTTTGTTAGCTGGTCAGCAGCGTTCTAGAATTTGACCACATGCACTGATACAATTTACTTTGTCTTTGTCATCATCATCATCTTCATCATCATCATCACTATTATCATCATTAGGGGTGTCACGATTCTCTAAATCCTTAAATCGATTTTATTTCCGATTTTAGGGTCACAATTCGATTCAATTCTCAGTTTTCTTTTTTTTTTTTTTCTTTTTTTTTTACAGCAGAGAGGCCTATGCCAGTTTTAGATTAGTCTATGGTCAGTCATTGGTTTAGTTCATCAAATTAACAATATCTTATTTCAAAAGGTGGGCTTGATATAAGTGATGCAAAGTGATATAAGTGATCTGTAATACACCACATTAGGCACTAATGGTCAAATTTAAATTATTGAATTAAGATATATATGTAATGCCATCTAGTGGCTTTTTTTGGTAGCAGTGTGCGCTATTTAAACAGCAATGTGCAACATAACAAAATAAATAATAAAAAATACAAGAACAGTCATGAACAAAATAATCAAACAATTAGAGCCATTTGAGTAGCGCGAGAGCTTGTGTAGCGTAGAGGGAGGGATCGTCAATCCTCTTTTTGACTTCGAGGCTTGGGACCATGACATAATTTCGATCGATTTCGATGACATATCGAAAATCGTGACACCCCTAATCATCATTATAATGTAGAAACACACTGAAGGTATATCTCTGTCCTGTGGCACGGGTTCGTCTGATCACTGCATTTGAAGGGAATATTGTCAATTATTTTTTATCAATATTATTTATATGATAATTTTCCATGGCTGTTCATCTCAAGACTTCCTACAACTTTTTCTGCACTGATCTGTCTTTCAGAATTTTTTACTGTTTCTTTGTATGCTCTTTAAATGTGTTAAATGTGTTGCGCTGCAGGTATTCCAAATCTGTGAACATTCAGACACACACTGCAATTTCAGGCACGATTATACTAGTTTGATCAGTCAATTTTCCAACAAACAAAATTGATACATCTGATTATATTGGTTTTTGAGTTAACTCAACTTTATTTAGTCATGCATTCTTTAAACTTACATTTTTTACTAATCTTTAGCTGAAACATTTACTATATTTTTCGCACAATAAGGTGCACCGGATTGTAAGGCGCATTATGCGACACTAGTAAGGAACAGGGGTGCCGCCATGTTTTCCTTCTAATTAAATCAAACGAGCACTGGATGTTAATTTTACACAGATTTTTTTCCTGAAAACTGTTTATTTGGGTAAGTAAAGTCCTTCCGTTTATTTACAGTAAACTTAGATCTCCAGTTTTCCACAAAGACTGCAGCATTAGTGGCTAACCCCTAGCGCCAACTGTTTGCAGCTAACGCAGCCCGACATCATTACACTGAGTGGTCTGGTACGCCAGGGTGATATCAGCTAGCGGTTTGTTTTAGCACGATAAACACACAAACTACAGTTTGATATACTCACCTATAAACAGCAAAAGAGCTAGCGCTGAACGAAGTTAGTGGCTAATGCTAATGCTGCTCCAGCAGTGCTAGCCAGGGTTAGCAGCAGTAATTCGTAAAAAAAAAAATAACATTTTCTTTTAAAGTCAAATGAGCGCAGGATGTTAATCTACACAGATTTCTCTTCTGAAATCTGTTTATTTGGTTGAGTAAAGCGCTTCCATTTATTTACAGTAAGCTTAGCTTAGGTTGCAACATTAGCATTAGCGGTTAACCACTAGCACTAGCTGAGGAACACTGAGTGTTCTGGTAAGTCAGGGCGATATTAGCTAGTGTTTCATCCCACGTAGCCTGTTGTAACACAGTAAATGTGCTGAACGTCAAAATAGCTAGCGCTGTGATTAGCAGCTAATGCTAGAACTGTGAAACTTCTGTATAATGCTGTACTTCAGCGGAGTGGCTTTACTTCTCCTTAAAACCAGACTGGTAAAATTCTTACATAAGGCTCACCAGATTATAAGGCGCACTGACGATTTTTACTGTATTTAATTGGAATTTAAAACATTATACCATTCAAACCTGCATTTTTTTAAATTTATCAAAGAACAAGAAGTGTAAGATCTTACAGTGTTTGTCTGGCTTTACTGACTTTCCATTAAGTATAAAAAACCCTCTGCAAGACTACAGTGAGCAGGAAATACCACAACCCCCCAGATTAGTACACTAAGTATGAGGCACTTCCTGTATTAATAAACTGTGATCATTCTGGAGTTCTAAAGGTAGCAAAGCCCACTGTGTACAATAAACCCTGTATGTGTAACTTTTTTTTTGTATTTCGCCATTAAACATTAAATAGAACCTGAACCTTCAGTACTGATCCTGGATCAGCTTCATGCAACCATAATATTTACCATTCTACGTCCCGTCAGATCTCAGATCAGTATTAAGGGCAGCTTTCTGAAACGTGTCATTTTTTAAAGATGGGAATGTTGTGTGTCGGGAGTCTGTTGACTCGTTTTTATGAGTGTGGGTTGGGTCGTCTCTGCTGTCAGATCTGCCTAATGTGAACTGAATGAGCCTGCCAAATGGAACTTGTAAATATTCTTCAATAAACACCTTTTGATTGTATTAAAAAATAAGCGTCTGGTAATTATTTTACATTATTATTGATGTTCTCTGTCCTAAAATTTGGACTGTGTTCCTGGTATGTGAAGTAAGTCATGTTTAGGTTGTTTTATAATGTCTGATGAAGGGATAAAAATAATATTCTGATTGCTCTGTAAAAGGTAACATCACTTCTTTTTTCAAATATCATGAGTGAATTTTGTTTATTTCATAATATCCTAATGATTGAACTCATGTAATAAAACACACCCATTATATTATGTCTCGCGGGAAGAAAAAACAGTTTAGTGTGGACTTTTTAAGAGGGATCTGGCAACACAGTAGCGATACAGCGGGTAGCTGAGGAGTGAGAGCAGCTCTCAGCAGAAGAGGAAAATTTGGGCATTTGCATAGAACAGAGGTCACTAATGGGCGGTCCGGGTCCGGACCCAAACATTGTCCTATGCGGACCAAAACCTTTTTAATTGTATACACGCTTTGCGGCGCAGTAAATCACAGACCAATCACCAAACGCTCTCTTCAGTCAATCAGATCTGTGCAGAAGCAGTAAGGAAAAAAAAAATAAATAAACACACCGCTCCTCGCGCGGGATCGACCCCATGTTGTCTGGGTTCCGGTGCCGCTGCCCCAGCTGTTAAAACGGGACGCGGCCGTGAAAAAACGCCTTTATCAGAAGATAGGGAACCCGAGAACGGGCAAAAAAACGAGAACGGGCGAAAACTAAAGTCACGCCGAGCACGCTGGGCGTGACTAAAGCGTGATATAGCACTTAATCATAACACAAACATTACTTATTACAATAGATTTAGGAGAAAAAACACAAACCATAGGCTTAATATGACTGGTTGTGGTTTGCAGTTGTTTGCACTATATAAGACCTAGAAAAGTTTTATTTTTTATTCTTTTTCTTATTTCTATTTCTTATAGAATCAATGTGTGAGAGAAACCAGTCTGTTAAGTTTGCGTTATATGATTTTGTCAAACTAATTTTCAAGCCATTTTTCATTTTTGACATTTTCTTTAAAATTTTATTTTTAAATCTCGTCTCGTCTCGTTCTTGTGAAGCCAGTATCGCGTCTCGTCTCGTGATATTAGTGTCTCGTCACACCCCTACCAGTAACCAATAGTTATATTAACATCTAACTTTAATGTTACTATGCTATTTATAGTCAGTAGAGCACAGTTACTTTTTCAGGGCAGGTTTCCCAAATTCTATTTAAAACTAAGCGGTCTGGAAGGTTTCTTGAAAGCAATTGCGCTCAACATTTTGACAGAATTTTATAAATTAACTAAATGAACAAAAGCATATACTCAACAACAGAGAATTTCACACAAGGCAATTCATTTACATTAACCTGCATTAAATATACTTTTCTACATGCTACATGCATTTACAAATTCTTACCAGAGAATGGGGGATGTATGGGTTTAGGGGTGGGGCAGAAGGGAGAGCTAATTTGCTGAGCAGCAGCAGTGTGCCTCTGATAGAGGTGAGACGCAGAATCAAACTGACTCATTCTCAGAATTGATTCAGGGTACTGCATGCCTAATATAAGTGGATTTGGTACCACTTTAAAATAAGACTACCTTTATAAAGGGTTTATAAACGGTTTAGTTTATTAATGGTTACTAATTAGGTTGTAAATGCCTTAAAATCATTAATAATCAGTTATAACACATACGTAGAAATGTACGTAGACCTGTTGTTTGCCAAATAGTGAACCCACAGCCACATAACTGATTATTAATGATTTTTAAGACATTTACAACCTAATTAGTAACCATTAATAAGCTAATTGTAAACCATTTATAAACACTTTATAAAGGTAGTCTTATTTTAAAGTGGTACCGTGGATTTTTATAGTTTAATAGTTTGGCACTATTTTTTTACGTTTATCACTGATCCAAGATCATTATGTTTGTGTTGTAGACATCATGCCAGCAAAGACTGTAACAGCGGCCTTTGCTTTGGATCTGGGAGAAACGTCTGATATAAAAGCTGTTATAATTTTATAAGCTACTATAAAAGTTGTAATACACCTAAAACAACGCTGGATTAAACACTTGCCGCTTTTACAGTGTACAGTGTACTCACTTTTGTACACTGACTATACTTTACACTGAATCAAAGTATCATATCTGCAGTGTGGTCCTATGGAAATATCAAGCACTGATGATATGGTCACCTCTGGTTTTCACAATCTGGAGCACTTTATGTCCACAGATTTTTGCAGTTGTGCAGGAGCTCAGTTACAGATTCCAGCTCTAGCACTCATCACTCAGTCACTGTCTTCATTCTCCACATGTCTAGACACTACCAAGCAGATGTTGCAGACTGACAGACTGTCTGAGAGGATTTTTAATGAGACAGATGCCCAATATATTTTTAGGACAACTAATATTATACACTCAGAGCTCAGCATATAGTTGTTGCTAGGTGGTTGGTAAGCAGTGTTGGGCATGTTACTTTGAAAAAGTACTTAGTTATAGTTACTCGTTACTTTTCCAAAAAAGTAACTAACGGAGTTACTCCACTATAAAAGTAACTAGTTACCAGTAAAAGTAAGTATTGCGTTACGTTTCTTATTCGCTCGTAAAAAAAAAATAACAAAAGAAAATAAATTATGTATTTACTATTATTATTAGAAAAATAACAAACGAAAATAAACCCAAAATTTTGACAAAAATATAATCTAACGAAAAAAAAAAATAATAATAATTCTCCACACAGCCAAAGAAAACTACTAAAACTTGTAATACTAAAAAAAATGGAAAAATTAGTCTGGGGATGAAATTAAACAAACCAAGCCACACTCAAAGGAAAAATGTATATATAAACAAAACAAAAGAAAGGACAAAAACAACAATCTAATGACCGTTAAAATTGTATTAATACAGTTTAACAGCTGGATCAAACAGCTTCGCCAAGGAGGAAAAGAGAAACCGGAGCAGCTAAAAAGAGCTTAACGTCCCTAAAACGGAACCTGGCCTGTCCACGGCAATCACTGAATTGATTAGAGCACGCAGATCGTCACAATTGTGCCTCACTTCACCACGCCGAACCACGTAAACCTACAGGCACAGCGGCCAGAAGGTCAAGTTCACCAGAAAGAGGAGGGGTTAACCAGGGCAAACGACTCCCTAAACCCTGCCACTACCCCTTTTTATAGGGTTAGAGCGACCATCTCACCATCAATCCATCCTATCGTCCCTTGTGAATCACACGCACACTTGCGCCTATGTCTGTATGCGTGAGGTTAAAAAAAAATTCATTGAGCGGCTAAAGTAATGTGCAGTAACAGGGTGTCGGAAATGGTAGCGGCTTTATACAGTCAGAGTAATTAGTTAGATTACTCATTACTGAAAAAAGTAACGCCGTTCGTAACGCCGTTAACGCCGCTACTGGTTTATCCAGTAGCTCCTCCATACACACACAGTATTGAAGCACTGGCTGGCATGCGGGGTGTCCAAACCTTTGACCAGTAGCTGGTTTATCCAGCAGCTCTTCCATAAAAACACAGGACTGAAAACCAATGCAGTAAATGGTTTTCTTGCGCAGATTCAGCTGCTGTGTGAGACGTAATGTTGGGCCCCTCATTCATTCCGGGGAAAATTCGTAAGACAATTAAACGAAAAATGTACATCATATCGGATCATGCAGCATATTTTTGGATAGAATGCAAGTCATTCTATAAGCAGGGTGAGTTTGGTCTTCGTGGCACAAAAATTGTGACGTACATAGGCGTGCAAATTTCTCCCCATTCATTCTTAATGGGCAAAAAATCTACAACAACTAACGTTGTTTTTACGAAAACCGTACACCCAATCAAAAAGCTGTATACAAGTCAACTATGGTGCACGTAGTAGAGTCTATATCTCAAAAAT
The DNA here is from genome assembly GCF_023375975.1 of Astyanax mexicanus. Lineage (NCBI taxonomy): Eukaryota > Metazoa > Chordata > Actinopteri > Characiformes > Acestrorhamphidae > Astyanax > Astyanax mexicanus. The sequence continues at coordinate 18,577,918 of NC_064431.1, read as the reverse complement.
TGCGGCACAAGTTAGGTAGACAAAAATCCAACAAAATAATAATAAGCATTGCCATCACACTAATTATGCACAAATAAACCTTTGTAAAGCATTCTATCCCAACTATCAGCTTTTTGCATTTTTTTTTGGTCAGTGAGTGTATATAACTTTATGAGGAGTGAACGATAAGAGTTCGCCTTTGAAGAATCGGACGACTGGCTGAGGATGATTTATGTAAGCTTACCGTAAAGTGGTACAATAATGCGTATCATAAATCTTTCTTTTGAATCGATCAGTGTATTATCAGCGTATTTCCCGCACCCCGATTAGACCTCAAACATTACTTATCACCTGTACTTTGCTACCCATTAATATTACTGAAGTATAAATGAGCCTGGACATGTTGAAGTTACCTGAGAGGACTGTCTGGGGATGAGAAAGGTAAAAAATAAATTAAATATTATATTCATTTTACATTATTTCATTGTGTAATAATGCTTGTTTACTCACATACGTTATGATAAATATTATGAATAGAGGACTGTTTAAGCGTTCTGTTAGGTTAAGGTTTTTTTTGTTATTATGTGTAACTAACTTAACAGCTGTTTAAATTGTAAGGGTTAATGTTGCCATTGCCTTGCAGAAACCTTGTATCTTCATATTAATTCGGCATCATTTAAATCTTGCAGTTGACGTTTACATTGTATCAGAATTTCACGAAGAATAAGCCAACAAAAACATCCCAAAATATCTTTAAGTTAATGTTTTTCACATTGACTTTAACTAGGAAATATGCTTAAAATGTTATATTTTTACAATAAGCAAAATTCATCATGGTATTACATACTTACATTCTTAATAACTTAATAACCATTAAAATACAAGCCTGTATTTAGTATAAGTGATTTTAATTTAGAATGTGCTGAAATTGAGGTTTTTTTTTTGAGGTTTAGCACGTTTGTCTTGACATAGAGCTCTGAAAAAAATTAAGAGACCACTTCAGTTTCTGAATCAGTTTCTCTAATTTTGCTATTTATAGATACATGTTTGAGTAAAATGAACATTGTTGCTTTATTCTATAAACTACAGACAACATTTCTCCCAAATTCCAAATAAAAATATTTTCATTTAGAGCATTATTTGCAGAAAATGAGAAATTAAAAAAAGATGCAGAGCTTTCAGACCTCAAATTTCATATTCGTAAGTATTAAGAGTTCAGAAATCAATATTTGGTGGAATAACCCTGGTTTTTAATAACATGCATCTTGGCATGTTCCCCTCCACCAGTCTTACACACTGCCTTTGGGTAACTTTCTGCCACTCATGGTGCAAAAATGTAAGCAGTTCAGTTTGGTTTGATGGCTTGTGATCATCCATCTTCCTTTTTATTTTATTTCAGAGGTTTTTAATTTGGTAAAAAAAAAAAAACGTATCTTTTTAAGTGGTCTCTTATTTTTTTCCAAAGCTGTAGAGTCCAGACAGTTAGTCATAATATATGATCTATACGTTTAACCAAGGTAGCCTGCAGGGAATGACTACACACTGATGGTTTGTGTCAGAAACTAGTGGAAAAACATCAAGGCAATTGAAATAAAAAACTAGAGACGAATCTACAAAACTCAGTTTGAATGTACAGCATATGTGGCCACAAATAATCAAAATAATAACTAAAAAAAAACGTTGAATTATGTTTGAAAATATTACATTTTATGCCAAACAGACTAGAATTTGTGTCCAACAGTTGATTGGACACCCCTTAAAAATAATGGCATACATGCTATTTGATATTATATTTTTAATTATACTTTTTACTGTACTAACTTTTCACTACATTTCTGTCTCCAGGTGCTTTTCTGAAACAGTCTGGACATATTCAACACCACCATGTCAAAAGTTACTCTCATAGCAGGTAAATATTATACTGACGACATCCTCACTTTTAGTATAAAAAGTTCTTAACATATACTACATACTGTAACTGTCCTGTTCCTTTACATTAACTCCATTTGTCTGGACTCTATTTCTCAGGACTGGGGCTCCTGCTGTCTCTTCAGATCGGTAATTATTCTTTATAAACTGTGTTTGGATTCATTTCATTTAGTATATACAAAAGTAGTGTTTGAAATACTCTAATATATCATCGATGTCCAAACATCGACATGTATCACCAGAAAGCAACCTTCTTAACTTTTGGTGAAAGTCAATGTATAAAAAGTTTATTTTAGGTAATTTTGGAGAATTTCTATTGGCCCATTCATTATTAAATTTGGACACAGTGTAAGGGATAGTTTTCGTGTTTTTATTATGTAGTAAATTTAAAATTTTGCCAAAAATTAAGATACTTGGTTTTCATTGAACAGTGACAATATAATAATATATAATATTACAATATGTTATACATTGCTAAACATTGCTAAAAAAAATAAGGGACCACTTAAAAATATAATTTATTTAGAATATAATAAATAATATAATAACAATATAATTTATTTACATTATTTTAGGTATGACAGCTCTGTATCTTTTGGTTATTTCAGACATTTTTCATTTTCTGAAAAAATAAATGCTCTAAATGACAATATTTTTATTTGAAATTTAGAAGAAATGTCTTAAATATCTATAAATAGCAAAATCAGAGAACGTGATTAAGAAACTAATGTGGTCTCTTAATTTTTTTCCAGAGCTGTATATAGGTGTGCCTAGCCAATTATATATCTCACTATATCCCTATTATTTTACCAAAAATAGGATTATATAATGTTGCACACCAATAATAATAATGAAAATAATAAAATAAAAATACTCATAATTATTTGTGGCATTTTTTTTTGCACATGTTCAGTATGTTTAATTATTATTAATGCTTATATAATACCATTCCTATTATAGTCACCTCTACCAAGCTGGTTTGCTACTTCAGCAACTGGTCCCAGTACAGGCCGGGCAGCGGACGCTTCACTCCGGTGAATGTGGACCCCTTCCTCTGCACTCATGTCGTCTACGCCCTGGCCACCATCGGCCCCAACCAGCAGATCAACACCATAGAGTGGAACGATGAGACCATGTTCAAGGACCTGAACAACCTGAAGAACATGTGAGTGAGACTGAATATTGGCTCAATGATAAATAATGATACTAAATGAGGGTTAAATGCTGTTTTAATGTCACTAGAACTTAAAGCCTGTTGTGTTGACTGTTTTTTGGACAATGCATTGTTTGAGGATCATTTGGAATAAACACAATTATTGTCATATTTGAAAAAATATATATTCCACTGATATAATAATAATTAAACTCTGCAGTATAAGACACACTTAAATACCTTTAATTTTCCCAAAAATCGACAGTGCCACTTATAATCCGGTGTGTCTTATGTATACATTTTTATCAGTCAGGTTGTAAGGAGCGGTAAAGTCACTCTGCTGAAGTACAGCGTTATAGAGGGGGTTCAGTGAAGTTTCTCCAGCCCCGAGGCTGGAGCAGCATTAGCATTAGCAGCTAACTGCAGTGCTAGCATTTTTTTCCATTCAGAGGCGAGTATAACATACTGTATTTGGAATGTTTACCGTATTAAAACCAGCTACGTGGGATAAACAACTAGCTAATATCGCCCTGGCTCACCAGAACACTCAAGGTTCCTTAGTGTAGTGCTGTAAGGCAGCTTTTACAAGCGCTAAGTGCTGCTAACCACGGCTAGTGCTGCTGCTAAGCACGGCTAGTGCTGCTGCTAAGCACGGCTAGTGCTGCTGCTAACCATGCCTAGGGCTGCTGCTAACCACGGCTAGTGCTGCTGCTAACCATACCTAGGGCTGCTGCTAACCGTGGCTAGGGCTGCTGCTAACCGTGGCTAGTGCTGCTGCTAACCACGGCTAGTGCTGCTGCTAACCACGGCTAGTGCTGCTGCCAACCATGGCTAGTGCTGCTGCCAACCATGGCTAGGGCTGCTGCTAACCACGGCTAGTGCTGCTGCTAACCACATTTTTTAAAATATTATATATCTAAGCTTACTGTAAATAAACAGAAGTGCTTTACTCACCCAAATAAACATATTTCAGGAGAGAAATCTGTGTAGATTAACATCCAGCACTCATTTGACTTTGAAAGAATGTTTTTTTTTTATTACAGTGTTGTTTACTTACTTCCTTCATCTTTCCCATTACTAGAGAAACATGGCAACAACCTTATAATACAGTGCGCCCCGTGTATGAAAATAGACCAGAAAATAGACGTTCATTAATAGTTATGCTGGCTGGTACAGGTGTCTGTTAGCTAATGTAACAGAACTGCTATCAGAAAAAAATTGGGAGAAAATTTTGGAAGATTACAAATAATTAATGGATATGGATTCAGATATATCATTCTAATCTAAACATCCATGCAAATGGGTGATATGGTGGTCAGCATCTTTATGGACATCGTACAAAACATAATTACCTAGAATATATTCCTGCACTATTTTTTTTGTCTTTATTAGTACTGACATTCTCCTCAAATTTAACCTGGCAGGTTTAACTGATGTCATTTCCTTTCCAGAAACCCTGACCTGAAGACACTGCTGACGATTGGAGGCTTGGTCAATGGAATTAGCCCGTAGGTACCACCCCAACATGATACATCCTGTAGAACATCTCACATACACTGACATACCAAAAGTCATGGGACAACAGTATGTAAATTGATCATGAAGTGTTAGTTCAGGAGATGGCTTGGGAACACCCACACTTACTTATATTATTTATAGTTGTGAGGTGTTACATTTTGAGTAAAGTTTACCACTGGCCAGAATGCTCATGGTCAATTATGGTGAATTATGGGAGTTTTGGTGTTACATGTGTACTTGGAATACATCATAAAAAGCTATGATTTATAGTTGAAACCAGAAGTCTACATACACTATAATAAAAAGACAGAATATCAGAATATACCCTTTCTGTTTTAGGTCAGTTAGGATTATTGAAATTATATATTTTTGGCAAATGCCACAATAATAAGAGAGAGAGAGATTTTTTAAAAGCCATTTTTATTACTTACTGCAAAGTCAAAAGTTTACATATATTTCATTAGTATTTGGTACCATTTCCTTTAAACTGTATGACTCTATGAGGTCAAACGTTTTGGATATCCCTTCACAAGCTTCTCACAATTGTAAATATAGTGAAATACTAAATTTTCATTAGGATTGAGATCAGGATTTTTGATGGATTTTGATGGCCACTCCAAAACATTGTTTTTCTTATCCTTAACCCACTTTGTCACCAGTTTGGCAGTATGCTTTGGGTCATTGTTTATTCGGAAGACCCATTTGAGCCCAAGTTTTAACTTCCTGGCTGATTTCTTGAGGTGTTGCTTCAGTATTGCCACATAATTTTCTTTCCTCTTGATGCAATCTATTTTGGAAAGTGCACCAGTCCCTCCTGCAGCAAAACATTCTCACAACATGATGCTGCCAAGGTATTTGTTCCTGTGTGCATTTGCAAACATTAAAGGAGATCTCCGGTGTAAAAAGAATGTTTGGTGTAGTAAAACATGATAAAAAGTACTTACCTTTGATGAATATCACACCTCCGTTCTCCCACAGCGTTCTGAGATCCAGAAACTTTAACCGTTTGTCCAAACACCCTTCAGACTGGGTGACATGGGGCATAATTTACCCCGATAAATACACTGCTTTTTCCACCGTTATTCAGGCTCAAAGTAGCTCTACACCTCCTTGCTAGAATCCGGAGAGCCCTGACATTTAAAACGAGGATTAATATTTTAAAAAGTGCACAAGAGGCTTATTAAAAACAATAGGATGTTATGGGAAGCTTCTTGTGCTTTTTTTAAAGTTATTAATGGGAAGGTTTAATCAAATTTCATGTCAGACAGTAAGAAAAAACATGCATATGTGTCTTTTTATATGTTGTATATATACTTCTAGTTTTACGTGTATATTACCACCCACAGTGGACAGTGCAGCTACTCTGTAGACACATTAAATGCAGGAGACCCCACACACACAAACACACACACACACATACACACACACACACACACATATCCAACAGGTCCCAAAACTCACTCCGCTTCTTTGGTACACCGCAGGTATATTGATATGGTGTCAACTCCAGCCAAGCGTGAGAACTTCATCCGCTCAGCGCTGATCTTCCTCCGGACTCACGGGTTTGACGGTCTGGACCTGGCCTGGGAGTTCCCGGGTCATAACGGCAGCCCCCCAGAGGACAAGCAGAGGTTTACTGCCCTGGTTCAGGTGGGTAAGATGGGTGTTGGGGTCTTTAGGGTAAGAGGGGTTAATATAGTTCATTTTTAAAAAATATATTATAGCTGTGTTATTTCGTTCAGCCTGCTTTTATATAGAGAGTGAGATTTCTTTTAAATAATTCTCAGGAATTGAGACGAGCGATTGAGCAGGAGGCTAAAGACACCAGGAAGACCCCCCTGCTGCTCTCTGCTAAAGTTGCTGCACTGAGTACCACCATCGAAGCTGCTTATGAAGTTCCTGAAGTCACCAGGTACAGTACTACTACTTATTGAGATGCTTTAGTGCACAAAAGTGTAATGACAGTGAGGTCTGCACTATATACAGTATCATCTGTTGAGGGGTTAAGGATATTTTACTGTTGAACCTAAATTTTCTTTGTTGAAAATACAAATGTAATCCCTCGGGTGGCACAACTGTCTAAGAGCCCTATTTAAACCTGGTCACTTCCTGTGACCAGTTTTTTTGATACTTAGGATACATGAAGTGACATGGTGTAAAGCTAGGTTTACAGTTTTAAGCTAGGTTAAATCAATGCACTGCATTGTTAGAAATTGTAACATATTGTTGTGCATCCTTCTTTATTTACAAAAGACAGTTTGGTGAAGCGCTCTGTCAGAGAGTCTGTTTAAACTACTGTCTGTTCAGAGAGAAAACGGACAGTGAGTTACTGTGAGCTGCAGCCAGGTTGCCAAAAAAATCCTGCCCAAAGTCTGTCTAAAACCCACAATCAGGAGCTTAAACTAGCCCTATATCTAAGGTTGCCACAGGCATTCACAACATAGTACATTTTCATTTTTAAGAGCACAATCCAAAGAAAAATATTAATTCTAAACTGCTTGAATGGCAAAAATATTTCCCTCTCAGTAAAATGATTACAAAACACTTTCTCATAATAGAAGAGACTGATTAAATTTTTAATCAAAACATGGACAAATTCAAAGTTATATCGTCGGTTAGTATTTACATCTCAATTGAAGACATTTAAGTACAATCTCCTGATAATAAAAACATCTGGCATGTGTAAATGTCTCATATAATTTGCTCTGTAATTTTTAGGTTAACATCCAGCTCTTTTTACTTTTTTATTTCGGTTTTGTTTACTTAACTTAGCTTAGATTTACAGGTTCTCGCCGTTGGTCTCTTAATTAGAAGGAAAACATGGCGACACCCCTGTGCCTTACTAGAGTCACATAATGCATCGTAAAATCCGGTGCGCTTTATGTATGAAAATAGATGTTTATTGAATCCGGTGCGCCTTATTGTGCGAAAAATACTAGTCGGCTACTAAAATAGTCATTAGTTGCAACCCTAGTGTCAAGTATAAATGCCTATATTGTTTGTAGTCAGACATACCAAGTTGCAAAAATTAATTTTAGGGAGGCTCCCTCTCCCTCTCTTTCACTAATGTGATGATTGGGGGAAAAAAGTCTCTGTCACCTGCGTGCGTGTTTGTGCTCACTTTTGGGCCACTTATTTTAGATTCCGGGAGATTTTATCTGACTTGCGAGCATCTGGAAGCCGCTATTGATATGCGGTAGACTTCCGCAACTTCCGGGAGATTGGGACATCTGTGTAGTTGAGCAAAACTCTGAAGCAAAAGTATAATAATATATATCATTGGGAGATAAGAAGATTGATCCATCGTTATGCCACAGTAACCAGTGGCTAACAATGGGTAGGATGACCCTCCCTCTCCCCACATTACATAGCATGATGCTAGTCAGAATACAAAATCATCTCCAAATGCATGCATCTGTCCAGTGGTGTTGTATTTGCCTGATCTTGAATATGAAAAGAAGGTTGAGGATTCTATCCTTTTGTGATAGTGGCCAGGAATCTCAGGTATATTTAAAATATCTTTATATATAAAATATTTCTACTAGATCCCATGTATTTATTTTCCATGTTGTAATGTGTAATATGTAATAATATACCTATTACTAATAATACCCAAAATAAAGCATTAAAGTCATATTTGTATCTCTCTCAATTTTTTCCTCTTTCTCCTGCTTCAGTGAGGTGGACTTCGTCAGCATTATGAGCTACGACTACCACGGCTCCTGGGACAAGGTTACAGGACACAACAGCCCCCTTTTCAGGAGCTCCCTCGACAGTGGAAACCACATCTTCCACAACATCGTAAGTGACTCTATAAGTAGACTCTAAAAACCAGTTCAGATTGGAGAAACTGAGAGTGAGTACTGGGTTATGAATTCTCCCCTCTTTCTCTTCCTGTGTTCTCAGGAAGCGACAGTGTCGTTCTGGATCAGTAAAGGAGCTCCGGCTGAGACTCTGCTGCTGGGTTTCCCCACGTACGGACGCACCTTTGAGCTGTCCACCTCTGCTAATGTCCTCGGAGCCCCGGCTAGTGGCCCTGCTAGCGCCGGATCCTACACTCGGGAAGCTGGATTCTGGGCCTATTATGAGGTGAGAAACTACAGGGACCTTAGTTATTCCATTATCAACACACCAGGAGACTAAGGCGTCAGCTGTCAGAGTCTGATAGAGCACAATTGGCCATGCTCTCTCTGTGTACAGTAGGTGGCGCTGATGCAGAATTGCAGAGTAGAAAGCGTGTTTGGGGGAAAGCGCAGCGACTCGGTTTTGATACATCAGCTCACAGACGCCTTGTTCTGATCGTCATCACCCTTTGAGTAAGAGAGCGCCACCTACCCACCCAGAGAGAGCAAGGCTAATTATGCTCTCTCAGGGCTCCGACAGCTGATGGCAAGCTACATGAACAGGAGTCGAACCACCGATCTCAAGATCATAGTGGGATAAAACTGTTTGAGAGTTTTGGCACGTTTCTAATGGGAAGTATGACTGAACATATATAGAAACACCTTAGTTCAGACTCTGGTGGTTCAAAATAATATAGTTCAGACTACTGTGGTACTAAGCAGTCGTATTTCAGGTATTTCAGGTTTTCCACTGAACACTGTATGTGCAGCGCTTGCCGTGTAGCTTGTTGGGACGCAGATACCTATTTTATCTTTTCCTTAAATGCCTTTTTTTTTGTCTCACCATTGAGAAATCTGTTAAAATAATTTCTATTTCACCATTAAACTCTATGAGCAAATCTTCAAGGTGCTTCTACAGTTCATTACATTGTAAATATGCATAATATTTTAGCACTAATTAATGTCTCTGTATATCTGTAATAATTAAAACAATCTTAATAACGTATTATTTTCTGATCTGCACAGATCTGCACGTTTGCAGCAGGAGGTAAAGTGGAATGGATTGACGAGCAGAGTGTGCCCTACGCCACTCAGGGAAACGCCTGGGTGGGCTACGATAACCAGGAGAGCTTTGCTGCCAAGGTAAATGACATCACATCAGCAAATTCAAGTCAAGAATGAAAACATATCAACAGGAAACCATATATATTTACAGTAATCACATCTCTTCTTCACCAATACTTACATATTCATATCCGCTGTGTCTGATTATCTCAGGTTCAGTGGCTCAACTCCATGAATCTGGGTGGAGCATCAGTGTGGTCCCTCGACTTGGACGACTTTAGAGGAGATTTTTGCTCGGAGGGAGACTATCCTCTCGTTAACCGTCTACGCAGCTCACTGGGTAAATACGCCATGCCAACTTCTATTTAAAAACTAGCCAATCACAGTTCAGTTTACTGCATGTTTGTAAAGCCCTGATCAACAGAGGTTCCTTGAGGGGAACAAACGCAAACTGCTTTCTTAGTATTGCCTCAAGGTGACAACCAAGTTGTTTTGTACTGCCAAAAAATAACCTAGCAATGGTCAGTAATCTTACTGAAACTCAATGATTACCTGTTCAACAGAAAAATAGCTAGCTCCCTCATTTCCATGGCTTCAGAACACTGTTTGCGTGCTGTTATCTATGTTTTGCAACCCTAAGTGTGTAAATGGTACAGGCAGACTCGAACATAGACATTAAGACATACGTTGACGCCTCATTACGGGCTGGAGCATAATCATGCATGGCCACCATATTGGTTTGTAATTGTACTTCAAGGACTCATCTACTATAACTGCAGTTTTTTTATGTATATAACCTAATAATCAAACTACACATCTTCTTTTACACTTTTACAGAACTTGGAGTATATGTTTTGTCTACTGACGTAGCAAAAGTCATAAGACAGGAACTACTATTATATTCCATGGACGATAAAGAGGGCTGCACTGAACTGTGGGATATGTGGGCGGGGTCTCTTGCATTGAATGTGGATGTGATTTCAGTATGTATGTTGTAGAATACTCTACACACATTATATAACTGAATCTGGACCTTCTACTTTCAGGTTTCCCTCCCAAACCGACCACCACTCGCGCCCCGACCACCACCCCCGACCCCGTGGCCAACTTCTGCTCCGGAAAACCCGACGGCCTGTACGCCAACCCGGCTGACCAGAGCACTTACTTCCAGTGCTTCCGCGGGAACACCTACCTGCACCGCTGCCAGCCGGGCCTGGTGTACGTCGACGCCTGCAAATGCTGCAACTGGCCTTAAGATCACCATGTTCCATTCATACAAACAAATTAATTAATTTCTGTTTTTTTTTTTTTTTTTAATAAAATGAATATACCTGTCAATCAATAAAAATGCATTTTGGAGATCATGTTTCATTGCTGTACTAGAATACTGGAACACTAATTTTCTGCATCTACCTTACTGTCGATGTGCTGTAAAATAGCTGCTTTTTGCCTTCAGCTTTCTATACTGTTTTTTTATATTTTATATATTTTACATACTTTAAAGAGTAAATAAACACCCTGATTTTGGCTGACTCTACTCTCACCTCAAATTTGATAAATGCAAAAAATGGACGATAAAGAGTGCTGCACTGAACTGTGGGATATGTGGGCGGGGTCTATTGCATTGAATAGGGATGTGATTTCAGTATTCAGAATACTCTACACACATTATATAATACTGAATCTGGACCTTCTACCTTCAGGTAGAAATTGAAAATGTAGTTTGGAAGGGGCGTTGGGTGATGTATGGGTTTAGAGGTAGGGTAAGAGGGAGAGCTGATTGGCTGAGCTGCAGCAGCAGCAGTGTGCCTCTGTTAGCGGTGAGACGCAGATGGTTGGACGTCAGCAGGTAGGGTGGTTGTACTGACTAATTGATTTGCATATTCTATGAGTGTCTATCTAAAGCAGTTGTTCTCTAAAGCAGTGGTTCTCAAACATTTACCACCATGAACCAGCAAAACTCAAACTAAAAACTTAAACCAGCACCTTCAAGTCATCCACATGAACATATGCAAGCAAACTATGGATAAATAATGTAATAAAGTGTAATAACACTGTTGGATATATTGATGTTACTTTAAAACATAATAAATTAATGCTAATTCCAATAGTAATGCAACAACATGAAGTTAATTACATTTGGAGAAAGTTATATTCATTTTAGAGATATAATGTTTTTAAACGACAGTACACGTTATTTCATTGTCTCCAATGAAACCAGACATTGACAGACCCAAAGATTTAGACATTCCCTGGTACCCACATGCATTTATTGTAAAATTGTTAAAGTTGTTTTTGATGCATTAAAAACATTTATTTGGTTGGGTACTACCTTAGTGTGCTTCATGTAGAACAGTTTGAGAACTACTGATCTAAAGAATCGCACAATCCACAGCTAGCTTTTTTGGTCATGTGATTGTACTATGCAAGTCAACCACAAGATCAATGAAAATGCTTTAAAGAAATTATATTTTGCTAGTAATATATGTCACATTATAAATCATGATTGTTGACACATTTATATACAATGAAAGCATATTTTTTTTCAAAACAAAAAAAAGAACACCCAGCAATACCACTTTTACCCACTGGGTGGCTACGGCCAACAGATTCTAAACCTCTGCATGAAATAAAAGAGAAAGGAGCCTAACATCATTAAATGTCTTATATTTATATTTATTCAGTATGTTACAACTGTGGCATCGGGCGGAGAAAGATTTCATTTTGTACAAAAATAATAATACTTATAAAATACATCATAGGGGTTGGTGCTTATTATTAATCTAAATTTAACATACTGAATAAGAATAAGACATTTAATGATGTTTTTGCCAGAATATTGTGTCTTTTCACTATTAATTATATTTAGACAACACAGAAATCATATCTTCCAGTTTGGGTTGGGGTGCGATATTGTAAAAAAATAAATAAATAAATAAAAACTCTATTATTTAAATATATGAGTGATTCTTAATGACGATTTTAGTAATTCGGTTCAAAAGGTGAAACTCATATATTATATAAATGTATTAGACACAGTGATCTATTTTAAGCGTTTATTTATTTTATTTTTGATGTTTATGGCTTACAGCCAATGAAAACTCAAAAATCAGTGTCTCAGAAAAATGTAATATTATATAAGACCAATTGGTACCTTTCTTATTTTTATATAAGATTGATTTGTATATTGATTAAATCAGATCAAATGATTGGATTAACCTCCTAGCCCTAGATCCAGCTTAATCACTTTTTATTATTTTTCATCCTATTACAGCCAGCTGCATTACTAGGTAGAAAATAACAAGGTGGACAATTTTAACAAAAAGTGTTATATGTACATGTGTACATGTGGTTGACCTAGTGTTGTAGACATGCTGAATTGTTCATGGTGACATTTTGTTTTGTCCCAAAGATACAGCCTCAGTTTCTATAATTCTTAAAAATATTTTAAGTGTCTTCAGTCCCCTGAGAAGTAAACAGTGTAAAGGTTACTTTCTTAAAGGGGCGAATATTGGATATGCCAAGATAACAGGGTGGACAGGGAATTCTTAAACTCCTTTAAACAGCTTGATATTTACATAAAAAATAACTAAATTAATAATTGAAATGATCAAAAACATATTTAAACCTTTAAGAAAAAACACGTTTAAAAGAATTTTATTATTCAACTTTTTAACAACTATTTATTTTAACCAGGCAGCACAGCATAATAATAATCCTCTATATTCTGAATAATGTTTATTCAGAGTAAATGATGAAAAAGTTTTGTTACACAGAGTTTGTGTGAAATTTAAATAACTATGCCGTGAAACAAAGGATATGTTACATTGATATTTACCTATAAGCAGTGAGTTTATGGTCCCACATACTTTATATTGAGTCAAACATCAATATATATATAGTGTGCATTCACTAGCTCACTCCTGCCCTCTTCTGGCAGCTTCAAGCTAATACTATATTAGTCCTCTCCGTCACTTTTTATATTTGTACTGTGATAAGAGGGTTTTTATACTATGAGAATGCTGGAGATAAATCCGAGACATGACCAAGACTTTCAGTAATCGAGTTCAGACCGAGACCTGGAGTGTCTGAGATAAAGACGAAGCCGAGACCAGACCAGTCAAAAGTTTGAATACACCTTCAATAATAAACACTGAAGTCATCCAGTCTATGAAGGAATAGATAAGGAATTATGTAGTAACTGAAAAGTGTTAAACAAACCAACATGGCTGCTCTTATCAGGGCTGTTGTTAACTTGCAGTTTCTGAGACTGGTAACTCTGATAAACATATGCTGCACAACAGAGGTAACTCCTGATCTTCCTTTCATGGGGTGGTCCTGATGAGAGCCAGTTTCATCATAATGTTTTTGATGACCTTTGCGACTGCACTTGAGGACACTTTCAAAGTTCTTGAAATGTTTCAGATTGACTGACCTTCATTTCTTAAAGTTATTTTAATTTTCTTTACTTAGTTAAGCAGTTTCTCTTATAATATGGATTAGAACATTCCTCAAATAGAGCTATTTACTGTATACCAACTCTACATCTTCACAATTTTACAACTGATGCTCTCAAACACATTAAGAGGACAGAAATTTAAATAATTAATTTTTGACAAGTTTCAGCACAGCTGTTAACTGAAAGCTCACATTCCAGGTGACTCTACCTCAAAATGCTGACTGAGAAAATTCAGCCAAGATGTGCAAAACTGTCATCTACGCAAGAGGTGCTACTGTGAAGAATGTAAAATATAAAACATATTCTGGTTTGTTTAACACTTTTTTGGTTTACTAAATAATTATATGTAAATTTCCTCATACTTTGGGTGATTTTAATCTGCAATGCAGAATTTTTTTCCAAACTTTTGACTTGTACTGTATACATTCCTGAAAAATATCGCATGTAATTATATTTCAATAAACAACACTATAACAAAATACAAATATAATTTAATCGAACCAAGGCAATGTAACTTTTAGTTATGAATGATTCCACACTAAGCTCCTGTTTGGACAACCTCTGTCCTCTTACATCTCGAGCCATTAGCTCAAACAAACCGCAGCCATGGCTTAAAAATGACACACTCAGGGAACTACGCTCCAAACTCCGAGCTGCCGAAAGAAAATGGCAAAAAACCCAAAAACAAGCAGACCTAAAAAATTACCAACTGCTCCTGGCTTCTTTCTCAGCCAACCTCACTACTGCTAAAGCTGAATTTTATCACAATAAATTCTGCTCTCTCACAGACTCCCGAAAACTATTTGCTACATTTAAATCACTACTCAACCCTCCGCCTCCTCCTCCGGCTACATGCCTTACGGCTGAAACACTTGCCTCATTCTTTACTGGCAAAGTGGCGGCCATCAGCAACCAGTTTACTGATGCACAATGTAGCAGTCCTACTGCATCCTCTACTGCCCGGTGTCCCTCCACCGAAGGCGTTGCTTTCTCCTCGTTCACTCCTCTCACTGAGAACGAGACACTGGCTCTCCTAACACGTAGCCGTCCTACTACGTGTCCGCTTGACCCAATTCCTTCAAACCTACTGCAAACTATCGCACCTGCAATCATTCCGGCTATCACTCACACGATCAATGCCTCTTTAACCTCTGGTGTATTCCCCACTGCTTTCAAACAAGCACATGTGACACCACTGCTTAAAAGGCCTTCTCTCAACCCCGCCCAGGTTGACAACTACAGACCGGTCTCACTGCTACCCTTTCTCTCTAAAACACTAGAAAGAGCAGTTTTAAATCAGGTTTCTGGCTTCCTCTCCCAGAATGACCTTCTGGACCAGAACCAATCTGGGTTCAAAAAAGGACATTCTACCGAGACGGCTCTGTTGTCTGTGACTGAAGCGTTGAAAACTGCCAGAGCTGCAGGTCAGTCCTCAGTGCTCATTCTGCTGGACCTCTCGGCCGCATTTGACACAGTCAACCATGACTTCCTCCTAACTATACTCTCAAACATGGGGATCGCAGATAATGTGCTGTCATGGTTCAGATCATACCTCACTGGGCGCTCGTTCAAGGTGTCGTGGCAAGGGCAGCTGTCCTCAGCCCGCTCCTTATCCACTGGGGTTCCCCAAGGTTCGGTACTGGGACCCCTTCTCTTCTCCATATACACCACCTCTCTTGGTCAGGTTATCCGCTCACACGGATTTTCCTACCATTGCTTTGCTGACGACACCCAGCTATACCTGTCGTTCTCACCTGAAGATCACTCAATCTCTGCACGGATTTCGCAGTGTCTCTCTGACATATCCTCATGGATGAGGGAGCATCACCTTCAATTAAATCTCTCAAAGACTGAACTTCTGGTTATACCAGCAAAACCATCTTTTCAACACAAATTCTCTATAAGTATCGACTCTCTCTCTCTCTCTCACCAACAAAGGTTGCTAGGAACCTGGGTGTTATGGTTGATGACCAACTCTCCTTCACGCACCATGTGGCCTCGGTTGCTCGGTCCTGCCGCTTTGCGCTCTATAACATCCGAAAAATTAGACCGTTCCTGACGCAACAGGCCACCCAACTCCTGGTGCAAGCGGTCGTCATCTCACGCCTCGACTACTGCAATGCCCTGCTAACTGGCCTCCCGGCCTGTGTAGTAAAACCACTCCAGATGATCCAGAACGCAGCAGCACGTCTGGTCTTCAACCAGCCAAAACGGGCACATGTCACCCCGCTGCTCATTGAGCTCCATTGGCTACCAGTTGATGCTCGCATCAAATTCAAAACTCTTACAATCGCCTACAAGGTGATGTCAGAACAGGCTCCTTCCTACCTACACTCGCTCCTGAAGGCTTACGCTACCTCCCGGCCGCTGCGCTCCTCCAGTGAACGTCGCCTCGCTTTGCCAAACATTCACACAAAGCAATCCAGACTGTTCTCATACAGAGTTCCCCAATGGTGGAACAAACTACCCTCCACTACCAGATCAGGAGAATCTCTCGCTATCTTTAAGAAACTCCTGAAGACAGAGCTCTTCAAAGAGCACTTACTCTCTTAACACCTCTAACACACTAACTACTTCTAACCTCATTTCCTTCTTCCTCTCCTTCACTCCTCTATCCTATTATTCCCCTTTGTCCTCCTTTTATCCCTATCCAAAGATGTTTTTCCTTTAAACTTATTTTACATTGTACTTGACTATTGTAAGTCGCTTTGGACAAAAGCGTCTGCCAAATGTGATGTAATGTAATGTAATGTAATGTACTGCTGATTCTGTGTCTCTGCTTTTCTAAACTTTAATCAGAAATCTCCACATAAACATAAACCAAAAGCATCCATTCCATACAGCTTTATTAATAAACTAACCAGTCAACATTCTGTTATTCACTACAGTAAATTAAAGTCATATTGAGAGCAGAAAAAGCTGTAATTAATGACCTGTGGCTTTAGTTTTAAACAGATATTGTATCTAAACAGGCTAATGCTAAGGCTAATTTAACGTTGGCAGCTGCACTTTTTCCACACAAACAGTGAAATGCAGCAAGGCAGGAAAGGTTATTTAGTATTAGTATTTAGCAGTATTGTATTTTTCGCACTATAAGGCACACCAGATTATAAAACGCTTTTTATGCGACACTAGTAACTAGCATATAGTAGTAGCAACAGGGGTGTCGCCATGTTTTCTTTCTAAATTCAGCAGGTCTGGTCTCTGGGTGGCGATGGAGTGCTGGATGTAAAGCTACACAGATTTCTCTCCTGACAACTGCTTATTTAGGTGAGTAAAGCGCTTCCCTTTATTTACAGTAAGCTTAGATTTACAGATTTTCACTTAAGCTGGAGCATTAGCATGAGCATTAGCGGCTAACTGCTCGCGCCAAAGCCACTCTAAGTGTTCTGGTAAGCCAGGGCAATATTAGCTAGCCTTTTGTCCCATGTAGCTTGTTATAGTATGGTAAACACAGACTACAGTTCAATATTCTCGCCTCTGTACAGCAAAAGAGCTAGTGCTTCGGTTAATGGCTAATGCTAATGCTGCTCCAGCAGTGCCATCTGGGGTTAGCCGCAGGCTACAGGCCAACAATACTCACCTCTGGACTGCCAAAGAGCTAGTGCTTTGTGCGGTTAGCAATATAAGCTAATGCTAATACTGCTGGAGAACTAAACTGAAACTCCTGTATAAGGCTGCACTTCATCGGAGTGGCTTTACTGCTCTTTACAACCTGACTAGTAAAATTCATACATAAGGTGCACCGGATTATAAGGTGCACTGATGATTTTTGGGAAAATTAAAGGATTTTAAATATTTATTATTTATTAATATTATTAATTATAGTGTGAAAAATATGGTACTGCACATTACTGCACATACCTAGCAGTACAGACCGGCTGTGTTCTGAAGCTGCCAGGCAGACACTGTATTTTTTTCATTCGGTTGCTTTGTGGAAGGCTTAAAATTGCACAGTGTCCGCCTGGCTTTATGCTACGTGATGCTAAACAGTGCTGTGCGGTGCATCTGCAACACTGTGTCTGGTAGCTTTACAGGAGAGGAGTAGAGTGTTGAGTTGTTAATAACACTACTGAATAACACTACTGACTTTATACTGTTCAGGTTTAGTTTCTAGTAAACGTTACCTCAGACAGAAGCATTGGACTTGGCTGGTCTCTACAACAATTTCTGAGTCTGTCTCACCCAGAGACCGAGACATGAAAGAGACTGCTCACGTTTTGAGAACTCTTTCATCTTTTTGATAATTGTTGGTCATTTAAGAACCACTGCCAATGTTTATTTAAACCTTATAAGTACAAACCCAAGGCCAAATATTTTCAGATTCACTTTGGAAATAGAAAACTTAATTGGAATTGTATTACAAGTGTGTAAAGTACATTTAAATGTAACAAAAAAATATATACAGAAATGAATGATTTTTTTTCATGATTGTTCAATATTTTCATTGTAGAATCTAAAATACAAAATTATATATATTAGGATATATAAAATATATTAGGAGTGTACTGTATGTAGTAGGGGTGTATGATATGATATTGTTTTAAGCTTCACAAAGGTTTTTTCAGCACTTGACTTGGCTGCATTCTACCTTGCTTTACCTCACTCTCCTTCAATCTTCCTCACTCTACCTCAATGCACTTCTCTCTACCTCTCTCTACTTCAATCTTCCTCACTCTACCTCAATGCACTTCTCTCTACCTCTCTCTACTTCAATCTTCCTCACTTAATGTATTTTACTCTCTCTACCTTGCTTTACCTCACTCTACTCACTTTGTCTCACTCTACTTTAATCTACCTCACACTACCTCAATGTACTTCACTCTACCACTCTCTACTTCAACCTTCCTCACTCTACCTCAATGCACTTCACTCTACTTTAATCTTCCCCACTCTACCTTAATGTATTTTACTCTCTCTCTCCACCTTGCTTTACCTCACTCTACTCACTTTGTCTCACTCTACTTTAGTCTACCTCACTCTACCTTAATGCATTTTACTCTCTCTCTCTTTCTCTCTCTCCCCACCTTGCTTTACCTCACTCTGCTCACTTTGTCTCACTCTACTTTAATCTACCTCACTCTACCTCAATGTACTTCACTCTACCTCTCTCTATTTTTATCTACCTCACTCTACCTCAATGTACTTATTTTACCTCTCTCTACTTTGCTTTACCTCGCTCTACCACCTTCACTCTACTTCAGTTTATCTCACGATCTCTCTTTACCTCTCTACATCACTGTACTATAACTTTCCATGCTCTACCTCACTCTACCTCCAGCCTCATTATGTCATATGATCACAATCTGCAGTATGAAAAGCTACCTCTGTTGCTGAATGCATGCAATTCAGTTTGAGTTTGCTATTAATTACAATGTTATTGTCGCTCTTACAATATGTTTGCAATAATCAGGCTAGAAAATTTTGATGTATCTTTTAGTTCTAGTATATATTATTATTTATTATATTATTGGACTATTTTAAATATATATATATTTTTATGGTGTACGACAGGAGTTTTGATGGGTTTAAATAAAACAGGTTAAAAAAGTCAAATGTGCAAACAGGGCAATCTCCAACAACCTAAAAACCTTAGACAAGAAAACAGTGCAGAGCCAGTCAGTGCCAGTCTGATAAGATGGCGGGTGTGAAGGTGTGAAGTTTATGGTTGTGTGTTTAAAACAGCAACCAGAGCGCCTCATTATCCGCTGCGTCCTCTGATAAGACAAAGCTTCTGATCTAGAACCCAGTTCTGATTACGACTTCCTAGATAAACACATGAGCGCTGTATATGTAACACGCTGGGGTCAGGACATTTAATCTGTGTATTGATTGAAGATGAGGTTATTCTAAAACCATGTTATTTATTTATGGGCCATTATCAATCATAAACAATATAAAGATAAATAACATAGGAAAACATCAGAGTCACATGGTATTCTGTTTTAATCCAGTCTTACCTTTTTTAATGTAAATTTATTCATTGGTTTAATAGTTTCAAGCTTTATGTTTAATTTTTTATATGTAATATGTATATGTATATGTAACATACAGGAGAATCAGGATCAGGAGAATCTCTCACTATCTTTAAGAAACTCCTGAAGACACAACTCTTCAAAGAGCACTTACTCTCTTAACACCTCTAACACACTAACTACTTCTAACCTCATTTCCTTCTTCCCCTCCTTCACTCCTCTATCCTATTATTCCCCTTGACCTCCTTTTATCCCTATCCAAAGTTGTTTTTACCTTTAAACTTATTTTACATTGTACTTGACTATTGTAAGTCGCTTTGGACAAAAGCGTCTGCCAAATGTAATGTAATGTAATGTAATGTAATATATGTATATGTATATGTAAATGTTGTTTAGAGCATTTATTTGCAGAAAATGAGAAATGGCTGAAATAAAAAAAGATGCAGATCTTTCAGACCTCAAATAATGCAAAGAAAACAAGTTCATATTCATAAAGTTTTAAGAAATTAACATTTGGTGAAACAACCCTGGTTTTATTCACAGTTTTTATGCATCTTGGCATGTTCTCCTCCACCAGTCTTACACGCTGCTTTTGGATAACTTTATGCCACTCCTGGTGCAAAGAAATCATACAGTTCAATTTGGTTTAATGCCTTGTGATCATCCATCTTCCTCTTGATTATATTCCAGAGGTTTTCAATATCAATATTCTCAGTGTTTAGAAGGGTTTCTTTAACAATTGTAAGGAAATAGACTGTTAAGGTATTACTTAAGGGAACTTTGATACTTAAGGGAACATTTAAGGGTCTCGCTTAAGAAAGCCTTTAGATAACTCTTAAGGCATTTTTTTGCAATACACTTATCTTTAAGGGACTGTTAAGGGCAATCTTAAGGGAAACAATTCACTTAAGGTGTTTTATGCAATGGTGCACAGTATACCAAGTACTAAGTATGATGGCCTGCTGATATATAACTGAATGTTTATACTTTTTCAAAACATTTTTAACAATCAGTTTTAAACAGGATTTGCAGTGTAAATGTAACAGCAAATCCAGCCAAAATATGTCTCACTTTATGCCAAGGTCCTCTTTTAAGATTAAAGATGCATGAATACCAATACTGGTATCTGGTATTTTCCCAATACCATGCTAATTACTTTTACTCGTACTTGCAAACAAGGCTCCGATATCAACATTTTATTATCAGGAATCCGATACCACGTGCGTAGTGCACATTGCTGTGCTAACGAACAGACAATTCAAAATGTTGGTGATCTGGATTTATTTCACAATTAGCGATGTCAATCCAAGTGAAGCAGACTGCAACAAAAATATCAAGAGGAGGTACTTCAGCATTTTCCTACAACAGAACTGATGAAATGCAAAAGTCAAAATTGAGTTTTAGTGTCCAAAATGACAGTTTCTACTATACTAGTGGTGGTAATAATATTATCCAATTATGGTTAGGGAACTTTACTGAAGCTCAGTGATTACCTGTTGCCAGCTCACTCAAATCCACAACTGCAGTACACTGTTTGTGTGCTGATGTATATAACTGGCAACCTGGTGTGTATAAATGGGACTGTGTGAAAGGTGGTGGGCAGATTCGGAAGCCACAACCCACACAGATTTCTGTGATGTACTGCAAATTTCTAATAAGAAAATACTTGCTAAAGCTCTAGTTGCAAGAGCTGCCGATGCTAAACTCAGCATATTTATAGATCTGGAAAACAGCATGAATTTATGCAGCATCAAAAAGCTAATAGAACACAGGGTTGGTGAGGCTTTTCCAGTTTAAATATTCTACTTGGGGTTCAGAAATTCCAAAATCGGAGTTTAAATGGAACACAAAATAAAAGCATAGGACTTGACCACTGAACTCAAACACATCCATTCAGATCCATTCATCCAATGATGTGAATAGCATCAAATCAAATGATTTTGATTTGCTGCAGTAAGTTACAGTTTATTTCCCTTTTTCATTGGTTGGGATTGGGACTAATCAGAGCAAGCCTGTGGCTACACACCTCCTTTTATGCCTCATCTTCATTTAGTTTATGATAATAATAAAAACAATGACACAGATATCAAAAGTAGATCAAATGCAAATTGGTGCAAATTTTGGTTTATTGCTTCTATCATTGCACCAATTATACAATGATCAAGCATAACATTATTACCACCTCCTCCACTGGTCACATAGGAGGACCTTATAGTTATAATTAGCTGTAATTACAGACTGTAATTTTGTATCTACCTCTCTGCCTATTTTATTACCCTGCTGTTATTTTTAAATGATCAAGACCTCACAGGATAGACCACCACAGAGCACTTATTATTAGGGTGGTGCATCAGTATCAGCACTGGTGGTGGTATGTTGTTGTTTGTAGCTTGTGTTGTGCTACGTGTACAAGTGGATCAGATATGGCAGTGCTGCTGGAGTTTTTAAACACTTCACTGTCAACAACATCCTGTGGACAACATCCTGTGTCCATTGATGCAGCAACAGACTTTACATCTACAAGGTAGACCAACTATTTGTCTAATAGAGTGGAGGACAGGGAGTACACTGTGTTTAAAAACTCCAGCAGCACTGCTGTGTCTGATCCACTTAGTTTTTCAGTCACCGACAGTTTTTCATTGATCGCTAGCAAAAACTCTGCTCAGAGGGAAATCGGGGATCTCTCGGTTCTCGCACATTCGTGTAGTGTTAACTACTGAAAGACGCCAAGCCAAGCCATCGCCGACTGATCTCCAAACAGTTGCAGAAGGCGGCCAAACATTTGGCATGCTAGATATCTGACCCAGTCAGCGACTGGGGGTCAGGAACGGCGGCTACAAACTGCCAATGGAATTACGCAGAAAGAGAGAACCAAGGGTCCAAAACATACCCCCTGCATTACCAGAGCATTTTATGAAAAGTCAGACCAATCTATGCTCCCCCATGCAGTACCAGTCAAAAGTCTGGACACACCTTCTCATTTAATATGTTTCTTATTTTCTACATTGTAGATTAATATTAAAGACATGAAAACAGTTAAGGGACACATATGGAATTATGTAGTAAACAGTAAAAAAAAAAGTGTTTGGCCTCCACAATCCACAAACCCTGACCTAAACCCAACTGAGATGGTTATTTGAGGTGATTTGGGATGAGATGGAGCTTCACAGCGGGAATGAAAAGCAGCAGCTATTGTTCAGCACCTTCAGGAACTATTTCATCAAGATGCTGAGAAAACTAATCCTGGTCACTCTCCCTCATGAAGACACTGAGCAAATATGTGCAGATCTGTCCTCGAAGCTAAATGTGGTATTTAGAAGAATCTAAAGGGGTATAAAACATATTCTGGTTTGTTTAAAACTTTATTTTGTTTAGAAAATAATGCTGCATGTGTTCATGTGTATCTTAAATGTCGTCAATATAAGATTCACTATGTAACAAATCATAAAAAGAAAGAAAACACATTGAATAAGAGCAGGTGTATCCAAACTTTTGACTGGTACTGTACTTTCACAGTACCAGTCAAAAAAACACATGAAAAAAACATGAATACATGAAAAAAACAACAACAAAAACACATGAGGTGCATGAGGGAAAAAGGGCTAGCTACTTCAAATAATCAAATAATTAACTTCCACTATGAATAAATGAGCAGATAAACACAGTAAACTGGTTAACGTTTAGCAGAATAACAGAGCATTATCATTAGATAGTTGTGTCTGTTTTTTTATTTTTGTTTTTCAGCTCGGAGCTTATTGCTTACTCATACTGTATTAACTCTAATAACTCAAATGAGCTGAGGTAAAAAAAAAACTGCCGGAGTCTGGATTCTTGCAGATATAAAGATAAAGGGCCGAGCTGCTAATGGCACCATTTCCAAATGCTGATTACTGTGTCTGATTACACTGATCAGATGAAAAACTGCTGCTCTACGGAACACAGCAATAATAACTGCAGCCTGCAGATTACAGCAAATCTCCCAGCACTGCTATAACTGAAACACATGTTTACATTCTGATTCATACATTCTGATTCATATATATATATATATATATATATATATATATATATATATATATATATATATATATATATACGATTATTGTACAAATGCAAGTTTAAAACACTTGAACTTTTTTAACCATGTATTTAATGGCGAACTTTAACCTGCTGACACTCTTCATCTACAGTCAGCAAAACAGGGTTTTTATTATTATTGTTAATAATAATAAGGTTCATAAAGTAATTAAGAAATTAGCGGATGATCTACAGTGATGATATAACTGTAGTCTATATCAGTATGATTGCACAGCAGTGTTGGACAGTAATAAAGCGGATGTAATTGCTTACTGTATTTTTTATAATTCTTTTTTTCTTTTACTATATTTTTCACACTATAAGGTGCACTTATTTCTTACATTTTCTCAAAAATCGAAAGCGTGCCTTATGTATGAATTTTAGCAGTCAGGTTGTAAGGAGAAGTAAAGTCACTCAGCTAAAGTAGCTAGAGTCAGCTAGAGGTTCAGTTTAGTTCTCCAACAAAGAGGCTGGAGCAGTATTAGCATTAGCTGCTAACCTCTAAGTGCTAAGTGCTAGGTCTTTCAGCATGAGTATTATCGGCCTGTAGCTGCTGCTAACCCTGGCTAGTACTGCTGGAGCAGCATTAGCATTAGCTGCCTACCACGCTATGTACTAGCTCTTTTGCTGTTCAAAGGTGAGCATGTGGGACTCTAGCCTGCTGCTAACCCCGACTAGCATTAGCATTACCCGCTAACCGCAGGGCTAGCTCTTTCCCTGTTTAGATATGAGTTTATCAGGCTGTAGCCTGCACATTTACAGACACACTCAGCCTCAATGTAGTGCTGTTGGGTGGCAATAGCTAATGCTGCTGCTCCCAGCCTTAGTGGAAATCAGGAAATCTAAGCTTATTCACCCACATAAACAGTTTTCAGGAGAGAAATCTGTGTAGATTAACATCCATCAAGCTGCTGATGCTCAGAGGGAGCACGATTTGCTCTGCTACCTCTGGTTGGGGCATCACTAGTGATAGGGGGAGTCCTAATGAGCGGGTTGGGTAATTGGCCGTGTAAATTGGGGAGAAAATGGGAAAAATTAGAAATAAAATTATAAAAAAAAGAATGTGTTTTTTTTAAGAATTACAGTTCTGTTTACTTAGCTTAGCTTTACTTAACTTAGTTACTAACATTTCATATATGCAGCTAAAACAGGAAGTCTAGTGTATTTAAACATTTTCAACATTATTATTTTAATATAACCTTATAGTCATTGTGGTTTTTAGAAAGATGTGTTTTGGGGTAGTGCACTATAGGATCCTGTGAGGCAGCCTAAGCTTTTATACTCAGTGGTATTTTTTCTTACATTATTTTTACTTTTATGCTTTAAGTAGTTTTAAAACCAGTACTTTTACACTCTTACCTAAAAAGTAAAAAGCTTGAGTTGATACTTCAACTTCTACAGAATCATTTTAAACCCTAGCATCTATTCTTCTACCTGAGTAATAAATGTAAATACTTTTCACACCTTTATTAACCATACATACATTGTATTATTTTTCATGTGGTTTCATTTATTTGTGTTAATGAACCCCATTAGAAAAGTTCAAAGGTGATCCAGAACTGTACACTTTGCCATCTCGGTATCACTCTGAGTCATTTCGGTCCACAGTTTAGGACAGATATGGTATCTCTGGATGTCCTAATAAATTTTCCATCGCTTATCTGATCAGACAAGACCCATCCGGCTGCTTATTTAAACCCAGCTGTTTAGAGGCATGCTGGTCGTTCTCGCAGCACCCAAGGTAAGTGCACTGTAAACAATGCTGGCATTTTTACAGTAAATGTTTACCATAAAATACTGTATTTAGAATTTAATAGAAATTATTGTATTTCTTGTAACCATTTACCTTGAATAACAATAATTGTATTATAATTTACTATAGTAAAATTATAATACAATTAATTATAATGTAATTAAAATTAGTTTAGAAACATACTAATTACTGTAATTCAACTTTTACTGTACTCTTTCTATAAACATATTGATTACATTTGGTTTTATTGTAGAAATATGTACTGTTTTATTCACAGATATTAATTATTTATAAAATGTTTATGTCAATATACTGTCAATTTAGGCCAATTGTACTTTATTATTTTTTCTTTCTTTTTACTTTATTTTATTTTCTTTTGTTATGATAAGGTACCAGTAACTGCACATTTTGTACTGTCAAGTTTAGTTGATAAAAATATATAGCAATATACTTACTACTCATACTGTATATTCATCTACTCTTTAGTATTAAAGAAAAATAATAAAGTTTGCTATTTATTTTTCTTTATTTGAAAAAAAAAAAAAACCAGAAGAAAAACAACTGAAAAGACGAGACTGCTCCATCACCATCAACATGGGCAGGCTTACTCTTCTAGCAGGTATTAAAAAGTTTTCATATTCTGCATATTCATTTCATCTTCAGGTCTAGTCCTTAGTTTATTATCTTATATTTTATCTTGTATTAATTCATCTTTGCCATTTACTCTTTTATTGACCTTAATTTCAAACATCCGGCTTTTTTCAGGCTTGTGCTTGGTGCTGTGCCACTTCGGTGAGTCATAGATACGTTTATAATTGGTTTATAATGAGTGTGTGTGTGTGTGTGTGTTTTTATAGCGTTTACAGTGTCCAATTTAATCCGCAGTAAAGCTGTAATCTATAATTTAATTGACTATGTGCCTCTGTGTTGTGTCTTTTTATTTAGCTACATCATCCAAGCAAATGGGCTGCTATTTCACCAACTGGTCCCAGTATAGACCTGGTATTGGGAAGTATATGCCCGCTAATGTGGACCCGTTCCTCTGCACACATCTGTTCTATGCCTTCGCCATGATCAACCATGCCAACGAGCTGATCACGTACGAGTGGAATGATGAGACCCTCTACCAGTCTTTCAATGCCCTGAAGAACAGGTATGAATGCATTTGAAGTTAAGAGGGTACCATTATTAATTACAATAATAATAATAATTTTTGTGCCTTTTTTTTAACAGTGACTAATATCAAATGATTTAGTACCTTACACATAATTGTTTAAATTTTTAACATGCTTTAACTTTAGCTCTGGTGTTTCTCACTTCCAGGCAGTGGTGTATTTATACTTTATTTATACTGAGACTAAATTACGCACAGCTGGAATCTATTAACTAATTAAGTGACTTCTGAAGGCAGTTGAATGCACTGGGTTTTATTTAGGGCTTTCAGAGTAAAGGGGGCTGAATACTTTTGCACGTCACACATTCTTTTTAGATTTTTATTTGATAAAAACTTTGAAAACCATGTATCATTGTCATTCCACTTCACAATTATGCAATACTTTGTGTTTGTCTATCACTTAAAATCTATGAAAAATACATTTAAGTTGGTGGTTGTAAGGTGACAAAATGTGAAAAAGTTCAAAGGGTATGAATACTTTTGCAAGCCACTGTAGTTGCTTAGTGGTTACTTGGCAGTTGCTTTGATGTAAGGGGGTTGCTAAGGTGTGACAGATGGTTGCCATGGCATCCCAGGGGGTTGCTAAGGTCTAATAGATGATTGCCATGGCGTCCCAGGGGGTTGCTAAGGTCTAATAGATGGTTGCCATGGTCTCCCAGGGGGTTGCTAAGGTCTGAGAGATGGTTGTCATGGTGTGTCCCTGGGGGGTTGCTAAGGTGTGTTTGGTACAGGAGTAGATTACCGTGATTATAATTTCCTTATTTACATTAGTTGTAGTTTATGGTGTTAAATAATATTAATACTCTTTAGCACTTTTGTGATTTTACACTTATTTATATCAGAAATCAAGTGCAGAAATTAATAATTATAATAACATATTACTTTTTAATATATATTTTTTTTCTGACCATCAAAATTGTAAGCAAACATAAAAAAAATGTATAAAAAAAATACTACAGTCAATTCTGTGTGTTTAGAATCTAGATATGGACACATAATAGAGATTAAATTTACAAGATTTTACCATTTTTTGGAGATAAATATTTAGCCAGAACACAATAGGAGCAGAGTAACCAATATTTCCTTATTCCCTGCAGCAATCCCGCTCTCAAAACTCTTCTGGCTGTTGGCGGATGGAATTTTGGCTCAACCCAGTGAGTATTTGGCACCTACACCAGATTTCATCCTTCAGTACTGGATAGTAGATGATAAAGCAGATTCAGACAATTGTGACTCTCTTGCAATTTATTCCTTTAACATCATTAACAAGAAAAAGGAATGAAATTTTTATTTTTATTATAGTTTATTTTTTTAGGGCATTAGTAAACATGATTCGTTTTTCTAAAATGATTAGTTTCTAAAATATGCTCCTCTATAAAAAAAAATAGTGTATGTTTTAGAAAGTTACATAAATTAATTCATCAAAACCTATGAAAATATAATACGCAAAATATTATATTTATCATTGTGTGTGAAGTGATTTATAGGTGAGAGATGAAAAGGCATGTTACAACTGAAAGACATAATGACCTCTAGACTAATTTATTAGCCTAACAAACCTCTGCTGATTGGTTGAGATGGTTGACTGCAATAAGTTTGATAAGTTCAATAAGTTCAACACCCTATCCACTACGATATAGTGACTTAAAGTGGCAGTGCGTATAATTTTGTTTCTAAACTGAAAGCAGAAGCATTTCTGAGTGGAAAAGTAATAAAATGTTGTGTTTAATGGTACCAGTGTGCTGGAACGATCATCCCTGCTAAGCCTAATATATTAATTCTAAAAAATGGGGTGTCAGGTTGCTTTTCGGGTTGAGTTCTTTTGGCTACGTCGTCACGCGTCTTTACATCACACATACAGCCTCTAAAAGAGAATCCGGCTCAGTTTTACTGAACTCGAGCGGCTGGTGGAGCAATGGAGACTTCAGAAGGGGAAACTCAGAGCTAAGTAGCTCATTCACTCATAGTAAAAACAAAGTGTGTAGTTAAAGCTTTTTGACTGAACATAACCTGGAACCAGATTCATCCGGTCTGAAAGGAGACTGCAGCACACCAACCCAGTTTTAAATGATTCTTCCGTATGCACGGTGCCATTACCCATTCTAACCAAAGAGGGCCCTAAATCCCAAAATTACAGACATCATCTTTAAATATGTCCTCAAAACAAAATGGATGAGCAGAAATTTAATTATTTCAAAATCTGCCTCAGGTTCTCCATCACCGTATCAAATGCTGCCAACCGTCAGAAGTTCATCGAGTCCTCCATCTCATTCCTGAGAACTCATGGATTTGATGGTATGGATCTGGACTGGGAATATCCTGGATCCAGAGGCAGCCCTCCTGAGGACAAGCAGAGATTCACCCTGCTGTGCAAGGTAGACCAGTGACTCCATTGGCCAAATCCATTAAAGCCTTAATTAACTACTGTAAATTAATTAATTTCTAAGTATCTAATAATTGTTCTCTGTTCGATTTATTAAGGAACTGCTGGAAGCTTATGAGGCTGAGGCAAATGCTACAGGACAGCCTAGACTCCTGCTGTCTGCTGCAGTATCAGCTGGCAAAGGAACCATCGATGCTGGATATGAAATCGCCGAAATTGCCAAGTAAGTGTGAAGTCAGAAGGACAAAAGTATTGGGACACCTGTGTATTCATTGTTTCTTCTTCCTCCAATATAAAGGGTATTCAGAGGTTCATGTTTATTTGCTCCAGAGAGTCCTATTCTATGGTCAACAGAAGTTAGAAAAGCTGTGTTAATTGTGCATTTGCACAATTGTGTCAGCAATAGGTGGACCTTACATTAAAGACCTTTATATCTTTAATGTAATGCCACAAGACATAACTCAGTAAAAAAGTGGAGCATATAAGTTTAATCGTGTTAATGTAATGATGGTACAATACGTGTAATTGTAGTGCTGGGTATCATACAGGTTCATCCAGTTTAATTTCCCCTCCAGTATGCATTTTTTAGCTCAAATGCTCGTCTCTCGCTCTGTCCTACCTGGAGAAATATTATGTGATATGAGAACAGCACTTTGTCTGAGGAGCTCCTGCTGCTGTTCCTCACTCTATGAGTGTTTTATCTAAGTAAAATAGAAAAACAACAGCAAATAGCCGAAGCTTTCGCTTTTATTCACTCAAAAGAGGAATGGAATTATGAAAATATGCAATCATTCTACATCTAAGAAAAAAAGCTTTGCCCAGAATCTTGAGAAGTCTTGAGCACAGAATAGTTTTTTTCAGCACAAAAGATAAAACTCTCTTTATTTATCATATTATTATTATGTGGGGCAAAGTAATCCCTATACTAATCAAATCCTTCATTTTAAAGCCTTAATATTTGATATTGCATGTACTTCTAACACTACTACTACTAGGGGTGACTGACTTTTGTATCCAATAGCTGCCTAAATCACTTTACCAGGACATATACTGTAAATACACAGTAGAAAACAGTTGTGCATTAATCGTTTCTATTTTCTATAAATCTAGGTATCTGGATTTCATCAACGTGATGACATATGACTTCCACGGAACCTGGGAAAGATTCACCGGCCACAACAGCCCCCTGTACCAGGGATCTAAAGACGAGGGAGATCTCATCTATTTCAACACTGTAAGTCCTTTCACTTCTAAACTGAGCTGATATGCACTGAAATACAGATGGTTCTTACCTTCTGATCTCTAAACGAGGACTGCTCCATGTTCAGGACTACGCCATGAGGTACTGGAGGGACAACGGCACCCCAGTGGAGAAGCTGAGAATGGGATTTGCCACCTACGGCCGTACCTTCCGCCTCACCTCTGCTGAAGATGGAGTTGGAGCTCCAGCCAGTGGACCCGCTTCTGCTGGAACCTACACCCGCGAGGCAGGATTCTGGTCCTACTATGAGGTAGGACTATCTGAATAAAAAAAACACGAACACAAAAAAAAATGAATGGTAAGCCAAAATGTTCAGTTTATTTATTGTAACAAATACATTTTGTCCCCTAGATCTGTGGCTTCCTCGAAGGAACAAAAATTCAGTGGATTGACGATCAGAGAGTGCCCTACGCCACCAAGAACAGCGAATGGGTTGGCTTTGACACCAAAGAAAGCTTTGAGACCAAGGTATGTTTCAGTAGAGAATTCTGTAAAAAAGTGGATTTTTTAAGTATCTTGAAAATGTTGGTAAAAAGTAATAATTGGCAGTAAACAGTAGTATTTTTTGGCAGCAGGGGTACCAAAAAAAATGTCTGTAAAACTGTAAAAAAAGGGTCATTTTTGTCAGCAACGTTCCTAGAAAATGTCAGTATAAAAGTATACATTTATTGGCAGAAGGGGTGACAAAAAGTTCTGTAAAAAGTGCATTTTCTTGGCAGCAAAGATGCTAGAAAATGACAGTAAAAGTGTTATTTAGAATTTTTGAAAGCAGGGGTGCAAGAAAAGGTCTGAAAAATGTTGTATTTTTGGTAGCAGGGTGCCAGAAAAGGTATGTAAAAAGTTACTTTTTTAACAGCAAAGTTGCAAAAAAATGTTGGTAGAAATTCTGGTAAAAATGAGTATTTTTTGGCAGCAGGGATGTGAGAAAAAGGTCTGTAAAAAAAAGTTTTTTTTTTTTTTTTGCACACCGTGTCTAAAACAATTTAGGTAAAAATATTATCTTTTTGGCAGCAGGGTTGCCAGAAAAATATCTGTGAAAAGTAGTAATTTTTGGCAACAAGGTTGCCAGAGAACTGGCAGTAATCAGAAGGGTTTTTTTTGAAGCAAGGTGCCAGAAAAATAGCAGTAAGCAGGGGAACCAGATAAAGGTTTGTAAAAAAGTTTTTTTTGCAGCAAATATGCTAGACAACTTCAATAAAGGTGGTTTTGCTGGTAAGAATTTGTATTTTTGACAGCAGGGGTGTCAGAAAAAAGTCTGTAAAAACGTTTTTTTTTTTTGCCAGCAAAGTGTCTAGAAAATGTCTAGTAATTTTTGGCATCAGAGTTTCCAGTAAATGTCAGTAAAAAGTAGCACTTGCTTGGCAGCAGGGGTGCCATATCATGTCTGAAATAAGTAGTATTTATTGTGGCAGGGTTCCAGAAAATGTCAGCAAAAACAAAAATAATTTTTCTGGGGTGCCAGAAAAAGTCTGTAAAATGTGGAATATGGAATATATGGAATATGGAATATGTGGAATATATGGAATATGGCAGCAAGGGAGCTAAAATAAGCATATTTTTGTCAGAAAAAAGATACAGACTAAAGGCAGAAACCTCACTCTACCCTTTCTCTCAATGATCACAGGTCCAATATCTGAAAGACAACAAGTTCGGAGGAGCTTTTGTTTGGGCTCTGGATCTGGATGACTTTGCTGGACAGTTCTGCGGACAAGGAAACCATCCTCTGATGGGTCATCTGCACAACCTCCTGGATATTGGTAAATTTACATATATTCATATGTATAAATATAGATATTTTGAGATTGTTTTTAATTGGTATATATATGAGTAAAATACACATGTAATACAGCATTGCTCTTTTTCTAATATCTCAAACCATTGTTTTTTCTTTGTTTTCAGTGGTGCCTCCGAGGCCATCCACCACCACCCCTAAACCTGGTGCCTCAACGATTCCAGTAACAACCACCCCCACCACCACTACCCACAAGCCCGGCCCAGGCTTCTGCAATGGAAAGCCCGATGGATTGTACCCTCATGAAGACCCCAACCAATTTTATGACTGTGTGGCTGGAGAAACTATTGTGAGGAATTGTGGACCGGGAACAGTGTTTAATGATGACTGTAAGTGCTGTGCCTGGACAAAACATTAAAACCCAATAAACGGGCATGGTGCATTCATAGCATTCCATGCATGACACTGTGATTCTGTTTGTTTGTTTGTGTTGGACGTCTTTATATTTACCTCATTCATCCAGAATGTTTTAGATCTGTTTGTTTTGTCAGGAATAAATAAGCTAAAATTGCAGCTGGTTATATACAGCTTTTTGCTTTATGAAATTTGTTAGCATAGGATATCAAGTCAGCAAGTCAGGTATAATATTTTTTAATACAGTATATGTTGAGAAAAAAAACAATATATTTCCTGGGAGAATGTTAAAATTCACATATATGTTCTAGAACATATATGCTATATGTCAGTTATCAAAACTGCATAATGCTGTTTTGTTTCATGTTGCATGTGTACCGGTACGTATACACAGATATAGTGACAGTAAAAGCCTCTTGCCTTGACCTGAAATGCTGTATGTATTTGATTACATTAAAGGTAGTATAGTCTCTGTATATATATATATATATATATATATATATATATATATATATATATATGTGTGTGAAGAAAACATATCAAAAACTTAGTAAACAAAACAAAAAGGGTTAAACAAACCAGAATATATGTTTTATATTTTTGATTATTCAAAGCTTTCAGTTAACAGCTGTGCTGAAGTCGCACTAGATTATTAGGCGCACCATCAATAAACATCTATTTTCTGGCCTATTACACCAGATTATAAGACGCATTATGCGACACTAGTAAGAAACAGGGGTGTTGCCATGTTTCCCTTCTAATTCAGCAGGTCAGACCTGTAAAGGTAAGCTAAGTTAGGTAAACAAAACTGTAAAACTGTAAAAAAAAAAAAAAAAAAATATGAGCACTGGATATTAATCTATACAGATTTTTCTCCTTAAAAACTGTTTATTCGTCTATTTATAAAGCGCTTCTGTTTATTTACAATAGGTTTAGATTTGTAGATCTAAGGCTGGCCGCAGTTAGCGGCTAATGCTGCCCGACAGCTCTACACTGAGGAACCCTAAATGTTTCAGTAAGCCAGGGTAATATTAGCTAGCAGTTCGTCCTACTTAGCTTGTTTAACACGGTAAACACACAGACCACAGTCTAAAAATATAATATAATCTGAATGGTGAAAGAGCTAGACCAGGGGTCACTAATAGGCGGACCGCGATCCGGGTCCGGACCCAGACGTTGTCCAATGCGGACCCAAACCGATAAACTACAGAGAGGGATTTAATTTTGAAGCGGCGTAACTTTTCTTGTTCGCACTGCAGCGACGCGGCATTGCTCCCAATCGCTTTCTCCGCCTTTCTCTCGCCGCTTTGGGGCGTGTCTCCTGAAAGAGCAAGCAGTTTATCTGCCACCAGCAAGAATGTGTACACAGGAAATTTGCCAGTGTTAAATCAACACTGTCAGTGTTAAATTAATACTGAGAGTGTAAAGTTTAACACTAATAAGTGTTGATTTAACACTAACAGTGTTGATTTAACACTGGCAAATGTATGAACGAGACGCTGTTCTTTTTTATCGGCCGGTGAACCCTGCTAAAACATCCAGCTTAGAACCAGCTGCTCCTCCGTCTCTGTTATCTTACAAAGGGGTATTTTAAAGCGAGAAAAAAGAACTGGCAATAGAACATTTATAGAACTGTTACAGTTTTGTTAATAATTCATTTCACTGTCCTATAGTGAACAGGTTGAAAATCAGAATAAAATAAGTCTATAACCGACGGCCCACCTGTTTACAACTTAAAAGCGTCAAGGCCCCCTAATAATAATAATAATAATAATAAGAAGAAGAAGAAGAAGAAGAAGAATATCTAAAATAAACTCTTGCTACCATAACTTTACCCTAAACTGGGATTTAGGCTTTCCAAATATAGTACATGAACTTTTTATTGAACACATGCTCTAATATTGTGCTTCTTTTGTATTTTTACCTTTAAATATACACATAAGAGTAGCACGGTTTGACAGCACAACTCAACAGACTCGCCGTGTGGGCGTATCCGGTTGAGAAACCCTGCTATAACCACATGAGCATTTTAATAACACATCTCCTCAATAATTGTTGTATGTTTTATAATCAAGCCTGTATTAAACAAGGACTTTGCACATTACTAATTTCAAAGGTCTAATATAAATGGCTGCGTGTTAAATAGGTGATGCTGATATTGTTTGTGCCAAGGCTTTTATTAAAGCGTAAATTAAGAGTCCATGCTCTGCCAACAATGAGATTGGAGTTCGACACATGCAAACAACCAATTCAAAGATTTCCACACACAGAGTTAAAATGTGTGTGTATATATGCTTGTTTAGTTAAGCGAGGTTTAGGTTCCACTGGTGTTATAAATAAAACTTGGATAAAGCCAGGATTAATAGGTCAATTTTTGGTATAGCAAACATTTTATAATCTCATTTAGATTTTCTTTCACATAGTTTTGGGAAAGTAACAGGCTGCAAGTTAAAACCAAGAAAATAATGCATACAAATATACAAAAATATGCACTGCACAATAAATTAACACTCTCTAGAGTTAAAAAGAATAATTAAATTAACACTTAGAAGAGATTTTGAGATGTATTCTACTTATGAGAGGTACATAGTGTAAATACTGTATATGACTCCATAAAGTGTTTAATTTACTCTACAAAGTTAACTCTAATGGTAGAGGTATTTTAATACTGTAAACATTGGGACCATTTGTAATCAGGTTGATGATCATTAACTCAGCTCCAAAAAAAACGAAAGTATTATATGGGTCTCCATCATTCCAGAAAACACAGTTCCCCCACTGCTCCAAAACTGGGGGCTTTATAAAGCTTTAGCCCATGTCTGGCATTAGGCACAGTGCCAATAGATCATGTTCATCTGTTTATCTGCTCCAGAATGTTGTATTCAATTAGCTTAATTTTTTTACAAGACTTTTTAAATAAAAGAATATTTTGTTAAAACACATTTAATTTATTGTCAACACAATAAAAATAAAAATGTTGTTTAAAAATACAGCTCTGGAAAAAATGAAAGAACGCTTAAAAATTATGAGTTTTCTTTGATTTTACCATCTTGAACACCTCTGGAAAATAATCCACTGAACTGCTTAAAATTTTGTACCAGGAGTGGCATAAAGTTATCCAAAAGCAGTGTGTAAGACTGGTGGAGGAGAACATGTCAAGATGCATGAAAACTGTGATTAAAAACCAGGGTTATTCCACCAAATATTGATTTCTGAACTCTTAAAACTTTATGAATATGAACTTGTTTTCTTTGTATTATTTAAGGTCTAGAAGCTCTGCATCTTTTTGTTATTTCAGCCATTTCTCATTTTCTGCAAATAAATGCTCTAAATGACAATATTTTTATTTGGAATTTGGGAGAAATGTTGTCTGTAGTTTATAGAATAAAACAGCAATGTTCATTTTACTCACACTTATACCTAGAAATGGCAAAATCAGAGAAACTGATTCAGAAACTGATTTGGTCTGTATATTTCAACTTTTGAACCCTCTGTAACATCTTTTTAATCTTTAATCTGTGTTAAATAAAACAGCACAACTACTATACATTCTTATCAATAACAGTTTAGCATCATTTGCTGAGACCCACAGGGTTCTATCACAGGCTCAGTGTAAAACTGAGAATTATAATAATTGAGGTGAATAACTAAAGGGTTGGCCCATGTACAGAGTTTAAAGAGTTAACAGTTTGAATAGCAGTTCTTTACAGCTCTGTAAACACAGTCAGTAAGTGTGCAACATGATCAAGGTACAGTTGAGCGAGGCTTTGAAGATTAATACTGCTAATTTCAAAGGTCTCTGCAGATAATAAATCTGTGCAATAAATATAGAAGATAATAAATCACTTGATTTCAAAGATTCCCACGTCTCCAGCCTTAGACTTTTGGTTAAATTGTGTTTCAAATTAATCAAAGTCAATCAATCAAATCTCTGCTTCTGAAGCAAACTTCACTGTTTGGGTCTAAATCCAGCTGCGCGATACTCAATTGACCACTTGCACTATAAATCGGTAAAATAGGGCCATATATATTGTCATCAATTTATATTTATCTGTATATAGAGCCTACAATCTGACATAAGTATTTGAATCTACATTTTGAATATAGCACCTATAGCATTTTGAATATAGGTGAATATATACACCTGTTTTTAATCAGTTTGAAATATGTAATGGTGCAATTTATACATTAGAAATTTAATAATGCTTCTTTTATGTGTGTGATGGAAAAACCCATTAGATTGCAAAATGTCCTGTTGAAAAAAGAAGACATTTCAAAATAACATAAGATTTAAACAAATTGAGATCCATACATTTTTTAATATATATGAATAAATGGATCTAAATGTTATTCATCTGAAAACTTATTGATCTACATTTTTTTTATTTAAAAATGTATTTTTTAACAGTAAATTTTACCACCACACAAAACACAAAAATGCACAAAATCCAATTTACCCAGAAGTATATGGTGGCAGACTTCATGGATCATGGAAATCTGATGATTTATTGTCCTCTATATAGAATTATACTGAATGTAGATTCAGTATTAGAAACATATTTAATTACATTTAAGTGTTTACTGTATATAAGCTCTAAGACAATCACATGATCTGTTCATCCTATTGAATAATACATTTTGCCGAAACTATTGTTGGCACATTAGAAGCTCAGACAACCAGTAAATGGTTAATTTATTTGAAACAGATATCTTATCTTCTTTTACTGAACCTGTCTTTATTATTTAGCAGCTTTCCTCTTCCTTATCTAGAGGTTTTGTTGGGATTGGTTAGATAACTGTTGGTCAGATGGATATAAAGACCAGAAGAACAGCTGATTATTGATCTTCAGCTTCTCCAGTATCAAAGGTAAGTTGCCGTACAGTAGGCACAGGGACCTAATCAATTAATTTTATTTTGCACATGTTGGCATAAATGGGAAAATAACTGTTGAAACCATGAAAATATAATGAAAATTAAATTTCAATTGAATTTTAAAACAGAAACATGATTGGTGGGTTTATTATGATACACTTTAAACAATGACCAATAATGTTTTTTTCCGATCCTAGATCTAATTGTTAAAATGACCAGACTCACAATCCTTGCAGGTAAACAACATTATCATTTTTTGTTGTTGTTTGTTTAGAAATCATTATACATTTAGGTTACCAAATTTACTTACGACTTGAATCTTTCCTCTGTAGGCCTGTGCCTGGTGCTGTGCCATTTTGGTAAGTTTTATGAACTTATAATTAAATAATTATAGATAATATAATTGACAAATACACTGGAAAAATCTTGTATGCATCAGTAAATATAATGCTAAAGTTAACTGTGCAAGATTTAAATTACACAATTTAGGAATTGACTGTATTTGTATCATTTCGGAGTGGAAATGCATGACAAACTCAAGCTGGTTAAGCTGGTGAGGCTGTTTGTCCAGATGGCATGATGGTTTAACTGGTTTATGTGGTCTACAAGCACAATTAAACTGACCATGCTAGACAACCAGTATAACCAAGGCAATCAATTCAAACGAAAAATACTGTACAATATGCTGGTCAAGAGCTGGTCCACCAACCAGTTTACAGCCAAATTCTCTCACCAAGAGGTACACTGTCCAAAGGAATTAGTACCTCCTGCAAGTTTAGGAGTTTAGTAGTAGTTTACTTCACTGCTATTTGCAAATGAATAGTGATGGAGTGATTGGTCAGTTCTAGCTTTGAAGGTCTCCGTCCAATAAAATCTACTTTTTCTTGTTCGTTGTAAAATACTACAGGTCCCTCTAAGTTGTATATTCATGCTGCATATTTAACTGTTCTTCAGACTCCCATGTCTGCAGTAACTAGTAAAAAAAAAAATCCTCAGAAATATGAGTTGATCAGAGAGACGTTAGGGTGTATACGTCAACCAGTGAGTTTATGGCCTTGCCCACCTCAGCTCAGGACTGCCCAAAGGCGGCATTGAACCTGGGCTACAGCATTGGGAGCTATAGCTAAGGAGGAGCTAACAGCTCTGTTTACTCAGTTTACAGCTTCTGTTTAGATCAGCTAGTTAGCGTTAGCCATCTTGTGTAAGTGACTGTATTTTAAAATCGTATCTCCAGTTAATTCCGCGTTTTACTGAGACCTTATGATATAGAGTGGACTCTGGGGCTTCGCTGTGGTGAAACTGCCCAAGCATCGAATCACCAAGTCTGAGGTAAGAGTTTAGTAGCGTTAGCCTTAGGTTATTTGTGCTGCCGCGGATTTAGCAACTTGAGTCTGACGTTAAGTGAAGAGTAAGGGTTAACTTTACCTAGGACTCAGTGCTATATTTTTATAACTAAGGCTGTATCGCTGAAAACATTTTGTTCTTTGAGTTTTAGAGCTGTAAATTTGATTGTGGGGGGAAGGCAGGGCTGTTAGCCAATCAGAGGCGATATATTTGCATGTTTGAATATTTATAAGTCTTTCTTCAGAGACCTCTAATTCAGTGATCTAAAGCAGGGCTAAATAGAAACACCTGAGCACTTTTTTCTCAAAAAACGGCTCACATGGCATTCATTCATACTAGAGACCACGACTAGACATTTTAAAATGAATGAAAAAAACGATTAAATAACACTTTTATTTAAAACTCATGAGCATTTTGCAATTCTGTTTGCAGGCTCAACACAAGAACTGGGCTGCTATTTCACCAACTGGTCCCAGTACAGACCAGGCGTTGCGAAGTATATGCCTTCAAATGTGGACCCTTTCCTCTGCACCCATCTGTTCTACGCTTTCGCCCTCATTGACAACGCCAACGAGCTGGTCACCTCCGAGTGGAATGATGAGACTTTCTATGCAGCTTTCAATTATCTGAAGAACAAGTACATCCAACATTATCTCTTACATTATCTTCCAAATAGCTTCTTATCATGGAAACATATAAAACTGAGATCTGAGCTGATAGATTGATGTCTTCCTCCTGAAGGAACCCAGCCCTGAAGACACTTTTGGCAGTTGGTGGATGGACCTTCGGCTCGACTCAGTGAGTTCAATCAATAGACTGTATATAGCTGGACAGAGCATCGTCTCTCAAAAGTGAAGCCACCACAGGTTGGGCGCCCCCTGCTGTACGGCTGCAGAAAGCTGTGTAACCCCACCCATCCCCATAGGTTTCAATGGCAAAACAGACAACTTTCAATCACGTTTTTTTCTAATATACTGTAATTCTACCTCCATTACTTAAGTGTAACAGCTAGTGTAACCTCTGCTTATATTGTCAAATTTTTATATCCCTACAGAATTCGTTTTTTAAAACGTTATTCAGCTCTATTCAAAAAAGGTGTGGTTTTTGTAAAAGGGCTGGTTATGGGCGGGACCAATAACAGACCGTCAGCTCCGCTCCGCCCCGCTCTGCAGTCTGTGACCGCGAGACAGCCCTCAGGGGCGGGGTTATTTAAATGAGTAGGTTGCTATCCACAGTCTTTCTCCCTCCTCTGGTCTCTACTGCGCAGAATCGGGTGGCAGGATCGCCAACATGGCAGAAGATTTTGGCTTAATTTTCATTGAATGTATGGGAACGGAGACACGGCGTCCATCTTTTTTTACAGTCTCTGGTTCAGTCACCTTGAGCTGTTTTTATAGGCTACTCAAAAAAAAAAAGCATCACTAATATATTATGAATTTCTACTGTAGAGCCTGCATACAGCATGAAAGTATTATAGACAAAATTGAGTTGGTTTCATTGCTATCTTACACCCTGTCAACATTCTATTTTCATGCGTTCTGCCTGCGTTGTTTAAATAGCAGCAACGCTTGTGTATATATCTACACTGATGGTTGTGATTTTCTCTGTAAAATCATCTTAAATTACAAAAATGACAAGTCTTTGAAATAAATTCCTGATAACTAAAATCTTTTTAGTTTTTTTTTATATTAGCCATTAGGGGAGATGTTTCACAAAAGCATAAAATACCAAATGTTTTATTTGATATAAAAATAGCAATGTTTTTGTAATTCCACACAAATTATTGTTTTTATGCTGATACTGTAGACACAAAACAGTGCAAACCAAAGGTCAAATGACTGGATGCCATTTCCTGCCAACTCTAAATTAAACTCTATTAAAAGCATGTTGAGAATATTGTTTATATCTTACTGCAGATTCTCCATCATGGTGTCCACTCCTGAAAACCGTCAGAAGTTCATCCAGTCCTCCATCACATTCCTGAGAACTCATGGATTTGATGGTCTGGATCTGGACTGGGAATATCCTGGAGCCAGAGGCAGCCCTCCTGAGGACAAGCAGAGATTCACCCTGCTGTGCAAGGTAGGTCTGTCCACGTTTTACTAGCAATCACCTTGCAACATCTTAGTAACCAACATCTAGGCATATAGTATAGTATAGAATAGTAACCTATACCACAGCAAACAAGCAAGTACCTAGCCATGCCTTAGAAAACAACAGCAAAATACAGCAGCAACACCTTAGCAAGAAGCTACCAAGACCTTAGCAACCTCCTGGTAAAACCTTAGGAACCACCTTGCTAGACCTTAGCGACCTAACACCTATAAACCAGCTACATCTTTGTAAGCACCTAGCCACCTTAGTAATCAACAGCTAAAGTAGAATAACACCTTAGCAAGCACCTAGCAACACCTTAGCAACCATCTAAGCTGGACTATAGCAACTGTTACGGCCTGGAAAGCCAGACCAGTAACATATGCTAGGACGACACCCGCTCACGCATTTTAAGCCCAGACCAAAGATGATACCAACCACAGAGATACAAGCCAAAATGATTTATTTAGAATAAATAGTAGCATTTACGTCAGGGATAAGCAATGCCTAAAATAACAAGCAAACAAAACTAACTTAGATATTTAAAGCTAACTTACCTAACAAAAAAAAGGAAACAAAAATACATAAATCTTCCCTCCCTCCCTAACTAACAAAACACAGGAGAAAAGAAACCCCCTCCCAAAGAAACAGGCCTTATCCCCTACAGTGCTACCTTGGCTTTTAGTATTATTTGAAGTGTATTTACAGAAGTATTATAATATAGTTAAATAACATGTGTCTACTTTAGTTATCTTAACAGCTCAGTTTTTACTCACAACAGCACAAACAATAAGTTAGAAAAACAGGTGGTTTGGTCTGGGCGGCGTGGTGGTTGAATGGGTCGGGTGTCGCGCTGCACTCCACGTCGGCCAGCGCTTTATTGTGACGCAGGACCAGGATCAATTAATCAGCTCCTCCCTCTCACAGGTAACCTGCAGGACTGATAGAAAGAGTGAAGGAGAGCGCAAGAGTGAGGTAGCTTGGAAAAGGGAAGGCAACAAAGAAAA
Source organism: Astyanax mexicanus (assembly GCF_023375975.1). Classification (NCBI taxonomy): domain Eukaryota; kingdom Metazoa; phylum Chordata; class Actinopteri; order Characiformes; family Acestrorhamphidae; genus Astyanax; species Astyanax mexicanus. The sequence continues at coordinate 18,535,886 of NC_064431.1, read as the reverse complement.
ATATAAACATCTCCCTCCGTAACAGCAACCATCACCTGTATCCAAGCAACACTGCTGGACTACAATCTGTAGCTTTGTTTGAAATGCCATTCTCATCATCATCTTTCTTGCTTTTTATGATCTTTGTCCATTTAATCTACAGGAAATGAAAGCAGCCTTTGTTGATGAGGGCAGAATTACTAAGCGTCCAAGGCTTATACTCAGTGCTGCGGTGCCAGCGGGCAAGAAAGACATCGACACTGGCTATGAAATCAGTGAGCTTGGCAAGTACGTCTGATCTCACACTTTATAAAATTTACCTCATCATAAATCACATTTTGTACAGATACAATACATTTCTATGTTACTGTTTATCTGTAGCTATCTGGATTTTGTCAATGTGATGACCTACGATTTCCACGGAGCCGCCGACAACTTTACAGGACACAACAGCCCCCTGTACCAGGGAGCTCAGGACCAGGGCGATCAAGTCTTTTTAAACACGGTAAAGAAATAGTTTTTTAAAAAGACCAAAAAATCCAGGCTTTAAAGGGGAACTCCAGTGTGAAATTGACCTGGGTGTAGTGAAACATGATAACACATATGAACGATTGTTGAATAGCCCACCTCCATTTGCCCCCAGCTTTCCGAAAAACTGCGCTTTTAGCCGATGCTCTCAACAAGCTTACAATGCTAGCGATAGGGGCATAGTGTTGCCCATCCATCTCCAGGCACCGCCATCTTAAAATTAAGTCACGAAAATTCAACTGATGAGCAAAAACAAATAGGTAGGATAGGGTAAGAGAGTACAGTTTTTTTTCTGAGGAAATGCATGAATATTAAAGAGATATTTTCAGCAACAGCTGAATTTCTTGCATCAGATGGCATTTTTTAGTAAGTAGAGCATTAAAGCTTTTAAGAACATTTTCCGCCTGTTTGAATCGGCGAAATCTGTTCAGAATTATGTTAATTAACATTGCAACACTGAAGAAGCATAGACCTATAATTTATTTGTTATTGTTTGAGTTTGATTTGTTATTTTGCTGTATTGTGATTATCATGCCATAGCTTTATATATAAAAATGAAAATTGCATTAAATGGTCACAGACCATTTTCTTGAGCCTGAGGAAAGTGGTGGGATATCGGGCATCAGGTCGGGCTCGGGCAGAAAATCTAAACCCTAGAACCCAGAGATCTATTTCCAGGTACTGTATGTAAGAACAGTACCTTTTAAAAGTTCTTAGTGTCTCGTTTTGTATGTCAGGGCCCTTGAAATTCTACCGGTGAAGTGTGGAGCTACCTTGAGCCAGCAACATTTTAGCACGCATCTAGTCAAACCTAAGCAATTAACATGTAAAGTATAGTAACATCGTAGCAGCCACCTAGCAAGACCTTAGCAACCACCAGGTACAACCTAGCAAGGAACTTGCAGCACCTTAGCAACCAGACACCTATACCACAGCAGCCTCTTAGCAAGCACTTAGCCACCCCTTAACAACCAACAGCTTAAATATAGCAACACTTTAGTACTGTTTTTAAATAAACTACTTGTGCACTATCAAATCATATCAGAATTCTACCAATGAAGTGTGGAGCTACTTTAAGTTTAACTATAACACCATAAAACTGTTCTTAAAGTATTTTTACGTGTTATCTTCTCTAGGACTACGCCATGAGGTACTGGAGGGACAATGGTATCCCTGTGGAGAAGCTGAGGATGGGATTTGCCACCTACGGCCGTACCTTCACCCTCTCTTCTGCAAATAATGGGGTTGGAGCTCCAACTAGTGGACCTGCTGCACCGGGAACCTACACCCAGGAAGCTGGATTCTGGTCCTACTATGAGGTACAAAGTTATATACATACATAAATGTAAATAGAAACAGAATGCAATGATTAGAAAATCTCCCGTAGTGTATTCACAATAGAACATACAACACATATCATATGTTGAAAGTGAGACATTTTACCTTTTTAAGAAAAATATTAATGTTGGGACATGGCAATAAAAGGCTGGAAATATAAGATTTGATTCTATAATAATAGATTCTTCTGTTATAGAATCTGGAGAAATTGCACAGGGTTTGTGTTTTTAATGAAATGGCAAAATGTCTTAAATTCTGAACTGATGTTTCTATGTTATATTTTGAATAAAACAAGACATTCAAAAGTTAATTGCAAAATTCTGTATTTGGAATTGGGGTTGAGCTTCACAATTTCTTTTGTTTGCTTTCTCAGATTTGTGGTTTCCTGGAAGGAACCAAAGTTGAGTGGATCACCGATCAGAGAGTGCCCTATGCCACCAAAGGGAACGAATGGGTCGGCTTTGACACAAAAGAAAGCTTTGAAATGAAGGTCACTATTGAGAAAAAAAACACCTCATACCCACAGGACTGGTTTTAAAAGAAATCTCTAACTTCTTTTCTTTTTTGCTTCTTCTCACAGGTCCAATATCTAAAAGAAAACAAATTCGGAGGAGCTTTCGTTTGGGCTCTGGATCTGGATGACTTTGCTGGACACTTCTGTGGACAAGGGAACCATCCTCTGATGGGTCATCTAAACAAGCTTCTGAATATTCGTAAGAAGGAAGGATAATTAGTATGATTATTTGTGTTCAAATAAAGACAGAAGTTCAAAACAGACATAGCCTGCAGATATTAATATTATATCAAAGTATGAACATGTATAGACTGCTCAATAAACTGTATATTTGAAGTTTTGTATATTTGTGTTTGCACTTTCCCCTTCCAGTAACAACCACCACCACCATCACTACTCACAAGAACGCTCCAGGCTTCTGCAATGGAAAGCCCGATGGACTGTACCCTCATGAAAACCCCAACCAATTTTATGACTGTGTGGCTGGAGAAACTACTGTGAGGAAATGTGGACCGGGAACAGTGTTTAATGATGACTGTAAGTGCTGTGCCTGGGCGAAACATTAAAACCCAATAAACGGGCATGGTGCATTCATAGCATTCCGTGCATGACACTGTGATTCTGTTTGTTTGTTAGTTTGTGTTGGACGTCTTTATATTTACCTCATTCATCCAGAATGTTTTAGATCTGTTTGTTTTGTCAGGAATAAATAAGCTAAAATTGCAGTTAGGTTATATACAGCATTTTGCTTTATGAAATTTGTTAGCATAGGATATCAAGTCAGTAAGTCAGGTATAGTATTTTTAATACAGTATATGTTGAATAAAAACCAATATAATTCCTCTGAGAATGTTAAAATATACATATATGTTCCATATTAAATCATACTTATAGAACATATATGCTATATGTCGGTTATTAAAACTGCATAATGCTGTTTTGTTTCATGTTGCATGTGTACCGGTACTTGTACACAAATGGAGTGACAATAAAAAGCCTCTTGCCTTGACCTGACATGCTGTATGTATCTCTCTATATAATGTATATATGTGAGAACTATGTTATCGACTTATCGTACGATAATTTTTTTTTATCGCGATAATTTAGCCGACGTCGATAACAGCCACGTGTTTCCGCGTGGATTTGTTTACATGAGAGAGGGAGTCCCGCTGTGCTGCTCTCTCGCCGGATCTGTCAGACAGCGACATCTATCGGTTAGGAACTGTAGTGCAGGCAGAGTTTATGCAGCAGTAAGAGTGAGCAGCGGCCACACACGCTCGCACGCGCGCTCACACAGCGGGGAGTGTGTGTGTGGGGAGATGTGTTAGCCAGCGAACGGATTCGAGGCTATTTGGACTTTCTCAAAACTAAACAGCTTTCGTTTAGGGACAGGCTGTGTTTTAAAACGGCATTCCTCAGCTCCGGTGTGAGAGTATTTTGTATTGAAAGCCAAATGAACGAGGAGAACCATCAACGCGAATCAGCAGCAGACATCCCAAGTTGCAAAAGTTGATTTCAGGGAGGTTACCCCCCCCCCAAAAAAAAAACCAAAAAAAAAACTTACTTTTATATTCATTAATTTTACCTTTTTTAAAATTAAATTTAGAGTATTCAGAGGTGAAATGAGTTTTATCTTTTTTCTTTTTGGAAGGCCCTGCCTCTGCTTTTCTTTTTTTATTTTGGAAAAAAAAAGCCTTTACTTGACAAAAAAATTACAGTTACAATATCACAAAAAAATGCACAACATCAAAAACATTTCATATTGTGGCGTGGAAGAGGAAGGAAGACCCGTGAGACTCCTTTATTGAACAGGCTTGCCACTCACTTAAAGCCTTTAACAAGACTAGGAGAGCTAAAACCATTCACCCCCAGAAGTCAAAATAGCCCAAAGGCCACCAACCCAGCTGTGTGTCTCCCAGATGGCAGATCCAGAGTGGTGCCCAACCTCTCTGCATAACCCCTCCCAAGGGAGATGCCCCACCCCTGTTATCCTCGCACGCAGGAGAACAGAAACATGCCTCAGGCAGCCACACACACAACCCAGAGCCGCCACATAGCCCCCCTCCCAAGGGTCAGCCGTCCCGGCGACCCCACCAACCCAACACAAACCCCGTGTACAACAGAACATTTTTTTTTTTTTTTTTTTACAATCAGTAGCAAACAAAGTCATTAAGGCGGGCGGGCGGCCTCCGTGCCCGCGGCAGCCTGGAGGGGCCAGGCACGGCACCGCCTGCCAGCGGCTCCGAAGAGCCAGAGTTCAGATCAGGCACGAGTGCAAGGCCGGCAGGTTCCGCACCACCGTCCACAGTGTCCGACAGTCTCGGCGTATAGGGGGCCAGCCTATCACGGTGCACAATCATAGTGCGTCTGCCCCACCGGATCTTATACACCACCTCCCCCAGCCTGGACAGCACCAAGCACGGACCGACCCAGGCCGACTGGAGCTTCGGGCACAGTCTCTTCTTCCGCTGAGGGTTATATAGCCAAACCCTCGCCCCCACCGCCAACGGGTCCCCAAAGCAGTGCGTGTCGTACGCACGCTTCTGCCCGGCAGCAGACTGGTTGGAGCACGCTAGACGGTGCGCTAATTCCAGCGAAGACATAAGGTCTGAGACGAAAGTGGGCGTGTCCGAAGCGTACCCGCCCCCGTCAGGAGGCGCCCCAAAAGCCAGGGAGACCGGCGTCCTCAGCTCGCGCCCGAACATAAGCAGAGCCGGCGTGAATCCCGTCGTCTCCTGCACAGCGGAGCGACAGGCCAGCAGCACTACCGGCAGGTGCCTGTTCCAGTCACGCTGGTTCTTGTCCGACACCATGGCCAACTGCGCCGCCAGCGTGCGGTTAAAACGTTCCACCAGTCCGTCACTCTGCGGATGAAGGGGCGTCATCCTGGTCTTATGGATTCCCAGGATGCGGCAGACCTCCGCCATGACCTCCGACTCGAAATTTCTCCCCTGGTCGCTGTGCAGTTCTTCCGGAACCCCGAATCTGCAAAAGAACTCCCGCACCAGGATATCCGCAGTAGTGACCGCCCCTTGGTCCGGCACCGCGTAGGCCTCTGGCCACTTCGTGAAATAATCCATCTCCACCAGAACAAAGCGATTTCCAGAGTCCATCACCGGAAAGGGGCCCAGCACGTCCACCCGCTCCATCGGGCTGCCGCACTGGTAAGGGTGAAGTGGTGCGCAGGGCGCCCTCGAGGGGCCCTTCTTGGCAGCGCACACGTCACAGCAGTGCACGAAGAGTTCCACGTCGGTTCTACATCCAGGCCAATAGAAGCGTTGCCTCAGGCGCTTCAGAGTGTTGGTGACACCAAAGTGCCCAGCCCCAGGTGACCCATGAACTCCCCGTAGGACCGATCCCCTAAGCGCCCGCAGTACCACCACCTGAAAAACGTGCCGCCCGTTCGCCGGATCCTCCCAGGTATGGCACAGCACGCCTTAGCAATCGGCCCCAGCGGCACCACCTCCCCCCATGATGGTGTGACGTTCGCGCTGAGCGCATGTACTGCCCACGATAATTCGCGATCCGCCCGTTGCGCATCACGGAGCTGCTCTACGGACACCTGAGCCACCCCGACAGCGCCAGTAACATCCCCGGAGATTGCAGCGCAGCGCGCAGTCTCACCAGATTTCTCCTCAGCACGAGCACAATGTTTGCAGTCGGCAGCCACACACAGCCGGTGTTACTGTGGCCACGGCCCGGGCGATGCACAACCTCAAAACGAAACTCCTGGAGTCTAGATAACCAGCGTGCGAGTTGGCCCTCGGGCTCGCGGAAACGCATGAGCCACTGTAGCGAGGCGTGGTCGGTGCGCAGCAGAAAGGGCACCCCATACACGTACGCTCGGAAATGTTTAAGGCTTTCGACCACTGCGAGTAGTTCCCGGCGCGTTACGCAATAGTTGCGCTCCGCCTTGTCCAGGCTGCGGCTATAGTACGCTATTACGCACTCGGAGCCGTCCTGAACCTGCGACAGGACTGTTCCGAGGCCGTGGTCGCTCGCATCAGTATCCACAATGAAACTCTCAGACACCTACGGATACGCTAGAATCGGAGCATTGCACAGGCGGCTTTTTAGCTCCTCGAATGCCTGCTCCGCCTCGTCAGACCAGTGGAATTTCACACTAGGTTTAGTCAGAGCATGAAGCGGCGCTGCCAAGTCCGCGAACCCCCTAATAAACCGCCTGTAATACGAGGCGAGCCCCACGAAGCTGCGAACCATTTTTGCGTCTCGCGGTGTGGGCCAGTCACGGACCGCCTCCGTCTTTTTGGGATCGGTTTCCACGCCAGCACCGCTCACTACGTGGCCCAGGAAGCTCACGAACTGCCTTAGCAGATTACACTTTGCCGGATTGAGCTTCAGGTTAGCCGCCTGAATCACGCCAAGCACCATTTCAAGGTTAGACAGTGTGGAGTCGAAGTCGGTTCCGTGCGCCAAGACATCATCCAAATAAACGACGCAGCACGACCGCGGAACCCCGCATAAAACACGCTCCATAAGACGCTCAAAAGTAGCCGGCGAGTTACACAATCCGAACGGAAGCACCGTGAAATGCCATAGGGCTGAGCCGAGCGAGAAAGCGGTTTTCTCCCTATCCCCCGCCGCGAGGGGCACCTGCCAATATCTGCTCCTCAGGTCTAACGAGCTGAACCAGGCTGAGCCAGACAGCTGGTCCAGCATATCATCGATCCTGGGGAGCGGGTAGGAGTCAAGCTTCGTGACAGAGCTAAGTCGCCGATAATCCACGCAAAAGCGCCAATTTCCATCCTTCTTTTTCGCAAGGACCACCGGGGCCAACCACGGGCTGCTCTAAGGCTCAATAATGCCCGTACTCGCCATCTCACGGACTAACTGCTCCGCCGCTACGCGCTTTGCTAACACCAGACGGTGCGGCCTCAGCCTGATGGGCTGGGCGTCACCCGTGTTTATCGAATGAACCGCAAAGTTAGTTTTAGTACACTCGCGCTCAGACACAGCGAAACTCGTGTGAAAACGGCCGATCAGTTCGCGCAAATGGAGTTGTTGGGGACCAGATAAACCCACACAACTGCGCTCCAGCATCTCCTCTATCGGATCTACACTCAACCCCGCATCCAGCGGACCCTCTACCGTATCACGCACCGAATCACACACATTCCCTCCCACCAGTTCACTTACCCCTAACTCGCCGCGTAGCACTATGGGGAGTCCAGTCACCAGCACCGAGCCCCGTGCACAGTCAATGATAGCTCTGACGCGTGAGAGCAGGTCCTTGCCCAGAATGCACGGGTCGTTGATGCGTCCTACCCAGAACTGTTGTTGAAAGGGCCCCTTGCCGACATCAATCGTCAACTCCGTTAATCCTAGGAGACCTATAGGCTCCCCAGTGACTGAAGAGAGAGCGATGCGCTGGCTGTTGTCAGTCACGAACTCGCCTGCTACCTCCGTCGCGAGCTCGGGCCGTATCAGTGAGACTGACGAGCCCATGTCCACCAGCGCGTTCACCGTCACTCCATTCAATGTGCATCTCAGGAAGTAGCCGCTGAGTCCGGCAGTTCCGGAAGCAGATCCTGAGGGTAAGCATAGCGTTCCTGGGGCCACCGTAACCCTCACTGGGTGGTCCCAGCTCCGTTTCCCGGCCGGCTGCAGTGCGCTCGCTTGTGGCCACGCCCCCCGCAGCGCCAGCACTCCAGTTGGGCATCAGACCGGCTCCGACCCCACCTCTGCGAATCACGGGCACCCGGCGACGCCCCCCACGGTCCAGGATGGCTTGAGAGGATGAGTTCGGACAGCTCCGCCACCTCCACCGCGTACTCCAGGGTCTGCGGGTCGGCCAGCCTCACGTGTTTGCGCAGCTCGCTCGACTCGAGGGCACGCAGAAAGTGAACCTCCTCTGGGCCGCTCGCAGAAACGTTGGGTAAGCTTGGCGGGTTAGCAGGGCCATCTCCGATGCCAGCACGCCCAGTGTCTCTCCCTGCTGTCGGCGTCTGTCCGCCACTAGCATTTTGGCGGCCGCCTCCGACGGTTGGCGGCTGAAACGTGTTCTCAGCGCCCGCGTCAGTTCAGGCAGCTCGCAGCGGCACTCGGCGGGGAGCTCGATCAGTACCCTCAGCGCGTCGCCCTGCAGCGCCAGGCAGAGGTTGGCTGTCGTCTCGGCGTCCGTCCAGCCCGCACCGCCCGCCACGATCTCAAGCTGAGCTTCGAAGGCTGTCCAGTCAGCGCTGCCGTCGTAGGGGGTAAGGCGGGGTTGAGCCGTCAAGCCCGCCATCCCGGAGGCTTGCGCCGCCATCATCGCGCCGTCCGTTCCGCGAGTCGGCGCCGCGTCGTCCTCTCCCCGGCCACGACCTCCGAACAGCCCGCTGGCGCCGTCAGGTCCGAGTCCACTCCGCTGGAGAGCCTTGCCTCTAGTCCGTTGGTCCGCTGTCTTCCTCCTCAGCCATTCGATTTCCCCTGCCAGCAGCTCAATATCTTCTAGCAGGGTCACTTCTGACACCAAATGTGGCGTGGAAGAGGAAGGAAGACCCGTGAGACTCATGCTGAATGCTCAACAGCTCCTTTATTGAACAGGCTTGCCACTCGCTTACAGTCTTTAACAAGACTAGGAGAGCTAAAACCACCACTAAAGGCCACCAACCCAGCTGTGTGCCTCCCAGATGGCAGATCCAGAGTGGTGCCCACCCTCTCTGCATAACCCCTCCCAAGGGAGATGCCCCACCCCTGTCATCCTCGCACACAGGAGAACAGAAACATGCCTCAGGCAGCCACACACACAACCCAGAGCCGCCACAATATCATATTACAATAATTATTAATATTGCCTCCCCCATGATCTGCTTTCTCTCACTCACTGAAAAAAATTCTGTCCGGGAGGGGGGAAAACCCTGCCCGCCCACACTAAAAAATGGTTGGCTGTCTCACAGACTCTTTGCAGAGAACAGGCCAATCAGAACCCTCTCTGTTTTCTCTCTCTCTTTCCCACACGCGATTACAGAAAAAAAGTTTGGGGCACTCCTTCTGAATTCCGGGAGATTATATGTGACTCGCGGGCATCAAGGAGCCACTACCGAAATGTGGGAGACTCCCGCAGCTTCAGGGAGACTTGGTTTGTCTGCAGCCGGTATGTTTACAGGGTTTCACAACAGTGGCAATACTACTAACTTGAGATCTTATTTAATGCACAACCATCCAGCTGAATATTGAATATAAAAATAGTTCCCGCAGAGAGATCCTGCCTTAAGCTCCACACGATAAACATGCTGATGTTTCTTGCTCAGAATTTGTCTGACAGTTACATTAAAAAATACATTTATAGCAAGAGCTCTGGCCTTTTTTTTTATTTATGGGTGTACTTTATTTGTTGTAGTTATTTAAGATATTAAAATATTTTTATATTGGGAGCCCAATGTCTGCTCTTAATAATATAAAGTTAGTTTAACTGTAAAATTGTGTAATAGTATTGTGCTATTATATTATTAGTGTGGCACATTGTCTTAAAGCTCCTTTTTTAGCCAGAGGCAGGAAAAAGCATTTTCTATAGTGGTGCTTTAAAATGACAATATTATCGTTTATCGCAATAATTTCTGGGACAATATATCGTCCTGAAAATGTTGTTATCGTGACTGGCCTAACTGTATATGACTCCAGACAGTGTTTAATTTACTCTACAAAGGTAAAGCTAGTGGTAGAGTTATTTCAACTCCCCAACTCATTTCATCCAAAATATTATATGATGAGTTTCTTTGATGCTACAATCTAAAAACCTCTGGAATATAATCAAGAGGAAGATGGATGATCACAGGCCATCAATCCAAGCTGAACTGTTTGGCATAAAGGTTTCCAAAAGCAGTGTGTTAGACTGATGGAGGAGAATATGCCAAGATGCATTAAAAACTGTGATTAAAAACCAGGGTTTATACCACCAAATACTGATTTCTGAACTTTATACTTATACTTAAAACTTTATAATATGAACTTTTTTTTTTGTTGCATTATTTGAGGTCTAAAAGCTTTTTTGTTGTTTCAGCCATTTCTCATTTTCTGCAAATAAATGTTTTAAATGAGAATATTTTTATTTGGTATTTGGGAGAAATGTTGTCTGTAGTTTATAAAATAAATCAACAGTGTTCATTTTACTCAAATATATACCTATAAATAGCAAAATCAGGGAAACTGATTTGGTCTGTATATTTCAACTTTTGAACCCTCTGTAACATCTTTTTAATCTTTATCTGTATTAAATAAAACAGCACAACTACTATACATTCTTATCAACATAACTTGCTGAGACCCACAGGGTTCTATCATAGGCTCAGTCTGAAACAGAAAATTATAATAATTAAGGTGAAGAACTAAAGGGTTGGCCCATGTACAGAGTTTAAAGAGTTAACAGTTTGAATAGCAGTTCTTTACAGCTCTGTAAACACAGTCAGTAAGTGTGCAGTATGATCAAGGTACAATTGAGCGAGGCTTTGAAGATTAATACTGCTAATTTCAAAGGTCTCTGTAGATCATAAATCTGTGCAATAAATATAGAGGACAATAAATAATCAGATTTCCAAGATCCCAAGCCTTTCAACAAAGAAAACACTCTTATTTGGGTTCCTCCTGTTTTAGTTTGGTGGAGGATTGGGCGGGGAAGAACGATAGTACTTCGACTCATGAATATTTAATATGCAAACGTATGTCCTTTGATTGGTTAACAGAACTGTGACGGACACACCCTCAATGGCTCTGCAGTGGCCTTCGCAAACAAGTTAAGCGAGGCCGTGAATATAACAATATACAATATACTGGTAGAAGTTATGCTGCCTCAAAGTCCTCCTCAGAAATTTCTACTTATAAGGTTAAAGTGATAAAACATGATATATGTACTGTATATATTACTGTAGGAGCAGGATCCATGCTTGTTACTGACACGCCCCCTAATGTGAAACTCGTGGCTTAAACTGATGTATGGTAAATATTGAATTTACCAGATGAGAGCACATGGACGCCACCACAAACTCTTATTTTTAGATAAAACTCAGAGTTTCCCAGTTGAGGGTGTGTCAGTAACAAAAGGTCAATAGATTACAGTAACTTTATTTAAATTGATAAATAAATTAAATAAAATGATGCAAACAGTTCGTATTGTAGAACACTCGCAGATTGTTATAAGCCAATGTATAAAATCACTAGAATTAGGTGAAAAAACGTAAGAGTCTAATTAAAACATCGCTTAAATAATGTGTGTCTTATTCTCTTCATTCTTTTGGAGTAGGGCAAAATAAACCTCCTATTTTTTTTTATAATAATAGACCAAAACTATCAATTATAGAGCTAAATTAGTGCCAAAACTACGCAAATAAAGAAAACGTATTCTGTAAATATGATACTACTTGCAAACACACGACACGTTTTACAAATACAAAACTCGACTATCTAACACACACAGTGTGTTTTACAAACACAAAACCTGATGGTTGTAAATATATACGTACACTTCAAAAAGTCCACAACTGTTTTCTAATACATTGCTCTTAACAAACAAATATAACATGTTTTACTAATGCAAAAAGCAATAAATAACAAGTAAAACATGATTTTTAAACATTACCGTGTCATGATTCACGAACACGCACAGCTAATTTGTAAATCCATTTTCACTCGAACAAAAACGCTCAAACACATGTCAAGTCGTAATTACCACCTGCAAACCCTTAAGTAGGAATTTAGGAGCCGCCGGTGTCGTGGCGTTCATGTGCTCTCATCTCGTAAATACAATATTTTTGACACCACTTGAAAGCAGCATCAGTCAGGGAGGTTTTCATTGTTCACTGTTTTTCTGTCTGTATTTTATATTGGCTAATGCAGGCAATGATGAGAGTGATGGAGTGACCTGCTGTAGTTCAAACAGACCAAATACTTTTTTTTACATGTTTATGTAAAAAACTATCAATAAAATGATTGTTTATAAATACCTACAATAAAAAGTATATGTCACTATTTATTTACATTTTTTACTAAAACTGTAACCTCAGAGCAACAATATACAGATTTGTCATGGGAATAATGCAAATAAAGCAGCAGTGGTTATTATTTTACTCCAAAAATATAATATAATTCATGCCATAGAGCAGGGGTGTCCAAACTACGGCCTGCGGGCCATTTGCGGCCTGTTTCCTTTTTTGGAGCGGCCCGCGAGGTATTTCAGAAATAGAATGAAAGTTTGCCCGCTGTTAAGCAGGTTTTTATAATGTGAGATTCAAAGCTTGAACGCTAGGTGTCAGAAATGGGCCAAAGAGTCTAAAAGCGGAGAGAGTGCGCATTTCTAGCGCAGAAAAACGGGGCAAAATAGTCTAAAAGTGGAGGAATGCGCATTTCTAGCGATGAAAAACGGGTCAAAGAGTCTAAAAGCGGAGAGGGTGCGCATTTCTAGCGCAGAAAAACAGGGCAAAATAGTCTAAAAGTGGAGGAATGCGCATTTCTAGGGCACAAAAACGGAGCAAAGAGTCTAAAAGCGGAGAGGGTGCGCATTTCTAGCGCAGAAAATCGGGCCAAAGAGTCTAAAAGTTGCCGTAATTAAGGAGTTTAATATTAAGAGACATCATGAAATTAAACATCAATTTGAAAAATCTTAGTTTACACAACACTGTCAAAGATAAAGATAGTAAGTCAAGTAAAATGGTGTGTAAATGAAATAATCAGGAAAAAAAGTATTATTTAAAGTGGTATATTTCATTATTTGTTTTATTACAGAGTGTGGCCCGTAACTTCAAATATATTTCTCCTTCTGGCCCCCAACAAAAATAGTTTGTAAACCCCTGCCATAGAGGGTTAAAATATAAAAAAATAATCCAGCCGAAACATGAACGTTTATTCAAAGTTCTTTGCTGTCAGAGGAACGTCACCGGCGGGGGCGGGGCTATCAGCGCGAAGGCGCAGTCGCCATTTTGTCCGTTTAGTGAAGCTGGCTGGGAGAACCGTCGACCGGGGGACTTAGGAACAAATCAAGTTTTTAACAGTCAAAACCTTAAAACGGGTAATTTTTAACTCTTTATTTATATCGTGTATATCTGAAAGCTGAATATATACATTAAATACGAACAGGCGAGCTCGCGGTTTTCTGCTGGTGTTGAGTTAACTAGCTTAGCTGTTAACTTAGCTATAACAGTTACTGCTATCTGCTGATACTAAGAACATTTGGTAAAACTGCAGAAAAATATCGGGTATTTTTCCGCAGACGGCTCGGTTTATATAGTAAATGCTGAGTGTGGACGGTAGACAACTAATTTAGCTAAGTTAACTAAGCGACTTCTGTTACGTTGTTAGCGTTAGCTAAGTTAGCTTAGCTTTGTTAGAGTTAGCAAGGTTAGCTTACAGAGCTAAACACCACAGGCCCCAGTCTTAACGTTACATAAAGCGCTGAAAGTACAGTTTAGCTAAGTTAGCTTAGCTGTTTATCTGCCTAGTAAACTAGTTACTGTAAATGCTGATACATGTGTGTTGAATTGTAACGTTATTAATGTTGTTAGCTTAGTAAATTATAGTTATTATTGTAGAACTCAGAAAGGTTAACTAGCTAACTATGTAACATCTAAACCGCTTTGTTTTCCAGTAGAAACCGTGAAGTTGAATTTCGCATTCGCCCTGTAATCCTGGTTGGTAAAAAACGCTTTCCTGATCATTTTGTTTTGTTCATTCTCTTGTAACTTAGTTTTATCTCTGTTTTGTTAAACCATACGTGTGTATATTATTTACTAAAGAACATCACTTTGATAACTTGCTGTAGTACACTGCTCAAAAACGTTATGGGAACACTTAAATATCACAATATGACAGTACCACAGTTAGGAAATGTAACCAATCATCAATGTTCACCTGCTTTAGTACAAATTAATTTGCTGAAATGTGCAGCGGGGAGACAACAGCAGCAAAAGAGCCCCCAAAAAATACTGTCTAATCTGAATCCTTCCTGATTGATAATTTTCTAGTCTTGCTCTTTTCTAGTATGTCAGTACTGGTAGCATGAGTCATTACCTGCACCACTTTCAGTTTGCATAGGTAGTTAGTCCAGCTCTTGCAGGATGTTACATTCAAACCTGCTGTCTGTCGCAAAGAGGTTTGCTGTGTCTTCCAGCACATTCCCAAGAGCAAGAAGGAAGATACAAATAGACATGCAGTTACACGAGGAGAGCTGGACCAGTATCTGCTTTTAAGAGCATGAAGGAGCACTGGCAGAGCACTACAAAGTGACCTCCAGTGGGTTGCTGGTGTGCATGGTTCTGATCAAAATGTCAGAAACTGGGTCCATGAGAGCCCAATGCGTGCCTAGCACCATACAGCTCGATTGGCATTCGCCAAAGAACACCATATTTGACACTGAGCACATGTGCAGATATGAACGAGATTAGAATAGTGAACCCATTACACTTTACTGAGTAGTGTATGAGTGTCATTTGTTCCTTAACGAATGGCACAATTTATATCGGTAACAGTTTTCACTTTGTGATTTAAGTGTTCCCTTAATTTCTTTAAACAGTGTAGTTAATCAAAGTGGGAGCAGGCCAGCTGACAAATCTCTACATTGTTGTTGGGGCAAATTGTTAGGGTTGTTAGTCGTAGGTGATTGGGGTGCAATTGTTTCACATTTTGTTAATTTTTAAAGCATTTTATCTGATTACAATTTGTGGATATTCCTTATTTGTGCAGTGTGCTTTGCACATAAAAAAAAACATTGATTGCTATTTGCAAATCTAACCAAAAATTGATCGACAAGGTGAAAAAGTTTCAGGATACCCGTTTATATAATTTTGTATATTATAATTATATTATAAAACACTGTCCTGTGACTTTTGACCCTGTGTTATGAAAAGCTGAAATTCTGAAACCCTATAAACCTTTGTCCCCACCAAATGATAGGTTAGTTTATTTATCATGTGCATTTTTTGTGTCCTCATAGCAAATGTTTGACATTTTAATGTTTTTGTGCATTTCTCAGTCATACCCACTTTCACCAGCCTGTGGGAAGTGTTTTTCTTCTTCTTTTTAAATGTAGGTTGTTCATGAAGAAGTTGTTCAATCCGGAAGTAGCTGGATTTGGATACAGGCTGACTTTGCCTAAAGGCTTCCCCTGAAGATTGCCCTTTTTTTAAATATCACATCCACATTTTTTCCCCCCAACATTGGGCGTTTTTTTGTCATCCCGAATTTTGCCACAATTTCAAATTCTACCTCAGTTAAATTTTCTCACTTTCTCACACACCAAATTATCACCCTGTGTTTGAAGATAGAGGATTTCTGCCCCCTCCCCACTCACCTTCAAGATTTTTGTTCCCATTCTCCTTGGCTCTCGACATCTAGCTTGAAGATATTTGTGCCCTCAAACCCATTCTCCGCTTTCAGAAGTCTTTATTGAGGAAAAAAAAGAAAAAAAAAAAAAAAAAAAAAACACAATCACAAAATGGACTTTTCACCTTTTCACCACTGATCACTTTTTACAAAGCAGTCTATGGAGAGCAGGTCTCTTACAGAAGGAAACCTAGGCCACAAGTAGCCTGTCTCTCGCCCTGTTCAATCTTTACTCATCGGTCAAGTGTTCCTTCAGGATCCAAACAGCTTGGAGCCAGCCCTGAAGAAGTGCACCTGGAAACGACGTGTCCACGGCAGGTGATTGGACCCACAATGTTAAAAATATGCATTTCTATGGGAACTTTTAAGGGTTCTTCAAGAAGAAACTGTGGAGGAACCCCTTAATATGCTTGACAGAACCTTTAAGAAAAAAATGCTCAGTGAAGCACCTTAGGCTTTCTTGAAGGTTCCCCAAAGCATTTCAGAGGTTTCTTTCACAGTTTTAAATTGAAGTATTTCCTTTACATTTAAAAGAGACTACCTAGCAAGGATTGTTGTGATATTGGCTTGTCATGATAATTCTATTTTTGTATGGACAATAAATAGAAATACACTGTTAATGTGCTCTTCTTGCTAAGAAAAACAAAATGGGCTTCATGAAGGTCAGAAAAAATGGCCGTGTACTAGTCTGTATGTTGTACAAGAAGTTGAAAACAAGCTTACCCTTGACAGGCGTATCTCTTCCCCTTATTTCAAAACAAATTCAGATAAAATGAATAAAGTTGACATTACCAGACCTCCTGGATAAGTTAAATGTTGAGGGTGCATTCAGATATTGTGTGATAAGTTGATTAATTTAAGTGTTGATACAGCCTACTGTGATTTATTAGTGTAACTTTTGATATGTCATTCTGCATAAGCAGACATAAACTGAACAGAACCATGAATAGTCTTGTTATTCTCTGAATAGGGAGACTTCAGACGGCCCTGTCGCAGCACTGAAGAGTTCCTGAGCTGCGATATTCCCTGGCGCTGATGAGTATGAACAACAAAGGAGATGACTGCTACTTCTTCTACTATTCGACCTGCTCCAAGGTAGTAATCAATTTTTAGGAAAAAAATATATAAATGTTCTTTAATATAGTATATATTCAGTTTTGTGTCAACCAAAATAGCAGATTTGGTCAGATTACGCACCGTTCTGGTTAATTTGCAGTGTAGTATGAAAACATCAGTTATGCTAAATCTTACTTCCCTTGGGATGCAGACACATCACACAGTACCTTGGATTGCTGTATGTACTGTAATTGTTGATGAACACTTATTTATACAGAAATAAAAGGGAATTTGAAAAGGGATCTGTTACTGTACTTTAATAGAACTGCTGTGTTCTCACAAAGGGGACTCAAATTCTATAATTTAGAATTTAGAGGCTATAATTCAGAACACCTGGAAAGGCAACTGAACCGCCGAAAAAAACGAAACACATTAACCTTATTTCGCACCTAGGTTCAGACTTTTAGGTGGAAAATATCACCCATAAACGTTTTTATCTACTTAAGAGATTTTATTAAAAACTTTCAACATATAGCAGTAAAGAGATTAGTAATTTATTAGTAATGTAAAAAAAAAAAAAGCCCAAACTGTACTCTTTTGAGTGTCATTCAGCTATTATCTGGAAACAAAACCATTTACTTGCAAAAAAACATGTGCAGATGTGTTTAGTTTTATTTTATTTTAGATGTCTAGTTATTCAATAATATTGAATTATATGATTAAAATACCAATTTAAACCTTTTATCATTACATGTTGTAAAAAAAAAAACATATATTTAAGGTTTCAAAAAATGAATGTATGAAATATATTTGGGCAGAGTGCAGACAGTTATCTGACCTTATTGTTCTTGTTTTTTATTTATTTTTTTGATAGGGTGATAGCTGCCCATTCCGGCACTGCGAGGCTGCCATGGGTAGTGAGATTATGTGCAGCCTTTGGCAGGAGAATCGTTGTTTTCGCAACGTTTGCAAGTTTCGCCACATGGAAATAAAAGTGAGTAACTAGCACTCCAGCTATAGTGGAATACTTTCTCCCCCAAATTGAAATTGAGCATTTTGAGCATCATTTTGATTTTCATATTGTCTGTTTATACCCTTTGCTCTTCACACAGAAAAATCGTAAAGAAATAGCTTGCTACTGGGAGACCCAACCAGGTGGCTGCCAAAAACCACACTGTGCTTTCCATCATGAGAAGTCACGCATGATTGATGGGATGTACGTCCCCCCAGACAAAGGTACGTACTGTAAAGATTAGGGATGAGACATTAACATTTTGCACAAAATGAAGCATGAAGCTAAAGGCTATTCACATTTATGCCTTACTTTTTAAATGAAAAGCAATTATATATAATCTTTTGAATGCTATATTTTAATATCTATGTAGAGGCACTGTTTGTTTAATTATTTGTCCTTTTACAGTTATTTATCAAATTCAAAAGCTATTATAGGTAAAACACAGGTTTAAAATAAAAAAGTAACTGCCTTTGGAAACAGAACAGAACAGTAGGATTTGAAGATTTTGTAAAAATCAATGAATAAATAAAAGGTGGTTCTATCAGCAAATTGATACTGTGATGCAACACACATTGTTGCTATACTTTGACACATTTTTACACCTCTAATCAGTACAGAGTAATGCAATTTTTCAGGGCAAGCCATGAAAAAAGAAATCGAGGACGAGCCTCCACTGGAGGACCGCGCTCCATCACTTCCAGTCCCCGCCTCCAACGCCACCAACCCCCAGCTAAGAGGGGTCATCAAATCTGAGACTCAGGAGAGCGTTCCCAGCCCTACACATCCACCAGTGGTTATTAATCCTGTGGATGATGAAGATGACGAAGATGGTAACCTATGATTTTTAAAAAACAGTAAAGTTTAAGTGCACTTTGGCATTTACATAATTTTCATACAAAGTTCAGTTTCTAATGTGCTTACTTGCTGTTTGTAGATCAGATCTCTGAAGAGGGAGATGAAGTTTCCAGCGTTTCTCCTCAAAAACGTATGAGTCCTAGTAAAGGTAGGAGTCTTTCTTTTGTTAAGTGTTTTTCACTATAGACTGAAACCTAAAGATGGCCGATGTGGTTAAAATATAAGTATTTTCATGCATAGGACAGTAATTCCTTTTAATCATTTTTTGCTGCATCCCTTTAAAATGATAAGCACAGTTGGGTCAGTGTTCTTTAAACATTCAATGATATCCTCAGTATGCTTAAAAAAAAGCATTGTAGATAAGAACATTATCATGTAGTAAGAACATTTATCATCATATCATCGTCATTGTCCTGCTCAACTTAAACCTTACTCTTCACTAAATTCATTGTTTCTTTTGCTCAGATGATTCTCTCAACTTTGGCATCCGAACTTTGGAGGAGATCAGATTAAGGAAAGCTTTGAAAGCTAATCTAAAGAAATCAGGTATGCATTATTGTTTTTTTTATCTTGTTTATTTAAATCCAGGTATACACTGTGGTTTTAAAAATCTTGTTCCTTGGTTGTAACTTGCACTGCATTCAACATATTTTTGAGATCTGTACCATAGTAGTCATTTTAGCATGCAGAATATGGCTACTTGTACAAAATTGCAGCACACACCAGAACTTGATGTATGAAGCTCATTTGGGCAGTTAGTCAGGCATCACATCTCCACTTGAAGTGTACTTTATGTGGCAGCCAATTGTAGCATGATATCACCAATGTGAGCTTTAAAAATGGTCTACAATTGCACACAGTGTACACCTGGCTTAATAGTGTCCAGTTCATTAATATAATACTTAATGGATGTACTTCTTATTCATGTTCTTAAAGAATTATTCCTTCTTTTTTTTCAGGCTATCCCAGTAGTAACGGAGCTGGCACAGAAAAGGAAAATATTCGATTTCTCAGATTACAAGCTGCTGTCACTACTAAGACTGGTACGCAATAAAATGCATGTTTAATTTAGTCTTTTAATATTTACAGCTTTTATAATAGACCACTTCATTTTCTAAATCAGTTTTCTCATTTATAGATATATGTTTGAGTAAAATGAACATTGTTGTGTTATTCTATAAACTTTATACAACATTTATCCCAAATTCCAAATAAAAATATATTGTCATGGCTATTTTATGCGTTTAATTGCATTTATTTCTTTCTTCAGAGTTTCCTGCTTTTGAAGATCCTGGAAAAAGAAAAATTACTGACAGACTTGGAAAAAGAATTCACAAAGAAGGTAAATTTTACTATTAATTAACCTATGTTGGCCCTATCATGTTAATTACATTATCGATTTATCTTGCAGCATATGAACACTTCCTTGATCATTTTAACTTGTCAAGGAGAACCAGTTAATCTGAATATAAACTGTGTTGACTTTGTTTGAAAACAGTGATTTAATTTAATGGATGCATAATTTATTTAGGATATTTAGAAATGTTTCATTTGTGAGAAATGTTTCATGTTCCAGTGTTTCTTGGCATTCATTGCTCTTTGAAAAGGAGTAAACACAGTATGCTGTTGTATGGCATGACACAGCATTCACACTAGCACCTGTTAAAGTACACGATTTCTGTCTGAGATTTTCTCAACTTAGTTGAGTGATTTAGTTTTTTATGATTATGATTCAGTGAGGAGACATTCTAAACTGATTCTTTAGAACAATCATTGACATTTAATTGTATTTTTCTCATTAGACATCCCTGTGGAACCTCAGCTGAAGGTCAGCCTTGCTAAGCGCCTTGGTGGATTTGTAGATTCGCCTCAGGACACAGATCTACCTCCTCAAGGTCAGTCATTATATTATCATATTTATTTATATCATTTATTATTATTGTTGTTGAACTTTTCTTGTCTTGAATATTTTATCTTCAGATACAAACACAGCCATTGTAACCAAAGGCACAATAAATACATGTTTCACTTAAAACCCTTTAATTTCAATTTCATTAGCTGTGAGACCGGTGCATGAAAGACTTGGAACAACCCCTGACCTCGCTGCACCCAAGTCACCCAAAATCGAACCGAAGCCATCCGAGGAGATCCGTATCAAAACTCTCGAAGAGATCCGGCAAGAGAAAGCTGCCAAGTCTCAGACCCAACGCAAAGGTGTACGGCTTGTCTCAGAGCTGCCAATAAAGACATTAACCTCTGCCCAGAAATCGAACAGGCCTGTGAGTGGATCACAGGTGAAGACCTTCTCGGAGATCCTGCATGAGAAGAAGAAGCTGAAAGAGGAGAAGACAACAGGACCTAAGGAGGAAGGTTCCAGCTCTGAGAAAGGTGAAGTCTCTGCACAGGCTGGTGCAGGTAAAGTAGCTGCTCCAGCCGAAGAAGTCCGAGTGAAGACCCTCGAAGAGATCCGCAGGGAAAAAGCTGCAAGGATGCAGGCCCAGGTCCAGGAGACCACCAGTGACAACACCTCAAGTTCAAGCGATGTGGCTCTTAAGAGGCGGATTCTTCGTGTCGGCAAGAACACAGGTATGTATGAATTGTTTGTCGTGATTAAATGGAAAACTAGCACTTGTTTTTTTCTTCAATGTATTTTGCTGTGTCGGATCTCTTTGCTTGCTGTGTCTGTGTGTCTGTGGTGTTTTTTTTTAAATGCAATTTTAAATACAGCAGCAAAACAGACCCAGCATTACATACCAAGCTGTGTGGAAACCCACTGGAGCAGTCACCCTTAATGCTCAGAACTAGGGGTGTAATGATGCACTCTACTCATGATTCGATTCAGTTGATGATTCTGCATTAATGATTAGATTGAAATTCAAATTTTTGTGTAAAGTACTTTTTAATATAAAGTATTATAAGTACTGTTTTAAGTTTAAACCAACTACTGCTTCCAAAAAACAAAATCTATCGCTCCTTTTGGCTTTTAAAGGCTGGATGGCTGACGTTAAAACTCGCCCTGTGCGCCAGCCAACCTCTTGTCGGACTCCCGACGACACAAATTAAACACAGCTCCCTGGGCTCAGCCCCAGCTCCCACGAACCAAGAGAAACAACAGACCCACAACAAAAACCTTCTGGAAGGCTGCAACAAAAAATAATATAATATACAGTTAAATCTGGCTGTTGATTGGCTCAAAATGCGGTTATGTGATGGCCTATAGTGTAAAATAATTGACATGTCCTCTTTTCTTTTGCTCACGCCCATTGGTTCTCTTGCTAGTACTAGTGCAGTTCTGCCCTCTGGTGTTTAAACAATGCAACTGCATACTACTTCGTTGTAACAGAATGCAGAATGTGGAGTTGTCTGTTTTAGTGATGCACATTGTAAAACAATTTTACATCGCTACACTACTATTTAGAACCGCTTATCTCTGCAGTTGGAAAGCAGCCTGTGAAGGCTGTGGTACTTTTAGTTGTGTTTAGTATCAGAGAAAACAGTTCCATCTTTTCTTTCTTTTTTTTTATTATCAGAAGCTCGTTCTAATGTTATGAAACTTTGTTTGTAAAGCAGCTACTCCAGCTACCAATTCTTCACTGAAGAAACAACCAGATTCTGAGGCGAAAACGGATCGTGTCGCAGAGGCAAGAATTAATTTTGCTTTTTAAAAAATCTTATTTAAACAAAAAAAAAAAAATCTTGTAAATGTAAAGCATTTCTAAATAATGTATCTTTTTTATGCAGTCTGTTGCAGCGAGTGGAAAGCCTGACTCCTCCAGCCAGTCTGTTACAGTAAAGAGCTTTGAAGAGATCATGCGAGAGAAAAAACTCCGCAAACAGCAGGAGATGCAGGCCAACAAGCTCGAGCAGCCTGACCAAAAGCCAACCCTGACACCTTCTGAGGAGAAGCCTCCAGCTACAGTCAGGCCACGGATAACTGGACCTCCCGCATCCCCACCGTCC